>NW_021604566.1:7307320-7328551 GCF_004785775.1 Grammomys surdaster | reverse complement strand
TTTCTTTCTTTCTTTCTTTCTTTCTTTCTTTCTTTCTTTCTTTCTTTCTTTCTTTCTTTCTCCCTTTCTTTCTTTCTCTCTTTCCTTCGTGCTGGCTCTCACCCTATAAGGCCAGGCTGGCCTTGAGATCTCAATCCTCTTCCCTGTGTCTAACATCTTCCTCATTTGTACAAAAGAAAAAAAAAGCCCTTTGCAAGGACCATAGTGGTCTGAACTCAGATGCATGCTTTGATTTGAGCCAGCGTTATATTTTGAAATGTTTGCTACAGGGAAAGAATGTTTGGACGACCCAAGATGGACAAGGGAGACAAGCACACCAGGATGGTTTGTTTTCCGTGCATTGTTTAGTCTCTCTAGGAAGTAAAAGGAACTTTCTGGCTCTTAGTTCTTCACATCCTTCCCAGAGGACCTGAACCAGGCTGAGGAGGCAGGGTGCCGCCTGCTTCCTCTCTGAATTCCAGCCGATGGAGAGCTGCATGCAAAGTCAAGCCGAAGCTCTCTCACTCCATGAATGGTTACTCCTCGAGGAACAAGAGAGCAAGGGAGCCAGGGCACAGACAGGAAAGCATGTTTCTTCTTTAGTTGGAAAATTTTTCTAATGATGAAATATTGTGATTGTTTGCTTTACCTCCATATAAAGTAACAATTAACTTTTACTCAAAAATCTAATGAAGCAGCAATCAGTGAATGAGCGTACTTGGATAGATGACTAGTTTCTTAGAAGGTGGCATTCTCTTGTTACGGATAAGGGCACTGAGATGCAGAGGTAATTACTAAATAAATAGAATGTGGGTCAGCAGTCTCATGTGATGCCTTTTCATACGTAAGAGGTAATGTCCTTGACTTTAGTTTATCAGTTGACTTTTGAAAAACTCACAATAAATACGAGGTAGAGAATTTTTTTTGAGCATGCCCTGTGTGCATTCCTTATTGTAAACACTAGCCAAGTTTTGAGTCATTTGGTCATGGTGCCTTTGTGAAACAGGTGATGTTAGTCTATTATGCAGACAGTAAATGTTAAACTGCTACTGTCACGTTGCACAATAAGGTGAAGCTGGAACTTGAACCCAGGAATCTGCCCTCAGGCTTAGCTCTATAGCTACAGGAGTGGGAGGTGCAGTCGCTGACTTGGGAAGGCAAAGGCCCAGACACTCCAACCAGGCAGGGCAGCACCCAAGAGAGCTCTACTCCTGCCAGTATGTGCCAGCTTATTGTGGTCATAGTTTAAATAGACAAATAAATTCAATGAAATTAAACCGAAAGTTGAAACGTTGAGTGGAGTCTACATCATGATCAGTTCACATCACCCGTGTTGACTTCAGCTGACATCTTAGTTCCTACCTGTTACAGTTGTCACCATTAGTTGGGAACCAAAGATATTTTTTGGTGTGTCTCACTTTTCCTTGGCTGGCTGGTTTTCTGCTTGTCTTTTCTTCCTACCACACATGTTCTTTGGTTCTGATGTGTTTAGAATGCTTTCCTTTGGAATTGTACTACAAAATCTTAAACTCTGAAAGGTTGTTAAATTTTTTATTTAACAGATTTCTAACAACAAAAGGAAGAATATGTGGTTTTATAATGGAATAGTTTATCCTCCTACTGCTTTCTTGGTGGCATCTGTGACAACGTGTCTAGGATATCTGAGCAAAGTCAGCTTATTCCCAAGACATGAAGTGAACTTGGTGGTTGATGGGTGTACCCAACAGCTAAACAACTCCTGTATGGTACTCCTGATGTTGGGTATTGGATCTCTTCATGTTTCAGTGGTCACGCTCTGACGAGGATAACAGTTAAATAACAACTTATATCACATCTTTGTGTTAGAAAAGTGCAGTATGTTTAGATTCTCCCACTTTCTTTTATTACTAGGGCATCAGAAGATTTATTTACTAAAAGCTCAATTTCTTGTCTCAGTAAAGTCAGTACAAGTATGAATGTTTTACACAAAGAAGATTGATGTACTGTCAGGTCATGTACTTAGTACTTGTTCTTAGGCATCAGATACCCTGGAGCTGGAGTTACATTGTCATATGCTGCCCAGTGCCTCGGGTGCTGGGAACCACTGAATCGTCTCTTCAGCTCTAATAGCCTGAGTTCTTACAGGCCTAGTATTAGGTCTCCCTTTCAAATCAGCATTAAAACTATAAATTTGAGGCTCTGCAGTTCTAACCCCAACCCCAGACAGCAAGAACCACACAGCAACCCCACCAATGCCAAGCCTTAAACTGCTAGATTTGTAGGTTACTACATCCAGAAAGGGATCTCACACAGTTGCCCAAGAACAAGTACTGAAGAGGAGGAGGAGGAGGAAGAGGAGGAGGAGGAGGAAGAGGAGGAAGAAGAGGAGGAGGAAGAGGAGGAGGAGGGAGAGGAGGAGGAGGAGGAGGAAGAAGAAGAGGAGGAGGAGGGGGATGGAAAAAGAGGAGGAAGAGGAAAAAGAAGAGGAGGAGAAGATGAAGAAAAGGATGAAGAGGAAGAAGAAGACTTTACTGGAAACCAGGGATGGTTATTAAGATGCCTGTACCAAGCTCTGTTTTGCTCAGGGTTTTTTCCTGGTTATTCTTTGAGTTCAGATAGGGAGTCACAATGGAAGTGAATAAATTCTAATCCCACCCCCTGCCCCAAATAGGGCAGAGAACTGTAATGCCATACGTGATCACTATTATAGCAACTACCCTACAGGGAACCTGAAGTAAAACCCACCAAGTCCTCTATTGCTTTAGTTTTAATTTAGAGATCAGGTCAGGTCAGGTCAGGTCAGGTCAGGGTGTGTAATGTCCCCTACACTATAGTTCTTCCTAGTTGTCTCTGTCCTCTAAAGACACTTTGTGTGGGATGGGGACATACTTTGTGAGACAGCCTCATTCTCCCAGACAGCATTGCTATGGACATTTTGTGCACTATATGTTAAAGCACAGAGCTTCTGTCACTCTGGGGATGTCAGGGCTGAACTGTCACAGTGCAGGAGGTCTTGACTCTAGCATCTCTGGGCATGCTTGTGCTCTGCAAAGCAGCCCGTGAGTGAGGAAACATGCACAGTAGGCAGCCTTCAAGTAGTTCCCCGGTAGCTCCATCATTCCATAGTTTTTTCCTGTAGTTTTGTTTCTTTTGCATGTAAGAGTTCAGTCTAGATGGGGTACCTGTCTCATCAAGGGCTGAGATAGTGAAGCCACTCTGTGAACGTTGACAAGATTCTTTATCTCAGAGCTGATTTTTCATGATCTTTGTGAGTTTTTTTAACCGAGTTGAACTAAGGTTGGTTATGAAAGATTATGTGAAAATTGTTTGTTAACAAAGAAATAGGTGGCCAGTGAGATGGCTCGGTGCGTAAAGACACTTGCCACCAACTCTAATGACCAGAGTTCAATCTTATGACCACACAGGGTGGAAAGAGAGAGCTAGTTCTCATAAATTGTCCTCTGACCTATGCTCTCTCAGTGGCAAAGAGCATCTGCTATATGAATGAATGAATGAATGAATGAATGAATGAATGAATGAATGAATGTTTTAAAAAGCAAAAGAACTGTGATGAAACCAACCTATCCAGACTCCAGCTGAGGAGGGGATGTAGCCCTCAATGTTTGTTCACTGATCTGTCCCCACCCATGACAAAAAAGATGAACAACACATAATCTTGGCAGGGATGCAGGAAGACCATATGTAAACAGGTAGAGCTGCTGCTGGAAGACCTTTGCAATTTTCACATAAATTCACTCAGCAGCCCAGTCCTCACAGCTAGTTCCCCTTCCTAGAGAAATGAAAACACACATCCACAATGTATAATGCTACAAATGTCGGCTTTAGTCTAACAGACATCAGATTTCAACCATTGGAAGAGCTTCATTTGATGAGCTTCATTTCATTTTAAATTTCATTTGATGAAGTTTGAAATATTCCTGAAATGAGATCTTGGGACTCTACCCAAGTAAGACGCTCACGTGAACAGAAGCTCTTGAATCCCATAAGCCTTTGTTCAGCAACATAAGTCACGTGGGAATGAGTACACCTGCGATTATTTCACATGTGTGGAACTGGAGACCAAGCTTCTAGGGAGGATGACCAGGCAAGGGAAAGAGTGGAAGCACGGGGGATTGCAATGTGTGGCTTGTGTTTGAAAGGTGCTTACCTGGGCTTGTATTCACAGCAAAATGAGTTCCAGACAACAGTCAGGGCCTGTGGCTTCTGAGGAGGGATTTAGTATACTCACAGTGGTTTGCAGACATGACCACCATCCATGTGAAGACCATTACACTTACCTCAGTGGGAAAGCAGACAACTCTCAAGTGAGATCAATTAACCAGTGTTTGAGACGTTAAGCCCTCACGTACCGTGTGGCCAGGAGTTGGACCTGCGGTGCCTGGTTAGTGCTCACATGGGTTTGCCTGTTTCTGGTCTTTCTCCCTGGGCTGAGCAAAGAGCCAAGGCTGCCTTGCAAGCCTTCCCTGGCCTTGGGTGTGGGGAAGCATCCAGAGTGCTGAATGACTGTGGAAGCAGAACCTATTTTCAAGGTTTTCTTAAAGAAATGTGCCCGTACTCTGAATGTTATACCTGGCTGTTAATGACATGGAAAATTTAGAAACCCAAAGTCAGCAGCATTTAGTATGATGTTCCTGGAACCACTCTCCATGAACTTACCTTCTGCTTCCATCCAGACCACCTGCCCTGTTTGAAAACCACTCATCGGAAAAACAAAAAGGCCTGAATGTCCATAACAGAGGGCTCGGCGGATGTAAATCCTGGAGTCTGCTGTGTGTCTCAGACCCTGGTCACTGGTCATGCTGCTTTTAACTGCCTAGACCATGCTCAGGAATCCCCTTCTTCCTTTGTTGTCCTTCGCTCTATTTTTAGCTCCCAAGCTAATGTGACTTGGGACCATTCCTTAGAACTTAATCCTTTCTATGCTGCTTACTACGACAGATTCTTATTTAGGAGTAGATTTCAACCTGTAGAATCTGATCCTTGGTCTTTAATGTGAATGCTCCATCCCTACACCCACAGTAAATATATCAGCTTAAGTCACAGAAGCGTTTCACTTATGGCTATGGGGCCTCTGGTGTGAGCCTCTGATTTTTAATCTTATGCTCTATGGAACTTGGGCTTTCTGTAGCATGCACATCGACACTATGGATGTTGACTTTCTACTTGGTTCTAAATATCAAAAGGTCAAAACACAGTAATGTGTTCAAATAGCTAAATCACGTTCACACACACAGACCAGATGGCAATTCTGTTGACTGAGCTTCCAGAGGGATACGTAGTAGCACCATGCAACAAGTGGAATGTGCACTCACAGCTTGGTGGAAAGAAGTCTTGATTTGGTGCAGGAAGTATTATTTTAGGAATATGGACATATGAAAAAATGGAGCATACAAAGTGGAAGTCTGCCTAGAGCAGAAGGAAATCTCAGCTGATGGATGGCACCATTTTTCATTGATCAGCAAAGAGATCTTGAGCTAAGTGCCAGATTCAGATTTGTGTTCTCGAAGGCAGGGACGGTGTAGGCGATATACTACATATATACTTTCAGGATGATTAAGGCCACAGAAAGGGAGTATGTAGTACTGTAGAGGTTTCTTCAGCTACTCTGATGGTGGGGATTGTGTGTCTTTAAGCTATGGTCAATCTAACAGAGGAGGAGAAGGTTCTGGATGGATGTACAAGTACAGAGGTAGAGCTAAGCTTGAGTGTCTGCTGAGACCGTTTCGTTGACTGGAGTACGAAGAGGGTCTCTGCCAGCCGCGTCTCCATCCAAAGAGTGAGATGTGCTCACTGCAAATTGTAACTAGTACTAAAAATCATGAAGAAGCCTCCAAACGGTTATACTTTCGTGTGGTGTGAGGGACGGGTCCCCAGGCCTCACACACGATGGACAAGCATTTTACCCCTGGCCTTTGCTAATACCTTTAGTGAGAGGGTTTGTAAAACGTATTTATTTTACTTTTTGAAAATAGTGTGTGTGCATGTGTGTGTGCCCCTGGATCACCCCTAGAGCTAGAGTTATGAGCAGTTTTGAGCCACCTGACCTGGGTGCTGGGAATTGAACTCTGTTCTTTTGGAAGAGCAACACATGCTTCTAACCATTGAGCCATCTCTTCAACTAAAGAGGGTTCTAGTTAGTTGAGGTTCAGCTGTATGGAGAAATCAGGAGGCAGTTGGAGTTCCCATATTATCAAGGACACAAAAATACATGCTGTTAGGTTGCTCTTAAATTTTCAGGTAAGCAATTATGCTGGTTAATTTTTGTCAACTTGGCACTATTCTAAACATTTCTGGGAAAAGAGAATTTAAACTGTGGAATTGCTTCCATCAGTTTGACTTGTGACCATGACTACTGAATGTACTGTCTTAACTGAATATCAATGTGGGAGGGTCTAGCCCACTGTGAGCAGTCCGATTTGTGGGCAGAGAATCTTGGGCTACAGGCAGGCTGAGCAAACCATACAGAACAAGGCAGGAAGCAGCACTCCTCCAGGAGAGCAAGGTAGGAAGTGCACATACACACACACAAACACACACACACACACACACACACACACACACACACACACAGAGAGAGAGAGTCTTAGCTTTAGTGCCCACCTCCAGATTCCTACCTTGGCTTTTCTCAATGAAGGATGATAACCTACAAGTCAAATAAACCCTTTCCTCCCCAAGTTGTTTTCATCACCAACAGAGAAGCAAACTAGGACAGAAGTGAAAACTTCTTAGTATAGCCTATGTGGTATTGAGGCCACACTTCTACCACAAAGTGACTTGTTGATGTGATATCCTCACATCCCTGGGTGTCCTGTGTTTATCTGACAGTGCTGAGGTGGCCACCTATAAATTACTGGATAGAGATCTGATAGATACTTGCATCTACAGTCTTTGGAAAGATTGCAGACAGATTTGGGGAGGGAGGAAAGCAAAGATGAAGGATTATTTCTAGGTTTTGAAACCCTCAGCACTGGGTGGTACTCTTTACTGAGTTGGGGAAGATGGAAAGGAAGTGGGTTTGTCCAGTTACATATGACTTAAAGGGTGTAGTGGATATCTCATTGAAGATGTAGAAGTTCAAATCATTGTGGACCATTCCTTGCTTGCACTTAAGTATTTCAACCCAAATTAAGAAATCTTCCTATTTATTTATTTATTTATTTATTTATTTATTTATTTATTTGGTTGTCATTGCTTTGAAACAGGGTCTCACTATGTAGCACTGGCTAGCCTTGCTATTTACACCAGATTGGTCTTAAACTCACAGAGATCTGCAGTCTCTGCTTCATAGTGCTAAAATCAAGGGCAACAGACAGGGCTAAAAACTCATTTTGTTATGAAGAAAAATAAAGTGTCCATGAACACTATAATATCACATTATTCAATACAAAAAGAAGTAATTTCAAATCTTTACTTTTTACCTCTTTGTTTGTTTGTTTGTTTGTTTTTTAAGACAGGGTCTCACTATGAAATTTAGCTGGTCTGGAATCACTATATAGCCCTGGCTAGACTTGAACTCATACATCTTGCCTCTGCTTACACCTTTGCCTCCTGTGTGCTGGGATTAAATGTGCGCACTACCATTTCTGGCTTAATTTTTAAGTATGTGTATTTATGTGTGTCTCTGTGAGCATGTGTACTTCTTAAAATTAACTACAGATAATTCTTTTCCATAAAATGACCCTATTGTTAAACATTTATTCATTTTGACTTTATTCTCTTACAGTAGTGAAAGTTTGTAGCTCATAGGTGGTACTTGCATTTAACCACTGAGGCCACTGATGATGTCTTATGGCACAAGTTACAAATCCTCTGCCATAGTTGATGGAAGATCTGCCTGTAGGAGAAACACTATTAGATAAGCTTTTTTGTTGATTTTAATTTATGTGTATGAGTGCTTTGTCTGCTTTCATGTCTATGCCTGTTGGCCGTGGAAGCCAGAGGTGGCATTGATCCCCAGGAACTGGGGTTACAGACTGCTGTGAACTAACATGTAGGAGCTAGGATTTGAACTCAGGACCGATGGAAGAGCAACCAGTTCTGCTAACTGCTGATCCATCTCTCCAGACCCACAAACATATTGATTTCAGAAGGTTTAGGTGTAGAATGGTCTTATTACAGAAAATGGTTTTCTACCAAAAAAATCCAAACAGAACCTGGTGGTATGCACTTTTTCTGTCCCCTTCCCATCAAAACTTTTTAAAGAATATTCGTTTAATTAATTAATTAATTAATTAATTTTTTACTTATTCATTTTCCATCCTGCTCACTGCCCTCCTCCTACTCCCTCCCACAATGCTTTCCCCACGTTCTCTCCTCTTCTCCTCTGAGAAGGTGGGAGAACCCTGGGAATCTCCCCACCCTGGCACTTCTAGTTTCTGTGAGCAGTTCACATTAAAATGTAGACAGCTGATAATGTTTACCATGTTTCTCTCTGCCAATGTACTCACAGAATATCAAAAATATCATCTAAGTCAAACCAGCGTGTGAATTGCCTCATAGAATCAGGATTGCAGCTGAGAGCTTTAGTTTCGTCCAGCTTGTGTGCAGGCCTGTGTTCTGTCCCTACAACACTGTGAAACATATGGAATATACTGTATTAGTCACCTGACAGTAAGTAACAAGGGAGGAATTTTTTTATTTAATTACATTTAGTTAGTTAGTTACTTTGTGCATGGACAAGGTGTGTGGCATTTGGCAGTGTCCCAACTACTGAAGCTACTCAATGAAATAAGGTACAAAGTAACTGCTCTGGGTAAAGTATGAGGGATGTGTGCTGTTGCCTGGGGATTAGGGGCAAGTTCCACAGAGGATGTGGTATTCATAATGGGCTATTCGAAAGGATGGAGGCTGCTTACATTGTGCAGTATTCCAGGAAGCTGGCAGGAGCTGAGCTGTGCTTCCCATGTCTGCTCCCTTGGCGGGCTGGAAGGAATGTGCAGCGCGTGTAACTAAGCAGAGTGCCTTCACTGTGAACAGCTGTCATCCAGTCGCATTGCAGGAGGCACTGGCAGAGGGGAAACGGGAGGCAGAGAGTTGGAGCCGCTGTAAGGAAAGATTAGCAGTGGCCGTAGGGAGCATTGGTGTGTATGTTGGGAAATGATCCAGGAGCACTAGGAAAGGAGGCTGAAGCAGTGCATTTTATTCAGCATAGTGATGTAGAGTCCTGAGGGATGTCAGTGGACGGAGAAGAGGACTGGTGCTCAGGGACAGACTGTGGCAGGCAGAGCAGTTGTGCAAGAATGTGTCCTGAAATGAAGGAGCTGGGGGGGTTTGAGCAACATTGTCAACTAGCCAGACACCCACCCCCCAGAGATCTTGAGGACTGGGCCACCAACCAAAGAGTATATACACATGGAGGGACCCATGGTTCCAGGCATGTATGTTGGACATCAGTGGGAGGAGTGGCCCTTGGTCCTGTGGGGAATTCGATGCCCCAGTGCAGGGGAATGCCAGGGCAGGGAGGGGGAGTGGGGGGTGAGGGAGCACCCTCATAGAGGCAGGGGGAGGGGGAATGAGATGGGGGTTTCCAGAGTTGAGGCCTGGAAAGTGGATGACATTTGAAATGTAAATAAAGAAAATAGCCAATAAAAGGGAGGTGGGGAGAATGTGTCCTGAGGAGGCCAGTCCCACTGTTTCCTAGGAACACTTTATGTATTTGATATGAAACATGGTTCAGCATCCTACTAATCTGTACAATTTTTATGATCTTATGTATCAGTTTAAAGAAGAAAGAACTGGGTCTAGAGCAATCCTTGGTTGTTAAGAACACTAACTGCTTTTCCACAGGACCTAGATTCGATTCCTAGCAACCACATAATAGCTCACAACCATCTTTAACTCCAGTTCCAGATGATCTGATGACCTCTTCTGGCCTCCAAGGGCCTCAGGCATACATGGTGTACAGCCACATACATGAAATAAATTAGTCTTTAAGAAAAGACTGTACTGGCACAGCTTCTAATGTTCCCTCCAAGTGAGGGCTGAGGAGGCAGCAGAGCCTGTGGCTGGACAATCTCAGGCCCTTGAAAGCCCAGGACTCTACATGGAGCTGACCATAGCCCTGCCACCACCAATGTGCCCTGATGCTCACCTCATGAAACTCAAGGCCTTTTTCCCAGACCTCCTTTGCCGGGAACTAGGGTGAAATTCTGAGGGCAGGATCACCATGTTATTCTGGTTCTGGTTCTATTTCTACCCACCTCTGTCTTTCCAGATGTGAGGACGCCAGTACCTCAGAACACAGTCTTGTGAATTTACCCAATGAGAAAGGCTAAGGAAGTTGCTGTTCTCTTAGCTCCTGGCTCCCTGTTCTGTTGTTTGCAATGGTGCAGCCAAGTTCCAAACAAATGTAGAAAAGGTGAACACTGCAAACCCCAGCCAGGGACAGCTAAACTTGAAGTTGGCTTTGAGCCATCTGTGAGCCTGGTTTCATCTGCTTTCAATTAGGATGATGTAAGTATAGCCAATCAGACTGGGAGAGTACAAATGGCTTTGTTAATTAGATACAAAACTGACATTTTATAATTCTTATCTGATTAGCCATAGGTTGATGACCAGTGACTGCACTCCATCAAAGCCTTGTCTGTTGT
Source organism: Grammomys surdaster (assembly GCF_004785775.1). Classification (NCBI taxonomy): domain Eukaryota; kingdom Metazoa; phylum Chordata; class Mammalia; order Rodentia; family Muridae; genus Grammomys; species Grammomys surdaster. The sequence goes on along the minus strand of NW_021604566.1, from coordinate 7,317,983 downwards.
TCCCTTGGAGAAGCTGCTTTTTCATCTGTGGCCTGTGCATCCAGTCAGTCTGACTAGTCTAGAATGGGAGGCTGGTGCCTTCCACCAGGCAGCTTTTTCTATTTTCTGTATGAGATTTTGTGACCATGCACACCGAGGTTGTAGCTATTGAGTTTGTGGTCTCCAGGTCTATGTGACCTATAGTTTGTCTAAATATAATTATTATTAAGTTTGGAGTTTTGGGAAATGGATACTGCTATGACTCTGAACCAAGCATTGAGAAAGTTTGCTCAGAAAGTTTTCACATCTTGAAGGCTTTAAGTTCTGTGAGCCCTATGGCTGGACCCTGGGCCTCCTCTCTTGTCTGTAAATCAAGGACGTGGAACTTGGAGTTGAGCTAGCCTCTGAAACCCCAGAGGGTTTGCTCAGACCCACATTCTGGGGGTAGGCCTGAGAGCTTGCATTTCTCCAGGCTCTGAGGACTTGCTACTTGTGTAGGCTGGATGACTGCCAAAGCCATCCCCAGCTCCCTTTGCCTCTTTGCTCTCTTGTGATGTTCCCATCCCAGATCTGTATCCTCACTGTATACATTGTATAGGCACTGAACACACTGTATCCACACTGTATTCCACACATCCCCTTCACCAGGTGGGCCCTGTGAATGTCCCTTCCTGCACTGGCCACCTACTTCGACCCTCACTTCCATGATTATAGTTTCCTTTTGATTTTGAATATTTTATTTTATTTTATTTTATTTTATTTTATTTTATTTTATTTTATATGTACGAGTTTTTGCTTGAATATATGTCTGCACACATGTGTGCCTGGTCCCCTCAGGGTCCAGAAGAGGTTGTCAGATCCCTCAGAATTAGAATTACAGACTTGTGAGGCACCATGTGCTTCTGGGAATCAAACCTAGGTCCTCTAGACTAAGCAGCACTCTTAACTGCTTGCTCATCTTTCCACTTGTGGGCCAACTAGGGTTTTTTTGTTTTGAAACAGAATGTTTCCATGTGGCCCTCAAACTTGTAGCCATTCTCCTGCTTCCATCTTGCATCACCCTGCCCAGCCAGGGCAAGGTTGGATGGGAAGCCCAGTGCAGCACAAAACAAATAATGATTTGCTCCCAGAAACCAGGTTCCAGGCTTTCCCCCTTTAAGCAGGAAAGAGATGGGTCTGCTTCTTACTTGTGACTATTAAATTTAACATTAATAATAAGCAAAATTTCCTCAGTTAATGAATGGGAAGGGCTGGGATGTTAGGTGGTAGAATTCTTGCTTAGTATGCATGAGACCCTGTGTTTGGTCCCCAGCACTATTTTTTTTAACTGTTGGTTGATTCATTGTGAATTTCACACCATGCACCCCAATCCCACTCATCTCCCCATCCTTTCTTATCTACCCTCTGCTCTTTCAATCTCTCCCACCTAAAGAAAATAACAAACAAACAAAAACATCTCAAGCGGAAGCTGTAGTGTGTCAGTGTGTTCCACAGTATTCCACTTTGTCCACACATCTTTAGTTGCAATGACTCCTTGCAGTGAGTCATTGGTCTGGTTCAAGACTTCTTCTGGCTTTTGCTACACTATCAATACTGGATCCTCAATGGGACTCCTCTCAGATATTGTTACTCTGTGTCATGGAGATTCTGCAGCTTTGGATCTGCAGGACTAGCCCCTTCATTCACTCCAGTAGTTCACAGATGACATAGATTTTGGGGAGGGTCCGCTCAAGGCCTTGCATGTGGGCCCGGGTGGTAGCTGAGTTGGCCAGCCCGCCAGCTCTCCTTACCCACACCAGCAGATTGCGCTCTCTAGTACTGCCCCTGTTAGCTTATCCAGTACTTCAGCCTGTGAGGGTCAGGGTCAGCTCTCTTGCTCTCATGACCTAGCAGCCTGCTTTCCTGCTTGGAGAAGAGAAACTGGTTATAATATCTAAAAGAAATGAAACTTGGGTAAGCATGTATTTGTCTTATAAGCCCTTGGGTGTGTTTTTGTTTTTATTTTTGAGACAAGCTCTCATTATATCATTCCTTTTGGCCTGGAACTCACTATGTAGACCAGGTTGATCTTAAACTTGTGTTGATCCTCCAGCCACTGTCCCTGAATAATGGAATTAATTATAGGTGGGAGCTACCATCCCTGGCTAACATAAGTATAGGCTTAAGGGTGTCTAATACTCTAGTGCCCTTTTAAATGGTGCATAAAATAATGGTATAGTGATCAGTGATGTTACAGGCACAGTTAAATGTAGAACTCAGCACATGATTTCTTGTGCTGGTCCCATTTGTTAGCTAATTTTTCAGAAAAAAAAATTGATTATTGGCTTAAAATTGGTTTTGGAGGAAAAGGTTAAAGATAGTTATTGTCTTATGTGGCTTTGAGGCATGAATTCAGTGTTGATGACGTGTTTAATATTGATTGGAACATGTACATTCCCAATTCCAACATAGTATGGAATTAACCTGTATTCTAGCTTTAAAATTATGCTTAAAATACTACTTTTAGAGTTATATCTCCTACTTCTGGAGTTTGTTAGACTCCATGCTGTGGATGATTCCTCACAGTGTGGTCTGAAAGGGTGTGTATGATCACAGACCTACAACAGAGAGGGCATGTAGTACAGTCTGTGACTTGGACAGTTGCTCCAGATATGTATCCTTCCTTTGACGATAATTCTCAAATGCCAGATGTTGAGGAAGAGATAAATCCCTCATCGTTTTTGCTTTTGGCAATGCCTGCCCATCACTCATGCTGGGGCAGAACACAGGCAGACCTCTGTTGGCTCCAGCCTGGATATTCATGAGAATGGTGAACCATACTGAAGAGCAGCTTAGGGTGGTGTGCGTGCAGTTTTTTGGATGTGGCCAGAGTATGTTGACTTTTAAGTTCTGATGTAGTGTTAGAATAGAGTGGATGTACCTGATGCTCAGAGGTGTGACTGTGGTGAGGTACATAGGATTTTGTTAGGCTATCAGGTTGAAAATCCTGGATTCTGGTGGCTTTATAAGGAGGGGAAGGGAGAGAGGGAGGGGAAGGAGAAGGAGGGGAAGGAGAGGGAGGGGGAGAGAGGGAGAGGAAGGTGGGGAGAGAGAGAAGATGAGGGAGAGAGAGGGGGAGAGGGAGAGAGAGGGGGAATGTTTCTGACACACATTATCCTGGAGCTCTGGCAGCCAAAAGATTATGACCCTTGACATTGGACCTCAAGAGTTATAAGTCAAAATTAGCTTCTTTTCTTTAAAGATTACTCAATCTCAAATATTTCATTGTAGTAATAATAGCAAGACTATACTATATATGGTCTCTCTCTCTCTCTCTCTCTCTCTCTCTCTCTCTCTCTCTCTCTCTCTGTGTGTGTGTGTGTGTGTGTGTGTGTGTGTGTGTGTGTGTGTGTAGCATTAGACAGAAAAGCAGGATATCAGTTTATCAGATTGCTGCTAATTTAGAGTAATGGTCAAGATCAGAGAGATTATTATTATAAAATTTCTTCATTGATGGAGATGAATATGGAATATGAGATGCAATTCAATACACAGAGACTAGTAAGAAGGGAGAAAAGGAGTTTCTCTGTCTGTGTACCATTGCACTCCACTTACTGGGGTGGTGATATCCTCAGCATGGCTTGCGGGTTTTTACTCCTATGTCTTCTTTTGTGTCTAAGAAGTGAAAATTACCTCAGTTTCAGAGCCAGAGATTTTTGAGCTGCAAAGGATGGATGGGTACTGGGGTCACCCAGTTGTTTTACAACTTCTATACTCCAGAAGTCAGGATGTATTTAGGCTGCTCAGAAGTAAGGCTGTGAGAGATTCCCCAAGCCTCATAAATTGAAGTCACCAGTTTGCCAAGTGTAACTGTGCAATAGGACTAATTTAAAGAAAATGACATGTATACCCATAGAAGACCTTTGGTTTTCAACAGAAACCTCCCCTAGCTAGCTTTAGAGAAAATGAGGAAATTATTGGAAGGAAGCTGAAGTTTTGCACACAATTGCACAAAACTAAAGGAAGAGCTGACCAAGCGAGACTGTGATGGGAAAGGACCTGCAGGGGTGGGGTGGTACTAGAGACAGATGTCTCTGTCTCTCTGATCTAAATAGGAGACTGTTGTTTCCTTCTACACAGGCCTCGACGTAAGCAGGATGTGCTGAAGCAAGCCTCTCCCACCAGGGCATCCCCGACACACCATCCTCTTACCCGAATTTATTTTGGCCTGGGGTGGAGCCAGGACTTGTGCATTTATCTTAAAAGATCTAGTGTTATTCAGATACAGGGCTAAAACAAAGGCTCATGGTTTTCTGCACTGACAGAGGATGTTCTGTTTTAACCACATTGGCTAAAAATGATGTTTCGATAGACTAAGGATAATGAATCTAGCAAAGATGGGTATTCGTAGGCCAGTGCATAGAAGACACTCACAAGAATTCTCACAGATTGTGTGCTTCGTGGATTTCCTGGGTATATATCTTTTCCCCAGTCCTTATGGAGTTGGTGGCAATATTCATACTTTCCAAATGAGTCAGCTGAGGCTGGAGGATTAAGTGTCTTTCCAAAGTTTAGGATTGCAATTTAGCCTTTGATCACAATTCTCAGCAAACACAACCATTGCGACACTCAACAGGATTCTGACCCACTCCTGGTTGGTGCCCATGAAGGGCTATGCGGTGGCTTTGGCAAGAATTTTCTGCCTGCGTGGAGGCTAATACTAGGTGTGCAGATTTCCACAACCAGACATTCCTGACATCAAGGATTTTAGATGTGTGGCCACGGAAGAGCACATCTTTGTAGGAACCATGGGAGAAAAAGAATTTCAAGTACAGGAAAAGAGATGAGCCATGCTGGGCCTTCAGGGCTGATTAAGGGGAAATATGAAAAATGTGTGAGTGTGGTTAGCCATAGTTTTTTTTTTTCTTTAAAAGAGGAGGAAGAAGTTGGGCATGCAGTACAATGATAGAGTATTTACATTTCTTGCACACATCCTGAATTCCAATGCTGAGAACAAAAGACCAACATAAATAAGAAACAAGAGACATTTTGAGTTTTGTCTTGCTATAAATAGAGATATAATTGAGTTTGTACATTTCTAGAGTTCAGTGAGTACAGGGTGAAATGTAAATACAGTGACCTGGTAAAAGCATGCTTTTGGTGAAGGAATTGGGACAGATGGGTGAATACGGAGATAGAGTACATGCTTAGCTGTTGAAGCCGAGATTGATTCCCTTGTAACCTCCAAGAGAAGAGAGGAAGAAGATAGGCCTCACTGAGACAACTAACAGTCTTTTCTTCTGCCTGAGTGATTTGGAAATGGGCTGATTTTAGCATGAAGGGGTAGAGTACACTACAGGCAACTGTGAGTTCTCTAAAGAATTAATCCTTTTGGGCTTAATCATTAGGCAAATTTAGCTTCCTGCTTTCAAAAAGAGAAAACATAGCCACACACAAAAAAGAAAAACTCGGGCCCCTGGGAACAAGCAGCTTCCTCCTCTTAGGGCTGCTTGAAAAAAAGTCCCTTTCCTGCTCAGCATGAAGCATCTGGGGAGACAGCCAAGAGGCCATGGGGTCCTGGAGAGGGAGGACGTGCCCCTTGGGGTGGGAAGCTGAACACACTGACTGAGGTGGCAGGCTTGGAAGACTGAGGGCTCAGCCACAGCTTTGTTAATTCTGCATCCACAAGGGAAACAGGAGGGCTCCTGTCGCTGGGCCTCCTCTCTCCCCTGCTTCTTGATACTTGCTTGCACTCATGCTTACCAAGACCTGAGGGTACAAAGTAGAAGTCTTTTTTTTTTTTACTTCCCTGTGGGTAGAATCAAGAAAGAATGTGAAAGCCAATTGAAAAAGAACAATCTGTAAATATAAAGTTTTCCTGCCAAATGTTGGGCTGTAAAACCAGGAACGCCATGCAGCAGAAGACTCACCTGGAGCCAGTGTGGGCCAAACATCTGAAATTTCAAGCACTCAGTTTCAGGAAAAGGAAGTGAGGGTTAGACTGGGGACATACTCTGAATCACTAAGTGCTGGGACAGTCAAAGTGCTACAGTTGTTAGTAGCATTTTTTTCAGGCATGAAATATTTCATTTCTAGACACTTTAATACGCATGTAATTGACATTAAAACTGTGAGCATATTTTTGTTCTTGAAAATCATTTTATTATTTGATGTATATGGATGTTTTTCCTGCATGCATATGTGTACGATAGATATGCCTGGTGCCCTCAGAGGCCATAAGAGGGTGTCAGATACCTGGAATTAGAATTACAGATATTTGTGAGCCACTGTATGGTTGCTAGGAATTGAACCCTGGTCCTTTGGGAGAGCAGTATTCTTAACCACCACGCCAACCCTCCAGTCTCAGTCCCTGGTTGATTGTACAGATAACAGACGTCACTGTAAGACTGTCACGCACAGAGAATGTGCTTCCACCATGCGTACTCTTTCTCATGCTGTCCCTTCCATCTTCTTTCCTGCCCTACTCCCAACCGCTTCCGCTTCCAAAAGCCCTTAGCATGTTTCATTTAACGATTTTGTTTGTACAGAAAGTTACAGGAGCCTCTCTTCCGTCATGTGTGATTAAGTCACTCTGCTCTGGCTTTCTTTGCTTTAGGGGACAGGAAAGGAAGCTGGGACAGAACCCATTGTTTACCTGCTTTATGAGAAACATTTAGCATCTGGTATTTTATTTAGTTCTCACAGTAACCTTTGGAAGAGTGGAATTATCCAAATTCACAGATGAAGTCAATAATGTTAGATTAAGAAATTTTTCTGGTGTTTATGTGTTTACTACTAAACAAAAGGTTCAGGTTGGACCCAGTTTCAATGGTTGTTTTAAACTGAGAGTCTTTTAGCCCAAATCCTTTGAGTGTTTCATAATGAAAGTGGGGTGGGATTTGGCCCAGTTTATGGTATAGCTATGTCTGAAAGTAAAATAACTTTGGGAACTAATATTTATTGATCATTTATTACAAACCAAAAATAAAAAAAGTATGACCAAAAGAGAATGGGTTCTACTTCTAGGTTTGTTATAAATCACAAAATATAGTTCATAGAATTTCTGAGTCTGCTTTGAGTCAACAAATGATGCATGGCCACTGCCTTGGTGACCAGGTAGCCATTGGTCTCCTTTCTTTGTTTAAGGTACTTTCAAGGGGCATAGAAGTAGACAATTGCCTGCCCAGATGTCTAGAAATTAGTGATTTTGTTTGTGTAAGAGGTCAAGATGCCTTTCTTCACTTTGGTATGATGATATCACAGAGGTGACAGAGGTGACGTTATGTCTGCCCTCAGGGTGTGTGCAGAGGAATTGAGGAAAGAGTTGTACCTGTTTCCAGTGCAGAGGGCTCAATGCACATGTAAAGTCACGTAAAGTCAGCTGGCCAGGCCTTACATTTGATTCGGAGGGCTGGATAGATTTGCCTACATGGGAAAGCTTGCTCAACTAGAGATGGGGAGGCAGGATGACTGCTTTGTTCATGAGTTGAAATCTCTGTCCCTGACAGAAGTTTTCTGCTGGAGCCACGCAGATGATTGACAATGTAGGTTGAAGAGAAGTGCTGCTAGACTGAGCAGTAGGGTGTCTATGTGAGCATGTACTGCTGGCAAAGAAAGACAGTGCTCTTAGATCTGATGAGAAACGATAGTAAGGACGACAGTTACGAAGTATTTATCCTATCAAGTAGCCTTTAGTGTACAATATGTATAGAATGTTTAGAATGCCCTTCATTGACAAGTTGAACTGTACACTACTGACAGAAAGCCTGACTTTCATGAACCTACATTTACATGAGAGATAGACTGATGATAAAATAGGTAAATTCTTGGGCTAGTGTCACAGAAGAACAGAAAGCTGTGAGTTGGGAGGGCACTGGGAAAAGGACACCACATTTCTAAAGCTTTGTTTCTGTGTGTGCCCTTTGTATTAAACCAGGAAGGGAATAGATGGGAGGAAGTCTCTGAAGAATCTTAAATGTAAAATAATATTCCCAGCCATAACCACAGTACAAGGGCAGAGGGAAGACCAATGCCATGGGGACCAGCTGGTGGACAACTTCACCTCTAGATATATCCAGTAATCATTAATATCATGTAGGTCTGCTGGGAAAAAAATCAGCATAGGAAAGAAAATAAAATTTTTCTTAATAATTTTCTTAATAATGTCGAACAATTTCTTATCAGGAGTAGTGTAGCTGGCCTTTAATTCTAGCACTTGGGATGCAGAGGCCAGCCAGGTCTACAGAGTGGGTTCTTTGCAAATCCCTGTCTAGAAAAAAAAAAAAAGAAAAGAAAAAGAAAGTTTCAAACTTCCAACATACTTCAGAGGTACAAAGTATTGTATTTTATTTTAGTGTTGGAATTTTTATGGTAATATTACATGATATTTGCTTGTGTTTTTGTGTTCTTTAAGCATTAAATTTTTCTTTTTCATTTTATCTTACTGGTTTTTAAACTTATTTATTTTTTAATTATTTATTTAATCATTTATTTATTACTTATGAGACAAGCTGACCTTAAATTTAAGTAGCAGAAGATGACCCTAAACTGATCCTCCTGCCTCTACCCCAGGTGCTGGGACCACAGACGTGTGCATTCCAAAAAGCAAGTTTTACATTTTATAAGAAAAAAATGGTCTGAAGTTGATTGACAATCTTCCCTAAAGTATTAGTCCCCAGGAAAGCCAGGAGTATCTTCATCTAGACTGTGGGCAACTCAGACAGTGAAGGCAGGATTGCTCAGTGCCAGCCCCTGCCTCAGTGCTGGCTGGTGATCACATGCCATGCGTCCCTGACACCATACTTAAGGGATATATAGCTTCTGCCTGCATCGCACACACAAGCTAGCGACTGTCTCTTATTTCTCCCAAGTACTGGGTCACAGCTCCTCTGCCACTCTTGGTTCATGGTCCTCTGACTATAATTTTTTTTCTAGTAGTCCTAGAATGGAAGCTATTCTGAGAGTAGTGAAGTCCAAAACTGGAATAAGTTCTGGATATAAGGACTCAGTGCTGTTTGAAAAGATGTCATCCATTGGAAGAAAATTTCCTATTAAAATCCTATCTCTTTTATATTTTAATAATCATAGTCACTCACGAATGGGTCATGTGTACCTTGTCATGAAACTTCTCAAAACTTTGGAATGCTGCTCGATGTCACTGTTCTGTTTCTGTTCTATTGATTTGCAGTTGACACTTGCTGGTTTTGAATCACACCAGACACAGCCAACGTGGTTCACAAAGCTAAGATGTGGGCAAGGGGAGTGCACATAGCTGAGCCAGTGCTGGAACCAAGCCTTCCCTGTGGCATGGCCCCGGAAAGCTTGAAGTCCAACGTTACTTGGTGGCCTGAGGTAGTTTGATCCTGAGAGACATCCTTTTACATCCTTTCACACCATCTCTTCTCATGGCTCTTCTTGGCCTCAGTTTTAAGAGGAACAGCTCTGAATCTGCCCAGGCCTTTGCTTCTTTCTTATTTTAAATTCCCGGGGTCTATTAAAGTCTCTTGAGGACACCTCAGTGTCCTGCAATGCATCGCTTAGCCAATTAGTAACGTGTCTTTCTTGTTAAGCTTTGAGAATCTGGGGCCAGGTTCATGGGCTGGGGTTAACCTTTAATCTCTTTGAGTTTGAGCCCAGTGTTTTTTGAGACAGGGTTTCTCTGTGTAGCCCTGGATGTCCTGAACTCATTTTGTAAACTAGGCTGACTCATTTTGTAGACTAGACTGGTCTCGAACTCACAAAGACCCACCTGCTTCTGCCTCCTGAGTGTTGGAATTAAAGGCATGTGCCACCACTCCTAGCATAACCATGTGTTTATAAGAGTAAGACATTGTAGCTCATGTGGATACCTTGATAATGAGAAAAATGAAAAATAAAACTGACCTATCATGGGAGAGTAAGGGTTAAAATTTTTATTTCAATTTTTTTGCTCTTAATGTGCCTTGTAACTTTTTTATAAAAACATATAAAACACTTTTGGACAAAATTCAATTAAATATTTTATATAATCACATATTTCTTTTAGCATTTTTAAATATGTATTAAAATATATAGTACCCCACAAATAAGAACAATTTTTATGCTTTGTATATTATCAATTTCTATTTTTATTTTTTTTAAAGATTTATTTACTTATTTTATGTATTCACCATTGCTCTCTTCAGACACTCCAGAAGAGGGCATCAGATTCCATTACAGATGGCTGTGAGCTGCCATGTGGTTGCTGGGAATTGAACTCAGGACCTCTGGAAGAGCAGTCAGTGCTCTTAACCACTGAGCCATCTCTCCAGCCCCATTTATTATTATTATTATTATTATTATTATAGAAATTGAACCCAGGACCTTGAGCATGTGGAACACCACTGAGCACACCCAGCCCTGATAAAATTAATAAGAACGTAGTTCCTAGATCTGTCAAAGGAAAGCTTGCACATAAGTTATATATCAGGGACCAAGTAGATGGCTTAGTGGATAAAAGTATCCATACAAGATGGAAAACCCAAGTTCAGATCTCCAGAATCCATGTAAAGATGAATGTAAGAATCCTTGCCTAGCTCTCCTACATCAAGATTGGAGGCAGAGACAGGAGAATGGCCAGAAGCTCATGCCAGCTAGCCTGGGGTCCAGAGCAAAAGAAACATGAGACTCTGTTTCCAAACAGACCCAAGGTCATCCTCTGACTTCATATGCAGAGAGAGAGAGAGAG
>NW_021604566.1:7295687-7306920 GCF_004785775.1 Grammomys surdaster | reverse complement strand
CAGAGACACAGAGACACAGAGACACAGAGACACAGAGACACAGAGACAGATTGAAAAATATCAGAACAATAAACCAGGCAGTGGTTAGCACAGGCCTTTAATCCCAGCACTTGGGAGGCAGAGGCAGATAGATCTCTGAGTTCCAGGCCAGCCTGGTCTACAAAGTGAGTTCCAGGACAGCCAGGGCTACACAGAGAAACCTTGCCTCAAAAAATTTAAAATATACATAAAAAGTAGTTGCCCTGACAAGTTACAAATTGCTGATAAAGTCCTGTTCACTATGTGAATGTATTGATTATATGAGCAGTTTCAAGGCTACATTATCAGATGTACTTTGCTTTATTGTTTTTATAAGCCCCATCTAATCGTATGTTTTATTTCTTATTAAACGGCTATGGGCATATTGGGAATAGTGACTATCATTAAACATTAATAGTGTTCCCAGCTCTTATCAGGCATTTTCTCAAGCTAAAAGTGTAGATGTTTGAGACGTGTCTCAAGAAGATTCAGTAAAATTTTACTTCATCCCTCCCTTTCCACCTGCCCCACCCCTTACTCTGTCACTCAGCCCAAGGGTTTCAGAGCAGGCTCAGTAGCCTTGTAACCTTGGTAATTGCAAAGGCTGTTGGGTGTTGAGGGGCACATGCTGTGCTGTAGAACTTTCCTTATAGAAATACTCTAACAATCTTTGTAAAATTCCTTTCTTTAAAAATTGATGTAAAGGCTTTCAGAGTGTTACCTATTCTGTCACAAACACGTTAAAAGCGTTAATGGAGTAAAGGCCAGTTTTAGAATTGTAGAAAAATGAGCAGACTGCACAGAGTCCCTGTGCCCCAGCTTATTTCCCTCGGTGATGAGCAGTGACAACACCTCCACCAACATCTTGGCTGCTTCTGTATTGTTGTCAATTATGAATAAAGATACTATCAACATCCATGTGCAGATTCTTCAGCTCTTTAGCATAACTATCAAGGAGTGTGATTGTTGGCCCGTACAGTAAGAAAAACCTTAAAACTGCTGCCCAGAGTCTCTGGGTTCTCCTCTATGTTCCCAGCAGTGAATGAACATTTCTGCTGCTCCTTATCCTCCTGGGCAATGGGTAGTGTTAGTATTTTAGAAGCTTGCCAGTCTCATACATTTATGGATATCTCATTGTTGTTTTAATTTATAGTTCTCCAATACATGATGTGGGGTATCCATGTGCCACCTGTATGCCTCTTTATTTTTTAATCACACTTTTTGTTGGCAAGGGGAGCTCTTGAAGGTTAAAGAACAAGTTAGGGAAATCGATTCTCTCCTTCCACCATAGGATCAAAGGACCAAGGTCAAGTCTTCAGACTTAGACACATGTGCTTTTGCTCACTGAGGCACCTTGCTGGCCCTGGTAGAGCTCCCCCCTCCCCAGAGATAGAGGAGGTGTTTGCTAAAGTCTTTCATATATTTTTAAAAGTGGATTGCTTGTTTCCTTAGTATTGATTTTTTAAGACTTCCTTTTATAATTTGATTGCCAGTCTTTTATTAAAGAAAAACTTTAAAAAAAAGATCTTCCAGTTGTGGCTTAGCTTTCTTTCCTTTGTTTCTTTGATCTTTCTTAAGATAAGATCTTACTAAGTGGCCCTGGAGCTTTTTAAGTAAAGCAGACTGGCCTGGAAGTTGCAGGGATTCACCTGCAGCTGCCTTCTGAGTGCTAGGATTAAAGGCATGCACCACCCTGCCATCTTTTACTTTCTTAACACTGGTTTTTGGAGAGTAGAAGTTTTTAATTTTAATAAATTTCAATATTTTCCTTTTGTAGAACTTATTTTTAATTTGTATCTTAAAATTCAGCACCAGCCCATGTTCTCCTATAATTATTTTTCTGTGTTATAGTCTAGCTTTGCCTTTTACATTAGATCTGTGGTTGAGACTGGAGTAAGGGTTGGGTCTGGGTCATTATCCTGGTCAGCCCCATTATGATGTTCTGTTGCTCTTTACTCTTTGTTGACAAGATTGCCCTTTGTTTACCGAACCACCTCTATTCCTCTGCTAGAGACCAGCTGGTTATGTGTGTGTGATTCTATTTCTGTCTACGATGTCATTTTAAATGAGTTTTGAATTTCTTTTAGTGAAAATGAAATCTGAGTTGCTAATTGTGGTTTGGCTTTGGAGCCCTTAGCCATGCTATGAGGGGGAAATAGATACACTGACTCATTCATAGGGACGCTGGGTCACTCATACTGTTCTGCCTATCATTAACTCCTGAGACTACTTTATATTTAAGGCCACAGGCAGGCTGGCAGTATTGTCACTGAACATTTCAAGGTTCATTTCAGCCTGCACCTGGTCTGTTTATCTTGAAGACACCTCTGTCAGAGTGTCAGACATCTGTTTAGACAGGCCCACTAGTCGTGCTTCTTCTATCGGCTATATTAAACCTATGTGTCACTGAAGACTAGGAGAGCATATGTGTTCTTCCCAGTCTATCACATAAATATTAATACTTGAGGGTTTCTATCAATAAGATGCCAGCTTTCTGTCAGGCAGGCTTCATCAGGGGACATTAGGCAATGTCAAGAGACATTTGTAGCTATCACAAGTGGTAGTGGGGTGGGGGGATGGGGAGCTATAGACTTCAAGTGAGAAAAGGCCAAGCTTGCTACAGAAGATCCTCCAATGCACAGGACTACCTCCTCTCCAGTTATTGTTCTGATTGAACTGTTAATATTTCAGAGGCTGAGAAGCACTGTTACAGAGAAGGGAATGTGTACCCCAGACATATTTTTCTCATTGGGTTGGCCTCTGGATAAGTATGAGTTGTGTAGATTTGCTGTCTACACCTAACAACTGTGCAAATGTCTATACATCCAAAGTAACACCCAAGCCATCCTTCTGGTGGCAGGAGCTCAGTTTCCCTCTTTCCTGATCTCATCTGTTATATCCATTTTATGTTATGGTTTACCTACTTAAGTGAGACAGAGTCAACAGTTGTGTGTATTTCTAAATATAGATGGCTGACTTGTCGGTCATTGAGTCTGAGTCTAGAAACAAAGCTGATGCTTAGTGGTGCTTCTTGATTTGTTAGTTGTATGATGCTGGTTCTGCCTTTAATTTCCCCTTAAGACCTTCAGGTGGCTCATTTCCCTATGTGTATATGTTTCCATAAGCGCATCTTCTTCTCATATTGTTCCTTTTTGTAAAGAGAAACAAAATTAAAAAAGAATACATTCTTGCTTTCAGCAATCCACTGTTGTCTTCCTTAGTGAGATTACTACAGAGAGTTCTGCAAGTGGGGTAAGCCAAGTGGGAGGGGCTGCTTCCTGTGCGCTGACCTGGGACCGTCACTCAGGACTGGAATAGGTCTGTTGGTAGCTGGACTCTGTCATATGCTGTCCTCTACCTATGCCCTGGTCTGCTTCTCTGCAGATATGCCAGGTCTTTCTCTGCTCTCAGCTCACTCCAGAGAGGAAGATTTGCCTGGCAGTTTGTTTTTTTCTGGTTTTTTTTTCTATGCTTTCCCTCCAAAAGTCCCCACTGGAGCCTCTTAGTCTTCCAGAACACACTTGGGCTCATTGCCAGCATGGCCAGAGATTTTTCTTATAACTAGTAACAAATCATCATAACTGAATTTCATTTTCTTTTAAATTCTCAGCAAAGCCTACAGCTCCAGCTGTACTCATCCATCCCAAGTTGTTCAGTCCTACAGACTACCCGAGCTACAGCCCAGAAAATACATAATAGCTCTATGCATTCTCATTCAAATTATTTGATTAAAAATTTAATATATTTCCATTAAGTATGCTACATATAAAATATATAACGATCTATATAGTATATAAGATATAGATTGTTATGTAACTTGTATGTGGTATATATAATACATATATATATAACATAGATGCTATATATGTGTAATATATATATATATATATTGTTTATATATACATATTTACATATTTTTTATTCATACGAGATTTGGAAAGACAAAACTCAAAACTTAATATATGGGTTTCAGGGATCAAAATCAGATCATCAGGCTTCTCAACAAGCACATGTACTTGCTGGGCCATACTACTGGATCCACGCTGCTGCTGCTGCTTTTCCTCCTCTTCCTCCTCCTCTTTCTCTTCCTCCTCCTCTTCCTCTTCCTCCTCCTCCTCCTCTTCATTCTCTTTCTTCATAAAAGATTTTTATTCATTCTTTGAGCATTTCCCACATGTATCCAGTGTATTCTGATCACATTCACTCCCAACCCCCCCCAACTCCTCTTATATATCCTCCCCAACTTCCTGACCTCCTTTATTTTCTTTCAAATAATCCAATGAGTTTAGTTTGTGCTACCCATATATCATGTGCGGACACCCACAAAGTTTGGTTGACCCAGGAGGCATATCCTTAATGAAAGGTCCTTCCAGTCCCGGAAGCCATCATCTACCAATAAATGCTCAGTTAAGGTGGTGACTTGTGAGCCTTCCTCTCTCCATATTGCAAGGTTGACAGGCTTGATCTTCTGCGGGTCTTGAGTGGAAAACTATGATGGCTATGAACCCATGAGTATGTGGTCCTATCATGTCCAGAAGACACAGTTTGGCTCTAGTGCTTCCTGTCTTACATTCTTTCCATCTCATCTTCCATAAAGGTCCCTGAGCGTTGGGACTGTTTATGTTGAGCATCTTACAGCTTAACTGCATTTTAAAGGTACTTTGGCCAAAACTTCAAATGGGCATGCCAACAAAAATACATAGTTTAGCAGTGAAAAAATACTTAATTAAAATTTGAATTTATATTTAGGAGTATTAGAAGGAAACTGGGCAAAAGAAGGAAGTAAACCAAAAATTCCCAACACATACAACATGCTGAAACTTGGGTCTGTAGGAGGAGATGCCTTTAATCCCAGCACTCGGGAGGCAGAGGGAAGGAGATTTCTGAGATCACAGCCAGCCTGATCTACAGAGCAAGTTCTAAGACAGCCAAAGAAAGCCTGTCTTAGAAAAAGAGAGAGATGGCCAGGCAGTGGTGGCGCATGCCTTTAATCACAGCACTTGGGAGGCAGAGGCAGGTGGATTTCTGAGTTCGAGGCCAGCTTGGTCTACAGAGTGAGTTCCAGGACAGCCCGGGCTATACAGAGAAACCCTGTCTCGAAATACAGAAAAGAAAAAAAAGAAAAGAAAAAGAGAGAGAGAGAGACGAGAGAGTGGGGAGGGAGGATAGTAAGCATTCTTTGGTGTGAAAGGTTAGCTCTATCCTGAGATGTGGAAGGAAGTGAGAGTGAGAGGAGGAACAGGAGGAAGAAGCAAACATCTAGAGTTGCATATGCAATACAATAAACATACAGCCCTAACGTGAGACCGTTAGAAAGATTACAAGTCCCAAAATGTACAACTAGATACAGTAAGAAACAAGCTAGCAATCATAGAAACAAGCAGATCTCACATGAATACTTAAACAACAGTTGCTGTTAAGAATTATTAATTACAGCCCTAAGAAGGCTCAGTAATCCTTAACTTCTAAAAAATGGAATATTCTGAGCCAGGTGTGGTGGTGCATACCTATAATCCACACTTGGGAAGCAGTGCTTGGGCTACACAGTGGGCCCTGCATTAACCTCCACCCAAGAGACATTTCATGATAAACATCATAGAAATATTCAAGAGGACATGGTTCAGCAGATAAGAGCATGAACCACTTCTGCAGAGGACCTGAGTTCAGTTTCACAGCACCCATGTGGGATGCTTCACAGACTGCTTTTAATTCCAGTTCCAGAAATATCCATTCCCTCTGGCTCCTGTGGGCACATACACACACATGTACACACCTACACACAGGCACACACTTATATACGTAGTGAATAAAAATAAACAAGAACTTGTGAAAATTGGTTAAAATTGATAAAGAATAACATTCTCAAACTATTAAAATAATGACAATTCTCTTGCATCTAATATGAAAGTGCCTAAAACTTACGGTTGGAAAATAGCAAGTATTGAATCGGTCTTCTTATAAACCAAGAATCCAAAAAAAAAAAAAATTACCTGACTTTTATTGAAATGAAGTGTGTGACTTGGTCTGCATTTCTTTAGCCAGTGACCAGTTATCTGGCAGTAATTTCTGTATGGTATTGGAAATAGCCCCCATAATAAATATTCTTTTACACTGAACATTGTGTAATGCACCCTTCCCCCAGTAATTTTCTTAGAAATAAATTATCCCTAGAACTGTTAATGTCTGACTAAGAGGGGTCCATATTCTAGAAGACTTTGCTAAGTTGGCCAATGTAACCATGGCCCATTTGCTGCCTCCTGCCATGCCCATAAATCATTTTAAGCTGAAGAAACGAGAGTGTGGAGAAGAATGCATTGCTTTGCAAGTGACTCTTAAGCTGGATTTAGAAGGATTATTCACTACCTTTTATTTGCTCACCCCTCTCATGATTGTCTAGGAGCCCCTTCTGGCCTCCAGAATGGATAGCTTTTTCTTCTGGACATTCGTTCTTGAACTCCTTCTAGCAAATCCAGTGAAGCAGTGTTCCCAGGGATTTATTAAAGGCTCTGACAGGCAGATAGGTTACTGCATTTATGTGCTATAGTTCCAAACTATCTCAGCATCAGTGAGCTTTACATGCTCCTGTAATCTGTCCATGGCATAGCTAACTGTACAGTTCTGGATCTATGGGTCTGTGTGAGTCCTGTTACACAGACTAAAGACAACAATTTCAAATTCAATAGAATTCAATAGAAGACCTGACTTAGGTCTAAAAAACATACATTTTAAAGAAGGTATTGAACATGTACAGTCTTTGTCGACTGAATTATTTTGGAATTAAAAAGAAATAAAATTAAAGAGGAAAGAAACCTGAAAATGTTAGTACCCAGTTATAATATAATTCCAACATTTAGAGAATAGAATCCTGAGGATGACAAATCTAAGGAGACTATCCCTCAATATGCCAGCTCTAGTGATACAGGCATATAATACCAGTACACACACACACACACACACACTCACACACACACACGTAATTATAAAGATAAAGATAAAGGATTATTCTAGAGCCACATTTGAATGGCCATGGCCCAGAAACACAGATTTAGATTACCCCAAATTCAAAATTTTAATGCAGAAGCAGCTTCATGAAATTTTTATAGTTTTTCAAAACTAAGAAAGTCATAAATCAAAGGCAGTTTAAAATACTTCGGTGTGTACAGCAAAGAGGAGGTTAGAGCAAGATGTGGAAAGCTTTTCAATAGGTCTGAGATGCTATCTGATGATGTCCATAGCTTTGGGGTTGGTGAGTAGTCTGCTATGTTAATAAATTCCGAAAGGTTTTTACCTGCTGGTCAAAGGATGTTAGTTCTGATACAGAGGTGGTCAAGGAATGGCTGGTCCAGGGGCTAAAGCTGAGATAAGACAAGCCTCTGAGCCTGCAGCACTCAGTCTCCTGATAACACTGCAGCGTTAATCAGCCAATCTGTCTCTGCAGACACTGCTTACTTCCTGGAATTCTCACCAACACCAGCTACTCAGGAGCCTTGCAAGTTCACGCCCAGCTTTCATTCCAGAGTTCAAGGCCATCCAGGGAAAATCAGTGAGACACTATCTCAAAATAATAAGTAAGGAGTGCAAATGGACAAATGGTTCATGTGCTCACAGACAGCACAAAAGAAACCAGAGCTGTTAAACACATAGGCGGTTTTTGTCAATAAAAGAAACTGTCATGTGCTATCTATCTGGAAGGCTGGGAATGGATGTGTTAAAACCTGTTGATCTTTGCTATTCTGTAAGGCCCGCCCTTGCCATATTCTCCAGAATCCTGAGCATTGTTTTCCGATCAGTTGAATCCATCCTTTGACTTATTACAAACCCTTCATTCCCAGGCCCAGACTCTGGAGCACTGTTTCTCAATCAATCAAAGCCATTCTCTTGGAAAAGGGCACAGGTGCTCTCTGCTATAAAGTAGTACCTTGTGATAATTGTCATGTGGAAACTTCTTTTTGCAAAGTTTTGCTGCATTTAAATGTGTAAAAAATAAACCACTTGGAGTCAGACTCCAGAAGTTTTAGTCCAACAGCGGCTAACTCAGTCAAGATAAACTCGGATCACATTTTCTACCTCACCTGGATTGTTTCCCTGTTGGCTGTGACACTTGCAGGGACTCCCCCACCCCCAAAGGAGGATTGGAGATGAACCTAGAGTTCAGCATTTGCTTGGCATACTTGAAGCCTTCAATTAAATCCCTAGAACTACTGAAATTAAATAAACTAGAAATAAACTTCACTGAACCCATATCTCATTTTGAGGTAGAGACATTTAAAATTTATTTGATTTATTGTTTTCAGTTATTGTTATATAGTTTGATTTGTACACATGTGTACAAGTCCCCGTGGATGCCAGAAGCCAGGTTAGACTCCTGGAGCTGTAGTTACAGGTGACTGTGTGCTCTCTGACATAGGCATTAGGAATTTAACCAGAGTCATCTCCATGAGCACCAAGTCCATTTAACTGCTGAGCCATTTTTCCATATCTCTGAGGTTGGAGCATTTTTAAAGTCAAGTTTTCCTTCTGAAAGTTCTATACAAAGAAGCTTGCCATTTTAAAGTATCAAATTCTTAAGGCTGGCGAAATGACACAGCAGTTAAGAAAGGTTCCCAGCATCCATGTTGGGCTGCTCATGACTTCCTCTACCTGGAGCTTTAGGGTACCTGATCTCCTCTGCTGGCCTCTGAAGGCACTGCACTCATATCCACACGACCCACACATAGACACACACTTACCCATACACACAAAACTAAAATCTCCTGTTCGGTAGGTTTTAGTATATTTTCCACACTATACACCATCACCACTGCCTAATTCTGGAGCCCATTGAGTTTTCTGTGTAGCTCTCTACAGGAATGTATACACTGTCGTTCAACATCAGGAAAAACTACATTTTGTGAGTGTGTTCTCTCCTCAGCCCTCTGAGTAGCAGTAAGTGCGGTAAGCCTCTCAGTTTGTCAGCACAGTCTCTTTCAATGGAACTTGGCTGTTTTCAGATGACTCCGTCTCTTTAGGATAGCAGCCTAGTACTTCAGGCTTCTTCTCACTGCTTGCCATTCTGACATTGGAGTTCACATACTGTTCGGGGAAGAAGCCTCAGATTCCTCCATGTTTTGCATGTCCTGTGTTCTTACTGAGCTGGTCTTGGGCAGAGTGGCTGCTGAGATTTTGCTGAGTACTGCTGATTTGGGGAAAGTTGTATAGATGCTGAAGACCTCTGGGTTCCCCTGAAATACTTCCACAGGCTCAGGGAGCAGAGATGAAAATAGACCCTCAGTCTTTGATCTTGACATCCTTTCCACACCATGATAAAAGAAGTAGCCATTACTTCAAAGTGGGATACCTCTCTTCTATGTGTAAGATATACACCCAATATATATCAAATATTCTTAAAGCAAATTCCTCTCTTGTGACCCCTTTCCCAACCAACCACTAATAGAAACCATGTGTGACATAATCCCGTAATACCAGTACTCATAAATTAAGGGAAGCCTGGCATGGTAGCACATGCCCAGCATCAGGAGGTAGAGGCAGGTAGATCTCTGTGAGTTCAAATCCAGCCTGATCTACAGAATAAGTTCCAGGACAGCCAGAGGTACATAGTAACACCTTGTCTTGAAAAAACAAGCAGACAGAAACAAGGAGAGGGGAGAGAGAGAGAGAGAGAGAGAGAGAGAGAGAGAGAGAGAGAGAGAGAGAGAGTGTTAAGGGAGGTTAAGGGAGAAGAATTGAAAATTTGAGGCCAGCCTGGGCTAAACAGTGAAACTTTGTCTTGGAAGAACCAAAGGAAACCATGTAATTGTGGGTGTGGGCTGTGTGAATGCAGGCTGTATCCCAACCATCCACTCTTTCCTCTATTCCTCCCCATCTCACTTTTTGTAAGTCCCAACTGCCTCTCTTCTCACCCTCAGTCTCCTCACAAGCACGATGTCTCCTCCACCCCCACCCAGCCCATCTTGGTTCCAACTACTCCATCATCTATAGCACTTAAATTTTAGGGAGGGTCTGATGTTGTAACTGGACAAACAGAAGTCCAGTCAGCTATCTGGATGGACTCTAGGTTTGAAGGAGGAGCCTCTTCTTTCTCTCTTCACTTCCTGTCTCATGAGAGCTGGAAGGCAGTTAAGAAAGGGAGTTTGAGACTGTCCAGGGGCTCGTCTTTCTGCTTCTGCGGACTACCCTCAGGAAACACAAATGTTCTCAGTGTCCATATAGCATCCCCGTCAGCAGAGTGGTATCAGCGCTTACTTCACAGCCCCAACTCACCCATCGAGACCACAGGTAAGGTTACCAGCTCAGCCAGTATGGCAGTCCTGGCTTTCTGGGATATGGTTGAAAAGATCTGAGAGTTTTGGAACAATTACTGAATTATGTAAGAAGGTCTAGCAATGTACTTTCCGGCTCTGTTTCACATGGGGTTTAGTAACACTCTGTCGGAGGGCTTGTTCTAATGGCTTGTTCTCTCTTCCTAAGCTGGTTGCTGTATGTGCCTTTTTTTAAGTTTCATTTCTGAAAGTGAAGTAGAAAGGGAAACAATGGAAGGAAGGTGAGGAGAGGGGATTGCTGTGGTGATCAAGTCCTGTCCGTGATGCTTGAACCAAACTTAAACTTGACTTTTGAAGGATAAGATCTCTTCTTGAGCTTCTGTTCTCTTTTCCTGTCTCTGCTTCTAACTCAGGAAACTCTCAGAAATAAGGCCTGTCCACAGACAGGCAATGAGGCTGTAGTGGGTGTAAATCAAGTGCAGCTTTGAAGCCAGATGAAGCAAATTCTGAGACCTTGGATGATCTAGGATGGGTCTTCCTGGGGCTGGGGTGACCATGCTTTCTTTTCCACACCTCAGGGCCCTGTTTCCTCCTCTATGTTCGCCTTAAGGCAACTGCTTGCTACAGTGCAAGGTTAAGTAAGAGGAAGTCAGACATCAGGGCTCAAACTCATGACCCTCCTGCCTTAGCCAGAGCTAGGCTCTCAGATCTGCGTTTATTTTATATTAGTTTATAATGGCATAATATTTAAGTCACAAAGGGTCAAATCCTAGTGGTTTTGTCTTTAAATTTTGAGACGCAGGATTGTATGGATCCTTCATAGAATCCTATTTGGTTATAATATTCATGACTGTAAAATGGAATGCACTAGAATACAATAGAAGAATACAATAATAGAACTAGAAGGAAAATCTAAAATATTCAGATCTCTTCTCTCCTCCTCTCTGTCTCTCTCT
>NW_021604566.1:7219306-7290687 GCF_004785775.1 Grammomys surdaster | reverse complement strand
GGGGGGCAGGGCCATGTCCAGAGCAACATCGGGTCCACTCCTGCTGCCTGCCGCTTACGGAGCTAGTAAGCAGAAGCAGGAATTGGTCTGTAAAGCCACACTCTATTTACTGAACTGTCCATCTCAGAAGACAGTGGGTTAGTTGACATCCTGAAGAATTTCTTTCATCTGATCTCCAGCCAACAGATTGGAGAAATGGGGTCAAACAAAAGTAGTCAGTCCTCCAGAGCTCAATCCTGCCTCACTGGTCCAGTTAGCAGCCAAGTTCCTGAGATATCCGTGAAGCCCCTGCCTCTTACTCCCATCCCTACAGTCAAATTAGTTTCTATACCAGTCTTGTACTCCTTTCGGGGGCATCTGGCTCAGGTTGGGTGGCAAACAAACCTCACCCCCTCAGTTCTATCTGTAGTCATCGTTGTAGGTGATGTCACCGTGTCATTAAGTTCTCTAGTTCGCAGGCTCGGATGTCTTAATAGGAAGCCTACCACATTGGATCACCTGAATGATCCTTCAAGCACTTTTACTCTTAGACCTGTGTCTCTTTTATTTCTAATCTTGACAAAGGCACCACCTCCTCTCCCAGCATTTCCTGCCTGCTCCTTCACTGAAGGGCTACCTCTTCTTGCACTAGTTCTTGGGACCAGATTATCCAGGGTCACTATGGTGCATCTGAAAACCCTTCCCGGAGACCCTTTGCTGATTTGTGACCAGATTTAAATCTCTCTCATTTCACTTCAGGAAGCTTCCTGGAGCAGCCCTTTTCTCTTCTTGCCTGAATTAGAAGTCTTTTCCTTTATTGGGACTTGGGTGTCCTGTATCATAGATTCACCAGACCATACTCTAATGCCAATTCTCAATTTTTTGTCCAACATGAGCATCTCTACAGTAGGAATTATGTTGGGTTGGTATAAAGGTGATGCTCAGGAAGTTGTTTTGAGTAAATGAAGCAAGGAACAAACGAACAACCAAGATGCCCTGTTTCCAAACAGCATCCCTCTTAGAGGATATTAACCAGTGTGTAACAATGAATAAAAGTGTGTTCTTTTTCCTCTTCTTTAATACAGAGATCTCAGTGGCTTTCATCCAGTTCTGGATTGATTAAAAAATAATACCATTGCTTTTCTATTCCAACAGGAAATATGGGATGTATTAAATCAAAAAGGAAAGACAATCTGAATGACGATGGAGTAGATATGAAGACTCAACCAGTACGTAATACTGACCGAACTATTTATGTGAGAGATCCAACGTCCAATAAACAGCAAAGGCCAGTAAGTAGACTAGTCTCAGGGGAGCAATCCCACAGCAGGATCAGAGCATGGCTGTGCAGTCTAAACCCCAATCTTTGCATGCAAAACAAATCATATTGATTATACAGACCCCGGATAATTTTATATTCCTTGTGACTTAATCCTTTGAAAAATGTGTAGAGATTTTAGAGATAATCTGGCTACTTACTAGATGATAAATATATCTTTAGTTGCATTTTCAAATATGGAGAAAAGCATCTTTAATGCTACTAATGAAAAGACCCCAGCATGTACCGCCATACTCACCTGTGTGACTCAAGATAGATGTTCTAGGGGCAAAGGATTTGCTGGATTTAAACCAGAAGCTAAAACATATGCTAGCTGGTGTGCCCTTGGGGCATTACATTTAATTCCTTATTATCTTTTCTTCAGTTGATTTAAAATAGTACAAAGACTAAGATCATTATGATTTGTTATAGTGGAGTAAAGGTTACGAAAAAGTATATCTGATTCTGCCTCGACACTTTACACAGGTGTCCCCATTAGAAACTTTATAAGTGATGTGTCATCTGCTATACTTGGAAAAGAAGTGATGCCAAATTTTAGGGACATGGGGGAACTCAGAACTTAGGATGGCTATAACTTTAAATCTGCTTTACTTTGGAGCTTGTAGCTTTGCAAGAAATTTCTCATTGGGTATCTGTATGCCACCCCATTACTCAGGTTTTATAGACTGTCTTGGCATTTAAGCTGAAAACAAGTTATTCCAGCTTAGCCCAAATGCCTTTATTATCAGTTTGGCTAGCCATGGTGGTACACACCTGTAATCACAACAAGTTGGCAGCAGAGGCAGGCAAATCCATATGAGATTTGAGGCCAGTTTGGTTAACATCGCAAGTTCCAGGACAGTCAGGGCTACATAGTAAGACCCTATCTCAAAAAAAACAAAACAGAAGAATTCTCCAGACTGACCTATGCTTTTAAGTGGCTTGAAATTTTAGAAGTATATTGTCACTGTCTGGTGCTGTCAAGGGCTATCGCATAGCCCATCTCCCTTAGCATAACCTGTCACAATCAACTGTCATCATTTAGACTTCTAAGTCATAGTTAAAGAGAACTGGTGATGAATGATGACTGCGTTGTACCATTAAGTTATTTTATATGGTGTTTCTGTATAGATACATTATCAATATATCATGGAAAATTGCATATAGAGAGGCTGGAGAGATGGCTGTGATTGTGAACAATGGCTGCTCTTCCAGAGGACCTGAATTCAATTCCCAGTGCCCACATGTCAGATCACAACCCTCTGTAGCTCCAGCTCCAGGGCATCTAACACCCCTTCTGTACTCTTTCTGCACCACACACACATGGTGCACAGATATTTGTGCAGTCACAATGCCTATACTTAATAAAAATAATAAATTTGTAAAAAAAAAAAAAGTATAGAAAATGTATCCACACAAAATGCATATGATTATTAAGAGTACTAGTGATGATGAATACATATCAAAATAAAATTTAAAAGTACTTTATACAAATATGGATATCAAGTTATATTATTGAACAAATGTGATTAATAGAAAAGTAAGAGTAAAGAAAAGGTAAAAGGTAGTTTATTTGTAGACTTCAAAATTCTCATTAAAAGTTCTGTTTATTTCTCATAGCAAATGCTACAGCTTTTTGTGTGCTTTAAAACCTAAAGATTTTTTGCTTTGTTTTGCTTTTTCTTTGTTTGCTTGGATCTGATTTTTTTTTAGTTTGGTTTGGTTTGGGGTTTTTTTGTTTTGTTTTGTTTGTTTTGTTTGTCCAGGTGTTATTTATTTAGGAAATCAAAGGAGACTATTTTTTTAAAAACTCAAATATTCAGTGTAAAGTAGGTTGGAAAGCAATGAATGTACTTAAAATCTTTCAGTTCCCTGATGCTCACCAGGAAAAAAATTAGCTTAGGTGTCCTGTGATCATAAATGCTCTCCATGGGCTGCTTAGTTTGGCCTCATCCTATGACCATAAACAAGAATCTCTGCCTTTGCCACATGTGAAAAAATACATGTGCCCAGTTGATTACAAAGGCCTCTGCAAGGAGGTAAAGTGGAACTGTTCAAGAAAGACCTAGAATGGTGGCATGGGGTCACATGTATGTGTTTTAATCCTATAAAAATGTTCTAAGATGGGCTTCAGTGCACACATTTCAGGACCAGCCTAGCCAGCCAACATCTTACACATAAAAATGTGCTTTGCTATATTGTAGATTAACCTTGCTAATATTCGCAGTTCAGCTTGCTGCTTTCAAAATTATTTAATTTCTCCTCTAGTTGTTTCCTCTAAATCATATAAAAAAGAATGTGATTCTTAATTGTGCAACCCTAAATGACTAAAACAGCAATATAAAGCTTCTTTAAGCCTTCATTGTTAGTATGGACCAGTGATTGTCTGTTCCTTCAGTCCTTTCCCTCAATGAATTTGAGATTTTTAGGGGCTCACTTTCAGCAGAACTTTATATTTTAGTATAAACTACTTTGGTCTTATTTTATGAAATGACTACTCAAAGAGAAGCAGAGGAATGAGGTGGTTTAAAATCTGGGCCCAGGCAGGACCTCCTTAGAAGAGGTCACAAGGCCTTACATACCCCCCACCAGTGTTCTTGTGTAGAAAGGGTTTAGAATAAAAGGTACCTCATGTGATGCATCCTGCTGCTGCCATAATAGGGGGACCCCCTTGGCCCCTGGACAGAGTCAGAGTCAGACAAGAAAGATGGGCTTGTGTTTATCTGTTAGAGACAGATCTGATCAAATGTTTAAATAAGTTCAGGAAACATGGAGATGGACTGGTGACAACCTCTAAAAGTCACCAGGGTCCTGTCATTTCTGTGCTTTGTTGTATTGGCCCTTCCTACTGTTTGGTTTCCATAACAGCTGTGCCTCCAACTTTAGTTCTTTCTAGGAAGAACGAGGTACATTGTACCAAGGCCCTACCTACCCAACCAGTGAGTGTATGGAAGACTTCTCCCCCTCAGCATCTCAGAGGGCTGTAAGTCTAGAAGCAGGCATCACACTGGGCAAACTGCCACCCCAAATATTAGGGTCCTGTTAAAAACAAGAGAAACAATCCTGGTGTGTTGGCATCTAGTCCCCATCTCAGGAAGCCCTTTCCACTTGGTCTGCTGACACAAACCAAGGGCTATATGTCCAGGAAAAGCCCTGAAATTGACTTGCAGGTAGGACCCTGCCAATGACATCATCAAGCTTGAGAGCCTAGCTATGAACCCTGGCATCACCCTAGAGGATTTTTCTGTTTGGCTTTTCTTTCTCGATTAGTGGCTGCAAATCTAAACCTCATTTGGGAAAAATGATGTGCATGCAAAAAGGAAAAAAAAAGCTATCATGACTTTTGTTCCTCTAACAAATACTCTTCCGTAGGTTCCTGAATCTCAACTTTTACCAGGACAGAGATTTCAAACAAAAGGTATGGGTTTTTTTTTACCAACATAATTCATGTTTCGATTGTCATTGTGGGAAAATATATGTAACCCAAATTTATCACAATTTCAACCATTTTTTTTAATGTTGAGTTCAGAACCAGAAGTACACATTGTGTAAGCGTCACCCGAATCCATCACAGGAGGTTTTCATTATCCCGAGAACTATCACTAAACGCTCATTCATTGCTCTCCACTCCCTTCTGCTCGGGGCAGCCACCATTACACTGTCTGTCCTTGTGGATTTGATTCTATGTACCACCTGAGACTGGAAATATAGTCTTTGTCATTTTGTGCCTGGCTCATTTAACTTAAGATTTGGTCTTCAGGGCTCATCTATAGTCCATTGTGTGTCAGAACTTCAATGTTTTTTAAGGCTGACGATTCTATGTATATGTACATTCTATTCCGTGTATGTGTCACATTTTGTACATTCCACTAATGGACTCTGGAGTTGCTTCTGCCTTTGGAGACCATGACACATGTACATCCTTTCCTAAACATGGTTTTAAAGTTACCCTAGGCTCCTGTAGGTCTCGGTGTACATGGGATGCACCACATGTCATCTGTAGATGGGAAGCTCAGAGCTCCTCTCCATGGCGCTCTCTGTTGCTTCCTCTCTTCCTCCGGGTTTATGTTGATAAGTTTTGAAGAGCTCTACTTGTATCTTTTGTTCTTAGATCCAGAGGAGCAAGGAGACATTGTGGTGGCCTTGTACCCCTATGATGGCATCCACCCAGATGACTTGTCCTTCAAGAAAGGAGAAAAGATGAAAGTTCTAGAAGAGTAAGTGTGCCCAGGGCCCTGGCAGCACTTGGTCCCAGCACATGCACATTTCTTTGCTTCAGCCTCAAAAGGAATAGAGCAAAAGGAATTTCCCTTTTGAATGTGGCTGGCGGTGAGCCCTTCTATCACTTCTTCCAACAAGGACAGGCACTGTTTCTTTCTTCACCAAAATGCTACCTAAGAAGTTTGGCTCTATGGCATGTTACTTAAGATGGCCACTGTACAGTTTGGGAGATAGCTCAGTCATATTCTGAGTTAGTTCCATAGAACCCACATTTTCAAAAGGAATATGTTGGATATGGTGGCACTTGCTCGTGGTGGCACAGGATCGGGGTGGTGTTAACAGGTGGATCACTGAAGGCTCTCTGGCAAGGCAGTCTAATCTGACTGGCAAGTTCTGGGCCTATGAAAAAATTCTATACCTACTCCTATACGCATACTCCTACCCCTACCTGTACCCCTACCCCTACCCCTACCTATACCCCTACCCCTACCCATACTCATACCTATACTATATCAATACATAACCTATTTCTATACCTAAACCTATCTGTATTTATCTATAGCATCTGAAGAATGACTCTGAGGCTGTCTTCTGACATAGGTGATGCATACCTGCAAACACAAGTGCACATTCATGAACATGTATATACACACACACACATACACCATGCTCACCACAATCCTGTGACTTAGCTATTATCGTTTCCATTTTAAAAGTTAAAATTCCCAGGAATAGATTGAGTGACTTTTCTAGGTCACAGAACTATCACAAGAAAGGGGCCACGTTTAGACACAAGATCACGATGATGCTCTAGATCAGCGATAGGTGCCTTATCTTCAGTAAGGGGTCTCCTCTCTCTCCCTCTTTGGCAGGTCAGGGTCAGGGTGCTGCATTTTAAAAATTCAGCACAGAAAGGAAGTTAGGCTTAAAGTGCTCAGACTTCCTTGTTCTCCCTCCTCACTGCCCTGTGGCCTGACCAGGGTCACGCACGTGAGTCAACACACAGGGATCAAGGAAACAAAACATCCAAGCAGGTACAGGGAATCACCGAGGCAGCTGAGCAGGACTTTCCAATGTGGGTGTGGTGCCACATCCTTAGAAATCATATCCCCTGGCCCATGAGCCCGGTCTATGCTATGTAACCACCCTCCATACTTCCAACCATCCCTGGATGACTTCTCCTGTCTAATATGTCTAATACAATATGGTTGTGATTGTCATAGAAATAGCCTTATGTTGCACTTAATGGAGAGTAATAAGAAACATAGATATAAAAGTTTTAAGTCCTGAGAAAGTAGCTCAGTGGGAGAAAGCTTGCCAGCATATGCAAGGTCCTAGGTTCAATACCCCTACTTGTTAGAAAAAAAAAATCAGCCTAAATATTTTAAATAATTTCCATCTACAGTTTGCTCAGTTTGAAGGTGTAGCATACACAGGCTGCCTATGTGGATAAACAGCCCAAGAGTACCGCTCAGATTTAGTCACAGACAAGAGCCTGATCTGTGTGCAGGCATTTTCAGGGACCAATCCCATACCGCCCCGTCTCAAGCTCGCTTGCTCCTTCCGGGCCTGGCCCTTCTTGCTTCTCCTTCCTGTCGCCCTCTGGGTTAGTATGGTACTGTGCGGTTATCATGCAAGGAGGATTACCTTCTCTTAACTACTTTTGGTCTATTTATTTATTTTCGTTGGTGTTTTTCTTTCTTTGTGGTGCCTATCTCTGGGTAAAGTGGATGTTTGTACAAATAAGTTTATAACACAGGAATTTTAAGTCTCTATTTCCTTGATTCCCATCACTATAAGGATTCTTTAAAACATTTCTTAGGCACCCAGGAAAATGAGAAGTGTTTGGCTTCTATAAGGTCAGCCATTTTGCCAATTTTTTTTCTATGTGGCACTGCAAGCCACATTGAAATTGTAAGGATACTTTTTTTATTTTTTTTGCTCCTGTCACTAAATATATTTCTCTATGAAAAGGAATACACTTTCCTCCTTAGATTTAGGGATTCAAGGAATACTCCCTTACTCCCTCTTGTCTTCACTCTGCAAAAGAAACACCTTAGGACAGTTGCCATTACAATTCTTGACTGTGATTTCTATTCCAGGCATGGAGAATGGTGGAAAGCTAAGTCCCTTTCATCAAAGAGAGAAGGCTTCATCCCCAGCAACTATGTGGCCAAGGTCAACACCTTAGAAACCGAAGAGTGAGTCTATTGCACGGCCATCTTGGTGTTTCTGAACACTGCATGGGATTGCTTATTTTCATATGGCTGCCAAAATCCCTATGAAATGTGAACGTATCTTCACAGGTGGTTCTTCAAGGACATAACGAGGAAAGACGCAGAGCGACAGCTTCTGGCACCAGGGAACAGTGCAGGAGCTTTCCTTATCAGAGAAAGCGAAACTTTAAAGGGTGGGTACGTGGTTAAAGACCAGATAGAGACTGCCTCGGGATCTGCGCAATCTCCTTAGATGCAGATCCTAGGGCCTTGTGCATGCTATGTAAGCATTTTGCCACCAAGCTACAACCATAGCCACAGAAAATAATTAGAAAAACAATTCCAGAATGAATAAAATAAAGAATACAGTAGGTTCTGGGAATGAAGGGGTTATTTTTGTTTGGTTTTGGTTTGGGTTGGAGTTTTCTTTCGTTTTGAGACAGTCTTCCTATGTAGCCAGCCCTTGGCTTACCTGTAGTTCAATAGGTAGACCAGTCAATAGGTCGATCAGGCAGGCTGACTTCAAACTCAGAGATCTCCTGCCTTTGCCTCCAGAATGCTGGGATTAAAAGCTTGTGCCACCTCACTTAGATGGTTTAATTTTAAATTTGCTGTTGTTATTATTATTGTTATTATTATTTGTGCATGTGTGCATGTATGTGCATACCTGCCTGCCAAGGTACATATGTGGAGGTCAGAAGGTAACTGAAAATCAGTTTTCTCCTTCCATCATAAATTCTAGGGATTGAATTCAATTTATCAGGCTTACACATAAAGCTCTTTTTACCTGCCTAGCCATCATGCAAAGTCTCTGACAGTAAAATTTTGTATTTTGATAGCAAATAACAAACTCAAATGGTAAATGTTAATAAATGGTAAACAACTGTAATTATGGCCAGGTCATATACTTCCTGTTTTGTTGTGTTATTATGAAAGTGAATCCTAAGTGTCAAGAGGAAACTCAAATTTATTTTTCTATTCAGCTAAATAATTTCAGAAAACTACTGTGAAGAAGTAAAGTGATGTATTGGCTACCTGTCTTGCAAACAAAATGCTATTGTCATTTATCAAGTCAAAATTTAAAAGTACCTTCTATTTTTCCCCTTTGAGGCCTTGGCTAGCCTGGACCTGGCCAAGTTTCGCCTGCTTCTGCCTCCCAAGTGCTTAGATTAAAATAATCACTGCACATGGCTGCAGGACTTTCATGTGATGCATTTATATTTGTATATTTCGTGGTAAGATGTGTACCACAGTGTGGTATAATGTAGACTGTATTAATAACATGTAAGCATGCCTTCTCTTAATTTTTTCCCACAGGAAGCTTCTCTCTTTCTGTCAGAGATTATGACCCTGTGCATGGTGACGTCATTAAGCACTACAAAATTAGAAGTCTGGACAATGGTGGCTATTACATCTCTCCACGGATCACATTTCCCTGTATCAGTGACATGATTAAGCATTACCAAAGTAAGTCAAAACTGAGGTCTGGGAGAGGTTGATTATCTTTATAATAATTAGTGTAAAGTGTCAGATTCTACTTTATATAAAATTTTTCTTTCAGTTAATGTGGTGGGTAGTACTCTATAAGTAGTTTTAACTTAATGTAGATACTCCTTGACTTCCAGTGATCATGTGATTCTAATACGTCTATTGTGACGACATATTATAAGTTGAAAATACACTTCATTCACCTTGTCTTCTGAACACCCTAGCTTAATGTGGCCATCAGTGAATGTGCTAGCTGCTTACATTGCCCTACAGTTGGACAGAGTCTATTACCTTTATAACCTACATGTGCTACTGGCTCATGCAAGCTGCCAAGTACTTGGCTGGAGATGGACACAGGTTGATTGTATAGGCACACTTTCATACATAGAAATGTAAATAGAAAACATTAGACAGAGTCCTGTAAGTAGGGACTATCACCACATTCACAGTGAGATTGCTGCTGTGATAGTCGGGTCCTTCTTGCTTGGTGTGAGTTATCTAGTGTTTCTCCCTTCCTGTAGAGGAAAGTATATATTATTTTTGCACAATGCATACTCTTTTTTCCCCCTTTGGTTTTTTGAGACAGGGTTTCTCTGTGTAGCCCTGGCTGTCCTGGAACTTACTCTGTAGACCAGGTTGGCCTCGAACTCAGAAATCCACCTGCCTCTGCCTCCCAAGTGCTGGGATTAAAGGCGTGTGCCACCACCGCCCGGCTCATAATTCGTACTCTTAATGTGTGTAAATATTCAAAGTACAAGATATACAGATCTGTTTCTGTGAATGGTATGCATGTATCTAAAACTATGTGCCCATGTTAAGAGTACACACAACAAGCACTTTGGGCATATTTAAAAATAGAAAGTCAATGTCTCCTGCCCAGTACCAATATCTGCCTCGTGAAGCTCACCTCTGTGGCCTTAGGTCCATTCATTTTGGCTAACATCAGATGCAGGAGCTGCTGTGGCAGGTTCCTCCTGCCTGCTCTAAGAAGCTCTATGAGAAAACTCATCGAGGGTTTACTTAGGCCCCAAAACATGGAACAAAGAATAGTGTGGAGAGAACAAAGGTCTGGGCTTGTGGAATACTCCCTTTGTCTCTCACTTCCATTCACCTATGCTCTGGCTGAGGTGCTGGGGGGCAGGGGCAGGTATAGAAATCCCTTGGCCCTGTTCTGAAGTGCTGGGGTAACCTAACTACATTCTTGCCCATGTACCACCAAACTTATGAGGACACAGGAATCAGAATACCTTTTGTTAAGTATGACAGTCCATCACTGTCTTTGTTTTTTTTTTTTTTTTTTTTGTATGCTGGCAGTGTTAACAAATAAAATGTTTCAAATTGTCTTCTGATTAATTTTAAAGTTGTGATTAAGCAAAAGGATCCTCATTAGCATTTTAGATGGTGTCAGGTTGGGCATTATAAAAATAACAGCTTATTCACGATTTCCTATATAGGCACTTCTAAAACAAAAAGAATATACCAAATTGGTTCTGCATCAGAAATTCAGCCAGCCAAGTATCTTTAAATGTATCTGTACTGAACATGACAGATGACTTTCTGGTCGTTCCTTAAACAATACAGGGTTACAACATGGTATTCACATTGTATTTGATAATATAAGTAATACAAGTATGATTTAAATAAGGTGTACATACAAAGTATTACATTATTTTATATAAGGGACTTAGTTTTTGGAATTTAGGGGAACTCTGGCACCCGTCTGCCATGGCTACAGACTATATTGCTTGTGTTACTCTTTTTTTTTCTCTTTTTCTTTTTTTGTTCTTTCTCCTTTTCCTTTTTTTTATGTTTATTGTTCATGTATGTTGGGAAATCCAGGACTGAACCTAGGCTATTAAGACGTAGCAGCAAGTCTTTCTTACCTACTGACCATCTGTCCAGCCCAGCATGCGTTCCTTAACGTTTGTTCTTCCTTTCACCCTAGAGCAGTCTGATGGTCTCTGCAGAAGACTGGAGAAGGCATGCATTAGTCCCAAACCACAAAAGCCGTGGGATAAAGATGCCTGGGAGATCCCCCGGGAGTCCATTAAATTGGTGAAAAAGCTCGGCGCAGGACAGTTTGGGGAAGTCTGGATGGGTGAGTGTTTAACAGTGTCCCATTTTGGAGAGATGATGAAGGGTTCTAGCCTCTACCACCCACTGAGCCAGGCACTGGGTCGCTCAGAAGCATAATTTCTTGCTTTCCTATCTGTCTTGGGCCAAATTCTATCTGCTTGGATGCTAGTTCAATGCAGACAGATGTGGGACTCAGTAATTCCTTTCATCTCTTCCACGATAGGAGCGAGGGTGCTTACCCAAATCCTCTCTCCCCTTACATCCATCTCTCATCCTCACACTCTGGGCAAACCTGGGCAAACACTTGAAGTCTCAACTCAGTGAGAGCTACACTCAGGCTTAGGATTAAGATAATTGGCATTCAACATAATTGCATGAAAGAACACAGAAGAGCCTGGGGTGAGGGCTCAGAGGTGAAAGAGCACTGGCTGCTCTTCTAGCAGATCTGGATTAATTCCTAGCATCACAGGGCAACTCTCTGCTGTCAATAACTGTGGTTCCAGGGAATCTGATGCCTTCATTCTGGTCTCCTTGGGTACCAGTCATGCACTTGTGTATAGATATACATACCGGCAAAACACCCAGACACAGAAAATAACATTTAAAAAAGGAAAGAAATGCCAAGTCAAAGTAAAATAGCAATAAACTTAAGAAACAAGTTCATTTAAGAGAAAGAGAGAGAGAAAGAGAGAGAGAGAGAGAGAGAGAGAGAGAGAGAGAGAGAGAAATGAAAGGGAGGAAGAAAGAACAGAAGTGAATGAATATGCCACAGAAAACCTGAACAGGAACATTCCTGACCGCATTATTCATACTAGCAGGAAAGTGGTCTAGAACTCCAGCATTTCTGAGAATATAGCAGGAGAACTTTTATTGTGAGGCCAGCCTGGGCTGCATGGCAAGATTGTCTCAAAAACAAAAGTGTAAGCAACCTGAATCTTTACCAAAAAAGTAATGTATAAGCAACAATTGTTATAGCCATAGAATAGAAGCTGGTACACACGTAGTGTGGGTGACCCCTTGAAAGGAGCTGGTCACGGGGGTATCATTCTATGTACTCATAGAATGCGAAGTGCCCAGAACAAGCAAAGAAAGCTATAAAGACTGAAAGTAGGTACCTGGCTGCCGAGGGGTCTCTTTGAGAGTTAATAGAAATGTTTCCAAGTAGCTTATGGTGACAACTTCCCAACTATGATGTGACATGTGAGTTCCGTTTCAACAACGCTGGCATGTACATGACATAAACAATATTGTGAGCTTCCAGGTACCACTTACCCCGTCCCCCTCAGTAACATCTCACAAGATTCTAGCAAAATATCACTACTAAAATAGTGGCATCAATAGTTTCATTCATTCATTCATTCATTCATTCATTCATTCATCTGTGAGACAGTCTTGCTACAGATCTCTGTCTTGTCCAGAACTCACTATGCAGCCCAAGCTGAGCTTGAACTTGTATCAGTCCCCCTGCCTATGTCTCCTGGGTGTTAGGACCCACCATGCAGCCTAGTTGTTTATAAATCATGTTTTCAGGGAAGGGAGGGAGGGAGGGAATGAGAGGAAAGGGCAGGGGAGGAAGAACAAGAAACACAAAATATGACCTAAGTGTGAGTTTGGCTGCTGGGCAGGCATCTCCTTAGCGCCTGGAAGATTTCACCCTGCTGAACTTTAGCAGGTTGCACTGGGAGTGAAGCCAAAGAATAGTGACTGCGGGCGCCGTGTGAGTGTCAGCAGTGCCTCACACCCCTGTGCATCTCTACACCTCCATCCACTCATCTGAGCCTCCTCTCACAGTGAGACTGGAAAGCTGCCCAGATTTTGTTGGTTGGTTTTGTTTTGTAAAGGTTTTTTTATTATTATTGTTTAGGTGTATGAATGTTTCCTTACATGTATGTCTGTGGAACATTTGAATGTCTGGTACCTAGGAAGGTCAGAAGTGGGCATTGGATTCCCCTCACCCCCATCCCAGCAGGAGTTACGGATTGTTATGAGCTACTATGTCAGTGCTGCGTACGGAACCGCATCCTCTGGAAGAGGAGCACGTGCTCTTAACTACTGGGCCATCTCTCCAGGCCCCAGATTTAGTTTTTAATCATCAAGGAAATTAGGAACTAGTTTTTCACATGAGTACAAAACAAAATCCAGCCAATTAAAATTATATCATTGCTAAGTGAGTAAATTATAATTCACAGACTGTCTCTCACATTATAAGACCTGAAACACAGTGAAGAGATTCTCGGATGTAACCTGCCCTTTGCAGGAAGAAGGCTGCTAGGATAAAAGCGAAAGTTGTCTCTGCCTCAAGCTGTTTCCTCTTGTTTGTGTGATGTGTGCATCTGCTGTGGGTGCCTTGCTTCCTCTGTGTATTGTTAATATCCCAGAGATCTCACTGGACAGGGAGGAGTGGGAGGAAGTACCTTCTTAGAGCTTGGAAAGTTTTATTTTAAGAAATGAAAGCTTTTAATTGAGTTTTGTTTGATTCAGTCTTTGGTTGGTTGGTTTTCTGATAAAGGGTCTCACTCTGCAGGCCTGGCTGTCCTAGAACTCACTATGCAGGTCAGGCTGGCCTTGAACTCAAAACCCCGCCTGCCTTTTGCCTCCCAAGCACTGGGATTAAAGGCACCCACCACCACTGCCTAACTGTCGTGTTTTTTTAAAGATTGATTTGTTTTTATTTTTTGTTTATGAGTGCTTGCCTGCATGTATGTGTGTTCACTGTGTGCATGTCAGAAAAGGGCTTCTGTCCCCTGGAATTGGAGTTACAGAGGTTTGTGGACTGCCATGTGAGTGCTGACAACCTACCCTACCTCTCTGTGAGAGCAGCCATGTTCTTACCCTCTGAGCCATCTCTCAACCTGATACTTCCTTATTTAGAGGCAATTTAGTTAGAACTAATCATCAGCCAACTTTCTAAATCAATAATATGCTTTTTTAAAGGTAACTTTCCATTCCATGGTATATATAGCAAGCTAGGAATGGCTAGAATTGAAACTTTCTCAAATCGTTATTTTCTTTTGCTGTGACAAAGTCACTCCACAACAGTCCTTTATTATCCTGCTTTTTAAAAATCTATGTAGAACAACACCACAAACGTCTGTGACTAGGCTAATGGAACCGTCAAATGACTGGCTTTTCGGTGGGTCTGCTGGTGTTCTGGACCTGCGGACACAGCTGTTAAGTCACAGCTGAATCCAAATTCCTTATCAGCATTTTCAATGTCTCTAGCAGCTGCGCTATTTCCTGGCAACTTTTGCTCTGCCTCTGGAAAGCATAGTTTTCATTATTCCAAAGGATGGAAAAGTTTCCAGGCTCCATTGTTCTCGGGTTGATGAGTGGGAGTGACTTTTGTTTCTTTAACTTTGATTCTAGGGGATGTAACAAGTCCACAGAAAAGCTACCCCAAGGATGGTAACAAGTAATTATAAAGTCCACAGAAGGAGCTTGTCAGACCCTAGAGTTCTTTGTGTCTCTTCTCTATCACAGCCTCACCTGCCCCCAAGGACAGCTGCTGCTCTGACCTTTGTCATAATTTCCTGACTTTCTCCCTAGGGTTCTGGAAGTAGAGCTTGTGCATGCAGGCACGACGACAGTCTTTTATATATAGTCTGACTACTTTTATATATGGTGCAACATGTGTCAAACAGAAAAGTCCAGCTTTGTTTGGGTTTAGTATTATTGGCTCATGCTGAATTTATTCTATTTCTTGTCTCTTTTATTAGACATTTTTGATGAATTCATCCATGTTTTGGGGTTTCAGAACATTTAATGCATCTTCATTGCTATATAGTGTTTATGTGTATATGCAACAGATATAGAATGTAGAATATAGAATAGATATATCATAGATATACTGTGATTATTGCTCTTCTGGTGATTTTGGTGGTGCAAGTGTGCATGAATTTTATTTTTAGGAGTAATGGATGTGCCAGTCAGGCCTTCATGTCTGCGGAGTCAACCTATGTTGAATGGAAAATATTTGGGGAGAGGGTTGCACTTACATTGACTAGGTTCAGGGTTTTGGTCTTTTTGGGTTTTTTCTTTATACCTAAACAATACAGTCTAACAAGTTTGTACATAAGATTTGTATTTTACTAGGCATATTAAGTTACCTAAAGGTGATTTTAAGTATCCATGAAAATGTGCACAGGTGTCATTTTATGTGAAAGACACCCTTGGATTTTTGTGTGCTCCAGGGTCCTAGATCAATCTCCTATGACAATAGAGCTGGACCAATCCCTATGGACTATACAGGGAAGACCATTTATGAATCGTTGATCTATGAATACTATCAACGGGTTTCAGTTTCACCTGTTCCTAGCAATATACAATATCCCTTCTCCTGAACAGTGGACTTGTGTCTACAGCATGGCTCCAGTGTAGAACAGCCTGTGCCGTGGCTCAGAAAGAGGCTTCTGTCATCAACCGTTGTAGGCCCCTTAGGATTTCATCATAAAGCTTTGCTATTAACATTCAG
This sequence comes from Grammomys surdaster, assembly GCF_004785775.1. Taxonomy (NCBI): domain Eukaryota; kingdom Metazoa; phylum Chordata; class Mammalia; order Rodentia; family Muridae; genus Grammomys; species Grammomys surdaster. The sequence goes on along the minus strand of NW_021604566.1, from coordinate 7,274,918 downwards.
TGATGCTCAGAAAAATAGCAAAGGCAGGGACTGAGGGAGCTGCCGTAGCATCCCTCTATCCTCAGCACTTACCTACTGTCATTGTTACACTTTTTGATTTGTGTCAGCTGGGCTGGTTTGGAGCACTTCTTTTGCATTTCTCTGATTACTAATGCAATAGATTTACTTTTGTTTATCTGAGTCACTGCAATTTCTCCTTTTGAGAATGTGCACCCAAGCATTTACTGCTTTGCCACTTAACTGATATATAGGAATTAAAGATTCAAGGTACTAATGTCTTGTCAGTTGTATAAGTCATAGAAAATATTCTAGTGCTCTGCTCCTGTGTGTGTGTGTGTGTGTGTGTGTGTGTGTGTGTGTGTGTGTGTGTGTGTGGTGAGATCAGATGTTGATACTTGGGTATCTTGCTCATTTGCTCTCCGTCTCATTTATTGAGCCAGGGGAATTACTGTACCTTAAACTAGTCTTTAGACTCACTGGCCAGTGAGCTCTGAGAGTCCTCCTATCTCTCCATCAGCACTGGAGTTACAGGGCTACGCCTAGCTTTAAAATGGGTGCTGGGACCCAAACTCAGGTCTTCATCCTTGCAGAGTAATCGCTGCAACCTCTGATTCCCTCCCTATTCCAAGGGTGTATTTTCTTATGTTTTGCTACCAGTATGCTTGAATAACTGAGGACTCGTATATAAATTAACAAAAATTTCATAATGGAATCTGTGATTCAGTGTAATATATTCTTTATAGATTTATCCAGTTCATCTAATGTATGAATGCTTGGCCTACATGTATGTATGTGTACTGTATGCAGGCTTCATACTCCCAAAGATTATGAGACAGCACTGAATTCCCTGAAACTTGCGTGGATAGTTGGTTGTGTGCCTCCATGTGGGTGCTGGGAATCAAATTTGGGTCCTGTGCAAGAGCAACATGTGTTATTACCTCTGAGCCCCTCAAATATAATTTAAAAGGCTAATTGATGGGATTGATAAAAAAAATTTAAGGCACATAAAAGGGCACCATTTTCACATTTAAATAGCAAATCAACACAATGTATTCAGCACTCTGATGTTTAGGAGGTAGCTTTTGTTACCGTTTTATTACTGTCTTCAGTTGGTTGAAAACTTCAGTTTATTTCCACTACATTCTTCACGTTTCTTCTACATGGTCTTACTTACATTTGTTGATATTATTACATTATAAAGTGTCATATAGTATAATTAAAAGGAAATATTTTAATGGAGATCAGCCACTGGCTCTTCTCTCTCACCTTCTTCCTCTCCTCCTCCTCTTTTCTTTGCAAGGCTGGGGATGTAACACAGACCCTTTCATGTGGGCATCAGACACTCTACCACTGAGCTACCCCCACCCAGAGAACTCATTCTTAAAGGACAGAAGAAAATCACTAGCTAAGGGTACTCACAGAAATTAATGCTTTCATTCTGCTCATTTTGAAAATACTTTAAAATAATAATGATAATACTTCCTTTTGTGAAAAATATGGATATTCATTGTTAAGTCTTTAAAAACCAGAAAAGATTTTTTAAAAAACAAGTAGAAGACAACCCAAATGCTGTCACTCAGAAGCCACTGTTATTTGAGTCTGCTGCTTACCACAGCTGATCCATTAGCCTACTATCTGCTGGTGCCTGCAAAGGTCTACCATACCAGCAGATCATTAGGGTGCTACCAGCTGAACATCCCACCTAAACATTAGATTTTCCACACTTCCAAGAGAACTATGGAAACAGACAGGGAAAGGGAAATTTTGCTTATTATTTTTATTTTTGCTTTGCCAAATTACTGAAAAGAAAAAGAACTTCCTAAAAAAAATATGCATTAAACTTAGGCACTTCAGTGAAGCAGTTTCCAAAACAGTGAGATCTTTCGAAGCTACATTAAAGAGTTGGCGTTTCTCAAGCGTTTCCATGAGCTTGAGGGTGTGGGAAAGACCCCTGAAAGAATTCGAATTTCTTGCTTGAGGAGCTCCTGGTGAGGTGGCCAGGTGTGGCCAGTCACCTGAGGCTAGCCCTCTGAAAACCGTAGAAAATATTTATTTGACCCTGGGATATTATACTTTCAAGCATGTATATAAACAGCTCTATAAGTACTATACTTCTTCCCGGTTGTAAAGGCCTGGACACCCACACTCAAACCCCAGAAATCAGAAGATTAGTGCAGGAGGAGGAATATCTGATTGAAGACAACCAAGGCTACATAGTTTCTAAACAACAACCAAAAAAAAAAAAAAAAACCCTTCTATTTATTCACTTTTTAAAATTGTCTGTACTATTTCATTAATAATGTCCAGTACTAAATGTATGTTGATATTTTTTTTACACTGTCCTTTGCATGCTCCCTCTCACTCTTTCTCTCCCTTTCTCTGTTTCTCACTTTTATTAATAAGTTTTAATTTTCTTGTTTATTTTGCCTTGAAAAAACGTTTTATTAACTAGAGGGAAATAATTATTCCTGATGGTAAAATGCATATAGAATTTTCACAACTATTGTTTTATAAAACCTTTTAGATTTTGCAATAAATTTTAAGCATTTTGTGAAAGAGTACAAAGAATTCCCACATATCCTCCAGTCATTGTGCCCTTGGTATTTAACACCACAGTGTGTTTTATCTTAAGCTTTCTCGGTCTGTAAATAAACTTCCTAGCTCTGTTTTAGAATGTACAGTGTCTGAGTTCTCCATTTGACCAGCATGGTCTGCTTTCTTCTGTCTTCCCAGGTTACTATAACAACAGCACTAAGGTGGCTGTAAAGACCCTCAAGCCTGGCACCATGTCTGTGCAGGCATTCCTGGAAGAGGCCAACCTCATGAAGACCTTGCAGCATGACAAGCTAGTGCGGCTCTATGCAGTGGTCACCAAGGAGGAGCCTATCTATATCATCACAGAGTTCATGGCCAAGGGTGAGTGGCATCCCAAGTCCATATCCCTAAAGGAGGCAGGTTTCAAAGCAGAGAACACTCAGCTCTAATGTGAAGAAGCAAACTCAGTACTGGAAAGTCAGAAAGTAAGAGAAAGAGGATATTTTGTAATCATAGCCTGGGAACAGCATTTTTCTTCCATGCTTAAAATATGAATAGTCATATTTCTAAAATGGCTTATTTTTCTTCTTCAGCATAATTTAAATTTCTGAGTGTTACCTTAAATTGTTAACGTAGGATCTGAGGATGTGTCTGAGGTGGAGAGCTTATGTAGTACACAAACTTTATGTTTTCTAACCCCTGGGGGTTAAATCCTTGTGTTATGGAATCCCTAAAGAAGAGGTTTGAAGCAGCCATCTTTCCTTATTAGCCCTTTGGGAATGGCTATCAATCAGAATTTTTTTCCTTCACCTTCAGTCTGATAGAGATACTTATAAATGCTCACATTTTTTTTAAGTCTTTGGAAAAATGAATATAGGGAAGAAAGCAACATGAGTAATAATCTTAAATGAATAATTGCTCCTGCAAGTCGAATTAGAGTGTACTGCAGTGGCCAATATGTTAGTAACTGCTTTTAGTGCTTGTGATCATACCTGGGTCCTCACTCATGGTAGACAAGCACTCTAACACTGAGTTAACAGATTGGAAGTCCTATTAGCCAGCAGACTAGAAGCATAGATATTACATATTATAACTTAGTATCTGTTAATAATTTCTATTCAGAAGAGCATTTACTCAAAGCATTCCCCAGAAGGGGACATGTGCTGTCTTAGTTATGTTTTGTTTTTCCCAAGGTTGGGTAAGTGCATTCTCATTGAGCTGTGTCCCCAACCTCAGGGATATTGTTAAAAATATACATAAAACTACATGGCTTTGGTTGCTATAACTGAGAAACCATACTCAGGGCTAGGTGCTTTGTCATTTGTAAGTGTGGCATTTCCTTATAATAATAATGTTCATTGAGGCTTACCACTTTGGCCAGTGATTTCCGTGTCCAAGGACTAAGCGCTATTCCGTGATACTAAGCACTTACCAACTGCCAAGCCCACAGTGTATAACTTAAATCTCCTTGCTTACATCCTTACAAGGATGTAGAGCTATGTGCCCTACTTTGCAAAGACTTGATGATACGAAGTAGACCAAGGCTGCCTGTGAGATCGGTGCTTGTAGTTCTATGGGAGAAGGAGGTTTCATAGATATGAAACCAGAGGAAGTGGGTGGGGGCTGCTGTGAGCGCTGCATTTAGGGAACTGACATGTCTCCAGTGCAACAGCTTTCCCAGAGCCTCGGGCCTCTTCTGAGGTCTGTACTTTTGCTGGAACAAGTCAGAGCAATACTAGCCTGATGCCTGGAAGGGAAAGGCCTTCCGTGAGACATGCTTCCTGTCTTTCTGTTCCAGACAAGCTGACGAGTGATCAGGCAGCTGCAGAATGTCACCACACTGGCTAGTTCTCTGAATCATGATTTCACATAACTATATCGAAAAGTTGCCACCATCTTCCCCTCTACCCTGAACATAGTTGGTCAATAGTAACAGACTGAAAGAGATTGGGTTTGACTAATCTCAGCAAAAAGTTTTATAACCAGCCAGAACTACAAAGCCCATCAGTTTATGGGGTCTTCTCCCTAATGGCAATCTTCTTTCTCAGTACTGGAGATTATCAATCCTAGGGTCTTGAGCATGCTGGATAAGCACTCTACCCCTGAGCTCCACCGCAAGCCCTTTGATGGGAATTTTTTTTCTTTACTCATGTGCTTGCATTGCACTGACCTATCATTCCTCTGTCTGCAGGTAGCTTGCTGGATTTCCTCAAGAGTGATGAAGGTGGCAAGGTGCTGCTCCCAAAGCTCATTGACTTTTCAGCGCAGGTGAAGTATTAGAAAGCCCAGTGAATGTTTACTCTTGCAGATGCAATATCTCTTCCTGGTAGAAGGAACTCCCCTTGGATGCTTCAGAGTCGTGTGTGTGTGTGTGTGTGTGTGTGTGTCTGTCTGTCTGTCTGTCATCAGACCTGCTGGTATATCACTTTATATGAAGCAGGTCAACCTCTTTATTCTGGATTACTTTCCTGTAATTCATAGATACAGTGCTCAGCATTCTGAAAAAGCAATTCCATATTGTGTAAATACAGCAGCTTTTAAGTCATGCATATGTTTAATCAAGAGTGACTTAATAGACTGATACTTTGGAGTCCTGGCATTCTTGAAGGGAGACCTGCGTCCCCTGTCTGCTCTTCCTCTTAAGCCCGAGTGTATGTCTCATTAGGAGTCTGAGATGCAATTGTTTGTAATGTTTCCAATACTAACTCAAGAGTTAACTGTTTATTTTGGAGTCACATACTTCCCCAAGTGTGTTTATAAGGCAGGGCAAATTTACGCGGAATCCAAACTATACGCCTGGTGCACTAAGGAAATGTACATTGAAGGAGAGGAACGGAAAGGAACCAGAGGACCTGCCTTCTTTGCCATCCTTAACTCCTATCCTGGCCTTGGCTCTGAGGTGCCATTGCCAGGCGCCACACATTCAGGATCATAGTATGAAGATGACTGCCCTGCAGTAAAGGCAACATGGCTAGGTGCAGCTGTGGATCCCACAAAGCTAGCAGAACAGGAAGTAGAGAAAGCAGAAGTCTGATAAATGTCTATTGCACTGAACACAGATAAAGAGGCCCTCTGCTTTAGGGGTTGTAGGGTTTCCTACTAGGCTGAAGATTAGAGGACCACGGTAAAGGTTTGTCCCATGGGCTAGGGATAAAGAAACATGGCACATGTGACCTGAGGCCTACACAGACTCACTCTTCATCCTCGCTGAGGGTCAGTTTGTGCCCATAACATTTTAGATCAGACTTTACAAACAGCAGGGTGTATGCTGTATCTAAAGGCTGTCTTTCTCCTTTGCACCGGTATCTGTATTTGGTCTTGTACATATTGTTTGATAAAATGTTATCTTGTAGCTGAAATTCTGAGGTCTAAGACTGAGTGTCTGAGGCTGCCGTATAAAGGGTAGTTTTCACTGACTTATAAATAAGTCAAGGGAATAGTTGCTTTCTGAGCCTTTGTAGTTTACAGAACCTGCTATGACCGTGCATCTGGATACCAGGCCCATTTACAGGACTCCACTTTAACTAGCCTAAATACTGTTGTGACTGGAGAGGCTAGAAACAATCAAGACACCACCACTGTCCTTTCTAGCTTGTGCCAGATGAGCTCTTATTTCCATGTCCCAGAGCACGTTTCCTGGGAGGTGCCCCTGGGTAAACTGCTGAATCATCAAGGTGAATGTGAAACCCATCATTACTGAGAGTGTCACAGTTAGCAGCAATCAGGCATAGCCTGAGCATGCAGGCTTAGAACAAACTCACTCACTTCTCCCTTCCCTCCTTCCCTCCTTCCCTCCTTCCCTCCTTCCTTTCATCCCTCCTTTCCTCCCCTTCCCCCTTATTCCTCTCCCTCCCTTCCTCCTTCCCTCCTTTGCTCTTTTTCCTCCTTATCTTCCTTCATTTCTTCATAGATTGAACCCAGGACCTGTACATATGAAGCCTGTGTCTGTTACTCAGCTACATCCCCAGGCAATTTGTTTTCTTTGTGCCTAAGCTCTAGCTCCTTCTGAGTTCATATTCCTTCAGAACCCAAGCCTCACCCAGACTCTCCCGTGCTCTTTCCCTTGGGGTGCAGCTGGTAAGAGCACTTGTTTTCCCTGCTTCATTAGTATTTGTTCCATTTGCTTGTGACTATTCCTGCTGTGACTAAGGTGGTGGACTCACCCCTGGTAACAGTCTTACACATTGATTTCTACAATGTTCCTGTCACTACGGTGATGCCCTGGGTTCTGTTTATGGTGGCATTATGCAATGTGTTTTCTTGTCTTTCATGTGTTTTTCTGAAAGTCTTCATACTTTTCAAGCCCTCTCTTAATTTTTCACCTGCCACTAGTTAACTTTGTCCATTTTCTGTGGTGAATCACAGAACAGTGAATAGTAATGAGACTAATCCAAGTAGATAGCCGGTGACCAAGTACTGAGATAATCCTCCCCTGCACCCTGTATCTTTTCCCCAGCTTATTTCTTAGGGTAGCAATTGGATGAATCCACTCAGTATTTGAGAGCTAACTTAATCAGTGAGCAGAGTGTATGATATGTTGATGATCACTCTGTCCCGGTACCATTGTTGTGTATGGTCAAGAATGGAGAAAAGTGGCCGGGCGGTGGTGGCGCACGCCTTTAATCCCAGCACTTGGGAGGCAGAGACAGGCGGATTTCTGAGTTCGAGAGTTCGAGGCTAGCCTGGTCTACAGAGTGAGTTCCAGGACAGCCAGGGCTACTCAGAGAAACCCTGTCTCGAAAAACCAAAAAAAAAAAAAAAAGAATGGAGAAAAGTAGTGTTCACCATGGACACCATTACCTTCAACAGCAGAGATTAGTTATCAGGACTGGAGATGGGTCTCCTAACAATCATAGCCGCAGAAGAACAAGGAAAAGCATGAGGGGGGCAGAGTTGGGACTTCCCCATGACCTACTTCTCTACTTTCTCTTTCCCACCCTCTCTGGGTGTCCAGTTGAGACAGGAAACCCATGATGCACATGGCCACCTCCCAGTTCATGTGAGAGCTGATTTCATCACTTCCTGTCTCAGGAAAGCTCCAAAAAGTCTTATGAGGCACAAGTGTAATCCAGGCTCTTCAGCAACACCTCCCTACCCCCCAGCCCATGTACCTTCTGCTCACAGGGGAGAGATGAAGGAATTTTGACTAGAACAGATTTCCTCATAGCTTTTCTCCTTGCACTTAATAGAGCTGCTTCATGCTTTTCTTTGCTAAGAGAGGAAAGTGGTGTCTTAGAAGACTTGACATTTCTGAGCAGATTATCTTCACCTAAATTCCAAGCGATAGATGAAGCTAACTTGGCAGAAGAGGTTGAAATTTGTTGGGAACATCCTGGGACAGAACCAGATGTGGAATCACAAGCTTGTAAAACCAAGGGGGAAATAATTATATTTGAATATATTTGAAGGACTGTACGGTGATCAGATAAAATCCCTTTGTCTTTCTGACCCAGTGAAGCAAAGCATTTTTTGCTACTCACCATCAACGTCTCTGAAATGCAAACACAGTTTGCACTCAGAAAAATACAGTTATCTCTGAGCAAAGCTGCAAAAGGCCATCTGTTATGATCATGCAGTAATCATAGCAACAGTTAACGTTTGTTTTAGCTTTTAGTTGATGAAGCAATCCCCCTTACCCAGTGAGAGCCCAGCAACTCTGATGCACTGATATTCCTGTTTAATATGTTTTACAAATGCATGAGTAAAAGATTTGCACGTAGAATCGCTAGGACTTAGTCCAGGATCTTTTGACTACAGACGATCAATCAGCAATTTTCACCTGTATTGCATTGGCATTGGTGCTCAGTGTTCATCCTGTGATGATTTTCTACCTGGCCTGGAATGGCGGGTGTTTTACCTCCTTTGCAGGTCTTTCCTTTGCTGGTAAGTTAGCAATTTCTTTAACTCCTTTCTTCTTTCTGTTCATCTATATTGTCAACATACACCTTTCTTTCTTCTGAGCCCAATCTTGAACTCCTGGTCTTCTTGCCTCAACTCTCCTCACATATGAATTGCCACACCTGACTAAGTCATTGCATCCTCAAGATGTATCTTGCCATTGGTATTCAATTTGAAGTCACAGTCTGAGTTTGAAATTAGTAAGCTGAGGAGAGGAGCAAATCTCAGTTCAAGTGTTTCTCAGCGTCTTTCAGTAGCTAGGAAACTAATCTCTCTGGGATAAATCAGCTGGAAGGGGTAGGATGGAAATGCTCTTAGGAAGCTTCTAGAGTATTTGACAATGTCAGCAGATGCAAAATGACATGAATGTTGTCTCTTTACTCTGCCTTTGTGAGGAACTGAAGAGAAGTCAGGCTCTCATTTCCCAGCTCATGGCTGTTATCCAGCCTCATTCCTTCACCATCACCATTGCTCCCATAACAACCTAACAAAGCAGCTTGACCTGTGGGCTGTCACCTCTTTGGGTATCAAACAACCCTTTCACAGGGGTCACTACTAGGAAAACACAGATATTTACATAATCATAATGGTAGCAAAATTACAGTTAAGAAGTAGCAATGAAGATAATTTTATTAAAGATTGAGGATCACCACATCATGAGGAACTGTATTAAATGGTCACAGCCGTAGGAAGATTGAGAACCATTGTAATAAAGGATGTACTTCATCCTCAAAGCCTTGTTTCAGATTTAAAATGTAAATTCAGCACTAAGCATTGATTCCTACACAGGTGCCTGCAAGGCACGCATTGTAGCACACCAAGCTACATATCAATCACCCCCTCAAAACTAGTATCTGTAGGCTGATTGCCAATGCCAGCAGCATCAGTTTATTCCAACAGAGGAAGAGGCACTGACACATAGGATCCAGCTTGGCTTGTCCATCTGCTGGAAACCACAATGATTCCCACTTTCTTGGTCTTTCCTCTTTGCTGGGACTTTTCAAGTGTGCCTCTTTATTGGGGCCCTTGATGGCACCAGAACAAGAAAGACCAGAAATGAAGTGGACATTCATTAATTCCCAAAGAATATTGTGATCGGAAAGCTGCTGTAGATAAAGGGGCCGTGGTGATCAGGACAAGATGCCTCAGTGTGCACCTTTGCCTGGAAACCATGCCTTCCCAATGCATGCAAACCTACACGACTACACAGGGTCGTTGCCTCATCCTGTGGAACAGAAGGAGTACTGCTGCAGTTTTGTAAATAGCACCAGGTTAGGCGTTTTACAATCTCAGCTCTAATATTCCATGACACAGAAACTCCTTTTCTACTGAGACTACATGAATTGTCATTCTGATATAATTAATGATTTTCATGTTCTAAACAAAGGGACATAAATATATTATATTATTTTAGTTGCCAGATTGAGGCTTGACGATGTTCTCTTTTCGAAATTAAAAAATATTTTAATTGATAGAAAGAATTGTGTATATTTATAACATACAGTGTGATTACTTTTGTCAGTTGTTTTTGAGACAGAGCCTTGCTATGTAGCCCAGGCTGCCCTCAACTCATCGACATTCTGCCTTCAAAATGTTGGGATTACAGCCCGTATGCTATCATCCCAGTTCAGTGTAACTCAAAAAAACAACACATTTTTGTGTTTACATGTTTGTGCACATGCATACAAGTAAAGTTCAAAGGATAATCTACAGGACTCTGTTCTCGCCTTCCATCATGTGGATTCCCTGCATCCAACTCAAATCGTCAGGGCTGGCAGCAAGCACCATCACCTGCTGAGCCATCTCAGTGAACATTCAAAACTCACTTCCTTACCTGTTTTGATAGACACAGTAAGTTCCTGGTAACTGTTGCCACCCTTTTATACTTTAGAACCCTAGAATTCATTCCATATGTTTTACTGTAATTTGACTCCATTTCTCTTTATCCATTTTGAATAATGAGTTTCATTCAAAACTCATTTTAAGCATGTGGCTTAACCCGTGGGGCATGAACACTTACAAAAACAGACAAGTGAAACTGGAGCCTATGTCGGGATTGCAAAACTGGATAATAGGCAGTTTTCTTCTAGCAGGGAAACAGAAAACAAGCCACTTAATTGTCAGTTAAAAATAATACAAAACAGGAACTCTATTTGTGTGTGTGTGGCGGGTAGTGAGGTTAGCATATTAGGCAGAGGGACTGTGGTCACAGACACAAATGAGGCCGAGGAGTCTGGCCAGTGCAGCCTTGTCTTGTTTTCTTTTGGGTTTGGTGTTTTGGTTTCAGGGTTTAGTTGTTTTATTTTTTAATTTCTTTTTCAGAAAGAACCTCTCTCTTTAGCCTAAACTGGCCTCAAACTTTCAATCTCCCTGCTTCCAGTAGCCACTGGGATTATAGGTGTGTGATAGCACATATGTCTGTATTGTTTGAACCTGGTTGGAAATTGTCCCAGCCCCAAGAGTCAGATCAGCCTCAAATCTTGATGCTGTTTAGTCCAGGATGATAGTTGCTAGTTTATGTTGCCATGAGCCACAAACCAGCTTGCTCTTTGGGAATGTGTCATGGCATCCCACAGGGCCAGATTTAATGGAGTGAGTGGCTTAGAGACAGTAAGGGTCCTCACCAGAAGTTACATTCAAAGCAGAGGTAGCACTTTAAAAGAAGCAGCTCTGTCAACCTTGGGCCAGCCTTTCTTGGGATTTACCTGTGCTCTTTTTACCTTCTCCATATGGCTCTGTCTCTCCTCTCTTTCACCCATAGTGAACAGGGAGCAGGGCGTGCAGGAAGCACAGTAAGCAGGGAGCATAGTATACAGGAAGCACAGCCTGGGTCCTTGCTAGGAACGGGGTGAGTGGGACACACTGTCTCCCAGAAGAGAATGGCTTATTGTGGGAGGTAGGTACATCATGGATGAGAACAGGGTTCAGCACCAGGGATGGGGCCAAAGCTGTCTGATTATAAGCATCTTATTTTTTTTAATTTTATTTTCCTCTTTTTTTATTGGATGTTTTATTTACATTTCATATGTTGTCCCCTTACCCTATCCCCCACCCACCCCCGAACCCCCCAACCCCCCACCCCTCCTCCTTCGTCTCTGTGGATGTTACCCCTACATACCCCCCACTCCCATCTCCCCACCCTCAAAATTCCCACCCCCTAGGGCATCCAGCCTTCATGAGGTCAAGGATCTCTTCTTCCACCTATGCCCAGCAGAGCCCTCCACTCTTACATATTCAGCTGAAGCCCTGGATCCCTCCCTAAGTGCTTCCAGGCTGGTGGTTTAGACCCTGGGAGCTGTAGTTGGTTGGTATTATTGCTCTCCTCATGGGGCCACAAACCCTTTCAGCTCCAATGGCCTTCACTCTAACTCCTCCATTGGGAACCCCATTATCAGTTCAATGGCTAGTTGTGAGCATCTGCCTCTGAATATGTCAGACTCTTGAAGATCTCTGAGGAGACATCCATATCAGGCTCTTATCAGCATGCACTTCCTGACTTCCACATCAGCATCTACCTTTGGTGACTGCACATGGGATGGATACTCAGGTGGAATGGTCTTCAGATGGCCCCTCCTTCAGTTTCTGTCCCTCACTTTGTCTCCATATTTGCTCCCTTGAGTATTTTGTTACTCCTTCTAAGAAGGGCCGAATCACCCCCACTTGGTCTTCCTTCTTCATGAGCTTCATGTGGCCTGTGAGTTGCATCTTGGGCATTTCAAACTGGTTCAACTGGAGGGCAATATGTAGAAGAATGAAAATTGATCCATTCTTATCTCCTTGTACAAAGCTCAAGTCTAAGTGGATAAAGGACCTCCACATAAAACCAGATACACTGAAACTAGTAGAAGAGAAGGTGGGGAAGACCCTCGAATACTTGGGCACAGGGGAAAAGTTCCTGAACAGAACACCAATGGTATATGCTCTAAGATCAAGAATTGACAAATGGGACTTCATAAAATTGCAAAGTTTCTGTAAGGCAAAGGACACTGTCAATAGGACAAAACGACAACCAACAAATTGGGAAAAGATCTTTACCAATCCTACATCTGATAGAGGGCTAATATCCAATATATACAAAGAACTCAAGAAATTAGACTCCAGACAACGAAATAACCCTATTAAAAAATGGGGTACAGAGCTTAACAAAGAATTTTCAACGGAGGAAACTCGAATGGCTGAGAAGCACCTAAAGAAATGTTCAGTATCTTTAGTCATCAGGGAAATGCAAATCAAAACAACCCTGAGATTCCATCTCACACCAGTCAGAATGACTAAGATTAAAAACTCAGGTGATAGTAGATGCTGGCGAGGGTGTGGAGAAAGAGGAACACTCCTCCATTGTTGGTGGGACTGCAAGATGGTGCAACCACTTTGGAAATCAGTGTGGAGGTTTCTCAGAAAATTGGACATAGCATTACCTGAGGATCCAGCTATACCACTCCTAGGCATATACCCAGAAGATGCTCGAACATATAACAAGGACATATGCTCAACTATGTTCATAGGAGCCTTATTTATAATAGCCAGGAGCTGGAAAGAACCCAGATGTCCTTCAACTGAGGAATGGATTCAAAAAATGTGGTACGTTTACACAATGGAGTATTACTTAGCTATTAAAAACAATGAATTCGAGAGGTTCCTAGGTAAATGGATGGAACTAGAAATTATCATCCTGAGTGAAGTAAGCCAATCAAAAAAGAACACACATGGTATTCACTCACTGATTATTGGATATAAGCATTTTATAATGTTCTCAGAGCACTATAGATTGGGAGGCTGGACGCCAGTGGGGCAGGAGAGCTGGAAGACAGGATCATTCCATCAGCTTGGGAAAGGCTATAGACTGCAGAAGTGAGCTTTGAGTACAGGAAGTTACTGCCTAGAAAAGAGGGCAAGAGGGTTGCAAACGAAGCATGTGGTGAAATGGGAGAGGCCAGTGAGCAGGACATAGGTGCTAGAGAACCTGCACGTGGCTGTCAATCACAGTGAAGTGTTTTGTAGATTTAACTCCATGGTTCACAGCTGTATTTGAACAACATGAGCAAGTGTGCTCAGCTAAAGATCTCATCTGGACTGTGGCAGTTTTGCTCTCTTTGTTAATATTTTGGCACTTAGTGATTAATAGATGGTGTTTGCAGTCACTATGACATCCATGTAAAACTAGCCAGGTGGGTTCCTGGTGATACCACAGCATGCAGACTCCCAAGACACAAAATCATGGCAGGCTGCTTGGCATGACTGCTCTGGAGTGTTAAGGACTGACTGGCCTCTGCATCAGGAGTGTGCTGTCAAGTCTGTCCTTGACATGTTGGATACAGGAATGATTAGAAAGGAGGGTCGTGGTGTGGGTCTGACTTGACTGTCGCTGCCAAGGGTCCATGGGTAAGGAGTGGCGATGTGAGCGCTTTAAGAAGTAGCTCACCTGGGGAATCACAAGACTGTCCCTCCTGCCCTCTGGTTTCTTTTTGCCACCATGAGTAGTATCTGAAAGAAGTGCTTAAAAAGAGAAAAGGAGGAAAGGGCTATGTTGATTTAGTTTGGCTCATGAGTCAGATGTTTCAGTCCGTGGTCAGCTAGTTTCATTGCTGTGAGCCTGGAGTGAAGGAAAACACAATGCTAGTAAGAGAGCCTGTCAGAGCAAACTTGCTTACTTTATGCTTGCCAGGAAGCAGAGAGAGAAAATGAGGAAAGTCCTGAGTGTGGCCTTCAAAGATATCCCCCAGAGACATCTAGCCAAGCCCCACCTGCTAAGTTTTCCTTACCTTCCAATAATGATGTCCATAGCTATTGTAAATTCAGGGCTGGGGACTTGGCTCAATGGTGATGTATTTGCCTACTACACACGAAACTGGGTTCCATCCCTATTGCTGTAAGAAAAACAATTCACAAATGGGGTGCTCACAGTCCATACACTTCTCAGTAGCACTGTCAACTAACCATGAGTTTTATTAGGAGACAGTTCTTATCTAAGAAATAGGCGGAGCCTTGCCAGAGCTGGCCATCTGTGAGCTAAATAAGCCTTCATTGCTTTAAAATTACCTTGCCTCCAGTGTTTTATGATGGTGACAGAAAACTGACTGTGTTATACAGGAAGAACTAGAGTCTGGAGGTGGGGTCAATAGTAGATGAAGAACGTGCTCAGTCGTCTACACTAGCAGCTGTGGGAGTGGCGTCACCCGCCCTGGAGTGAGAAGAAAGTTTGGAATGCTGTGAGCACAGCCTACAGGCATCCGGGGTTTCAGATGCTTTGCTTTGGGGTCTGGGACTTTGAAGAGGGGTGGAACTGAAGAGCTCCAGGAAGTTGGGCTGTAGACAGACTTAAATAGGGTTTCAAGAGAATGGATGAAGAGGTAGAGGTTGATCCTGAGAGGGATGTACAGGGATGGTAACGAGAGAGCAGGCATAAGGTGTGTCGTATCCTTTGTGGAGCAAGCAAAGCCACAGAGCCAGCTACCCATGGAGGAGGATTTTCCGAGAACAAGAAACATTTCATTTTGAGGAAAGAGCCTTCTGAGAACTTTGCTAGACCCTTCTCCGTGCACTGGTTTGGGGGGAAAGTCCCTCTTGTCTGTTTCTCTCCCCCATTCCTAGACTTCTCCTCTCCTCCTAGTCTCTGCCTGACTGTTCTTCCTGGTCTCTCCTACTTCTGCTCTCCCATCGCCCTCCCCAGACCATTCCCCCACCCTGTACTTCCTGTTTGCACACAGAGGGAACTGTAGAGTTTTCATTTCTTAAGTAGGCTTATACTAAGTCTTAGGAAGGCAAAAATGGAAATGAGATTACATGGAGAGTGACCTGTTAGTCATTGGTCTTTACAATAAATGAACAAGGAAGCAAACAAGAAAACATGTTGGCTTTTGTAGAGAAGAGCTTTCTCCCTCTACCCCAGAACATCATGTGCTTCAAGACATCTGTGCCAGTAGCCTCTTAGACCCCAGGGTTTTGTAAAGTACAGGAAAATGGAGTCACTGAAAGTAGGCTTCACCCCAGTCTAAGGACCATGTGACTTAAATGTTTAACCTGAAGTTATCTTGTTTCTCTTGGGTTTCCTTGAGGTGTAGGTAGTGTGTGGAAGGTGTGGGGCATTCCTGAGTTCTGCATTTCCCTCTGGAACATTCTTTCTGGACTTTACTGCCATTTCTGAAGCAACAATCTGCTCCACAGCGCCTGAACACCTGCACAAGAGACCTAGACACACCAGAGAAGCCTGCCTGTTTCCTTCTCTCCCCATCTCCTCTACCCTTTCCAGCCTCTGCAACAGCCACACCACTCTCCACATCCATAAGGTCATTTTCAGTTTGCACATTTGAGAACGTATGGCATTTGTCTTCAAGCGTTTGAGGTGATTGGTATGCTGACGGACTTGACTTGATCACTGCACACTGCATACATATAATGATGAACTATCACTTTATAAATAGATATAATTGTGTGTGTTTTAAAAAAATTAAACAAGGTCATTAAACATTAAACAACCCAATCACAAGTTGCCTTAGTTAGGGTTTCTACTGCTATGATGAAACCTCATAAACAAAACCAGCCTGGGAAGGAAAGAGTTTATTTTGTCTTATGCTTGCAAGTATATGTCTAGTCTCCATCTCTGAGGAAAATCTGAACAGGAACTGAAGGCAGAAACAGAAGCAGAGGCCATGGAGGAACACTGCTTTCTGGCTTACTCCCCATGGCTTGCTCACCCTGCTTTCTTATACACGCCAGGATTATCTGCATAGTTACAATCAAATCAAAATAAAGCAGAATTGAACAATATAAGCAGTTCAGTGTTTGATATCTGGTACCGAGTCATACTCTTCTGGACTCTAAAGGACTTAGGCAGCAGAACATCTTCTGCAGCACACACAGCTAGACTTAAGCCAGCTCCACTCCATCGCTGCCGCTGTCATTGATGGTTGTCCCATGGTACCAACATCTCCAAAACATTGGGGTCAAGGCTGCAAGTGGGTTGCACTTACACCATAGCCTCTCCTAGGCTTTCACCGGAGACTCTGCCACACTGTATCAAGCCTCAGCCGCTCTCTATGACCCTTTAGTCCTGGAGCTCCTACTTCCAGGAATCTGGAAGCAGGAGCTGATGCACAGCCCATGGAGGGGCACTGCTTATTGGCTTGCTTAGTCTGCTTTCTTATACTCCAGAACTACCTAACCAGCGATGGCACTGCCCACAGTGAGCTGGGCCCTCACCACCAACAGTGGAGTAGGCCTCTTTCATCAATCACTAATTTTAAAAATAGCCCACAGGCTTGCCCATAGGCCAATCTGATGGGAACACTTCTTCAATTCAGGTTCTCTCTTTCCAAATGACTCTGGCTTGTGTCAAGCTGACCTAAAACTTGGCCAGCACCCATAAATCTCAGACTAGGAGTTGGCTGCCAGCTCTTCTTTCTCCTCTTTCCTCGGCTTCCTTCTTTCCAAGTTTCACTGAGTAGGCAGGCCAACTGCCGGGTTTCTCTTCTCCCTCTGCCCCCTCTCCTCCTCTTCCTCCCTTCTCTTTCCTCTCTTATTCTTGAGTTTTTAAATATGGTGGTTAAATAGGGGCTCACAGATGGCATGGTATGTAAAGTGCTTGCCACACAAGTGGGAAGAGTGAGTTCAAATCCCCCAGTCCCATGTAAAGCTGAGGCGGAAGGCAAGGTCACCTGAGGTTTCCCTTTGACCTCTATATGTGTTCTATGGCATGTCCACATATACAGAACTGTGGTTAAAATATACATACCATCAAATGCACCAGTTTAACTGTATTCTGTGCTGTCCCAACATTAAGTCCATTCACACTGTTTTAAAACCAAAAGCACTTCCAGAGCCAGCTCCCCTGTTGCCCTCTCCATGGCCTCTGGCAGTACCCTTCTGTGACTCTCTGTTACCCATCGTTCTAAGTTTGCACGTTGTCTATGTCTCACCACCTGGATGCCTTTCACACTTGGCCACCCTCCTTCGTGGAATCACACCAGACCCTGAGCTCCAGTGGGCCACAGCACCCTCCTCTTCAGCTCTGCAGTTCACAAATACTTTCTGGGCTCAGCGACTTTCCCAAATTTTCCTTCCTGGGAGGTACTGTCCTTTGTCTCATGTTCACACTTTTGCTGCCAACATCTGTCCTCCCATGTGAGCCATTTCCCCTTCTGCCTGCTTTATGGTCCTCGATAGTCGCCTCTGAGCATTTCTTATGTAGCATATGCAATTAATATTTCAATGAGCTCTTGTTGGTTCGTATCATCAGTGCACAGCAGCAGAGCCTTGGGGAGAGGAGGTTCTGTGTAAAAACTCACTGAGTCATTTTATTGACCATTGAATTGGAGCGCACCTGTCTTGCTTCACACAGCCCTGAATTGGTGACTGGAAGAATGTGTGTCACCTTGAAGGTTGCCTGAGGCTCAGTGTGAACAAAGCGTTTTCACATTCCTCATCTTCCACCTGTTTATTTCCCTGTGCAAAACTTGCCTAATCAGTCAAACAAAAGCAAGAGAAGGAAATCAAATGTGAGTCTCTGGACTGTCAGAGAAAACAAAGAGCGGATTTGTCTCACATTCCTTGTGGCATAAAGAACACCAGGAAGAATGAAAAACTATAAACGAACTGGTTGAAACTGAAGCGTGGGGGGGCAGGGGTGCACAGCGGAACAGGTGTTTTTCTCTCTTGGCCTAAGTCAGGTGGCCTTTCTGGGCCTTTCCTTGGTACTGACTGCACCTTGATTCTGAGAGTCACATGGTGAAGGAACACTTGTCTACAAAATTATGATTTGAAGCTGGTAGAAAATTTTCTCCTGCCTCTCCAAGTGTTTTTCATTTCCTGGCTCATACCAACTCCTTGTTCCTTTAAGATACATCTACTGGTACCAACACATTTCTTAGTTTACCTTTTCTTGGTGGATTCCTAAATGGTGTGACCCTCTGGCTGACTGTAGACCCTTTACTTTATCCCCAGAGCCTTAACTCCCTTGAAGCCCTCACCGCCAGACTCTGCTTGGTGTAGTCGTCCTAGGGTCCCTGGATGCTTCCCTCACCGTGATGCAGAGCACTGGCTCTAAGCATATCTCCCATTGTTTTCAGAAATCCTCACCTTCAAACTCAGGCCTGTTTCTTCCTTCCTCCCCTCCAGGACTCTGTCTTACTCCTCACCAAGCCCTGGGCAGTAAGAGATGCTCACTGGACCTTTGGTCCTGCTCTGTCTCTAATGTTTTCATTTCGTTTTAGCATCTCTCCCTCACACATTAGCAGTACCTATGCTTCCTCCACCCTCATAGTCCCTCCTTTCTGAACACACATCCCTCTGTCACACCTTCCTGGCAAAATCTTTCCTGGACCAGTGGAAAGCCAGATCTTTCACCTCTTCGACTATTAGCTTTCAGCTATGCACTAATATGACAGCTGATTTTTTGCATTTCTGAATCAAGACCACTCATCTGTGGGTCCCGCTACATGTTCCAAACCCATACCTTTTCAGCTCCTGGGCAACAATGTTTCTCCTTCTGCACACTGCTCACCTCCTTGGGGTTCTCAGTGGACCACCTGACTGGATCTTTCCCTGAGATCCCCCTTATTCATCCTTTGCCCGCCTGACTTGATACACTGTGTTACAGTGTGATAGACTGTTTACTCATTGAGCCCTCGCCTCTCCCGCTGTTTCTAGACATTTGACTCTGGTGTAAGTACAAATTAAATCCCTACGATTTAAAGAGGAGCAGCAGCCTCAGAAATACAATGGTTCCTTAGGGTCACCAACTCTTCCCTTGGGTCTTCCAAGTTCTGGTGGTCCTGGCACTCCCTACTTTGAGGCAGGGATTCTATAAGTCCTGCCTACCCCAACCCCGTGTCTTTGCCAAGACTTCTTTGCAGGAGAACTAAAACCTCCCTCTGGTTGTTGTTGTTGTTTTCTTAAACAGCCACCAAGCATTAGACACAGGGTCCACCCTGAGCCCAGGATGACATTTCATCTCAAGATATTTAATTTATTAAAGCTGCAAAGATTTTCTTTACATCAGTGGTTCTCAGCCTTCCTAATGCTGCTGAAACCCTTTAATACAGTTCTTCATATTGTGGTGACCCTCCAAACACAAAATTATTTCTACTTTATAACTATAATTTTGCTGCTATGAATTGTAATATAAATATGTGTGTTTCCCAATGGTCTTAGATGACTCCTGTGAAAGGCTCATTCTGCACCCCGGGGACACCTCGGGGGTCAAGAGCCACAGGTTGCATTCTGAAGGGTAGTCATTTGGGAGCACTGTAGATCTAGTAAAATTGTCCAACTGTGAGCACATTGCAGCTTCTGCCTCCAGCTCCAATGGCACCCTCCAGCCCGCTGCTTTCCTGGCTTCTCCGAGCTGATGTATGTTAGTCACACCACATTGATCATGCCCAGCTGAGTTGCCTTTTCTTCCCACTTCAGAACCATTCCCGTTTGTGGCTGGTCCCCTCACACTAACAGCAACACGGTCCTTAGAGTTGCCAAACCTTGGCGCTTTCCTCAGTCCTTCACTCATGCAGTCCTACACAAGTGACTCACACGGCTACCTCCGCCATCCCCTTATGACTTAGAGAATAACTGCCTACTGTTCTTTGCTTCTGGTTTCCCTGCTCCTGAGCCCACTGGTCACTGCCCAGAAGATGGTGGGATGACACGAGTTGAGTCATACCTTGCTTGGAGACTTCCAGAGCTTTGTGCATGGCTTGGGACAGACTGCACTCTGATAAAGGCCATTGGTCTACACTTTAATATATGATGTTCCAGGTATAACGTCTCTGCATGTATGTCTATTATTTGTTTGGAAAACTGTGTTGCAGAGTCTTACTTACGTATTGTATCCTGAGTCTCCTCTTAAGCACATGTTTAAATCTATGTACATCTGGTCTGGTTATCTATAACTAAGGACAACAAGCCTTGAGTGTCCTTTGGGTTTATATGAGCCTGAGAAGTATTGATGGGAAGTTGCTGGGTGGTGCTTTCGTAGGCCATCCTGCCAGAAGCCCATGTCTGTTCCTCTCCGAGACACATCTGCTGCAGAAACTAGACTTTTGTCATACTCATTAAGTCAGGAAGCCAAGGAGTCATCTGCTCAGTCCTGTGGGTTCAGTCACTCCAGCCTCTACCCCCTCTGCTTCGTAAGGAAAAGCTGGAGTGGTGGAAGGAAACCTTTACAGGCTCTATCCGTAAACATAGATTATTTTGAAAACTCACTTCAAAGGGGATGAAATATAAATAGAGATGATCCCAACTCTGTTTCTGGAATTTATTAGATCTTGTAACGAACTTCCTCGAAGCTCACCCCAGGGTGAGTGACTTAGTGATTGCTTGTAGAGCACAGTCTAACCAACTGAAATGTAGAGAGCCTGTGTAGAGAGCCTGTGAGCCATTTCTTAGTTTCTGGCTTGGTGTCTGCTTGAGAAATTTTTCCTTTCTGTTTCCCTTATTAGAAAGTAAACGTGATAGACAAAGGCTCTTTCTGGGAGACCACTGCCTTGAGAACAGAGTGGGGCTTGTAGGCAGTGACGACCTTATCAGTTGATAGATGGATAGGTGGATGGATGAATAAATGCAGTTCTCTCAAACAAGGAAGACTCTCGCCTCAGAAGGATCTTGACCTTGAGTCCTTTGACAAACTAAGACCAAGCTACTATAGCTCAGTTGGTTTCAGTCCCAGCAATAACAGCAGTCATGATAACAGTAACAGCATGCTGAGGCTGAGTGTACCTTGGCCATTCTAGAGGAGGTATGGTGCTTTTTTTTTCCCCATTTTTTATTAAAAGTCTATAAATGGGTGTGTGCCTATCACAATGTAATCTGTTCCTGACCATTTCCTTTGTGTTCCCCTAAAGACAGTGCTTCGCTCACGCCCAGTTCTTCCCTGGTCAGCAACAGCACAGAGCACAGCTGTGCACAGGCGCTGCTGGCCCATTTGCAGTTTTGCCCGGCTTGCTCACCAGCTTTCTGCTTTCCGTAGCTCTGAATTTGACCATTTAAAGTTCCTAACTTGTTTCATTTAGATTATTAATATCTACAAGGTTTGTGTATGTTGTAACGTGTATCAGATTTCCTTCCTTTTGTTGACTGGATATTGTCCCATGGTATGAGCATACTGCTCTTTGCTTATGTGCTCAACCATTGGTGGATATTTGGATTACTATTGTAAATAATGCTTCTCTGAACACAGATTATGTTGTGGTTGCCTTGGTGCTGTTTATATTTTGATGTTAATTCTGCTTCCTCAAGAGGGGCTGCCTCTGATGAGAAGTCGGTCACATACTCAGGAGATCTCACTAAACTTCTCCCCATTCTGACTGGCCAAATAAAGGCGAGAGCCAATGACTGGACAATAGAAAGAAAAGGTGGGACTGGAAGGGGAGGAGACAGAGAAATGGAGGAAGAGGAGGTGGAAGGAATATGGAGCAGAACCACATGGCCCAGAGAAGTCGAAAGTTACAAGGGGTCTCATAGCTGGGAAATAAATTAGTATAATGATAGATCTGCCCAATCTAGGCATATAGCTTATAAATATAATAACTGGTTGTGTTTTTCTAAATAGGCTTATTGAGGTAAGAAATTACCACAACAGATGTGCAAGTAATGCTCAAGCCTACAATAGTTTCTTGTATGTGTGTGTGTGTGTGCATGTGCGTGTGTGTATGTATGTGTGTATGTGTGTAAGTTCAAGTGCACATGTGCAAGTATATGTGCCTGTGTGTATGAAGGGCCAGAGATAAACCTCATGTGTCATTCCTAAGGAGTAGTTTACTTCCATCTCACTAACTAGGATGTCCTGGGATCATGCTGTCTAAAGTTATCCAGCCTTAGGATTAAAAATACATGCTACCTTACCTAGTTTTTTTTTATATGGGTTCTGGAAGTCAAAGATCTTTCTTTCTTTCTTTCAAGAAAGAATTTCTGGGACATGCAGTGATTCTATTTTTGATAATGACAGCCCACCATGCTGTTTTGCACAGCTTCTGCTCTGGTCCCTAGCCCCTCACTAGCCCAACTTGCTCTTTTCTCGTGTGTTCACACAGTTCTCAGCAGAGTGAAGTAGTCACATGTGGCTTATCGTGCAAGAGAAAGTTGAAGAAAATTAACTAACAATTCCTCTCCACTTCCTAAAGAAAGTGATTCCTTTTCATGGGAACATACTAATTTAAATATAGTCGGTGGTTCCTTGGTGGAGCCACCTTTGGAAAGCTGTGTCCCTGGGGAATCCTTGTCTGTTGCTGTCTGCCTTACATTCTGACCAGCCACAGACGTGGCTTTGCACGTGTGTGTTCCACTCTTTCCCCTCGTCCTCATCAGTGAGGACAGGCCAGCAGACTTCCAGTTTTGTCTTGGCTGGGTTTTAAGTTATCTCATCATCTTCTTTCTCTCCTTTATTTGGTAAACATTCTGTTTTTAAAGGCAGTGTGCATAAAGGAGGAGCCCACTAGACATGGCTTCGAATCCTGGGCTTCCTTGGAGCAGACCTCCTCTGGACTCCGGCTTCTCTTTGTTATGAATGGCACCCATTGTGCAGGCTAGTTCTGACTGTTATAAAAGTCTAGCAGGGTCAGAGTGAGGAGAAGTTATTAGATTAGGTATTAGAAGTTATCATCAACAAAGCGTAGATCATCATGTCTAGCTGTGTTTTCTTAGGAAAATACAGATATTATAACTAAATAAAACTAAGAATTTCAAGACACTCAACAGCAATGAGTGGGCTTTTTGTCCCATGCTTCCTCCACTCACATTATGGATAGCAGTAGGGACCCAGTGTGGAGAATCAGCGGCCATTGTTATCTATTGTTTCTACGGCAATTGAGAGCCAGGGGACAAATGCTGCCCTGTTGGGGACACAGAGAAATGTGGATCCTTGTTTTTCTTGGTTTACAAACTCTGTTTTCTGTTCTTATACCTTCTCCCTGTTAGGAAAGACTTCAGAGATTGTGATGTGTAACAGTTGCTGCTCATTTTTCCCTTCCACTTACTTTACTAGAGTCGTCCTTACTCTGCAGGCTCTTGGTGCCCTGGAGTAGAATTAACTATTTGAGCCCTTTGCTCAGCCATAGGAGGCAAGTAGCACTCTAGAGTGTGGGGTGAGCTTGCCCCACAGAGCAGGTGAGACAGCAGGGTGGTGGGTCCTTTCTTCCTGCCCTTTGATGGCTCCTTCTTTAGTGTCCTGCTTGCCTGGATGACTGATGTATTCCCACAGCCCATTCTAAGGCAGGCTGCACGTCAGTTCCGGCTTCTCATTCAGACTCGAACTTCCTGGGATAGAGTTTAGCTTTGCTTGAGAGATCACATTCAGTTTTCCCAAGTTCCTTTCTCCCTGACTGAGCTGTCTCTGATGTGGGTGTTTCTTATTAAAAACAGAAATGAACCCTTTCGCCTGCTATCTGCTGCTGTTCCCCAAAGCTGTAGTAATTAGTGGACATAAGCATGGGAGCTACAGTTCTGGAGCCACCTGTGAGACACTTCATTAGCTGTCCAAGGCATCTGGCAGTTTCATGGCGAGAGCTCAGCCAGTGTCCATGAACAGATGAGCGCCACAGTGAGGAGCTGCCTGGATTCCAAGCACTGTTGTGGTGGGAGCTAGCTGAAAGCTACACTCTGTGGGGTGCTGCAATTGACCAGTTCCACACGGAGGCAGATGACTGACTGGGAAGCAGTTTTCACTAGTAAGTCAGTCACCCTCAAGGAGAATTATTTGAATTCTGCCTGGGTTTGCAGACGTAATTGATATTTCCAGCTAGAGTTAAATCCTCCATTAAGAAGGCTTGTTGTGTGTCACTGCGGGCCTAGATGTTCTCCACACAGATGTAACTGTGCTGTGAGCCCCCAGCATGGTGCTAAGTATGTGCAATGGTGATGCAAAGTCAAGTTCATTAGTGGAGAGGGACCAGTGTTGCCTTCCTAGGAGTTATCCTGGCACAGTGGGGGGCCTGATGAGACAGATCATGCTGTGTACCCCTTGTTTGTAGAATAGGAAGACAGGCTTTCTACTAAGCATGGTTAGTGGATGGGAAATTTATCTGAGCATGCCCAAGCAAGATTCTTCTAATATTTTTAGTCTGATTTAATATTCCTGATGTATCCTGGAAGAAAATTCTTTGCAAAGTAATAAGACCCTGGAGTTTATATTCTATTGCCACTCAGCTCACCATAAGTGTGTGTGTATGTGTAAGGCTGTTGTGCTGTGAGAACCACTTTGTTTGAAAAACCACCTATGGTTACCAAATTCCAATGCTGTGCCAGCCTTTGGCTGCATAGACAACCATAGACCCAAATTATAGTACCTAGTGATATCACCATGTTAGGCTATGTAACTATAGCACACAATGCTCGAACAATAGCAAAATCACTTAATGATAGATTATTAAGAATAGATCCCTGTTGCTAAGCAACATAACTGCGTAACTATGAATATACTAAGGCATGACAACAGGCTAGCAGTCCACAGTGGCCTCTGGGATTCTGACCACGGTCTGAGGTCCAGCCCTGATCCAGCTCACCCTACAACCCCCAAAACTGAGCCTACACTTGCAAGAAGCAGTGCTTGTTTTCTGCATGCTGCAGCTCCTAGAGTGACTTCTGTTAGAGGCTGAGGCTGATTCATACTTCCTATCTCTGACATGTGTACTCCGACAGACCTGTGGCTCTGGACTTGTGGGAGGTCAGGCTATTTATCTGATTGGTTATTGAAGATAATCCACCAGTTGGCTATTAGTTGAGGAAAGTCAGCTGACAGCTGACTGATGAATGAGTGAGTGCATCCCTGAAGCCTCTCTTCTTTCCCAAGGCACATTAGAGAGGCTGCATCTCAGGACTCATTTCCTGACACTGCAAGTCTGGTTATCAACTAACAAGGAAAGGCAGTCCTTCACCCCAGGTAGCATCATTATTACCTTTGTGGCTAGGTTGCTAGCCTGGTGTGGACCCTGTGTTTCATAGACCTCTGCCTCTCCTGGTAGTTCTGCCCATCCTCCCAGGGGAGCAGCACATTAAGCAAGGGTGTTTCACAGCATTTGCTTCAATCAGAAACATTTACAAGTGATAGGCACCGTGCTAGACAGTGTGGTCACAGAGTGTGGTTGTCATGTACCTCCATGGGCTTTCTTCACTCTGGTGTTTTATGGGGCCTTTGACTTCATTTGCATGTGTTTTGTGGGAGTAAAACCTGCCTAGTGGTTGTGATTAGGATCAAACATGAATTAAGCATAAAGGCTGTAAAACACAGCAAATGCTGAACTAGTGGTGGTTGTTATCTCTCTAACTACCTAACAGTCATACTCATCACTACCACCATCACTACCACCACCACCATCATCAACGTTGTCATCATCATCTACCTGAACACATCACCACAACACCATCTCCTGGTCTAAAAGGTCCTTTTTCACTAAAATTGACATCTCCAGCAGCTGCCGCATCAGTGACTTTTATGTGGTGTTGAGATACAGGGAGTGAGAGGCTTGAGATCTTATCTTAGGATTCCCAGGGACAGTGGTCCCTTGGTTTGATGTGTCTATACAACAGTTCTTTCTGTAGTGCTGAATGCTAAGGGTCCTGAAAAGGGAAGGGGGTATCCTATGAACGAAGCATCCTTCCTAGTCTGAACCAGCAGGAGCTGGCTCTGGTTTCTTCCAGCTGATTTCAAATATAGCCAGATTTGTTCTGTCTAAAGGAAAATCTTTTTTTATTCTGAATGTTTGTTTGTTTGTTTGTTTGTTTTAGAAGCCAAAAAAAGAACAATATTGTAGAGATGGGGCTGAAGAGAGGGAACTGATTTTACAGACTAAGGTGATGATACTTGGTAGTCTTTCACTTTGCTATTTATTGAGCTCAGCTCAAGCTACTGTTTAGAATTTCAAAACCAGTATCACTGTTTGGAGGCCAAGCTCAGAAAAGCACTCACTGGAATAGAAAGCCAAAGTACACAAGGCTTGTTCAAGACTGTTACTGCTTCAGAGAATCACCTCCAAACACTTTCAACAGATGCCTAGCTTGTAGATGTACGTGGAGCCCTCCTAGCAAGTTCTTGGACTGTTCTTAGAATGAGTCGACCATGGGAATCCGTGGCCTAGCATGAGAGTGAGCTGAGCCCTTGATGTCTGTGATGCTCCTGTCTGTGTGTCCCGCACAGGTTTCTAGTTAACGGCAGTTCAGGCCTGATTGGGATTTTAGCTGACTTCAGGTTCTTTGCATTCCTGGCCCAGGGTCTGTATAATTATTAGACTGTTAGCTAGGTAAGTGTGACCTAGCATTTCAAAAAGGATTGGTTACTAAGGAGAACTGGAAAGGGGCTCAGAGAGCGTCAGTAATGACCACACGATTGTTTGTATCCAATTGGGGCTCTAGAACCTGCCTCTGGCTCATTTCAGCAAGGCATCTCTCTGTCTCCTTAATCCAAACATTCCAGGCAGTTGTGTAACAACTGCTTGGCCCATTCTTCTATGTAGTCCCAGCATGCTCTGCACTTTCCACTTTCCTTGGCTTTAGTAAGTTTGGTTGAGGTTGGTGTGCCAGCAAACTAAGAGAAATTGAGGCATGACTCCTGCCCGCCAGCCTTTCCCTCAGTCCCTCATACTACATCACCCTCTGCATTCTATGTCACGCCCCACCGGTCTGGTGCAGAGTCTTCTAGAGGAAGTCACACATGCCAGCATGCCTCACCAGGGCACTCACCCACCGCACACACACCACCTTCTGTGGACTTCCTGTAGAAGCTATTTTGAATGTTTCCAGGTAGGGGTGCACATCTTCTGAATGCCTAGGGTAGATGAGAGGTGAGGGGAAAGCAGAGACTATGTAGTCATTGCTATTTAGACCAGCCTTACAATTTCCCTGCCATCCTCTAGTTTCTGCTCTGTGTGCTTACCGATTGTCAGATTTGTACAGTGCTTTACAAGGTCAGGCTCCTGGGTCACAGTGCTTTGTACTAAGTTTATTGCTGAATGCAGTAGCAAATGCAGCTCACCTGTGTCCAAGGATGTGAATGCTTGAAGTGGGCACATGGATAGAGTGGCGAGCTCCACTTCTTGGAGAAAGTGCTGTGCTATCAAGTGGCTTCTCAGCCCAGGCCTGCAGAATTGAGGAGTCACATAAGAGGGGAGTGGGTGTTCCATGCAGAGGTTTGAGGGTCATCGTTAGAGGCTGTGGGAGGGGTCATGGTGAGGAGGCAGGAAGAGGAATCAAAGCTAGGTCCTGGAGAACCTTGGTAGCATTGTTAAAGTATTTGGACAGTGTGCCTTGGTGCCCATAGAAAGTGAAATTCTGGGCTGACTAGACTTTAAAGTAGGTCTGAATGTTCTCAAATTTTTGTGATCAGAAAAATGACACCTGCCAAATCCCATGTGCTAATAACATAGCTTCCTGGTGCTAATAAAACCCTAGCTCAGGGGCTGGAGAGATGATGGCTCAGCAGTTAAGACCACTGAGTGCTCTTCCAGAGGACCTGAATTTGATTTCCAGCAACCACCTGGTGGCTCACAGCCATCTATAATGGGATCTGATGCCCTCTTCTGGTGTGTCTGAAGATATATATATATACATATATATTTACATATATAAGATAAGTAAATAAATCTTAAAAAGACAAAAACAAAACCCTAGCTTGTTTTACTGAGGGAGATTAGTGACAGCAGCAAAGTTGCACTAGATAAAAGTGAGAATGGAAAAGATACACACTGGGGCCTTTGCCTTAGAGGTCTTTATTATCTGGTTGTCATGACAACAGCAAGCACCCTGAACGGAGTAAAAACACCCTGTAAAGCTATAACGTTTAGCTGTGAGTAGTGTTTGTGCAAACCAACACTGTAGGACAGGTGAAGAGAGGTTCAGGATGGGACTTGGAGGAAGGGAGCCCAGGATGACGCCTGGAAGGAAAGGAGTGCTAAGGAGCTGCCTTGAGCTGAGCAGTAGAGGGCGGCAGAAGGGGCTTGAGTGGGCTGCACAGCATGAAGTAATGAGGGTGTTGCTGCTGGTGACAGAAAGGACTCCTGTCCTCCCAGATGAGCTGCTGCAGTTTAAGACAGAATCTTGGGGACAAGTCATTCTATTGACAAGTAATTCTAATTGGAGGTGACTTCTTCTAACTCTCTCTCTCTCTCTCTCTCTCTCTCTCTCTCTCTCTCTCTCTCTCACACACACACACACACACACAAAAGCACACGCAAACACATAGCACAAACATGCACATAAACACACATAAACACACTCAAGCACACACACCTTCCCTCCTTCTCCTTGACTGCAACTTGGTGGCACAATCCTTTAACTGATTTTCAGGCTCTGCCACATTTCCTAGCAGCACTAAGTGGTACCTTCTCCTCTCTGGGCCGTTGTCTATTTGAATCCTTCGTTCTGCCTCATGCTCTTACTTAGTTGTCAGAGTGTATTCTGTTTGTCCTGAAGGACTGTGCTCAGAGACTCTGGAGAGCTGGCCCCACACCTCTTCCTTAGCAAGATCCTGACAGAAAAGGTCTTACTAACAAACACACCCCACATCATGTCCTGTTGCTGGTACCTTATAATGAACTTGTATTAGGAAGTCACCCTCTTCACTTCTGTTGTCTTAGTTCTGGTTTCTGCCACAAAATACCATGAGCTGAATGGCTCAAACAACAGGCATTTATTTCTCAGAGTTCTAGGGACATCCAGGAGGAAGTGCCAGCACATTCAGTATCTGGCTCAGGCCCATTTTCTTTTAAAACCTCTTAACAGCTATGGCCACCCAAGGTAGAAGGGACCAGGAAGCTCTCTGTGGCCTCTTGTGTAAGGGCACCAAGTATACCCTACCCCCCTGACCTAATTACTTTACAACTACAAACACATAAGGATCGTATTGAGGGTCAGAGTATCAATATATCAATTTGGGGGCTACAACATCAGAGAATAGTATGTCTTCTCACTTAAGAATCTAAGATTCTGACATCTGTGTATCAGCATGAATGGGCTTTACAGGTCTTAAAAAGAGCCTTCAGGCTGTTAAAGATGTTGAAATATTTTGTTATTTGAAAAACAAAACATTACCATGAGACTGAAGAGACAACTCAGCAGTTAAGACCATGAACTGCTGCTCTTAGAGAGGGCCCAAGTTCAGTTGCCAGCATCGTGTTGGGCTCCAACTCCAGCCCTCTTCTGGCCTCCGTGAGCCCCTGCACGCAATGTTTACACTGACACACACACACACACACACGCACACACACAAAGACACACGAACACACATAAATAAAAATAAAACCCCCATTTTTTAAAGTTATCATCCTTAGAGATGTTAGGGACAGATTTTTAGAAAGGATTCTAAGGGTGACTTTAGTACTATCTTAAAAATTTGAACAATCGGAATAATAATATACATGGAAGGATCTCAAAAACTAAGGGTGTTGTCTGTTTTGTTTTATTTTTCTTGATGGCCAACATGACAGCCTATTTAGAGTACGAATCTGAACCCCTTCTGTTTGCAGATTGCAGAAGGCATGGCGTACATCGAGCGGAAGAATTACATCCACCGTGATCTGCGAGCTGCTAACGTCCTGGTCTCTGAGTCACTCATGTGCAAGATTGCAGACTTTGGCCTGGCGAGAGTCATCGAAGATAACGAGTACACAGCAAGGGAAGGTATGTGTGGTGGGTCACAGAGGCCATCTCACTGCAGGCCTGTGATGTGCTTTCCACACCTTTGACTCCATGCCTGATGTCCTTCCGTTTCTCCACCCCCAAGTCCCCCATGTGTTCTCTGTTCCCACAGAACTTGCTTCTACTTTCCAGACAGGGCACTGCTGAGTAACAAGGTTCATAAACAGTAGCATCTGTCTTCTTCTTTGCTAGTTTTTGAGATAAGGGGGTTGTTTGACTTTTTGGCACTGGGAGTTAATGGACTAGGATCTCATGCTTGCAAGGCAGGAGCTCAACCACTAAGTTGTAGCATGGCCTTGTTGTGTAACCCAGGCTGGCCTCAAACTCAAAATCCTGCTGCCTCAGCTACCCAAGTGCTGGGATTGCAGGTGTGTGTACCACACCTCCAGTGTTGTATTTCAGTTAGTGGAGCTCAAACAAAACTAAATTTGTCAAAATTAAGAATCTTTGTTTACCCTGTAAGGCAGATTTCTTCTCTCAATAATAAAGTCCATGTGCTTTCCTGAACTGCAGAGATGTTTGTAACACTCGCTCTATGCTGCAAGCCACTGATGATGGACCTCGGAGGTTCTGTAGCTCTAGAGATCCCTCTGTAAGGGACTGAGCCAGAATTCAAACAAGGGAATTCAGCTTCTGAGTACATGAGCAAGAGCTGATTCCCCTGGTTTGTTGACACCAATAAGCACTGAGTCTTTGAAAAATACCAGAAATGTACGAAAACCATAAAGAACGTGTTAGGATTGCAGCAAATAGAAAGTGGTAACACGGAGCTGCTCCCACTCCCTGCATCTCTGTCCTCCCATCATGTACCACTGCTCTAGACTTCCTGGGAATAATCCAGAATTCAGTGATATGGGCCAGCATACAACGGTGTACACAACTATCTTTATTGTTCTTATAAGGACTTCCAGTTTTAGTAAGGCATTGCAAAAGAAAACTGATGCAAAGACATAGTAAAAGTAATGTTTTCAAGGAATGGCAATGAAGCCCTAGCAGTTCCATGATGACAGAGTTACAGTCTGTGCCAAGTCTTGCTTTCCTCGTAGGAAATTATGTATAATTCTGTCTGTGGATATAGTTCAGTGGTCAAATGTGTGCTTAGCGTTTATCCCCAGCACTAAAAGTTAAATAGGTAAATTTAAATGGAATAAAAGATATAACCATGCAAACTTAGAATGGGCTTATTAAAGAAAAACCTGAATTGTTTTGTAGAGGTTTGGTGTGACATTTTGATAGGTTTGTTTGGTTTGGTTTTTTGAGACGGGGTCCTGTGTTGCTACCCAGGTTAGCTTTAAACTCTTTGCATCAAGAGATTCCCCTGCCTTAGCTGAGAATTCCGCGTACTAAACTCTAGATAAAATTTCAACACATTTGAAAGGCAAAAAGATAACAAAAATGTATTTGCATTGTACACCATGCCCTTTTGTGTTTAAAGTTGAACTGGTTACAGTGCCCCCTAGAGGTTCCAGAAGAGACTGCTTCTAAGGAAAAGAGGACCTAAAAGGGAAATGCAAGAAAGTGGGGTGACTGTGTTCAAACGACATTTGACACCATGGCCATTTTGATTGTGCGTGTATCTTTTCTATACTAATTTAAGTATAAATTACTTAAATTTCAAAAAACAAGGTCAAAAAAAGAAAATTACCCATAACCCATTAGCTTGAACTTAGAGTAAGAACCACGCTCTCCTCTGCAGGTGCGAAGTTCCCTATCAAGTGGACAGCTCCAGAGGCCATCAACTTCGGCTGCTTCACTATCAAGTCTGACGTGTGGTCCTTCGGGATTCTCCTGTATGAAATCGTCACCTATGGGAAGATTCCCTACCCAGGTATCACTTCTTTACACCCCACTCCAGTGTGAGGGAAGAACTTAGCACCCCGAAGAAGACAATAGCCCCGTCTACCCAGATCTGTGCTTCTGACGGAGCGTGGAAGTCGTGACTTTTTATGCAAATCTTGCTGAACGATGCTTAGATGCTTCTTTGTCTCCATCTCACTCTTCCTTCAGTGAGTTCACCACTTTCTACCTTGTGTACTTGGCTCTGGTCCGGGTGTTTCAATGAGGCAGGTTAGACACTAGTGCCTCTCTGCCAAAGCAGGGTTCCAGATGGGGCAGATGTGTACAAGGAACCAGAGTCTTCAATGTCTTCTGCTAGTTGAACTGAGATCGTAGACTGGGTAGTGGGGTCTCTCCCTCTTCAGGGGATACTTGCTACTGTTGAACAGTGAAGGGCTTTTCTGATCATAACTTAGGATGTTACTGGGTACATTGTTCAATACTCACATCTGAATTTCAATGCATCAGGTTTTATCTGCCCTGCCTTTCTCCAGAATCTATACTGATATGAAGAAGGGTCCCTCACGAATTCCCACTTTCTCCGTTAGTGTCTTTCAGTCAAAACTGTATGGGTACAATGAATTTAAATTTTTAGTGGCTTGAGACATAAGTCATCAGTTGAGAGCACTGGCTACTCACCCAGAGAACCTAGGTTTGATTACCAGCACCCAAATGGCACCTTACAACCATTTACCAACTCCAGTCTCAGGGGATCCAACACCCTCTTCTGGCCTCTGCAAGCATTGCTGGTATATAGTGCACAGACATACATGTAGGCAAAACACCCATGCACATAAAATTTAAATTAAGAGGAGAAAATTACAGTTAAATCATTAGTTTCTAATTGCCCAATTCATTTAGAAATACCTGGGCATGTGGGACACACCCAAGGCCAGAAGGATGCAGGTTCTCAACCCCTTCCCTTCATGGGAGAAACTGATGGTTAACAGGTGATATTCAGCTTGTGGTGAAGTAAAGGATGCCGGGAGAGCATGTGGACAGCTATGGACTAGCAGGTGTTCTTGCAAACAAGGAAGCTGCTGTCATTACCCAATAGTTGTTAATGACCAGGAGTCAAAGGCATGAGGGAAGGAGGCTTGAGACTTGAGAGTTGAGCATCTTTGGACTTGGGCCACAGGAAGAAGGCCATTGTGATTTGGACCCTATTTGATGTCTGATGAATGAATAATGGACGGATGAATAACTCACATAGGCTATTTAACCTTAAGATGGTCTCCATACTATGGATGAGATAATAGGAGGCCAGAATAGCAGAGGAAGCAATGGACTCAGGGCCAGAGAGTGGCAGAGGCCATGGGCCTGGGGTCAGAGTGGTTCAACAGAGTCTTAATGGCTGTAGGAGAGCCTCCTGTCACACTCTGCTTGAAGTGGAAGATGGGGAGATGGTATTGAGGAGAATGATTTAACACTGCTGTAAACTAGGAAAACTATTTCTACTTAGCCACAATATCTAAACTGACAGACATCATTCTGTACATAAGCCTATATCTAGCTAACCCTACATACTATCTACCTGTACAAATAAAAAAGATTAACATATTTATATACATACAAATATAATACACGATAAACATGTAATAATATAATATGATATACAATAATGTGTGTATTGTGTGTGATATGTTGTTGATGTGATATTCAACCAAGACCTCTGAGGCTTAGAGAAAATGACAGGACCCAAACCAGTGGCAAAGGTGCTTCTAAACTGTGACCGGGAACCTCCTAAGACCTTCCCCTTGCCTGGTGTGCTTGGTGTTCCAGATCGGTGTTCCAGATTTGGAAAGATTCTGAGTGAGTGAGTGAGTGAGTGAGTGAGATCACAACAGTGTGTGTGTGTGTGTGTGTGTGTGTATGTGTGTGTTTATGTCTGTGTCTCTGTGTCTCTGTGTCTCTCTGCGTGTATATGTATTCAGAAACCATTGCTTCCTCTATACCAGACTACCTTCCCTTCTTGAGGACTGAAATGTGAGACTATCAGGAAGTCTGTATCAACAATTACAAGAGTCCACAGCATTAAGAATGGCCAGAAGACCCTTAGCTCCTTAGAGGACATGATTTATAGACACAAAGAAACAGGCAAACATTGACGTGTGAACAATCTCCACCCTATCACAAACCTGCTATGTAAAGAAAGCCCTTGTGATTTGGTTGTCTGAGACCTTCACTGCTAAGAAAAGTACTGGGTGTGTGTGTGTTAAGGTCTTTTTTTAAAAGTGCTTTAATCAACTATGTGACTATTTACAGAATAAAAAGGGGAAAAGAGGGGAAATAAGAAGCCATGTATAAAAAGAACATATATTTATATAGGAAAAAAAGCCTAAAAATGTAATTTACCAAAATGCTATTATCTTTAGGCAAAGAAATAATAAGTATATTAATATTTCCTCTTGGTAAATTTCTGAAGTTTTCTAATTCTTTATATTTACTTGTTATTAAATAGTAACAAGTATTCTTGTCAAAATAAATATATGCACATTAGAAGCTGGAGAGATGGTTTAGCAGTTAAGAGCACTGGCTTCTCTTCCCAGAGGTTCCAGGATCAATTCCCAGTAACCACATGGTGCTCCAATGCCAGGAGATCCAGTGCTCACTTCTGGTCTCAAAGGCACTGCACACACATGGTATACAGACAGACATGCAGGCAAAACACCAATATACCTAAAATTAAAAAATAAAGGGGGAAATGTGCACATTAAAAAGCCAAACATTCTAATAAAAGATTGCCACTCATCCCCACCCATAAATGGTTTTCAAAGAAATCGTTCTTGGAGTTTGATTACTTAGTTATTTGCAGCTCACAGTTCTAAACATGTTATTACCTTTCAACTAAGTAAGATGGGAGCTGTCCATCTTACTTGTTTGGGTTTTTTTTCTTTTCTTTTTTTTTTTTTTCGAGACAGGGTTTCTCTGTGTAGCCCTAGCTGTCCTGGAACTCACTCTGTAGACCAGGCTGGCCTCGAACTCAGAAATCCACCTACCTCTGCCTCCCAAGTACTGGGATTAAAGGTGTGCACCACCACTGCCCGGCATAGCAGTCAGTGCTCTTAACCACTGAGCCATCTCTCCAGCCCCCATCTTACTTGTTATTAAATAAAATGGCCACATGGTCCCAAAATCAGGAAATGGAGAACTGTAAAGTGAAGCCTGTCTCCCCCTCTACCCTGACCACACAATTCCCAGCCCCATGGACAACCAGTTTTGAAGCCAGAGACCCATAAAAAGAGAACAATCCCTTCCTGCCCTCTGCCCAGCATGGGTCACTCATCATAGCACCCTCCAGGCTGTCCACAGTGTGCCATGTGTCATGATGTCTGGCTCTTTTCCCTCTTGTCCAGCATTCCTTTCCCACACTCACACTCTGGAACATTCCCTGTTCAGTTTGCTCTGGCTCCTCTCGGTTGTTAGAGACGAAGGCTGAGGCTGGGCCTCCAGAAAGGAAGTATGTTGCTTTTGCCTTCGGGAGCTTGCTGCTGTCGGGTGTACGGCTTCACAGCAGGGTGGAAAGTAGAGAGGCAGGCAGACTTGTGCAGAATGAACTAGCCAGCGGGGATGACACACTTCCTAAAATCTCTCCCCTAGTGAATAATATGGGCCCTCAAGATCAGGCACTGGCTCCTCTGAGAAAGGCATCCATCTTGCTTAATAACCTAGCAGCCTTCTTTTACAGAGCTCATCTCACAAAACTTTCAGAGTAGCACACAATCTTCAGCATGAGTTTTGGGAGGGCACACCAAACTCAGGTCGTTCGCTGTGTTTGCTGCACTAACACAGTGCAGCCAAGCTTGTCCCAGGACTGTGTTGTCTGTGGCCACTGACCTCTCCTGACAGGTGCTTGCCACTTCATCTGAAGAGTGTCAGGATGGGCCAACATGCCTATTATCATCCCTTTCTGTTTGCTTTTTGCTTGCATTTACTTCCGGTTTGTTTAGGCCACCTCTGTCTCTGAGTGCCAGATGTTTCAGAGCTAAGTTAAAGAGGAGTTTAAGTTTCTATTTCTTGTTCTCTTTCTTCACTGTTGTTGTTTGGAGGTAATGGGGGAAATGGACAGCAGACAAAAGAAGCCTCATTTTTTTGGTCTTAAAGCTAAAATTATGGTTATATGTGTATATGGTTTTTACAAAGAGAAGACAGGGGTCTCAGAGCAGGGACCTTCACTTAGCTTTACTCTTAGGAAAAGAAACTAGGCTTGAAAATGATACCAGTTCTGACACATCATGTCCTCTCTGGCTTTTTCCAACCATGTGTAAATTCAAAGTTTAAAATCCATCCTACTGTGAATATCTGCCTTGACCTTAACTGATGCTTAGAGAAGACCGTTCACCTTCTTATAAAGTGTATTCTTGCTTCTTCTCCACTCCAGTACCCCCTCACCCAGAAGGACTGTAAACAGTAATGTACTGTGATCTTACTGGGTCCCCTCCCCTGTCATAAACCCCCAATTTCTTTTCTTATCTCTGTACCACTTCCTCTTTCTCATGCTCTTTGACCAGCTTGTGGTTTCTGCCACTTCCTACCCTCTGGATACCACCTTCCCCATCCCCACATGAGAGCATCTTTTCAACTGGGCTATGTGTTACTTGAGGACAGTTCTCCATGTTAACCATCTCTGTGTCCCTCAGAACTTCATGCTATCTCATGACCCACAATGATTAGCAGTAAGGGCTGTGGGAAGAATGAAGGATGCAACATGAAGGAACTGGAGACCTCAGGCTAATGGGCATTTGAATACTTTAGCCTAGCCACAGACTTAAGTAGAAACTATGAGTGAGTTTAGGGTAGAGTGAAAGTCCACCTCCCATCTCCTTTCTTCTATAAGACTTGTCATATCATAGCTTGCTTTATGTGTTGATTCACTTAAGAATAAAAAGATGGGTTTCAGATTTTTTCTTCTTTCTTCTCTTACCAAAGCAGAAATGTGTGTCCTTGGTCTGCAGCATTGAGTGTGTTCTTCAGAGTTAAGCTCCTACAAAGTTTATCCTCTATGGGCATCTGACCTTCTATGTAACCAGGGTTCTTCAGGAAGGAAGTAAAGAGATATTCCTAACCAAGCTTGCAAACCCAATGCTATTTACACCCTCCTGAGTATTACCTTCCAACAGCATCCTAGAACTTCAAGGAAAACTAAAACTAGACATTTCCTCAGAAATGTATCCAGTAGTCAGAGTTACATAATTTTGTGGAGATCAAAGTTCCAAGTAAAGAAAGTGTTCCAAGTAAAGAAAGATCAAGTGAAATCTTCTAGTCAGAGGATTTCAGTAGACAGATATGAAAGTGGTATTTCATAAGTAGGCTTGAGGAAAGCCAATTCACCTGGTAAACAACTTGAAAGGCATACAAACAGAGATATGGGTCATTGGTTAAGAGCACTGATTGCTCTTCCAGAGGCTCAGGGTTCAACTCCCAGCACCTATATGGTAGCTCACAATTGTATATAACTCCAGTGTCAGGGAATTTGATACATTATTCTGTCTTCTTCAAGCACTATACACATGAGATGCCACAGAACATACATTTGGGCAAAATATCCATACACATAATAAATAAATGAAATTTTAGAAAAAAAGATACAAAATGTTGTAATGCTTATTTGATTCTTTTTAACTAGAGACCAGAGCTCCTGCAAGGCAAGAACAATTGTTCTTCAGAAGTTTGCATTAAGGGAGATTCCTTAGCAACTGTCTTCTATGAAGGAAAGCTAGGAAGGAAGGGAGTCTAGAAATATATGTGCAATATATTTTTAATTTTTTGGATGTTAAAAAGCATATGCCCTACCAAAGAAGGAGTAACTGGGGGTAAATATATTGGGCTGGTATGGTTAACTTAAAAGGTCGGTAAAGTTGATATTGATCTGTATGCACATTGTTGACTTTTCAGCCGACCTGTGCAGATCTTTCTGCTGGTCATGGGATCTGAGGACCTGAAAGAACGGTTCAGACTACAGTCTAATGGACTACATTCTAAGACTGTAGATAATCTTACTTCAGCTTCAGTATACTTTTATACACAAATGTAACAAACAAGCAATGATCCAAGGAAGGTTGTTGAGTTCAGAAAACATGTAAATAAACGTCAATAAGCACATACTAAATATTAACAGAGTAGCCCCTTCCCAGAACTTTCTCAGGACAGACCAATTTAAACACTATTGTCTGGCACATACTATAGGTTACATCTGGGAAATCACAAATTTGAGGCAGAAAGCTGTGTCTAGATTCAGTGTATAGTGACCAGATTTGGTTAGACAGCTATGTTCTGCATCAAACAAGCATAATCATGTCTTATAAATTGAGTGTAAATGTTTAACATAGTAGGCACAAAATCATATCCAAGAACCATTCAGGGAACAATCGTGAAGTAAAAGGCCCTCTGCCTTTTTTCCTGGAGCCTCTCTCACAGTTCCCAAGGTATTTTCACCTTGGGTCATTCTTTGGCCATGTTCAGTCAGTATGTCTGTGCATGTTAATGTGAAGGAGTTATTTCCAAGCATGTTGGTGCATGTGTGCATGTGAGTGCAGGTACACATGTATACACATGCTTATAGAGACCAGAGGACAGCACTGGGTATCATTCTACAGTGATGTCTATTGATTTTGAGATAGTTTCTCAGCCTAGAATTTGCCAAGTAGGCTAGGCTGACTGGCTTGTAAGCCCAGAGAGCTGCTAGTCTTACCTCCATTGCCTCCCACTGCCCCCAGAGTTTGGATTACAAGTGTGTACCACCTCACTTGGCTTTTGGGGTAGGCTCTGTGAATTTGGAGAGAACATACTCAAGGAAGCTTTTTTTTCCTCAGTCTTAACTGCAGAATGCTAGTAGCGAGCCACCCCTGCAGTGTTCTCTCGTAGTGCTGGGCTTCTAAACTCACCATGACTGTTCTTGTTTGTTTTGACCTTAGGGAGAACCAATGCGGATGTGATGAGTGCACTGTCACAGGGATACCGAATGCCACGCATGGAGAACTGCCCGGATGAGCTCTATGACATCATGAAAATGTGTTGGAAAGAAAAGGCAGAGGAGAGGCCGACTTTTGACTACTTACAGAGCGTCCTGGATGATTTCTATACTGCCACAGAGGGGCAGTATCAGCAGCAACCGTAGTGGGTGTGGAGACCAGTCCATTGTAGTTAGTAGGAAAAGCAGCCTCGGTGGAGCTAACTATCTCATGCCAGGACCCTCTGTGTTCCTGGTTCCTGGTGGACATGATGAATTAACTCAGGAAGAACACCCTGGACATAGGATGCTGTTTCTTAAAAGGGTGGCCACTGCTCAGTGTGACCACAGTCAGAATACAAACACCTGCTCTGTCCAATATGCACACTGGCTCTACATGGGCCAAGTGACTCAGGTTCAGAGACTGTTGCAACAAATTCCCAGATGCAGCAAGAACTAAACTCACTTAGCAGAAACAAACCCCCATGCACAGCAGATGCCCCCTTACCCTCTCAATGCTTTGGCTTACTTTCTTAAAAACTACTAATCTAGCCTGTTAGATTTTACAGGTGAAGTCACCAACTTTAAAATGTCTTTTCTAAATTTGAATGGTTTTTGCTCTGGGATTTGATTCCTTCTCACCTCTCACCCCTTCCTCAGAAAATAAGACTATTAAACACTTTCCTTTGTGGTAAGATCACTGGACAGGAGGCAGCATGGGCTCACCCTGCAGGAGCGCTGTGCATGAGCACACAGAAGGACCACTGCTGAACTGGATCCCTTTGGAGCTACACCGCTACCCAGACCTCCCAGCGAAAGCAGTAGAGCCTCAAGCTCTGCTCCGTAGAGGAATGTTTTTAATGGTCTGAGTGTTTCAATTATAGGAT
The DNA here is from genome assembly GCF_004785775.1 of Grammomys surdaster. Taxonomy (NCBI): domain Eukaryota; kingdom Metazoa; phylum Chordata; class Mammalia; order Rodentia; family Muridae; genus Grammomys; species Grammomys surdaster. The sequence goes on along the minus strand of NW_021604566.1, from coordinate 7,235,201 downwards.
TCTCTAAAGGCTTTCTTGATGGTGTCCTTTGGGAGAAATGTAATCTAATCTATCAGGACTTTCTGAGACCATCCAAGAATACAAAGCATTTCTCTCGTTGCCTCAAATGACTTGAACATTTTATAAATCATAGATGTTAGTTGTACTCTAAAAAAGTTAAAATGCCATATTTGGAGTTATTTTTGTGACTCAGCAATCTTTTCTAAAATGTGTAAGATGTGTGAGAGACTATTTACAGGTAGGAAGCAGGCAATTATGGAGAAGCCTCTGGTGAGCAGAGCAGTTTTGTTACCTGGGTTTTCCACTGTAAACTCCATATGGAAACTGCTGTGTCTGCCCTTTCACTTATGCCACTGTGTACATACTTAATATTTCTACTTTTGATTTTATTTTAATACACCCAATAACATCTTGAGGTTTTTGTCTTGTGTATCAGATTTTTAACGCTCGTCCATGTATAAAAAGAGCTGGTTGGTGGAGAAAGGGCAAGGAGTCATTCTATACAGTCACACCGCATGAACTTGTGGAGGTCGCACCTCCACAGCTGGAGCATTTCAGGTTGGAGGGCTGAGGAGTTGATGGCCTGGGTGCCCACAGATCTGTTTTTAACAGGCTTTGCAAGCACCATTAAAACTGTAATTTGTATGTTTATGTGAAGCTCTGGATGCCTAGGGGGAGGGATTGAATATCTGATTTTTCTCAAACTTTAATTTGTCTTTTCCCTGATTTTTTAAAACAGCATCCTTCCAAAGTTTTCTAAAGCCCTTCGTTTCTAAGTGCCTTATTTACAGACACAGCATGTGCACATCTGGTCACTTGATTGACAATAGCAGGTTTTCTAAGGCCCTCCCCTCCCCATGCTCACACACTCATTTCAGACTCACCTGCATGGTCTACTTCATTTCATGGAAAGGAAGGCGAAGAATCCTTAAAGCTAAAGAAATCACTAAAACATTGCTAAGAATCTATTTGCATCTTGTCTTACTTCTCTCAGTCCATTTTCCCCTCTATCGAGTGTTAGAGTCTTTCTTCCATACCCTTGCTTCATCAGGAGGTATGAGGTATGCTGGGTGGGAGGGGGAGACGGCTCAGTGGGTAAAATGCTTGCTAAGTCTAAGGACCTTCATTCACACCCCTAACTTGTGTAAAAGAAAGACAATTTGTGCAGTTTCAGTGTTCGTACTGAGAAGTGGGAGTCAGACACAGGAGAATCCCCAGAAGCATGAGGTCCAGCTAGCCAAGCATATGCAACAACAAACAAGAGACCCCAGAAAGAGAAAGGTAAAAAGACAAGTACCCAAGGTACTCTGACCACTCAAATGTGCACGCACATCCAAAGGTTTTACACACACACACACACACACCACACACATATATAAAACACAACACATCACAGATCATACACACACATCTCACACACACATCACACACTCACATCTCACACACACATACACACATTTCACACACACACATACATACATACACACTCACGTACACATCATACACACATCACAGAGAGAGAGAGAGAGAGAGAGAGAGAGAGAGAGAGAGAAACTAAAAAACAAACAACAAGAAGACTTTCTTAATGTTCACATAGTGATAACATCCATGGCAAAGAAAGAGTTACAGTTATAAAACTCATTTCCATCCTTGACCCCTTTATAATCAAAAAGAGCCACAGCGGCTAAGATGTTTGCATTGGAAAACACCCTCTACAACTCCACTGAATTAAATGAAATGTTCATCCTACTGCTGGCTTCAGCTCTCCTGTCTTTTACCAACAGCATCCACAACCAGCTGAACAGTCTCACATTTTCCCAAAGGAACCAGTCCCTACTGGGACACTGCTTTCCCACCTCTGGGGGGCTCCCTTCCTTCCTCCCCTTCGCCCAGTGGGAAGGCAACTCCACATTTTCCTACATAAACCTTTTAGATGAAGAGCTGGCAAGCCTTGCTCTTTTTGTTAAAGAAGATGTTGATTCTAAGCACACTTGCCACTTACTCAAGACTTTTTTTTTTTTTTAACTTTGGTACTTTATCAAAATTTTCTCCAGTTCACACACAACAGCCCTGAAATTTTTGAAGATTTAATTTCATGGCTGAGTGATCCAGTATATTCATCACTGAAGGACTAAACTAGGACTTGTTTGTTTTCCTTGTTTCCTTGTGAGATAAAATGAAAGCCCTTAATTCCAACCTCAGGGCCACCGAGACCATCTTCCACATAAAATCAAATTCTGAAGACCTTTGGTAGCAGATTAGCCCTGATTCTGTTGGATATTCTGATCGCCAAGAGTATACATTTCAAAAAGATCGACTAAAGTCCACATAGATATGAGGAGAATTTTCCTTAAGTAATTTTTTGTGTATACAAAATGTCATGCAAACCATGTTTTGAGGCTAGCCTTGGGTGCTGTCTTAATTAGGATTCCCATGAAGAGAGACTATGACCATGGAAACTCTTATAAAGGAAGGTATTTAATTAGGACTGGCTTGCAGTTCAGAGATTTAGTCCATTATTATCACAGTGGAAGTATGGCAGGCAGACATGGTTGAGTGTCTAAAACCTCAAAGCCCACTCATGGTGACACTTCTTCCAGTATAGCCACATCTCTCCAACATGGCCACACCTCCTTCAACATGGCCACACTTCCTAATAATGCCATTCTCTATGGGCCTATGGGGCTACAGCTACATACCAAGACAGCCTCAAAGCCAATAAAATGTCATGGAAAAATTAAGCTCACCAATATACTTTTAAAACACAATTTGTAGGGATTGTAGCTTCAAAATTAAGTGTTTTGATAATATTTTTGGTCCATTTTATGAGGGAGAATATAATAAAACCAGTAATATTCTTTTCAGAAAGTTCTAGACCACTATGTAGAAAGTTTTCCAATTTAGTTGTATGTGTGTGTATACATGTGCATGAATGTGTATGTGATATGTGTGTGTTGTATGTGTGCATATGCTTCTGTGTATATGTATCTATTGTGGTGTGTATATGTGGTGTGTGGGGGAACAAGGGCCACACTTGCATGTTGAGGTCAAAGGACAACTCTGTATTGTCTTCTTCCACCTTTTTCTAGGTTCCAGAGATGTAACTCCAGTAATCAGGCATGCATCATCAGGCCTCAAGGATCTTTAACTGCTAAGTGACCCACTGACCCTGTTTCTTGTGCTCTTCTGAGTCTGTTAAGTGCTTCAGATAGACATGTTAGACGTACCTAGAGTTCCTGGGATGGCCGCAGTATCGTTGCACTTCCGTGAGTGTGGAAACAATAGTGCCAATGCCCACGGCATCCATCTCTAGGTTGTTGAAAAGACAATTGAAATAATCCGGATTGCAAAACTGTAGTAATACAGAGCTTATGTGCACCAGAGGAGACGCCATGTCAGAAACCAGTATAACTGTGAATTCCATTTACTTTTAGTTTTATCCCTTAGCTTCTAGAGTCATTTGGATTTTCACTTTCAGGTTGGGGTTTTTTTTCCTAACTTTTTATTGGTTCTTTGTGAGTTTCACATCATGTACCCCAATTCCGCTCATCTCTCCCTCCCCTCATATCTACCCTCCACCCTCTCAACCGCCCCTAAAACAGAAAAAAAAAATCTTATTGTGGAATCTGTAGTGTGTCACAGTGTGTCCCACAGTGTACTTTTTTTGTCTACACCTCTTTGCTTGCAAATGTCTGTACAAGAGGCTTCTGCTACTCTGTCAATACTGGAATCTCACTAGGACTCCTCTTGGATATCTTGTTGTTGCCATGTTGTTGTGTCATGGAGATCCTGTAGTGTTGGATCTGTAGGACTGGCCCGTTCATAAACTCCAGCAGTTCATAGATGTTGGGGTGAGCCAATTCAAAGCTCTGGATCTGGGCCTTAGAGGAGTCTGAACTAACCAGCCCATTGGGCCTCCTGCTCTCATGCCTTCAAGCACACCCTCCTTCCCCATCCCCCAACAATCAGGGCCCGCTCAATCCTGCTACTCAAGTGAGGTATAGGCTCTGTTCTCCCAAGTGCTGCAGCTGCCAAGGGATATGGCCAGTTCTCCCATTCTCAAGACCCTGGGGCCAGTTCTCTGGCCTCCCATAGATGTTGAGGGATGAGGGAGGGAAGGGGGGTATCTCTCCCTCTGCACCACCATACAGCAGCCAAGAGGCAGGGCCAGCTCTCCTGTGCTCATGCCCTCAGGCTTGCTCACCTGTAACCCCCATGTCCAGAGCTAGCTTTACTGTGCTGCCTAGTCAAAGTGTAGAACACATTCTCCAAAGTGCTGCAGTGGGTGAGGGTCGGGGCCAGCTCTCCTGCTCTGATAACCTTGTGCCAGCTTCCTCCCTGCTGTAGGTGACAAGGGCAAGAGAGGGGTATCTCTCACTTGCCCACACCACCACATGGCTGACAAGTGACAGTGTAGGGCCAGCTGTCTAAAGCTGATACCCTTGTGGTCAGTTCACCCATGACTCCACCATCAAGGTAACTTCTGATGCGCAGGTGAGGTGCAGGGCCTGCTCTCCTGAGTGCTGCCGCAGATGAGGGAAGGGACAGCTCTCCTGCTGTAATTATCCCAGGACCAGGTCTCTCACCTGCCACAGATAGTGAGGGGCAAGAGTGGAGGAGGGTATTTCTCACTTGTCCATGCCATCATAGGGAAGATGATTGACTGGGCCAGCTCTCCCACACTTATATCCTTACCTGAGATTTCTGAAATTTTGGGGGCCTCTCTCCAATACTGCAGCTGGGTGGGGGTGGAGTCAGCTCTCATGCTTCCCCAGGGCCAGGTCTCCTATGATACCCAGGTGAGGGGTGGGGCCAGTTCTGCACAGCCCTCAGACATCAACATGGTCCCAAGCAGCAGCCCAGACCAGAGATGTCCACCTAGCCATTGGTGGTAACAGACCCCTGCTGCTTCAGGACCATAGACTCAGACATGGCTCCTGATGGCAGCACAGGCCAGGTCCCAACTGTGGTCCCAGGTGGCACCAGTTACTCACATCAGCTGTTCCCCGATATCCTCAAGTCTCCAGTTCTGCCTCTCTTCATTGTGCCCACATCCTTCTGTTTCTCCTTCTCTTCCATTCCTCCACCACTTACTTGCCTCCCTTAGAGGTACCTGGGGTCTCTGAGTGTCTAGGTTGTCTCAGGAGTGCTATGCCCCATTCATACATTACGACACCAGTCAAGAGTCATCTCAGGCGTGGCCTGCCTGCCTCCTAAGGCCTGTGTAGTGCCGCACTGGTGTTCATCACAGGCTAGCCCTGTCCGTCTCCCATGATGCTGGTCTGGTGGTTGGCTCAGCTCACTCCTCACTCAGCCACCCAAGTGTCCCTATGCAAGAGTAGTCTGTCTCGAGCTCACTCCTGCCTGTCCCAGGCAGGGTTCTTCTAGTCTCCAGTTAGCTTCCTCCACTGGGAGCTGTGGGGAAAATTTGCAGGCCACAGCAGTGGGGTCCCAGTGGGTTTCCACGCTACAGCAGGTCCCACATGCAGGAGGAACGTCTATGGTTCCAGCGGCCTGGAGACTTTGGCAGTGGCAGGCCCCAGTGACACGAGGAAGTCCTTGGTTCCAAAAGTTTTATTGTCAAGGTGGATGGTGGGTGGATCTAGACGTACCCCCGTAAAACTCAGAGCAGTCCCGAGTTATATAGGGAGGGAGAAAGAGGGAGGATTGGGGGAAGATATGTGGAGGATATGGGGAAGCATGCTTAATTTGTTCCACCCTCTGGCCTTCATTAGTATGTAAATCCCTAGGCCCTGAGGCCTCTAGTCACACCCTTTAACTGTGCACTTTGGGAGGGTCTGTAATGGCCGGCCTACGTGACTGAGTTTTATGGAGACTGGACTGTTTTTCAGGACCCTGGATTCTGGGGGTGTGCCGAACTCCTGCTGGTTCTCACACAGAGTCTCGGGGTTCTAGGCACCTGCCCAGCCATGAACCAGAATACCATTTCGCAGTCTCACAGGAGCCTGTCTGGGCCTGTGGGATTTTGGGTTCATTTTGGGATCATATCAGGCTAGTTCCTGGTCTGGCCTCCTGGTGATTGTCTCAGGCTTGCTATTTTTCATTCCAATGTTCACAGTTGGAACACTGGGCATAGACTTAGCTTCTCTCCTCTCTGCCACCTACTGACACACGTGTGACACCGCAGCCAGACCTGCAATGCTTCTGGGGCAGCAGATTAGTTTTTTGTTTCTTTGTTTGCTTGTTTTAATACAATTAATATGCTAAATATTTACTGGTAAAAGCTTTGTGAACACTTCAAATTTTTAATCAAATAAAACATTTCTGTGGGGGAAATTTTTTCCAGACATTCAGAATAGGTACAATGAATGTATCCTATAAGTGGATTCAGATCTGGTTTTGCCACCAGGTGAGTTTTTGGCAACCTTTTTGTTTGGGGGTTTGGGGACTTCAGAATTGTGAATGAGATACGGGCCTGTGCAGCACCTTGAGAAATTCGAGAGCTTTAGTGTTGGTGCCATACTGGAGTCAAATGGAACAACCAGATGCTGGATGTTCAAAATCCTTCTGAGTTAGCCATGTTCAGAGACGCAAAACAGTTATGCTCCTCTGAGACAACACATTCTGATATTAATATAATGAAGGATCCATGAGAAATTTGACTTATAGCTACAGATCTATAGGGGGAAGTGATATGGACTTACCACACACTATCTCTTAGGAACCAAGAAGAAGTACAGGCCCAGGTACCAAAGGAACTTGAAAGAGCTGCATACAGAGACATGCTTTCTGTCATCTTCAGTCAAGCCATGAAGAGTAATTATGTGAATATGTGATCACACAGATCACAGGTCCCTGAATCTTAACCAACCAGAATGGGTAATTGGATTTTTCTGAAGGGACAGGAAGCCGTTGGAAGCCACAGCACAGACATCCCTTGAATGCACGAGATAGAACAATGAAGTCTTTAAGCTTTATGCCACATTGTTTCGAATCTTTTTGTGTTAAAAAGTATTTAGGTGGTCATTCCTAATCTCTTTGATTGTGGATCTCTCTGGGCCAATGGTATTCAGCAGTTTCGACAGACACTGCTTCCCCGTCAAAGAAACCACAGTGGATGTATGAGGGACAGAAACATTTACCCTTAACTTGCCTGCTTAATGGTGACAAGCACCACAAGGACAAGATAGATCAAGAAAACCACTAGAAAAGGGGCAAACATGGGCATACAATGTGAGGAAGAGGAGCTTCAGGGACAAGATAGCAGCAAGGGAAGAGGCTCAGAATGGGATGGGACACATCAAAGACAGGCACCACCTTTCAGAACTTCCTTTCAGTAGCTCATTGAGTCTCCCAGCTCAAACAGGGCCCTAGAGTGACAGCGATGGTGGACTTCTTTGAGACCTGCTATGAGACAGGTGCTTAGAGGCCAAGAAGCCTGGATCAGGCCATGGCTCAAGTCCAGGTTAGGAGTGGGCCTTACATAGACCATGAGCACTACCTGATCGAGAAGGCTCCCATGTCTGCAGCATGCATTGCAACAGCATTGCCAGATAGAGGAAAATCTGAGCATCTGTAGGAAGTCAAGGCAGCAGAGAAAGGGTGTGCACTGCTACTTTGAATCTTTGCATCAGTTCTGACTGTTGGGGACTATTCGTAGTTGTCTAGTACTCAGCCCTGGGTGGGTAGAACATGGTGTAAACTCCTGGTTGGTTGGTCCGCATATTAAAGACAAACCGGAGTCAAGGGGAGGTGTGAGGTTCTTCTGAAGAACAATCCTGGGAGAGATGTTCCCTCTAAGGTCACAAGGGTCCCAGATGTCAAAGCTTTGGAAACAGAGAATTACAATGCATGCTGAGGCACAAAGTCAAAGACAATGGCAAGTTTAGAGCAGGGGATATGGTTCAAACAGACAGAGTGAGACAGTGTTTGCACATTCCAAAGAAGAATCAGAGATTCTGGAGGGTAGGAATAATACTGCCCTGGTTCACATCCCAGCACCCAGGAAAGCACTTGGAAGGAAAAGAGGGCATTTCCTGATGAGAGACTGTAGGGAAGACAGAGAGGGTTCTGTTTGTGTGGCAGACAGGCAGCCATGCAGCATCACAGAAGCTGTGGATTCAAACCTGAAGACAATGCAGAGGACACAGAGCAGATGAAGTAATTGTGAAGGAGACAAGCAAGCTGAACTGTGCACTGGCCTGTCAACTGGCTCACCGGAAGGCTAGCCACAGGGCGCCAGCAGGTACCTCCTTCCTAGGCCCCCACTATTGTTTATCTCAGTGAATATCAAATGTGCCACACACCACCAAACTTTGGAAGTGTGCTCTGATTGCCTTGGAATCGAAGACTGTCTCAGCTTTCTGAATGCTTCAGGTGTAAAGAATGTGAATTAAATAAAGGATTCCCGCCAAGGCTAGTTGTCTAGCAGCCTTAGTGAAGGCTGCCGTTTCAAAGTTGAGTGACTTAAAAGAAATAGATTTCTCATCACTAGGAGGCCAGAAGTTATTATCAAGTTGTGGACAGACTGGCTTCCTCCTAAATCCTTTGTCTGGCTTGACACCCTGAGGTCTTGTCCCTGCCTTTGCTTGTTCTGCCCTCTGCTCATATCTGTGTCCAAATGCCCTCTTGTTATATGGACATCAGTATTACTGATTTAGAGTATGCCCCCCATAACCTCATTTATTCTATCTCTGTAAAAACTCTTATCTCCATATAGAGCCATACTGGGAGGTATTGGGTGTAAAGACTCCCTGTATAAATTTGGAGCTATGGTTCAGTCTATAATACTCTTGGGAAATAGAGAATATGAGCCAGCGTTGGCCTTATTAAAATTAAAAGGAAAGGCCACATTGACAGTGTGGAGCTCAGTCAGGAACAGTCTCAATTCCTGTACTCAGCCCCACTAAAGCAGGGGCATAGTCCAAATTTGGGTTGTTTTGCTGCCACCACAATGTTGGACACAGCACGTAGAAATTGGACCTGATTAAGCTGTACACAGCTGTATTGGCCTTTCTTGGCCTTTGGACCTTTCTAAGCCTGAATTTATTCACAGTGGGTTTAATGAAAATGGTCCACATAGGCCCATAGGGAGTGTCGTTTGAAATGATTAGGACATAAGGCTTTGTTGGAGTAAGTATGTCACCAGGGATGGGCTTTGAGGTTTCAGAGGCTCAAGACAGGCCCAGTGACTTAACTTTCTCCTCCTGCTACCTGCCAAGGTATAGAACTCTCAGCTATCTCTCCAGCACGTGTCTGCCTGCATGCCACCTTGCTTCCTCCCATGATGATAATGGACTAAACCTTTGACTGTGAGTCCCCAATTAAATGCTCTCCTTTCTAAGAGTTGCTGTGGTCATGGTGTCTCTCCACAGAAAAAGAACATTAGCTCAGACACTGCTCTACTGCATTTTGGAGCTATCGCCTTCCAACTGAAGAATATTATTTAAAAATACAAGCCTGTCTGCAACTGAGCTGTCCTGGTCATAATAAGTAGGAAAGACTGTCCTCCAAATCACTGCACAAGGCTCAGTGCTCACTTGTCAAGCATGCATGAGACCCTAGGTCTAGTCCTTTGTACTCTGCAGCCCCACCCACAGCACCTAGATGAGCCCTCAGTCCCAACTATTTCTGTAAAGCACCAGAAAAGAAGGTAAAAAGGATGCCCCCCCCAAGCACATATGGTGGGAGGCCTTAGTAAGCAGGAAATGGTGAAGGCATGTGCAGGGGTTACACTGGCTGCTATATGTGAGCCTACAGATAGTATTGGACCACACAGACATAAATAAAAAGCATCGATATGAGGGGCAAGGACAGTAATGGCTCAGTAATTGTGATGCTTTGTATATGCTCTGCCCAGGGAGTGGCAGTATTAGATGGGGCCCTGTTGGAGCAGGTGTGTCATTGTGGGTGTGGGCGATAAAACCCTTATCCTAACTGCCTGGAAGTCAGTATTCTGCTAGCAGCCTTCAGAAAATGTAGAACTCTCAGTTCCTCCTGCACCATCCCTGCCTGGATGCTGCCATGTTCCCTCCTTGATGATAATAGACTGAACCTGTGAACCTGTAAGCCAACCCCAATTAAATGTTGTCCTTATAAGAACTGCCTTGGTTGGGCTGGTGAGATGGCTAAGCAGTTAAGAGCACTCACTGCTCCTCTGGAGGTAATGAGTTCAAATCCCAGTAACCACATGGTGGCTCACAACCATCCATAATGAGACCTGATGCCCTCTTATGGGGTGTCTGAAGACAGCTACAGTGTACTTACATATAATAAATAAATAAAAACCTTAAAAAAAAAAGAATTGCCTCGGTCACGGTGTCTGTTCACATCAGTAAAACCCTACTACAGTAATTAAGAGCACTAGCTGCTCTTCCGGAGGACCTTGGTTCAGTTCCCACATGGTAGCACATAACTGTCTGTAACTCTAGTTCCAGGAGATCTGGTGCCCTCTTCAGGTCTCCATGGACACCAGGGACATGTGAAGTGTATAGGTAAAGCACTCACACATATAAAATAAAATGAAATTTAAAAAAAATAAGTGAGGGGGCAGCATAGCATCACGGCTTCAGAGACGTCTCATGCACCCTAAGCACATGTCTCATCAAGGCAGACCTGCTGGACCCCACAGCTCCTAAGCAGTGGGTCAGCATCAGGAGGACTGTTTCCTGGTAAAAGACAACCGAGTTCATCTCGATTCTTATGATGTAAAAATATGTTCTGCACTCAAGCTCTTAGCTGCATTCGTGTGCACATAGACACACCTGGCTAACAATCCTGTCAAGAAAGATTGTTTCCATTTTTATTGTAAGGGACATGTAGGCATGCCAAAGTCAAGTTCTGTTTAACATAAAATAATTTTAGAACAAAGAATTCTTTTTGTTGCTGCTTCCTAGAGACAAACTCTCCCTGATGTTCACTGTTATCTATAATCCTTGAAGATTTCCCTAGTTTTGTTGTTATTTGTTTATTCAGTACTAGATGGAACTCAAGCCTTGTTTGTGCTGTATCAATTCTTGGCCCCCGAGCCACACCTGCAGCTCAAGATTGTCTTATTCTGTTGCTGAAGCTGTTATTTAAAGTCATTTCTTCCTCTTAAAGAAACCAGAATTTGGGAACATCTGTTTCTGGTTGGCTCCCACTGGAAGGTTGAATATTAAGTGTCCTGGAAGGTCAGATTGCTATCAGACATGGATGCTGGCCATGGACACAGACATGGACATGGTCATGGTAAAGTGGAACTTCCAGATTGCAGACAGTGGGAAACTGAAGGGACACCATTAGAAACAATGCAGAAGAAGCTTGCTGCGCGAGGGCTGAGAGATCCATGGGCTCACAGTGAGGCTTGGAGATACATGGGCGGCTTTGCAAGCAACATCACCTTCATGAGCGTAATATTAAAAGTATTCAAATGGGGGTTTGCTACACTTGTGGTAGCTTTAGGGGCTGAATGTTTCCTGGCTTCCCAGAATGATGATAAGAGGCATCTCTGAAGAGAGCACCTTGTGATGTCTGTATCATAAAAATAAGATACTCTCACTTGTAGCACCCTTGACTGTATATTGTCCTTGAAAGAATATTAGTATGGCTTAATAAAGTAAGGAAAACTCTAAAAAAAATTGAGAACCAAAAATAGGAGTAGATTTATTCTCTACTATGAGAATAAAGTAAGACACTAGAGTCTAATTCGCTCTTTTGCTAAATCAGTCATATTTAATAATCATCAGCTGAATATCAGGCACCAGGTTAGGTGGGTGCTTGGGATAGCTGAAATATAAAGACTATCTGGGCATAAGCCTCACTCTCCCAACACACCGTTAGACCTACAGTGACGTACATTGTCATCATCTTTCTCAACAAAGAGCTGTGTGGGAGCATCCGTGGTGAGGAGACACAGACACAGCTCTACGCTGTCACCCACAGCAGCATGGGGAGAAGCTCCTCTGACCTCTTAGGTACCTCAACTCAGGGCCAATCTGAGACTCACAGCTTTGACTCAAAAAACAAAACAAAACAAAACAAACAAACAAAAAAAAACAGCAGCAAAAAAAAAATACTTTCAGGTGTACAAAAAACAGAGTTGGAGATTTTATTAAAGATAATTTAACATAGACTTAGGAGGGTTAGGAGGATGAGAGGTGCCAAGAAAGAGAGACGGCCAAGTATAGGTAACTCAATGGAATCACAATTAACTAGCCAACCAACATCATTTAGGTGGTTCTCAAGTTACATCTTAAAAGGTTGCAGAGAAACCCTTTCCAGTTCCTTTCCTGGATTTAAATCTGAAAGAATGAAAGCAGAAGCCATTATGGTAGCACACCATGCTTAGTTGCTTGTCTCTGGTTTATAGCTGCGATGTGAGAAAGGGTTTGAGCAGCTGTCAATCCTGTGTCTTGCTTCTCTGTGGTGAGAGACTTAAGCCACATTCCTGGGTTAGGAGTGCTCCCTCTCCTCTCCTTCTCCCTCCTCCTCCTCCTCTTCCTCCTCCTCCTCTTCCTCCTCCTTCCTCTCTCTCTGTCTCTCTGCCTAAAACTTCCCTGTCTTTCTTTCTTTTTTTTTTTAGAAAACAAATACAAACTGTATTCTATCTTTTCAAATCTCTATATAAGGGTGTCCATACTCTTTTTTTTAATTTTTTTTATTGGATATTTTATTTACATTTCATATGTTGTCCCCTTACCCCATCCCCCACCCACCCAGGAACCCCCTATCCCCTCACCCCTCCTCCTTCTTCTCTGCGGATGTAACCCCTACCTACCCCCCACTCCCACCTCCCCACCCTCAAATTCCCACCCCCTGGGGCGTCCAGCCTTCATGAGGTCAAGGATCTCTTCTTCCACCCATGCCCAGCAGGGCCCTCCACTCTTACATATACAGCTGAAGCCCTGGATCCCTCCCTAAGTGCTCCCAGGCTGGTGGTTTAGACCCTGGGAGCTATAGTTGGTTGGTATTGTTGCTCTCCTCATGGGGCCACAAACCCTTTCAGCTCCAGTGGTCTTCACTCTAACTCCTCCATTGGGAACCCCATGATCAGTTAAATGGTTAGCTGTGAGCATCTGCCTCTGAATATGTCAGACTCTTGCAGACCTCTGAGGAGACATCCATATCAGGCTCTTATCCTTTCTCAGTAGAAATAAAAGCAAAATATGAAAAATTCAATAAAACTTAAAATTCAACAAAACTCTTAATTTCAGAGATTTAGATCACAAAAAACCATCTTTCCTTATTCATCAATAATATAAGAAAGCATCCCTTTGGGAAATAAATTCACATGTAGATAAAATTCTAGAACAAAGGCAAGAGAGTAAAAATCAAGGCCATCTTTCTAGCCCCCAGCATGAGGCCGAGGAAGAAGTTCAATATCTATTTATAGAGAGTTTGAGGGTGATCAGTTCCTCCTGGACTAACATTCAACTGTTAGTTGTATGCAGAAGTTTAAAATATAAATGTAACACTGCCACAAAGCACCTGCGAAATAAGGACTGGTCAGGTCTCCCTAGAGGAAAGGTATTTTTAATGTTTGAAAAGAGCTTGGACTCCATTTTTGTTCATACTAGCTGTAGGCATTTTCTGGTACATCCCAGCATTGATGATAACTGAACTTGTTGGGTAGAAGAACACAGTACAATTAAACAGAGGAATGAATGGAAGGCTCTAGAAGGGTGGCCCATTGTTGTCATGTGGGTGGTGGCTCTGCTGCCCTTAATAAGCCCATATTTTGGATATCCAGGATCTGAATTGGATTCATTGTTTCTAGACAAAATTTACTCTTCATGAACCAAGCAATTTTGTTTACGTTCTCAGCTAAAGCCCCTTTGCTATTTGTATAATCCGGAGATATCATTTTCTTCCTTTCTGTGCATTCGCCTCCTACCATTTAAGTTTCAATTTTGTAAAATCTAATTGTGTATCGAGTGCTTTAAAATACTAATATAATTGGACCCAGTGTGACCTTCAGAAGTCTTAAATATGCAAAACAAGGCAAAAAGCCTTAAATAACTCTACATGCAAGACACAGCTCAGCGGTAGAGTTCCTGTGCAGAATACATAAGGTTCTGAGTTCAATCACACACACACACACACACAATCTCTCTCTCTCTCTCTCTCTCTCTCTCTCTCTCTCTCTCACACACACACACACACACACACACATACAGAGACACAAACACCTGCAAATAACTAACTTGTAACAATACAATGCATTCAAAGTCTGCTGTACATCCAGAAATGTGCAATGCACTTAAAACACAGGTCAGCTTAGTGTATTATGGAGAAAAGGGTAATAGAATCATGTAGAACAGTCCAATGATATATGTGAGAAACTGAGATAGTGTCCATAATCCATCATTAAAATATAATCAGAACATCTAATTATTTACAAAGAATGTTCAGAGTCACTTTAAAAAGACATGTGAAAATATGTAAAATAATGGAAGTGCAAAAAGCAAAGGAGAAAAAATGTCAAAATATGTCAAGAGAACACAATAGTCATAGCATTCATGTATCTCTCAGTTTTCATTTTTATAGATTAACTTAAAGACAAGAAAGAGAAGATGCTCAGATAGCACTAATGCTAAATCCTATTAGAAGAGTGAGAAAGAAATCTGCATATTAGAAAGTAAACAAGTTGTTAAAACAAACCCCACAGGGAATGGAGTGTGCACAAGAAATTCTGAAGCCAAGTGGAAGAGCAGAGGACCCAAATGGGGACAATACAAGCAATAGAACAGCATAATATGATAGAGTATAACCCTGGGGCAACATAAATACTCATAAATTCATACTGGGGGCAGAATAAATACCCATAAGTCCACACTGGGGGTACAATAAATACTATTAAGTCCACCCTGGGGGTACAATAAATATCCATAAGTCCACACTGGGGACTGAATAAGTACCCATAAGTACACACTGAGGGTACAATAAATACCCATAAGTACACACTGTGGGTACAATAAATACTCCTATGTCCAGTGAAGGGGTAGAATAAATACCCATAAGTCCATACTGGGGGTAGAATAAATACCCATAAGTCCACACTGGGGCAGAATATCCATAAGTTCACACTGAGGGTAGAATAAATACCCATAAATCCATACTGGGGGTAGAATAAATACCCATAAGTCCACACTGGGGGAGAATAAATATCCATAAGTTCACACTGAGGGTACAATAAATATCCATAAGTTCACACTATGGGTACAATAAGTACCCATAAGTTCACACTGGGGGTACAATAAATACCCATAAGTCCACACTGGGGGTAGAATAAATATCCATAGGTCCACACTGGTATGCATAAATGAGTTATCAATAAACAGAAAAGGCAATTTTCTCATGGCAAATAACTTCAAATAATTTCCCCAGGTAGAAGTGAAGCCCAAGTCCCCACAAGGGCTCTCTGTGTGCTGCCTTCTGAAGAAACACATGAAAGCAGGAGGAGGAGGAGGAGGCCTTACAGTGGTGATGCCTGACAGAGCTTTCCTCTGTCGAGGGTTAAAGGGCAGCATCTGCTTTGGTGGTATTGTGACCTTCATGCTATGCCCCTGTAGCCTCAAGTTCATCACTGGAGAAGACCAACATCAAAAGGAGGGTGACTGGCCAGACCAAGAACACACAAAACCTTCAGGTTTACTCAAAACCAGTTACATCAAGTAACTAACAGCCATGGGCAAGGGAAGGCAAGAGAGATGAGAACAACAAATGGAATATGATATTCTGGATGGGGTTCCAAGACACTCAAGGGCATGAGAAACAAATTAAGCTAATCTAAATATGTGTGGACTTGAAAAAAATAATAATGTCCTTGTATTAGTCAGGGTTCTCTAGAGGAACAGTACTTATAGAATGAATCTGTAAATAGATGATAGATAGATAGATAGATAGATGATAGATAGATAGATAGATAGATAGATAGATAGATAGATAGATAGAT
>NW_021604566.1:7209091-7219296 GCF_004785775.1 Grammomys surdaster | reverse complement strand
GATAGATAGATAGATAGATAGATAGATAGATAGATAGATAGATAGATAGGTAGATTGGCTTACAGCTATGTTCCAACTAGTCTGACAATGGCTATCAACCAACAGAAAGTCCAAGAATCCAGTAGTTGCTCAGTTCATGAAATTGAATGTCTCAGTTGGTCTTCAGTATATGCTGGAATCCCCCCCAAAAATAAATTCTAATGCTAATGAAGGAACAGGCTTGACAGCAAGAGTGTGGCCAAGCAAGCAAAGATTAAACTCCTCCTTTTCCCATGTCCTTTGTATAGGCTGCCAGCAGATGTCAGCTAGAATAAAGGTGGGTTTTTCCACCTCAAAAGTTCAAGATTAAAAGTGAGTCTTCCTACTTCAAATTACTTAATTAAGAAAAAGTCTCACACAGGTATATCCAGCCATTTGGGTTTTAACTAACTCCTGAAGTGGAAGTTTCTGGATATGTCATGTGATGCTGACTCATATGGTGTTTTGCTAATGCAGACTCATGTGGTGTTTTCTGAGGCAAGACCTGTGAGAGGACACATAATGTTTAAGAGAGCATAAATAGGATTCAATGGACAGTGACATTAAGCTTGCATACCTAGCTTTGCAATGTTTCATTGGTCTTACGTCTTCACTGATCTTCAATTCATTAAGAGAGGCCCAGCAGAGAAATTCTGACATTGTGGCTGATTCTGGTCAGTCGTACTGACTCATGCGGACTTGACGGAGGCCTGGCAATTTCTGCTGGATCATGCCACTACTGCTGATTCCTGTTTGGTATTCTGACACTACTGAACTGGGCTGCCAGTATCCTGACAAACGAAGATTGGAATCACCTCAAAAAACTACTCTAAACAGGTCGGTCTATATCCTCTTATCCTATTTACCATCTTTTCTCCCTTACCTTTGGACAGTGGGCTAGAAGGGGGTTGAAGCATTTGAGAATCTTTATTACATAAAGTAGGTTTTTAAAAATTGAAGCATACAAATTTCAGGTGTATTCAAGTTCACAACAAAGAACAGCGATCACCGTGCCCATATTGATTCATAATATGCATTCAATATTTGTATATTTCTATGTTTCAATTCTGGGAATAGAATCCAGGGCTTAGCACATGTTGGGCAAATGTTCTACCACTGAGTTGGCGGAAGGGGGTTGGCGGGAGGGGGAAAGCTTGAACCCAACATCTCTTGTATGCTAGAGAAGTTCTCAACTCTTGAACTACAGCCCTAGATACTTTTGTTTTTATTTTGAGATAAGGTCATATGAATTTCCCTGGCTGGCCCAGAATTTGCTCACCGCTTTCCTGTCTTAGCTTCCTGAGTAGTTGGGGTTATAGATATACATCTAATAGTATTAAAAACTATATAGAGGTTTTGTGAGAAATCTCTGCACTCAACAGTTTTCTAAAAACCTAAAACTGTTCTATAAAATCAGATTAAACATAACAACAAAACCCAAAAGTCAGTCAGTCCTATGAGTTGGTCCCTGCATGACAAAGCATACATACTTTATTCAACATCCTACTCAACACACCACTTATTCACTGGGTCCATTTTCATTTCATTGTGGGGCTTATTCAGAAAGTTAAACCTTCACTAAGTACAAAAAGTAAATGTTTTTTCCCCACTTCTGAAAGCACAATAAACCGACCTCTGAAGGAGGCTTCAAATACTAGCCAGTTCTTAATTCCTCGAGAAACCACACCATCTAGTGTCCAGTTGTATGAATAACCCACTAGCTACTTCCCTGAAGACATAAACTTGGTCCTAGTTCAAAACCGAAATGGTCTATGCCAGGTGTCTGTCCATGTGAAGATACCACTGTAAATCCCATCAGCTTTTGAAATATGTGTTCATAATTATAATAAAACACACAGAAGAACAAGGAGCTGAAATCCCAAGTCCCTTCTAAAGAGGCACAATTGTTAAGGATTCTTGAGGAATCAGATTTAAACAGCTTGATTATAATTACAAGTTCACTCCAGAATCTGTGTTTACAGACATGCCTATTTTGCTACCTCCAAGAAATGAAGGTTTATGAAGGATATTTTACCGGAAATACAAACTCACAAAAACGCCTAACAGACACTTTTTTATTTTAAAGCTAAAAATAACTTAGGCTTTATGAAATAGCAGATCACAGTTCCAAATGTCGGCTCAAGAAACCCTAGCGCTATCACTTCTTCTTCATCCAACAGTTACAAGAGTTCCTACCTGAGTTCATGTTTGCTTTAATATCAGACACTTATTCATAAAATCATGCTTTTATTAAGAATAGTTTAAAAAGAAACACAGTATTCACTGAAGATTAGTATTTGAAAGTGAAAAAATCAAATAATAATTCCTTGAATCTGAATGATTTTTCAAACATGACATAAAAAGAAAGAAGCAGGTGACATAGGAGCACATCCACAGCCACTAAGCAACATAACAGTTAGCCTGTGATGTCCATGGCTAGCCCTGTGATGTCCATGGCTAGCCCTAGCCCTGTGATGTCCATGGCTAGCCCTAGCCCTGCCAATCCCTAGTAGGACCAGTGTAGAGCTAGGGAAACTCTTGCTATTAGTTTAAATGCCACTTCTCACTCTCTTATGACTGAAAGGATATTACTCTCATCATATCCAGGTAAGAGATGTTCTTGCATTAAGGCTCAGCGTCATCTTCTGAGCTTAGACCCCCAGCACTCCTGAAGCAAGATGAGGGAAAAGAAAGGAGAATCTCTGGAAGCATCTGGGCCTACTAGCTTGGCATTCACAGTGGAGAACCAGCTGGACGGTGGTGGTGCATGCCTTTAATCCCAGCACTTGGGAGGCAGAGGCAGGTAGATTTCTGAGTTCGAGGCCAGCCTGGTCTATAGAGTGAGTTCCAGGACAGCCAGGACTATACAGAGAAACCCTGTCTTGAAAAACAAAACAAAACAAAAAATAAAAAACAAAACAAAAAAGTGGAGAACCCTTTAAAAACGCCGTGTCACACAAGATGAGGACTGTTTCATGGGGTTGTTCTCTGACATTCTCTCTCTCTCTCTCTCTCTCTCTCTCTCTCTCTCTCTCTCTCTCACACACACACACACACACACACACACACACACACACTATGGCATGCAGGCACCTTCATTCACACACATGAACACATATAAACGCACATCATACAGAGGGGGAAAAGAGACAGTAAAAGAGAAAGAGATAGACAGGACGGGGGTGTCTGACCTGGAGAGGCGGCTTCACAGTTAAAAGTACTGATAACTCTTATAGAGGACCTGGGTTCAATTTCCAGCTCCAACATGGTGGCTCACAACCATCTATAACTTCATTTCTATGGGATCCAAAGCTTCTGACCTGGAGGAGCACTAGGCATAGATGCACATGCAAAACAATCACATAAGCAAGCACATAAGGTAAGGATAAAAAAAATCAACGTAAATAAAAGACATGATTTTCAAGGCAAAATCAGATTCGACGGTTTTGGTTTTGTTTCTCAAGCTTTCACTTAGGGTTAAATTGTACTAAAGATGTTGATTAGATTTATTGTTATCAATCTAAGCTGTAGTTCAAACATTTTGGTGGGTTTTGGTTTTCCAAAAAAGCTTCTTTTAGGTTTGGGGTTTATACCATTTCCCAAAATCAGACAAATTACTGCCCAACTTCAACAATGCTACCTGAGGAATGATGTATCTGCTGGTAATTTGCTCCATTAGTTGGAATCTTTGCCTGGAAATAGTAAACTAATCCAGCATTAAAACAAAACACTGAAGCCAGATTGCGGGAAGTAAGCACTTAAGATTCCAGAGCCCTGGAGGCTGAGGCAGAAAGAAAATGAATTTGAGTCCAGATTGATTGGAATACATAGTGAGACATTGTTTCAAGAAGGCAGGCGAAGGAGGGAGAGAGAGAGAGAACAAAAAGTGAAAGGACTGAAACAGAAAAATGTTCCGAGACACAAGTTTCCTGGGAGAGAATTACAGCATATACTTTGCTAAATGTCTCAGGCTCAAAAGAACTATGGTATTTCCACAGCCCAAAAACTTAGACATAATTCATTCCAATGGCAGAGTCAGTGGCTACTGGGATATCTTCCTCTTTGACTGTGCCACAACCCCACTTCCTCCTGGGAAGCTTGAATCATCACCTCTTTCAGATGGCATGAAGCCATTCTGGATTCAGGGATGCAAAGCTCCAGGCAGGCAAAGGGTGTCACTGTACCAACATTGTTCTCTGTCACAACCGGGTCAGCAAAGCCTACTCCGTGGGCTTCATCTCATCACCAATGGCACTGACAGGGAGACACAACATATCTTGTTTCCCCAGTTGCAGAAAGGAAAAGTCAATTTTCCCCCTCCTGCTATAAAAGAAACCAAAGTGGAGACATACAAGAAAGCAATGACTCTGCCCTGGGAAGTGACAGTTTGGGACAGTTGCCTCTGTGGCCTAACTGACAGAGGTTCTGATGTATGCCTAAACCCACAGCAGACAGATTGTAGTGTTTCACAGACCTCCCTGCCATGGGAGGTTTAAACTGTAATCTCTGTTACTAGGGAAGCTTCAAACAAACTAAACTTAGTAGAAAAATGTTTTGAGCATAGAATGACTCATAAGTCAGGCAGAACCAAAATAGAACTCAACTCCACTTGGAAGCAGGTCAGTGGAATGGAAGTGAATCTCTTCTCTGACTCTCCTATGATGTAATGCTCAATGTGTCATTTTTTATGTCTGTATTTTAAGTATTGTTGATTAAACATCATGGTATTGAAGACATGGAACATCAGGAAAGCCGCAATCCTTCCAGGACTTTGTGTCTGCTAGGGAAGGGGTTAGTGCATTTTTGGCTGTGGCTGGATAATAGTATTGTGTGGGCCTGTATTGTCTTTATTTGGAGAGTAGGCAAACCAGTATACTAAGTTGAAAGATGTAGACCTGTAACAGTTAATTTTAGGTGCCAACTTGACCCAGAAACTTTGTAAAATGTCATTTCTGATTACATTTGTGAAGGTGTTTCTGAAAGCTGTTAGTATTTGAATCAGTAGACTAAGTACAATCTACCCTCACAGGTATAGGTGATCCCCACCCCACCAGTTGAGGGCCAGACTAGAATAAACTGACAAGGAAGGACAGCTTGCACTCCACTTGAGTTCTGCTTGAGCTGGGGTAACTGTTCTCTATTGCTCGCAAATGTCAGAGCTCCTGGTTTCTAGGCCTTGAGACTCAGAACTAACAGTTGCCCTCTCTCTTTTGACCAGAGAACTATTGAACTTTTTGTACTTTTTATTGTTCAGTTCCCCAAATATGTGTGCATATATGTGTGCATGCATATGTATACATGTGTGCGTGCACACACACAAATGTAGGCTAATGGTTTTATTCTCAAGAAACTCCTGATTAATATGTCATCTATTATGTGTGTTTGCCCATGTGTTAGGTGGGACTCCAGCCAATGTCTCCACTCCTGTTAGGTAACACGAGAGACATCCCACTACTCTCTGCACCTTGACTCAGGCCAGCTCCTGCAAGCTCTCTTCATAAGGCCCATGACACCCAGGGATGTTTTCCTCTTAGCTGTACCTTAATTGGGTCCAACTTTTGGGGTCTTGTCCTGAAAAAAAAATATTTTCCCCAGGTCCTACATTGTTGCTGTCTCCAAAGATGACTATAAGGTCTTTCTTTGTACCTTAAGATTTCTTTTCATGGAGGAGTTGTATTATGAAATAAGAAGTCTTAAGGTTCCAACATGGTGCCCATGTCTGTGATACATAAATCTGGATTCAGCAAATAGAGCTCACTGCAGACGTCTGATTTCCTCCTGTGGTCTTGTGAGCAAGACAGTTTTTAACACATGAACCTCTCCTCACTCCTGGTATTAAAAGAGACAATGAATTTAATATAATTTTCTTTAAGCAATGGCATCTCATAAAGACATTCATGAAAACACTTATAAATATACCCTTCCCTGGATCAACTTACAGGAAGATTGAAATTTTTATACAATAAAAATGTTTTCCTGATTGAATTAAAAAACTCATATTTCAATTTTAATATAATTTATCATTTTGGAGCTTGTTATAATAACTTTGAGGATTAGTCATTGAGTTTTCAAAGTTTTATATGTAACTAAAATGATGAATATATCCCTTAAAAATTGGGTGGCATTAAAATTTTTCAATAACTTTCATGCTCTGGGATAGGGAGTAAAGGCACAGAGGTGTAGAATTGAGTAAGGCTTGGAGAGCAACACTGCAGATGCAAACACACTCCCACCCACTGTGCACACAGATTAACAACCAATAAGATATTTTATTAAAATTTCAAGGAAAACAATTCCCATTAGGAATCTCTTCAAAGTCAAAATTAAGTTGTGTAATGCTTTTAATTTGCTCTAATAAATTTTATATCAATCATGAATCTGTGGGATTAATAAAAACATACAAAAGTACATTCTGCTGTGACTCCTGGGATGTGGTAAAGGCTGAGGAACATTCTCAGAGGAGTCAGATGGGCACAGGAGCACAAGCATCATGGCCTGGATCCTATCACTATTGTGGGCTTTAGAGTCAGGACGAGAACTATGTGTCTGTCCCAGCAGAACAGCAAATGGAGGAATGACATAGGGTCCAGTTAGGGAGGATGTAACCTGGAGTCTGGGGCTTCGAGGATTAATTCATGGGTTCTCCAGAAGATCTAGGATGGAAATGAGATGATGTTGATTCCAGATCTTATTACAGTGTTTTGTTGTCAATGCCCTAGCATCCTTGCAGCCTCATGACAAGCAAGAAAGAGAAAATAAGCAAAACAATGCCTGTTGCATCGAACTGTTTTTCTTGGGTGGATGTCCATGGGCTGTGGTTCAACAACAGCAGAGCTCTGTAGGCCTGAGAAAAGGCAGGAAGGAAATAACAAGTAAAGCCGTTTGCCACCTTGGCTTTCCTACTTATTTATTAAGGTAAGAAAAGTAAGAATGTTTCACTTCTCTGTTCTTTAAAAATTAGAAGTAGCGGTGGCAATACACACCTTTGATCCCTTTACTTGGTAGGCAGAGGCAGGCAGATCTCTATGAATTTGGGGCCATCCTGCTCTACAGAGTAGGTTCCAGGACAAGCATGACTACACAGAGAAACTCTGCCTTGAAAAGCAAAGCAAAATGACAACAACAACAACAACAAAATAGCTAACTATTGAGGTATAATTTAAGATGTATAATCCATGATTCATGACTCTATATATCTATCACGTATAACATGAATCCATTCAAAGCAAAACTTTCAATTCCCTCCAAATGTGCCCTCGGGTTCCTCTGCATCCTCTACCTTGACCCCTACCCTGTTCCAGACAGGGCTCATCTACCTTCTGTCACCATAATTTTGATTTTCTTAGCATTCCACTGAAATGGACTCATGTGACAATGAGATATGAAGACAATGACTTTCCCCATAGGCTTACCTTCCATCCTTGGCTTCCCTTGCTCTTGCTTATTTACCTCTATGGCTGCAAAAACTCCCCATCTGCCAGCAGTTTATGATCTCTTACCCCGAGGAAGAAGCAAACAGGAGAATGGAGGTCTTCTGTATTCATCAGGAGAGAGCAACTAGAACACGCTGGGACTATCAAGCTTGTTTAACTGAGAGATTCTTACTCTCACTTTTCAAAGGTCTTCCTCCTAGCCAAGGATAGGTAGGAAAATAAAAGTCTGGTACTTGATGTCTTATTTCACAGTGGTGTGAAAACACACAAATCTAGACTATGACTTGTCAGGGGAAAAACAAGCATATTGTTGTGTTTCTTTACTTCCCTTGAAATCCCTCATTAACATAAATTGAAAGGATTTTGTTTTTTTAAAATATACTCTTTTTCTCATACAATACATCCTTATTATAGTTTCCCCTCCCTCTACTCCTCCCAGTTCCTCCCCTCCAGATCTATCTCTTTCTGTCTCTCATTAGAAAAGAATAGGCTTCTAAGAGATATCAACCAAACATGACAATATAATAAGATGCAGCAAAAGTTATCATATCAAAATTGGACACAACAGGAGGAAAAGAGTTCCAAGAGCTGACACAAGAGTCAGAGACTACTTGTCCTCACTGTCAGGAATCCCATAAAAATACTAAACTAAATGCTATATATACTCAGAGGACCTGGTGCAGACCCATGGAGGCCCTGTGCTTTCTGCTTTAGTCTCTGTGACTAGTCTTTCTGCCTCCTCTTCTGTGGGTTTCCATGAGCTCTGAGGGAGGGATTGGACGGAGAGCTTCAATTTAGACTCTGTCCACATAACGTCTGGTTGTGGATTCCCACCTGTTCCCGTCTTCTGCCAGAGGAAGCCTCTCTGATGATGACTAGATAAGCCGCTGATTTATTACTATAGTAGAATATCATTAGTAGTCATTTTGGTGATTTTTTTAAGCCAGTAGCATTTGGTTTTACCTTAGGTCTCCAGGCTATCTAGTCTCTGATTCTTGGTTGCACAAGCAGTGTTGCTCTGCGTTCCTTCTCAGGGAGTGGGCCTTAAGTCAGATCAGACATTGTTTGTGAAGTTCTGTGCCAGCATTGCTCTAGCATATATTGTAGGCAAGACAGATTGTAAATCAAAAGTTTTGTGGTTGAGGTGGTAGCCATGTTTCTTTTTAGTAGCCTGCAAATTACCTGCCTGCACCAAAGACACTAGAATGTAGGGGTTAAGGTTCTGAGTAGGAACCAGCTTGACTTCCCCATGTCCTTGGCTATGGAACCCTGCTGTCAGTTTACAGAGAGCAACCCTTTGTCTTGGCAACAGTCAAGGTTGTTTATGAGATCCCTTTGGCTAACAACTTAATTGAATGCAACCTAGTCTGCCCTGGAAGCCATATTTTATCAATATAGTTTGAAATCTATTTCGTTAGATGCTAAAATGGCCACACCAGCTTGCTTCTTAGGTCCATTTGCTTGGATTATCTTTTTCTTGCCCTTTACCCTGAAGTAATATCTCTCCTTGATGTTGAGGTCGGTTTCTTGGGTGCAGCACAGTGATGGATCCTGTTTTCACATCCATTCTGTTTGTGTGTATTTTATTGAGGAATTGAGACCATTGATATTGAGAAATATCAATAACCATTCACTGCTGATTCCTATTACTTTGTGGTGGTAGTCATTGTGGTGTGTGTGTGTGTGTGTGTGTGTTTCCCTACTTTTGATTTTGCTGATATAAGATTTATTTACTGTGTTCTCACAAGTGGAGTCAACCTCCTTAGATTTGAGTCCTGCCTATAGTACCTGCTGGAGGGCTGGATTTATAGATATATATTGCTTAAATTAAAATTTATCATAGAACATCTTTTTGCCTCCATCTATGGTGATCGAAACTTTTCCTGGGTATAGTGGCCTAGGCTTCCATCTGTGGTCTCTTGGAGTCTGTAGGACATCTGTCCAGACCTTTCTGGCTTTTATGGTCTCCATTGAGAAGTCACACCTAACTCTAATAAGTTTGCCTTTATATGTTACTTGGTCCTTTCCCCTTGCAGTTTTTAATACTCTTTTTTACTTCTGTATATATAATGTTTTGATTTGTATGTAGCGAGAGGATTTTCTTTTCTGGCCCAATCTATTTGGTGTTCTGTAAGCTTCTTGTACCTTTATAGGCATCTTCTTTAGGTTAGGAAATTTTTCTTTTATGATTTTGTTGAAAACATTTTCTAGGCCCTTGAGCTGGATTTCTTTTCTTTCCTCTACTACTACTAACTTTAAGTTTGGTTTTTTTCTAAGTGTCTCAGATTTCCTGGATGTTTTGTGTCAGGAGTTTTTCACAGTTAACATTTTCTTTGACCAATGTTTCCATTTCTTCTACCGTACCTTCAACACCTGAGATTCTCTCTTGCATTCTGTTTGCAAAGCTTGCAACAGAGTTGGGGATGAGACTGGGGGCACTGGGTCTCAGGAGCAGTAGAACTGTGTGTCCGCCTTCAGTATACTGGTTGCCTGGAAGAAGCAGCCCTTCGATAAGCAGCGAGTGACCGTTGGAGCTAGAATCTTGGATAAAGCTACAAGTTTGGGGAAAGAGGTTAGGAGGTTGGTTTGTCAGATCCACAAGAGATGTGGGCAGGAGGGAGGGAAGGCTATAGCTCGTGTTCTGTTGTTGTGCAAGGAAGAAGACTCGAGGCTTGGGTTGGAGGGAAGAGGGGGAGGGGAGAGGAGGAGAGGGAGAGGGAGGAGAGGGGGAGAGGGAGAGAGGAAGAGAGAGGG
>NW_021604566.1:7143159-7208691 GCF_004785775.1 Grammomys surdaster | reverse complement strand
AGAGAGAGAGAGAGAGAGAGAGAGAGAGAGAGATCTGCTGGCAGCCTACCTGGGTTTCTGGCAGGCATGGCTTGTGTTTTAGCAGGGCATGTGTTGTTGGACTTGGGGGTTGGGATACAGCGACAAGTAGGAAGAGAGAAGATAGGAGGGCATGGTCTGTGGAATCCACCGGAGCTGTGGGCAGGGCAGAAGGCAGGCTGCGGCTGTGTTCTCTTGCAGTGCTAGGAATGAGATAGGGGATCGGGTCTGCGGGAGCAGAGAAAAATTTAAAGGGATTTTTAAAAACGAATTATCGCGGATGAAGATGATAGTTGGGAGAGCCCAAAGGACTAAGGACCTCAAGACGGTGCTTGAGAATGATGGCATACAGAAGAGAGGACTGTATGAGTAGGTCTGAAGCCAGGTTGTGTCAAAGAGAGGCTTCCTTGTCAGAACTGCAGCCCCATGTTCTGACTGAAGGAGGAGCTGTTAGGAGTCTTGAGAAGCCACGTGAAGTCCTGCGGTGAAGAGCCCCTGACAAAGCTGAATTGTTCCCAGTGTTGCAGATGTGCTTTCTTCCCAGAAGGTGTCAGTAGAGAGCTAGAGAGCCGGCAGCGTGCCTTCGGGCTTTCCTTCAGTATTCCTACGTGAAGGAAGAGGTCAGAGGTTAACGGTTTTATAATCATGTTCTTATCAGAAAAAGAAACAGGCCATAAACGCTACCTACCTACCTACCTACCTACCTACCTACCTACCTACCTACCTACCCCCCATCCCCCAATGACTTGAGAATGAAAAGGGACTTTAAAAAAAATAAAACTGGATAGCCATGCTAGCTAGGCTCCTGTCTGCAAGCAAAACATAGATAGCGTCATTAATAGTGTCAGGGTGTGGTGACCGCCCATGGGATGGATCCCAAGTTGGGCCAGGGAATTCTGGGGCAAGGGGGGAGGAGCAACATTTGAGATAAAAATAAATAAAATAATTAATTTTTTAAAAAGAAAAAATAAGTTTCTACTCCATAAACTAAACAAAACTGGAAGAATACGGACAAATGTTTTAGGGGGAGGCTGGAGGAAATGAAACAGGGTCTTGATATTTAGGCCAAGCTAATCTTGAACTTTCAGTTCTCCTGCTTCAAGCTTTCCAAGAGCTGGAATTATAGCGCCTGCTCGAAGCTCATTGATGAGGGCTACCCCAAACCGCAGCAGTGCACTCTGGCACTCTACCGTGTTTTGGAGAAATCAACTCTATGGATCATGAACAATAGAAATTTTATATCAAACAAGGGAAAGCTGAGCTTTTATTATGATCATGATAAAAAAAAAATGGTGTCCAAAATTAGATTATCTGGGCGTTCTCAGAGTCATATAAGAGAGAGCCACAGTCAAGGAAAGATATCCAGGGAATTTGTTTGTTTGTCTGTCTGTCTGTTTATTCTCCTCTCATATGCTACATCCTGAGCACAGTTCCCCCTCCCTTCTCTCCTTCCAGTCCCTCCCCACCACTTTCCTTCTCCCCAGAACATGAAATGGAAGAAATATAGAATTGGAACATGTTAGTACTATGTATTAATGGCAGTCATACTTATTACAAGGGTTAACACCCATGTGCATACAGTAATCTTATATGCTACCATTCCCAGTGTAAAATTCTCAGCCTCTTTAATATCACTTAAATGTACAAAATGATGGCCTTGTCCTTTGTGGGCTGGTCTGAGGAATTCAAACTGTATAAAAGGGGCTGCAGAACAGCTGAGTTCTAAGACATAAAGCTTTCTCTACCTTAGCCTACAGGAAGACCCAGTCTTACCTCTTTGGCACTGTGGTGGCCTGTCTAGGGTCCCTGACTAATGTCAAGCAGAAAGTCAGGACAGAAGACACTGTCAAACTCTGTTCTGGTTCTGGATTTGAATCTTAGCTAACATAAGGCATGAAAAGGCAATTGTTTCCACTGGCTGTGTCAGTGTGAGAATACCCCTGCATATCCGCTGCACCTCAGGTCACCCACTTGTTCAGGTACCATTGATCTCAGGCTGAGTTCCACTGGCCTGAGGAGTCTCTGGGAAGCTCAGCTTTCACTCTTGCACAACACATATAGATATAAAACAAAGTCACAGTATCTTTTCCAGCCCGTTGCCTCATGCTGGAAGATGGGAAAGTGTACGTTACAATGGCGTCATTTTCTTTTTCCGTTTAATGTTTTATGTTAGAAAGCAGGAGCTTTACATTACAAAGGCCATAGTTGTTGTTGATGCCTGAATTGCAAAGAAGACAGGTGGTGGCTGCACACACCTATTATCCCAGGGTTCAAGAGGTGAGTCTGAGGCCATCCTGGGATAAACACTGAGACCATTTTTAAATCAAAAACAAAACAAATAGCATAGTACAGTGATTTATAAGCCTTATCTTGGTACAATTTGTCTGAACTTAATATAGTGACTCGATTATATTACCATAGCAGAGTTTACCTTTCTCCATTTATTTATTTTTTATTTTATAGATGAGTATTCTAAAATTGACTTCTTAATAAAAATATTAGGGTACAGTCAAACCAACAAATGAAGGGGTGCCTACTATTGCAAAGACAGTTTTGTGACCTAATGGACTCATGCCCAGCAATCAGACACCTTGCAGTGAAGCACCATGTGGGGCAGGGAAGCTGGTGCAGGACAAGCTGTGGGGTAGTCATGGTAAAGACTGGGGGTGGAGTGTGGAATCCTGAGGGAAGACTTGGGGCACAGGATGGATGGGTGGAGAATTTGCGCTTGTTGGATTCCTCTTGAAAACTCTGAAGTGTGGGAAGAAGCTGTGACTACAAAGGCTGGTTGACTGGTTAGAACTTTAGTGATGTGGTGAGGTTGGAATGCTGCAAGTCCAGAGCTAAATTATCTTGAGCCATCTTCAGTCTCCTTAATAGCCAGTTACTGTCCTCCTCTGTACTGGACCTAGCATCCATGTGGCCATTGGGTAAATCCTTCAGAATGCATAAACAGACCCTAGCTCCCACCAACTAGAAGCCAAAAGGTACTGTCAGATAGCATCTGGGGCCTGTATCTGAGCTTCCCAGCTTTTCCAGAATCTGCCAACCTGATGTTTTCACCAATGAATTTGAAAAACGTCTTGATCTACAACTTCCTTTGTTCTGTTACTGCAAAACTGCATGAAACTGGGACCATGTTGGAACACAGCATTTGGGTAAACTGAATCTGTGTTCCTGGTCCATGGTCTCTCATGTTTGGCTTCAGAATAAATTATCCTTTGAGGGTAGTGCTTGTTTGTTTGTGTTTTTGTTGGGTTGGGTTTTTATTTTGTTTTGATTTTAATTCCTGACACAAGGAAGAAGAGTAAAGATGGAGGCAGGAAGCTTAGACTATGAAACAGACATGCAAATAAGGCAAGTCCCACCCAGATGGAAAGAGCACAAGGCACACTGTGTTTAATTAAGTCTTTGGGTTGGAGAGCTGTCTCAATTGTTAAGATCTTCCAGAGGCCTTAGTTCAATTCCCATCAGTTCACAGCTGTCTGGAATTCCGGGATCAGACCTCTTCACACAGATATACATGCAGCCAGAACACTAACACACATAAAATAAATAAATTATATGTTTAAACAATAAATAAAAAATAAGTTAAGTCTTAGTTTTTAAGATGGATCTGATGTTATTCTTTTAATCTAATGTGAAATTTTCTTTTAGTTTGTGTTAGTGTTAGCATTCTGTATAAACTCCACCCCCACAGTTACCTGGCAACAGCCAGGTAGGTATGGCCCACTATAAAAGGGGCTCCTTGCCCTCTCCTCCCTCTTTTGCTCTCTTGATCCCTCTGTCTCCTTGCCCCTTCCTCCTTCACTTCCTCTCTTTCCACGTGGTTATGGCGGGCGTCTACTTCGCTACTCTCTCTGCCTCTACTACCCTCTTAATTCCCTTCCTCATTCCCTGAATAAACTCTATTCTATGCTACACCTTGGCTGGTCCCTTAGGGAAAAGGGATACCTCATCTTGGGCTCTCTGAGACATCCCCTTCCCCCATACCTTATCGCCCACAACACCCACAGAGCATATTCTTTTTCTTTATCTTTTTATAAACATATCATTTAGTACTTCAGAGTTAAAATTGTTATGTATATGATTGGATTAATGTCTATTATCTTTGTGCTGGGGAGACAGCTCAGTCAGTAAAGCCTTGCCAGCATGAGGGCATAAGTCGAATCCTCAGCACCCACATAGAAAACACTGGTGTGGTCGCACATGCTTATAATCCCAGTGTTGAGGAGGCAGAGATAGGCAGCCCCTGGGGCTAAGAGACCAGCCAGTCTAATCTACTTGAAAAATTCTGTCACTTAGAGACACTGTCTTAGGAAAAGATGGATGTTACTTGAAGAGTGATACCTAAGGTTGTCCACTAAGACGCATGTGGATGTGCGTGCATGCACAGGCACCCATACAAACATGCACACACGCACACACATGCAAAGGCACATACATACACTGAGAATGCTAGGTTGACTCCAAGACAGGCTTCAAATTGGCAATTCAGAAGACTAGGCCTAAATCTCTGTTTCCAAGAACTGGGCAAGTCCAGGCAAGTCTAGGCCTCAGAAGCTATCCCACCACCTGGCTTGAGGCAAGAACAATGAGTCAGTAGCAGTTTCCAGACTTCCTCAGCAACAGTTTCCAGACTTCCCCAGCAACAGTTTCCAGGCCCCCCGGTAATGGTTCTGGAATATCACTAAAGATAGAGCCAATATTAAGATAGAGGTCATCTGCCCTTCCCCCAAATTCCCCTAATGTGCTTAAAATTGGGCCTGTGAGCTCACTTCAGGGTCTTTCTATCTTTGTAGATGGTAGACTTCAGCATGCTTCTGCAGAATAAAACACTCTGCAGTTGCATACTATGTGAATCCAGGGTGTCAATATTCAGAGAATCATGGGGCTTGTCCCAGGATTCTCTGGAGACTCCCAACCCAAATAGTGGAGTGTTTTCCTGATAGGTAAGACTGTGTGCCCATCTCTGTGTTTCTGTTTCAGGTTTAATCTAGAGGCTGAGAGGGACAAAGAGATGTGTATCTTGTCAACTGGCCAGGGGCAACAGAGGATGCTTCCGACCCCCTACAAGAACAGAACTTGCTAGTTCTCATCTGAATTCTGAACTGGCTGTGGATCTATGGGCCTCCCATGCACAGGAAGGAAGACAGTCCGAGACAGCCTTTCTGTTTTTGTTTTCCTGGGAATATTCTGTGTCCATCTGTGTGTTCTGTTTGTGCATTTTGTCCTCTAGTACAAATTTTTCTTTGATTCCTAGGATGGTACAGGCACAAAGCACCCCGCTGAGCTTAGTCCTAAACCATTTTAAGAACTTTTACCAAGTCACAGAAGACTCTGATCTGGTTGTTCATCCTCGAACTCTAACCATCTTTTGCAGGAATGAATGGCCCACCTATAAAGTAGGGTGGCCTGAAGAGGGGACTTTCCATCTCCTCATCATTTACAGGGTGAAGGTTTAGTTTATGAGGCCTGGGGCCACCAGGACCAAGCACCATCTATCACCACGTGGCAACCCTGGTTGAGAAGCCCGTTTGGATGAGACCTTTTTTGTTACCGGTTTCACTGCTTTCCCACTCTTCTTTCTCTAAAGGAGGGTCAGCCTCGGTGCCCCGCCTTGCTCTCCCTTCGGCTCTTGAGGAGGATCTCTGTCCTCTTATGTTCCTGCTCCTGCTGCCACTGCCCCTGCCCTGCCAGCACAGAGGAAGGAGCAGCCCCCAACTCCTGACTCCTCTGACTCCCAACTCCACTTGAAGTCTACCTTGGGCTTCAATTGTCCACCGTACTGCCCAGAGGGCCAACTCTACTGTGGCTTTATCCCTCTGGGCTATGGGACCCCAGATGCTCAGAAGAGATAGTGTATAACATGTATGTCACTTGCCGTAACGATCTTTACAATTGGAAGTTGCAGAACTCTCCATTCTAAGAAAGACCAACAGCTCTCACAAGTCTTCTAGATTCAGTCATCCTGATTCCCTGGGAAGACTGTCAGCAACTATTCCCAGGTCCTCTGTAACTTTTAATTTTTTTCCAATCCTATTTTTAATGGTGGCTTTTTGCTTGTTTGTTTGTTTTTTTGTTTTTCAAGACATGGTTTCTCTGTGTAGCCCTGGCTGTCCTGAAATTCACTCTGTAGACCAGGCTGGCCTTGAACTCAGAAATCTGCCTGCCTCTGCCTCCCAAGTGCTGGGATTAAAGGTGTGCGCCACCACTGCCCAGCTAATGATGACTTTTAAAACACTTTAACCTTCCTTGTAGCTCACCATGCACCAGAGGTAGTAGAAAACAAAGGATACAGGGGAAGTGGCCCTGTTTAGAAAGGTTCTTTGGAGCAACTATGATCTGTGTTGTCTGGAAATTGGCAGTTCAGTTCATAGGTCAGCAGGCAGTGGCAGCTCGATCCACTCGCAAACACCTCTCAGTTATACCAGTAGAGTCCAGTAGAGTATGGTTAGCAACAGCAGAGACAGCCAGGCCTTGCCTCAGCTTGAGTCAGCAGGAGGGACCAACCAGAACACTAGGAGTTCTCAACTGTACCTCTCTTCAGGAAGTGAAGATTAGTGAAGACTTGAGACTCACAAGTGTTGCACAGTTAGCTGTACTAGCAAGCCAAGTTCTGCCCCTGTCGCTCAGTGGAGTCCTATTTATACCCTCCAAACGTCATGTGTCCTCCCTGTGCCTTGCCTCAGCATGTGTCTTTCCTCAGCACGTGCATCCAATCAGCCCAAGTCTTTGGAAGTGGCAACAAACTACAGCACACCACCAGACTTTTTTTGGTGCATTTCTATCTATGGCATCCCAACAAATGCAGTTCAACTACTCAATGTAAGGCAGACCAGTACATACATGTCTTTAGCAAAGAATCTCTCATCACATGACCTTTCACGTGTTTGCTTTAGCAGAACATCCTTTCTACTGTGTCTTCTTCAGAAGAATGTCCTTCATGAGTCGGCCTTAGCCTTTCACACCTGTGTCCACTTTAGCGAAACATTCTTTCACATGTTTGCCCCAGCAAAACACCATCAAACTTAAGTTTCCACTTCAGTCCTCTTTATGACTGAAAAGAGAGAGAGGATTGTGGGAGCTGCCCGTAAATTTGTTCTGGGAGCAAATGGGTTGCCCACTCAAGTGCAAGCTGATATGCCTTTCCTTTGACTGATGAAGGTAAGGAGAGGCTCTGAGTCTACTGCCAGATTTAGATGGAGGACCTCTGAGAGACTGC
The DNA here is from genome assembly GCF_004785775.1 of Grammomys surdaster. Taxonomy (NCBI): domain Eukaryota; kingdom Metazoa; phylum Chordata; class Mammalia; order Rodentia; family Muridae; genus Grammomys; species Grammomys surdaster. The sequence goes on along the minus strand of NW_021604566.1, from coordinate 7,201,448 downwards.
CAAATGGCCCACAAATTCATCTAAGGTAAGTTAGGTGATGCAACAGTTTCCAGACTTCCCCAGCAACAGTATCCAGCCCCCCAGGCCTCAGCAATGGTTCTGGTATGTCCCTAGAGATAAAGCCAAGATACTGTGCTTTAAATTTGGCCTGCTAGCTCACTTCAGTGTTTCTCCATCTTTGTAGATATTAGACCCCAGCATGCTGGGCTTCTACAAAATAAAATACTCCTTGTGGTTACATATTACGTGAGTCCAGGATATCAATATTTGATGAATCATGTATCCTTACAACATGTACACATGTACCCATGTCCCCTACCATCTTAGAGGTTTCTACATGTACAGTTGTTCTGTTTCCTTTCCTCTTCTCTGTCTTCTCTGGTTTTAAATGAATAACTCTGTGGCCAAGTTTCATTTCTGTTTTCTGGCATGTTGCTCATGTCTTTTAAAAACATTTTAAAAACCAGATGTCTCAGAGACACGAGTCTTAATCTCAATGTTCAATATCAGCCTTGTCTACAAAAGGAGCCCCAGGCCATCTGGGCTAAGGGTGAGATTCCCTTAAAAGAAAGAAGAAAGGAGGGTGAGCAGTAGGGAAGAAAGAGAGAAAGGCAGTTTTAAGGACTGCCTGAGTTAAAACGTACTTTTGTAACCAATCTAAAGCCATTTTTAGTAACATCACACTGCCTCCTGTAAAATACAGATGCCTCAGAACAATGTTCACAGCTCCTCCCTCCTCCCCCTTGAGATATTGCCTATGTTTGTTTTATTTACCCAAGTGTTATAAACGTCCCACAGATTGTCTTTAGGTCAGTTGAAGTTAAGTGTGTGTGGGATCCATTTATCCGTTGTTTAATCCTCTTTTTACATGCTTCCTTGTATTCGTGGATCTGCATTTCTGAACTCTATATGTGACATCTTTTCTTTCTCAGGAAGACCTTGAATTGAATGTTTAGAGTAGAGGCCTGTGTATGTTTAGAGTAAAGCCTGTTGTAGTGGTATACACCTACAATCCCAGGACCTAGAGTAGAGATTGGAGGCTGAGCCAGGAATTTAAGGCCAGTCTCAGCTATAAAGGGAGCCCCAATTTAGCCTTAGCTAAACAAGATCTTGCCTCAAAATGAATTATAAATAATTAAAACCAGGTGGTGGTGGCACACAACTTTAATCTTAGCACTTGAAAGACAGAAGCAGACAGATGTTTGTGAATTTGAGGCCTGGTCTACAGAGTGAGTTCCAGGACAGTCAGGGCTACATAGTGAAACACAAAACAAAACAGAAATAACAAAAGATAACACTGTAATTCAATGCTAGAAAAAAAAAGACTCACTAATTTAGCTAGTCATGGTGGTACAGGCCTTTTATCCTAGCACTCAGGAGGCAAACCCATGTGGATCTCTGAGTTTGAGACTAGCCTGGTCTACAAAATGAGTTCCAGGATGGCCAAGGATACAGAGAGAAACGTTGTGTCTTTCTTTCCTACACTGAAGTTTCTATCTTTTCTCACCTTCCCCTTCACCATCCTCTCTGAAGTTATTTTGTACACGTTTTGCCAACAGTTATTTTGAGTCTCATGTATTTCTCCCATTTTCCTGCAAACATCAAAGTTTCTTTACACAGCTAAATAAAACTCTGTGTATGTAGTACAATTTTTTGGTCTATTTTCTCGTGATAACATTGTTTCATATTTCGCTATCATGAGTAGTGCAATGGTATCTTTGAGTCTCTTCCTACTGCTGGTGTAGCTACACCATATGGTGGTCATAGTTTCAGTTTTTGATGAGCTCCATATTGATTTACACAGTAGCTCCTCCTTTTTATGTTCCTCTCACACCACTGCTCAAGTTTTATTATTTGTTTGTTTTCTTCGATAGCCATTCTGCCTCCAAAGCAATATGCATTTTCATTTCCCTAAAGGATAAGAATTTTGAAAAATTTTCAAACATGTGTTGGCCATTTGTATTTTTTATATTCAATTCATTAACTCATCTATTGATTGGATGGGAGGATAGAGCCTCTGATGTATCACATCTTAATGCCCTATAGTATAGTTGGCAGGACTTTCCTCTAACTCTCCTTTCCTACCTGTATCTCTTCTACATTTGTCTCTTCTTATTCTAGCCAATATTCAAAGCACTATATTGAATAAAGACAAAGTGGACATCTTCATCTTGCTCCTGACTTTACAGGAGATGCTTTAAGTTTTTACTGTTTAGTACAATGCTGGCTATAGGGTCTGTGTATATAGGTTTTATTATGCTGGGGTGTGTTTCTTCTATTCCTAGCTTTTTTAGGTCCTTTACCATGAAGTATGCTGAATGTATCAGGGTCCTTTTCTCCACTGATTGAGTTTGTCATACAATACGATGTATGTTCTTTAGTCTATTTTGAGTATCATTCATCAATTTGCATATGTTGAGCCGCCCTTCTATCTGCTATAATGAAACCAACCTAGCCATGATGTATGATGTTCTTCAATTCAGTTTGCAGGACTTTTATTGAGAATTTTTGTGTCTATACTCATCAGAGAAGTTGGTCTATAGATTTGTTTCTTTGTTTTGGTATCAGAGAAATGCTCACTTTTTAAGCGAGTCTCACAGTGTCTCTTCCCTTTCTGTTATATGGTTTACAGTTAGTTGGCTTTTCTTTAAGAATTGAGTAGAATTCAGGAATGAATTTATCCAGTGATGGACTTTTCTTTGTTAAGAGCCAATTAAATCTGCTTTCATCTCACTGCTCGTTAGAAAGATATTCAAATTGTTTATAGCGTCTTACGTTTGGTAGGCCATATATGGCTACACAATTCATTTCTTCTATGTTTTGCATGATTGGGAAATCTAAGTTTTCAAAGTGTTCCATAATGAGTATCTAGATTTCACTGGACTCTGCTTAAGTAGCTGTTTTCATCTCTTGTATTATTAATTTGGGTTTCTCCTTTCTTTCTTTTTCTCTTGGCTAGCAGCACTTATAAGTCTTGTTTATTTACTCAAAGACATGACTCTGGCTGATTTTCTTTTAGTCTCTTTCTCCTTAATTTTCACCCCTACCTCTATTTCTTTGTTACTTGTTGCTGCCCGGCTTTGGGGTCTGGATCTGGCATGGTTTGTTTGTTTTTATAGTGCTGGGAATTGAATTTAGGGTACACACATGTTAAGCAAGCCTCTGTTACTCAGTTACTCCCACTATGCTCTTATTTTTTTAGGACCTTGAAGTATATCACTATATCACTTATTTGAAACCTGGTTTCTTAATACAATCATTCTTACCTGTAAATTTCCTCTTAGAGTGGCCTTATCTGTGTCTCAGGGATTATAGTAAATTGTGCTTTTGTTTTCATTTGATTCTGAGAACTTACATTTTAACTTTCTGATTTCTTTGGTGATTCAGTGTTCATTCAGAACCTATCATTCCACCTTGAAGGATTTGTGTAGCTTCTGTGGTCTCTCCAGCTCCCTGCAAGTCTTTTGATTGCATCAAAAAAGCCATATTGAGTGATGGAGGTGGCCTCCACAGGGGTGTGTAATAGACACTGTAATGTTTGCACAGTAACCAAGACCAATGCAGCTTTCAGAATGTGCCTCTGTGGGTAAGCAATATATATATATGTTTGAGGCTGACAGTGCATCATGTTGGCAACATATGCAAAAGGTAAAGGAACTAACAAAAACAATAGGGCTTTATGTGAGTTGAGATGGTTTCAAACTAAAAGCATTAAGAAATAGTCAACATGTGCTATCTTTGTTAGGATTTCATTGCTGTGAAGAAACACTGTGACCATGGCAACTCGTAAATGAAAACATCTGAGGCTGGTTTACAGTTTTAGAGGTTCAGTCCATTATCATCAAGGCAGGAAGCATGGCAGCATCCAGGCAGACATGGTACTGGAGAAGGAGCAAAAAGTTCTACATCTTGATTCAAAGGCAGCCAGGAGGAGACTATCTTCCAAGACCTCAAAGCCCACCTACACAGTGACACACTTCCTCCAACAAGGCCATACCTCCTAATAGTGTCACTCCCTATGGCTATACATTGAAAGCACCACTTGTGCTTTCCAATATATTCTGGCACTATGCCAACAATTGAATGGATTATGAAAAATAGCACTCATAGTTTTTAACAGTAGCTTATATCTCTTTTCTCAATTTTAAGAGAAAATACTTACTGTTCCTGGTTCCTTTTGTGAAACTTAATAGTTTTTATCTTTGAAAAAAATTTAAACTACCAGTGTTGAGTCTTTTCAGAAATGAAAACACTGGAGACTTGACAATAAACAATGTTTTAAACCTTAAGGAAACATAAGTTAAAGACAGATGCTTTTAAAACTTGACATTTCTAGAACTATAACCTCAGTATGCTTTTCTTGCCTTTGTTTTGTTTTCAAAAATTGCAGTTTGATGCCAGACATAATGGTGTATTCCTAAAACCACAGCATTCAGGAGTCTGAGGCAGGAGAATAGTGAGTTAGTTCTGAGTCAGACTGACTTATATAATGAGATTCTGCCAAAAAAATTTTTATAGTTTTGCTAGAAGCATACTTTTGCTGAATGTCATAACTTCTTTTTGTTGGGCTTTAAACAGATGAAGTTCTTAACTTCCCTCAAGCTGTGGCTCCAAAAATGTGAAGAGGCAGTGATCAATAAACACAAGAAGAAACAGATGTTTGAGACTTGTTTCACGAGTGTCTCCTTTCTCCCTTTTTTTGTTGTTTCTCATGCTTCTATCTTGGATATATGGTGAAGTCATTTCAGTCTCTAATAATTCCTGAATGTCTTGTCAGGGACACACATGGGCATTCAAAAGCTCTAGCAAATTTGTTTTTGTTCAACTACCTACTTAGCTAGAAAAGCAGTTACCTCTAAACCTGGCTGGTTTCTAATTTGTAAAAAAACAAAACAAAACTCCTTGCATTGGGGAACTCTACACCACGTATGAACAAGACAAGAAATTCAAGGAGTTGCATTTTCAAATGTGTTTCATTTCCTGAAATTTAGATTACTTCATTTTCAAATATTTATATAGCTGTGTTCTATGCCAGGCAGTGTCTTAACAATACTTAAAAAATTAATTCACCTACTTTTCAGCCAATTCCACGAGGTACTTTTCTTATTTTACAGAAATAAAGAAAAATGAGATACAAGAGTAATAAATAGCCTGGCAGTAGTGGTAGTGGCACACACCATTGGGAGGAAGAGGCAGGCAGGTCTCTGAGTTCAAGGCCAACCTTGTCTATAGAGTTACAGGACAGCGAGGTTACACAGAGAAACCCAGTCTTGAAAACTCAGGGAAAAATTAATGAGTGAATTAAGACACATAATAATTGGAAGACACAGCCAGGAAAGAGGCTGTGTTTGGCATTGACGGTCTAACAGAGTCTGGCCCAGGAGCCCTATGGTGGTGACACACTGTGCCACTGTCTTTCAGTAAAAAGTATATTAGATGACTGTTTATACAATATATAGAAACAGTGCTTGAGAAGCTTTAAGAATCAATTAAATTTCAGCTCATGATTGTGCACATTGTAATGTCATGCAGAGAAACCAAGAAATAAAGCTCTGGCAAAAAGAAGATATAAACAGATGGGTGGGTGTTTTTGCACCATTCTGGAATGCTGAGCAAAGGAAGACAAAGCATGAGAGTGGCCACAGTTGGGAAGGTCCGCCCAGCCATGGTGATGGAGACTGCACTTCCTGATCTTTGTCTGCTTAGGGTAGAAGTAGGGTTCCAAGATGGAGGAGTTGGAAGAAGGCAAAACTCAGTGCTAGAAACTAGCAGAATGAGGGTCAGGGAGCGACCCATGAAGGCCCAACACTTGCCTAACCTTATGTGAGATGCTGGGATCAGTTCTCGTACTATAGAACAAAACAAAGAGCTATTCTGTAAGCCCCAGCCTCAGCAAAGGGAAAGCATCTACACCACCACATAGCCACTGGGAAGAATGGCTGAAGGCTTATGTGAGGATCGAAGCTCCTTACTGCAGACATTTTCTCCTAAGGTGCAGGCGCGGTCTCGTGAGGTCTTGAAAGTAAAGTCCACACAGAGTACGAGTAGGTAGGAAAAGCAGGTCTATTTACATCGAAACAAGGAAGATTCCAACTATATCCATAAAAACTCAAATTTATTATTTGTTTTGTTTTGTGAGTCAGAGTTTCTTTGTGTAGCCTTGGCTGTCCTGGAACTAGCTCTGTAGGCCAGGTTGGCTTCGAACTCACAGAGATCCACCTGCCTTTGCCTCCTGGAGCCAACACTCCCAGCAAAATGCAATTCTTTTTAAAAAGATTTATTTATTTTTATGTGTTTAAGTGTTTTGCCTGTATGTATGTATGTATGTATGTATGTATGTATGTATGTGCTCTTTGTGTGCTTAGAACCTAAGGAAGCCAGGAGAAGGAGCTGGTTTCCTTAAAACTAGAGTTATCAATGGGTTGTAAGCCCACATTGATGCTAGAAACCAAACCCAAATTTTCTGAAGAGCAGACCGTGTTCTTAATCACTAAGCCATCTCTCCAGCCCCAAAATATAATCCTTAAGTATGAATAAAATTATAATACATATGAAATTGCAACCAAGATAAAGAACCAATTGCCCCAGATAATCCTAAAACCAGCCAGTTCTCACTTCTTAAGTAGCAAGCATGACTCTCAGGTATGACAGTTTGAGTAAATAATCCCTCCAAGCACACTATACTATGTTAATCCTGAGTGTACTGGTCAGGACTCCCTAGAGGAACAGAACTTAAAGAATTATATAAATATACAGCAAGAAATGGACTTGCTTGTAAAAGTAAAGGCAAGCAGGCAAAGAGCAAAACCTTTTGTTTCCCATGTCCTTTATGTAGGTTGCCAGCAGAATATGTGGTCCAGTTAGAGTTGAGTCTTCCCTCTCAAAAGATCAGATTAAAATGAGTCTTCCTACTTCAAATAATTTAATTAAGAAGGTGTATCCAGCCACTTGGTTTTTAGCTAATTCTAGATGTATTCCAGTTGACAACCAAGAACAGGCATCACACTGAGTTACTGCCTAAAGGACAACTTTTACCGCTAGTTATTTAGTTCAAGCAAACAGTATGCACATATAGATCAGGTCACTTCTTTCATAGTCAGATAATTGGTTCGTAGACATTGGCTATCCAGTTCCTATAGAGACAAGCAGAGCCAGCAAATTGAGGAGTTGTGAGGCTCCTTATTTTCCAAATCATAAGTGTATGACACTTTACAAAAATGGACAGTCAGAGCCAGAAATCAGCCAACAAAGATAGAAATACATTAAAGAAACAAGAGATAATTCTGAAAGCAAAATTTAAATCAGTCATGAATGGTTTTATATACGATATAGTTAACCACCAACATGTTGACCTTGCCAACATCCAGGAGACTCTATATGTGCAGTGTGACTAATGGCAGCAAACAAGAATGAGTAAAGTCCAGTTAACTCCATGTGTCTGTGGATTCTACAGCTGTGAACTCAATCAACTGCAGATTGAAAATAAAATAGTGCCTATGTACTGAACATGCATAGACGTTTTTCTGTCTTTACCCCCTAAATAATAGAATATCACAACTATTTTTAAAGCACTTTTATTTTATTAGGTGTTACAAATGAACTAGTATTGATTTAAATATATCAGAAGATATGTGTGTTTAATTCAAACAGTACGGTGTTCCATAGAGGACTTAAGTATCTGTAGATGTTGTTATATGCTGAATTTTAGAGGTTATCCCTCACTAGTACCAGGGGACAACTGTAATTAAAACAGAAATGGCAAACATGTCACAGAAAATAGAATATTTCCTAAATGTTCTGTTTTAGGTAATAGCAAACTAAGAATTAACTTTTAAAAATTTTCTATTCCCCCTTAAAACTAAATAACAGTAAGAGACTTTTTCATGTTTTCATAAGAGTTTTACAGGTCATGGACTAATCATCATTTTCCCCAAATCATTTTGACATTCTAAGTTTAAATGGTCATTTTTTTTAGTTTAATGGGTTACCAATACAACTGTAAGGCATACAAAGTCATGGAAAAGCTGCATAAACATATTTAGTGATTTCCTAGGTATGACACCAAAGGCAGAGTCCTTTCATACACAAGAAGTCAGTAACTCAGGCCTAGAGTTATTGATTTATAATCTAAAATCCCCAGCACTCTGAAGGCTGAAGTAGGAAGAGTAGTAGTAGTTCAAAGCCAGCCTTGGCTATCTAGCAAGTTGAGACCATTCTGGGCTATCCAAAGCCCTGGCTCATAAAACAGAAACAAACAAAGGGAAAACAAAACAATTAAGTTAACAAACAAAACAGAAAAAAAACAGAATGATAAACAACCTACAAAATGGGTGCAAGTTCCAGGACAGCTAGAGCTACACAGAAAAACCCTGTCTCAAAAAAAACAAAAAAAAAAAACAAAAAACAAACAAACAAAAAAAAAAACAGACCAAAACAAGCAAAACCAAGTATTAGTGCCATACAAGAGAAGTTTGGAATTCCTGGTGAGAGTGTAATAAAATGATACAACAGCTATGGAAAACAGAATGGATTTCTCAAAAATTAGAACTAGGAAGACCATACATGCCATGCTAGCAATCTCATTTCTCATTGGACATATACAGTATGAAAAGCTGTATCTCAAAGGTGAGTCTGTCATTAATGCAGCATTAGACATGGCCAACAAAAGATGAGAGCAACCCAAATAAACCAGAAAACCAGATAAATCGAATGTGGTACACACCTACAGGTTTCCTAGCTTTATAAAAGTCAGGTATGATGGCACAAGCTTCTAATTCTAGAATTCCTGAGGCGGAGGCAGGAGGATTGCCATGAGTTTGAGGCTAGCCAGAATTACACAGTAAAACTTTCCTCAAACACTGAAAAGAAGCATTCCTGCCATGTGACATGGATGGACCTTGATGACATTATGATACACAAACAGGAGTCTGTGATTCCACTCGTATGAGCTATCTTACAATAGTCAAACTCACAGAAATAGAAGCAAAATTGATAGGTGCCAGAGGCCAAGGGTGGATTAATATTTAAGGGTTCAGACTTTCAGTTTTAGAAGAGAAAAAAGTTCTGGGCATCTGTTGCACAGTATTAACTATACTGAATTTTTGTAAATCATAATTTTTCTCTATGATTTTTGTTCTTGAGATTTTCATACTCATATACAGTGAAATAACATATCTAACTCCATTTCCCAACTCCTTCATATCTCTCCCAACATATTCTCCTCCCAACCTCATCTTTTCTTCTTCTATTTTTGGCTAACTCACTAAATCCAGTTAGTGCTTGAGTATGGGGTCATTCGGTGGAACATGGGGAACCTACCAGAAGAAACACTCTCAAGTAAGAGTGATTCTCCTTCCCTCAGCAGCTATCAACTGTCAATAGCTCCTCAGTTCAGGAGGGGGGCCTGGACAGTATGCTCCTTTCTATTCCAGAATTTTGGCTAGCTTGATCTTGTTAAAGGCTTATCTTTTAGTGGCTGGGGGATGACCTACTGGTTGGGAGCACTTATTTCTGTTCTAAGGGTTGGGTTTAGTTTAACTGCCAGCAGTCTCCTGGCAACTCCAACTCAGTTCCAGGGACCCACCAATCCTCTCTCTGGTCTCAAGCACTAGGCACACATATGGTGCACAGACATACATTCAGGCAAAGCTCTCATACCCATTAAATTATCTTTTAACATATATGCTAAAACATTACGACTGAAATTAGATTCAAAATATTCTGAGGGGAGTATATGGTCATACATGAAATACAAGCAACAGCAACTGAGACTCCATAAAGCTAAGCTATAAAGAACCATTATAGCATTCTTTGTATGTTTGAAGCTTTCAGTGAGATGTTTAAACAATCAAGATAAGGAAGCTGAAAAATAAATCAACAGAAATGATAGACAAAACAGTTAAAAAAATCTCTACCTTAGTGGTGGTGGTACACGCCTTTAATCCCAGCTCTCAGGAGGCAGAGGCTGGTATATCTCTCGTGAATTTGAATTCAAGGTCAGCCAGGGCTACACAGAGAAACCCTGACTCAAAAACAAAACAAAACAAAAAACAAAATCCAACCAACCAAAAACCAAAAATTCCCTGAAGAATTAACAAAAACAAAAAGGACACACAGAAGAAGCAGAAGGTTAGAAGGCCACAAAGTTGAAGTTAATAGGAGTCCCAGAGAGATGAGGCAAACAGATGGTAGAACTCAAAGAACCATCTTGTGTACATAACAATGCCTTTGCACTCTCTGATGTTGGTAGGGACATCATTTAAAGGCATTCTTGCCAGGCAGTGATGGCAACATGCCTTTAATCCCAGCACTTGGGAGGCAGAGGCAATCGGATTTCTGCGTTCCAGGCCAGCCTGGTCTACAGAGTGAGTTCCAGGACAGCCAGAGCTACACAGAGAAACACTGTCTTGAAAAACAAACAAACAAAAAAGGCATTCTTTTGGTTGTTTTACTGAAAATTTTTCTTAAAATGTCCCAGAAGTGTTCATACATGAGCAACTAGTATATGCTTATGTTTTTAAATGGTTACTTACATTTTATTGCATTATTTGTATGTGTGGAGGCCAGACAACTTGTGGGAGCTGGTTTTCTTTTTCCACCTTGTAGATTGAACTCAGGATGTCAGAACTGGCAAAATATTGCTTTTACCCACTGTGAATTACTTTCCCAGCCCTATAATTCTAATAGCTGAGTGTACACATCTATAATGCAACCAAAATTCAGAAATTTGACTTCTAGGAATACTTTACACATCCAAGTGGAAAGACGCTATTAAAAACATTTTAATTGAAATTGTGCTTTGAGTAGCAAATACCTACAAAACTGTTAAGAGGAATTAAGGTACATTTATTCAATATATTCATTAAAAATTGTATCTACACTTGCAAATACAAAATACGCTACAGATATGCAATCAACAGTAAAAATAACATATAGACTACACACATACCAATATTTAGCGAGAAAAATAAATTTCAAAAAAATCCTCGAATTTGTGGACACATGGATGGAACTAGAGAATACTAAACCAGGCACGGAAAAATACTTCATGTTGTCTCATGAGTGGAAGCTAGGGTTAATCCAAGAAGAGAGAATAGGGCCATAAGGGGCTAAAAAAGGGAAAGAATGAAAATAAAAATATTGGACAACCAGTACCGAATCGTGACACTGGAGTAAGTTTCAGCATTTTACAGAACAGTAAGTGACTATCAGCATAACTGCTATTTTACAAAGCAGTATGAGCGATTCAGATTCACAGCATAAAGTGGATGCAGATTCAAACTACCCAGATCTGATTACATGCTGTATTTGTAGAATCGCACTGACGCTGTGCTTGTACAAACAAGCCAATTGCCTAGCATGTGAGACCTTGAGTTTGGTTGCTGAAAATTTTTTAAAATTTCTATAGATTGATGAAAATGTAACAATTTACAATTTTAGCAACACAATTGGGGGGCATGTACACTGTTAATGAAAATGGTAACTATAAAATATGCTAGTCCAAGGACAGATATAAAGATTCATTTCACTTAGTTTCAAAAGATAAACCTCATTTGCACCATGTTCTCCAGTTACAACTTACCATGTCTTCCAATGAGCATGACCCAGTTAAAAACCTCACAGCTGGGGTCTCAGATTTCTTAAAGAATCCTTTCAAATAACTAATACCATAGGCTAGCATGTCCTTGGGAAATCCATGCCCACAGTGAGTGAATCTTGGCTTCACTCAAGTGTATCTCAGGCAGAATGAAAACACCCATATACGGTTTTCCTAAGTCACTGAAGAATCTAGTCATAAGGTTTATAATTTGATTTGGCCTTCCACTCCAAGAACCTAAAATTGGAATTTGACTCTGAAGCCAAAGCTTTCCACTCAACATCTTTTGCCTGTTTTATTTTACACTCATAAACCATATACAAAGTCCCAGCAATGTCAGATGCAGAAACCTGAGACTGTAATAAAGCGGCTTCAATGCTAAATTGCACTTCTAAAACAGCAGTGCTCTCAATCAGAGGAAGTTAATTTCTGTCTTTAACTTACACTCATACAAGATTCACAGAATCAATGACTCATGCTTACTACCTGGTTAGCCTATCCTTAGATTCAAGTCTCTAAAAGTGACTTTCCAAGGAAGTATTGATTCCCAAATAGTTTTGAGACTGTCCTGGCTAGTGTAAACTATGTAGACCAAGCTGGCTCTGACACTAGAGACCCACTTGCTTCTGCTGGGATTAAAGGCCTTAGTTACCAAATTATTTTTGAATTTTAATTTCTAAGCATTAACTTTAATCAAAGCACTTACATAATGGAAACAATTCATGGGTGAAGATATAACTTTACCCACAAACAAAAACATTCTTTGCCCTAAATGATGTTTTCATGGAAAATCTCATATAACTCTCAACATGCTAGCTATCAAATTTACATACTCGATTAACCTGTTGGACTTTTCCACTGTTAACTGATATACAGGAAGGTTCAGTCCATTATGGGGAGGTACCACTCCCAGGCAGGTGGGCTTAAGACTGTAAGGTAGCTGAGGAAGCAAGCCAGTAAGTAAATCAACAAGTCTAGTCCAAAAGTAAAAGCCTAGGCCCATATCCAAAGGCAGGATAGTGCAATTTGTGTTAAGAAATTAAATTTGCTAGGTAGTCATGGTGGCATACACCTTTCTTTAATCTTAAGCATTCAGATCTCTGACTTAGAAGCCAATCTGGTCTAGAGTTCAAGGACAGAACTATATAGAGAAACCTCAATAAAAAAAACCATTTCACAAATAGTATTTACATATTCACTAAGTACTTCTAGAAACTCTAATAGAAAGGTGTTCATGTTTATCCACTGTATAAAGGACACTAATAGTCCACACAATCTGTAGAAGGATTTTAAAAGGCTAGAGTTCTTGGCTGGAGAGATGGCTCAGCAGCAGTTAAGGGCAATGATACTCTTCCAGAGGTCCTGAGATCAATTCCCAGGAACCACATGGTGGCTTACAACCATCTGGTATGGGATCCAGATGTCCTATTCTGGTGTCTGAAGACTACAGTGTACTCTCACTATATATGTATCTTTTTAAAAAAGGCTGGAGTTCTACTGTACTTAAGTGCAGCCTCAACACTAGTTCAACACAAAACCAGTTTCTACATAACTTCACTGTCTAAAACCTGCTTCAACATGCACCCGAATTCATCATAGCACATTCTAGGCTGTTTTACAGCTGAACACATGACCGAGGTCCTTTTAAGTTTTAGATGGAATAAGGGATTAATTTCAGTTGGTCAAAGTGGCATATGCAGGCTTCAGTTCACGCCTCCAAAACCAAAAGTTGTGACCTTGCAACATGAGTACTGTGATACGGGAGGTCACCCAGTTCTTATCACCTGGAAAAGCAAAGGTACACCTTGGATCTAATTTTCCTTAGTACACTAGTCTTTGGACACCTATAACCTACAAGTTACAGAAGCAAACCAGGCATAGTGGCTCATTCCTCTAGAAGGCAGAATCCACTTCAAATAACCCAGAATGGACAATACAGTGGTCCTTGCCTTTAATTTCAGTACTCTGGAAGCAGAGGCAATCAAATCAGATTGATATTTGTGGAGGCCAGCCTGTTCTGTATTGAGACCTTATCCCAAAACAAAACATCCCCAGACTTAAGGATCAAGGATGAAATCTGCTCTAACAAGCTCAGCCTTTGAAATGGCTTAGAGCCCTCTAGGAAACCAAACATCAGTTTTCAATATCTTCATTTGACCAACATGTTAGCACACCTTTATTTCTAAAAGTAGCTTAATGCTTTAGTACTTGCTTAGTGGTTAAAGAACTTGTTCTCTACCCAAGGATGCAGGTTAGGTTTCCAGCATCTACCCAGTGGTTCAAAAGAACATCTGCTGGCATCTCTGTGACACACTCATACATGAAAAAAAAAACTGAATAAAAGCCAGCAGATTTTACCAATTAAGTCAATTTATTTCAACAGCTGACTTAGGCATCTGCAATGGTGACTTCAACCTCCACTCCGGGCTCAATACTGATGGAAGTAATCTGCTTAACAATCTCAGAAGGACTATGTAAATCAATGAGTCGCTTGTGGATTCTCATCTGGAAACGATCCCATGTCTTGGAACCTTCGCCACAAGGTGTTTTTCTGGTAGTGATTCTCAATGTCTGCAATAAAACACATCAGGTATTTGGCCCCTAATTAGCTTGTTTGTGATCTTAAGAACGTTAAGTTTAATCTTAGAATTTCTTTGGCTATCAAAACCCGAATCTGACACCCTCCACCCACCACTAGTAGACTCTACCTGCTGCTTACCTTGGTAGGCATGCGCACTGGTCCTTTCACTTTCAGATTCTTTTCCTTTGCGCCTCTTATCAGGTCCGCGCAAACTGCAGGTGAAGAAAACATGGCCTTTCAGGTAATTCAGAATGACTCGAATCGTTTTAAAGCAATTTAGCCTATCGGCTCAGAATAGCGTATAAAAACATCACCCTAATTCAACACAGAAAGTATCTCCTCATGGCCGACTGCGCCACGGCTACGGCGCAAGGCACCACTAAACAATCCACCCAAAGAGCTGTACTGACCTTTCTCCAGCGACTTCACGTTGCGGCTGGTGAGCGTGATTCGAATTCGGTGAATCGCCACTTCAGGCTCCACGGGCGTCTTTCCGGTATCTTTAAATGCCTGTTATCACACAGGCAGAAAATCAAACAGCGAACTGTAAGTCGCGGCCCACTCCTACACAACCGCCATCCGGACCCTTTCCCGGGCCCTCGCCGCGGCGGGAGCCCTCTCCCGTGATCTGCGCTCCTGGCGCCACGGAACTCGAGCCCAGCCGATGCCCCAGGCCGCGTGGCGCCGTCCCCCACCTCACCATGGCTAAAGCGCGGCTTCCTGACCGACTTGTTCCTCAGCAGGAGCGAACAGCGGTGAGTCAGGACGGAGCAGGCTGGAAAGAGCTCCGCAGCACGCACCACCAGATCTCAGAAAGGAGGGCGCAGAGTGCGTCAGGCGCTTATATAGTACGTTCGCATCCGGGTCCTATGTGACCCGGAACAGGAACCGCCCCGCACGCGAAGAGGTCGCCGCGGGAGGCAGGGCTTCCTAGTTGGCGGGAAAGATGAGATCGCGCGCGCCCCCTTGCGTCTCGGCGGAATCACTGCCCTGAACCGGAGGACAGAAGAAGCTGGAGCAGAGAAAACTCTTGTCAAGTGCTCCGTGCATAGACACCTATGGTCTTTACAATGAGAAATGTGCTTTGTATGCGTACCCAATCAATTTACTTTTGTCTGACAAGGGAAGAATTTTTTTGAGATTAGCTGCCACGGACCTTGGGAAAGAAGGATTCTGGCAAGCCAGGTGTTTGCTTTTATTTACTTGGTGCTTGAGACGGAATCCAGGGCTCAGCAGGAAAAAGCACTCCACTCATGAGCTGACACCCTGAGTTCCATCCTGTGAATCCTTGGTAGAAGAAGAGAATTGTTTTCGGAAACTTGTCTACTGATGAGAGCTGTGGCACTCACCCCACCTCCACCCCCCATTAATTACTAAGATTATATTCTAAAAATTATTCGGAAACTGTTTATCAGAGCTGAAATGCCCTTTTGTGATAGTCTGGCTTTGTGCTACCTGGAATAGTGGAAACGTCTATATGTGCTAAAAAAAAAAAAAAAAAAAAAACGAGTTTAGCTTTTGTTTTTTCAGTTAAGTGAAGGCAGAACTCTAGGCCCAGTGCTCTGTCGGGTCACTGGACATTGTACCTGCAGCCCTGCCTGGAACTCATCTATCCAGTTTTAACACATTCTCTCCTCTATGGTGAGGTGAAGCAATATGTATTGGCTGAGACCTCCGAGGACTCCTTAGAACGGAGCATCTGTTCATAATAAAATTCTTGTCCAAGCAAAGCAGAAAAAAAGCCAAGCGAGGTCAAATGCCCTAAGAAGCAGAGAATGGTGCAGGTTAATCTCCCCTCTGCACTACCTACTGTGTAAGGATTAGGCCTTGGTCAAATGGAATGGAAGCCCTGAGGTGGGTTACGGACAAAACAGGAGGAAATAACATTATTTGCAGGTGAAAGTTATTTGCTCAGAGTTGCCAAACCCAGAGCACTGATTCCCTTCCAATGAGAACTTCTTTGAAAGCTATTCTCTCTGATCTTGCTTGATGATAATTCGACCTAGCTCCTAACTGGTTTTCTGACTCACAATGTACAAGAAGTTTTGCTGTCATTGAATAATTAAGGTAAGTGTTAAAGTTGGGCAATTTTTCAAGTTCAATTATTTTTAAATATAAACCATTGACTGTTTAGATTCTACTAGTAGATTTCACAGCATTAAAAAAAAATCTGAATTCCTTTTTTCTTTTCTTGCCTATTTGTTTTTGTTTGAGACAGAGTTTCTTTGTGTAGCCCTTGCTGTCCTGGAATTATTATGTAGACCAGGCTGGCCTGAATCCTGAGATCCACCTGCCTCTGCCTCATTGAGTGCTTGGCTTATTTTGTTTTTTTAAGACTTAAGTAGTCTGGGCTGCCCTGGAATTTACAGAGATTTTACCTGCCTCTGCCTCCAGAGTACTGGGTGGGATTAAAGGCATTGGCCACCACCATAGCTAAATCCTGCATTTTTACTTTATTAGCTGTGACATCAACTTTAAATCTTGCTTAATGTATTAATAGGGCTATCTGCAGCAAATAAACAAATGCAGTAATAGTCCAGCTTCCTGAGGTGTGATCTGTATCAGCAGTAACATCTTCAAAGGCCTGTACTCAGTGTTCCAAGCTTGTCCAGAGGCTCAACAGGGTGCTTGAGAAGGACAAGTTTATATATGTGTGTGTGTATATACATACATGTGTGTGTATACATATTTACACTGACTTCAAACTTAAGGTCCTCCCACTCCCATTTTTCCAGTGCTATAGGATTACAGGTAACTGAAACCACTCCCAGCAAGAATTATTGACAGAAACAAATCTTAGACTTTCCTTACTTCTTAAGATTAAACACTGGAGGAAATGGCAAGCATAGTGACTTCTTGAACAATAAGAAAAGGAATTCTAAGATAGTCACTGTGGCATGGGGAGTGACTTAGCAATGGAACCTCTGCCTGGTATGCCCAAGGACTTGAATTGACCTTAAGCACCACACAAAGAAAGAACGATGAAGAAAGATCAATGAGAAACAGGTAAAATACATCCCAAATTTATGTGAGCGGAATTAATCCCCATACCTAAAAGGCAGAGTAAGGTAGATCTCTGTGCGTGCAAGGCCCACCTAGTCTACACAGTGAGGACTTTGTAGAAACCCTGTCTCTAAGAAAAGAAGGGAGGGAAAGGTTGGCTCAGCAGTTAAGAGCCTTGCTATTCTTTCTTTCTTTCTTTCTTTCTTTCTTTCTTTCTTTCTTTCTTTCTTTCTTTCTTTTTTGTTTGTTTTGTTTTTTGTTTTTCGAGACAGGATTTTTCTGTGTAGTCCTAGCTATCCTGGAACTCACTCTGTAGACCAGGCTAGCCTCGAACTCTTGAACTCAGAAATCCGCCTGCCTCTGCCTCCCAAGTGCTGGGATTAAAGCCGTGCGCCACCACCGCCTGGCCGAGCCTTGCTGTTCTTGCAGAGGACCTGATTTGGTTCCCAGCATCCACTTGGTGGCTCATAGTCACCTGTAATTCTTACTTGCTGGATACCAGGCACACATACATACATGCAGGCAAAACATTTATACAAAAAAGACATAAATATTTAAAGAAGAGGTTTTTAAAAAAGAAAGTAAGGGGGATTTTACTTTAGAAATTGTAATTATGCCTGAGCCTGTAGCTTGACTGCAGAGCACTTGCACAGGGTACACGAGAATTGGTTCAACCCCCATCGTCACACTAAATACATAAAAACAGTATATATCCGAGAAACCCCACCTTTAGTTATCTGTTAAATCCTTATCTCACGGCTAGGGAGATATCTCGGCAGTTAAGAGCACTTAAGGGTTAAAAGTGGAAGGCTTTTGATTAGCTGTACCTCCAGCTCCAAGGGATCCCTCCTCTGACCTCTGTGCATACCAACATACAAGTAGCATACACTAACAGATATATGTTCACAATAAAAATAAATATTTTTTTTTTTTTTTTTTGGTTTTTCGAGACAGGGTTTCTCTGCATAGTCCTGGCTGTCCTGGAACTCACTCTGTAGACCAGGCTGGCCTCGAACTCAGAAATCCGCCTGTCTCTGCCTCCCAAGTGCTGGGATTAAAGGCGTGCGCCACCACCGCCCGGCAAAAATAAATATTTTTAAAGTCAGTGTCTGTGGTGGTTTGAATATGCTTGGCCCAGGGAATGGCACTATTAGGAGGTGTGACCTTATGGGAGGAAGTGTATCACTGTGGGTATGGGCTTTGAAACACTCCTTCTAGCCAGGTTGGAGCAGTCTTCTCCTGTTCGCCTTTGGAACAAGATGCAGAATTCTAGATCCTCCTGCACCATGCCTTCATGGATGTTGCCGTGCCCCTGCCTTGATGATAATGGACTGAACCTCCGAACCTGTAAGCCAGCCCTAATTAAACGTTGTCCTTCATAAGTGTTGCTTTGGTCATGGTGTCTCTCTACAGCAATGGAAACCCTAAGTAAGACAGTATCTCCAGGAGATACCTTCTCATGTTCATTGCACTGTTATTCACAATAATCAAGATATGGAAACAACAACAGACACACAGATATGATGGAGTATCACCTGCCCTTAAAGGGAAAAAAAAGGAAACTCTGATGTATACCAGTGAGGTTGTTGGCATTGTATTAATGGAGCTGGGAAAACAAATAGCGTGTGCCCTCAGAGATGTGTTATTTTAAAGGTCCAACTCACAAAGGCTAAGGAGAAAAGTGGTTCCCAGGGACTGCAAGGTCTAGAGAGATGTTCAGCAAAAATCATTATTTTAAATTTTGCTAGTTTTCATTTCAAATTTCTTGCCGCATTTATCTTTTGAAAATTAGAAGTTACAGTGCCCCCTAAATTTCCATCTAAAAATCAATTTTCTGTGTTATTATGTAAGGTGGTCATCAAAGGAAAAGTAGAAATTAACAATAAGCAAAACGTTAAAGGAAAACTCACATTTTCACCATTCCAAAATAAAGAATTTACACCTTTAGGTATATATATATATATATATATATATATATATATATATATCTTTTAAAACATATGGCCTATATTCTATGTACAATGTGATTCAAAGACTATTTAATTATAATAAGTATATTTCTGTTTCATTCTTTCTATATTTTAATTAAAATTATTATTGTTCTAATTATTAGTGTGTATCTGTATTATGATGCATGTGTATGTGTATGTGTGTGTCTGTGTGTGTGTTGTGTGTATGTAGGTCAGAGAACAATTCTCTCATTCCACCGTTATTTTTGGTTGTGAGTCCAGACTTTAATGGGTGAGCCATTTCTCCAGTCTTCATTCCACATTTATTTACATGGAATCCAGGGATCAAACTCAGGTTGTCAGACTTGGAGTGTCCAGCAGTAAGCACCGTTACCTGTTGAGTCTTTGCCAGCCCCATTTCATCTTGTTTAATGACAATTGTGACTGAAGTCTCTAAAGAAACCATATCTGTATTGAAGACCAGCGGCCTGACCCTAATTTCCCCATGAAGAAATGCTAGGTTACAGATGGGAAGCCATTTCCTTGTGCTCCCTTTAGCCCCTTAATGGCTATTTGTAGCCAATCTATGTCTCTTCTAGCAGTTTTGTGACGATTTGTTAAAACCTTTGGACTATGTTATTTATCTGACTACTAACTTCTTCCACCCCTAAATCTAAAAGTTAGAAAGTAGCATCAGCAGCCTACAGAAGAGACTTCCCTCACTCTGCTATACTGGACCACTTCATGTCGCCATCAACATGTCTTCTCAGGACATTGATTTAGGGCTTTTTAAAATTTAGTTCTGGGGTTCTAAAACTTCACGTAATCTCTCTAAAGTGGGACATGTCGTTCAGAGTTACCTGAGTCTATGTTTCTGTGCTCTGATCACTGACTGTGACTTGGGAGAAGCCTCTCTCATTCCCTGCGAAGCATGAGTTGTGCCCTGCATAGACATTAGTATCATGAATTGCAGGGGATTCTTTCCTAGTTTTCAGTCAGGGGTTTGTTTTCCCATTTGTTTTACCCTGACAAACAATCCCTGTAAGTGCAAGGCTGTATATTGGGCCCCTTAACCTCAGTAGTTACATGTGAGGCTGAGAGGGGTCTGTATGTGTATTGCAGGATAATTAGTCACACCTTTGCCTTTTACCTCCTGTTCCCTTACCAACAATAATCTGTCCCTTCCACCAGCTGTGACATCAGACACAGGTCCAGACACTGTCCATTGTTTTCTGTTGGTGCATAGTCAAGACCCTTCCTCACCACCACTGAGAGCACTGTTACAAGTAAGTAACATATCTAATGCTTTGTCTCGTATTTAATGCTTTAGATCAGTTTGCTATTACTAATTTGCTTTCTGAGGAGATTGTATCTAAACACATCCTTCAACTATAAGAATTTTAAGTGGGAGGAGAGGGCTGATTTAAATGTACATTTCATTTTAACTTACGAAACAGTCTTGAGATAAATGGAAGATGTTTTCAATATCTCTCCTTAGTCTTTTTAAATAGTTTTTTTCTTTTCCTTTTCTTTCCTTTTCTTTTTTTGAAAATGCTTATAAAGAGTTGCACTGTGCATGCGAGTTAGTCTGTGAACTGCCACCTACTGGCCTCTTCAGCAATGACAGTATCATTCTATTCCTTCCAAAGGAAAGGCTGTTGACAACTACTTACGTCGTGGAGCACTTGTATAGATTTGTAAATAAGATGATGGGGCTAAGTGATCATGTCAGGACTGGAGGGTCTGTGTAAATAGTGACTTCCTGAAATTTTGAGTTTAAAGAAACATTTTAATTTTAAACTTCATCAGTCTGAAAGTTAAAGGCAAAATCAAGAATTTAAAACCTCTGTGACTACCCAGGGTGTATTGGTTGGGTACCTAGAATTGCAGACGAGGATGCAGAATGTTGCTCAGCAGGTCCCGGCAGTACCACTCTCAGAAGTACTCAGTCTGTGTTGGTGTCAATCCACTTGATCCTCACGTCGATATTAGGGGACATTCTACTTTGGAAGAAGCTAAGTTAGATGAACACCTCAGGGCCAGGGAGAAGTCGATATGTATTCTTAAGCTGCAGTGCTATAGGGCCAGTGTAAGTAAGGGCCCACTGTCATCATCAGTAGTAGCAGCAAGTCTGAGATATAAAATCCTATGGTGTTCAATAACGGAAGCAAAAGGGCTTTCTATAGTTCCCTTGAGAAGGTCACATACATCCCCTGTAGGAACCAAGGCCCAGTGAATGATGTTTCAGACTCTTCTGACCCCAGCTGTGCTGAACAGTAGCCACCAGATACTGTGCTGACTCCACTTCCTTGGTTGTCCCTGCTTGCTGCTATGGTCACCACATCTCCAAAAGGATTCTTCATGTTTTCTGTTTCTTTATGCAAACATTTGACAGGAAAAACCTAGCTCAAGAGGTAAACGTTAAGCTGCAAAGGAGGCTGGGAAATTAAGTATCTGGTTATTTCAACTACTTCACCAAGAGAATAGCAAATGACCATCTAGGAGAAGATAAGATGGAAAAAAACAAAGAGAGGAAGGAAGAAGGACCACCATGTAGTTGAAATGCAGAGAAATTCAATCAAAAGATACAGCTGCTATTGCCTGGGAAGAGGAAGGCTTGCTATGTTAGAGGCAGAGAAGCTCAGAGCAGCTTTATGCAATGAGGGTGGCCAGTGGAGGGAGATGGAGTCCGAGAAAATGCAAGATCTGGGTGATGCTGTACTTTGTAAAGTAATTTTGGTTTCAGTTTAAGCATGGTGGGAAGCTTCTTGTAACCCATAGACCCAAGGATACCTCTCCCACCAGCCAATAAAAGGTGGCTTCTGCCTTTCTTTTCCCTCTTTCTGACACTACACAACACTAAAGGAATCCCATGATCCACATTCAAAGAGGACTGGAGAAGAAGTGGATTTCATCACCTTCTGTCTGGGTGACCATTCTTCCTATTTGGCCAGGACACACTTAACTCATGAACAAGCTTTCCCTCCTCCTCCTCCTCTTCCTGCTCTTCCTCCTCCTCCTCCTCCTCCTCCTCCTCCTCCTCCCCCTCCTCCTCTTCCTCCTCTTCCTCTTCCTTCTCCTCTTCCTCCCCTTCCTTCTCCTCCTCTTCTTCCTCTTCCTCCTCCTCCTCTTTTTGGGTTTTCAAGATACAGTTTCCCTGTGTAGCCCTGGTTATTTCTGGAATTCACTCTGTAGATCACATTGAGCTCAAACTCAGATATCTGCCTGCCTCCTGCCTCCAGTGTGCTGAGACTAAAGACATGTGTGCCACTACTGCCTGATTTTTTTAATTCTATATGTATGAGAATATTTATGTGCCCATGGAGGCCAGAAGACAGTGTCATATTCCCTGTACCTGGAGTGATAGGAGGCCATGTGGTCATATGGGGCCAGGAAAGTTAAGCAAGGATCTCAGCAAAATCAGCTAGTAGTGTTAACTTCTGAGCCGTCTTCTCCAGCTGAGTCTTATTAAGTTAGTGTTGGGTCTTATTTAAGAATGCACAGGCTTCAGCTTTGATCCTTTACCTCAAATGGAACCAGTTGGTAACCCATGGTACCAGCAGAGAAGGTTTTCAATTGAAAATCATTAAATTTTTTTTACATTTAGTTATGATTTCTAAGTCTATGTGCATATCATTGTAGCACATATGTGTAGGTCAGAGGACAACTTCCAGTTGGGTCTCTCTTTCTGTCATGTGGGTTCAGAAATTGAACTCAGGTCGTCTGGCTTGGCTAGAAGCACGTTTAACCACAGAGCCATCTTATCCATTAACATAATATTATTTTGGAGTTTTAAGGTGAACTGGACTGATCTTTGATAAACTAAAGTTAACTTTGGTTTAATGCAGAGGTTCAAAGCTTATCCAGCGGTCTGTCTTCTTTCACAGAGGAGAACGTGGAAGTTCATGAAGAAGATGGCTCTGGTCAGATAGCATATGTATGACAAATGATAGAGCCTAGACTGCTGCATGTCCTCAGTCCCCTTCCTCTGCTACGTTACAGCTACTCCTCATATGTATCATCAGACACACATGACAAGGAAGATGCCAAGCTTTGGAGATACTCTTGTTACTTCTTGTTACAACAGGTAAAGAAACAAAAAAAGAAAGCTACAGACCAATCTCTTGATGAACACAGAGCAAAAATTCTTAACAATATATGTACAAACGAAATTCAGGAAATTACATATTGCAATCAAGTGAATTTTATTTCAGAAAAGCAAGGTTGGTTCAACATCTGTAAACCAATAAATGCAATAGATCATATAGACAAACTCAAGGAGAGAAGCCACATAATTATTTCAATTGATGCTGAAAGACATTTGACAAAGTTCACCATGCCCTCGTGATAACTGTTCTAGAGGCTAGGAATAGATGAAACATACCTCAAAATAATAAAGGCAGAGCCACGATAAACTCATAGCTAACATTATTAAATGGAGACAAGCTAAGAGCATTTCCTTTAAAATCAGGAACAAAACAAAGATGTCCACATACCTCTCTTTTATGTGATATAGTACTCAAAGTCTTAGCTGCAGCAATGAGACAAGAGAATGACAGAAAAAAAGATGATTAATAATAATAGGGAAAGAAGAAGTCAAACAAGTCCTGTTTGCAAATGACAAGATTCTTCATGTAAAAGTCCTATTGAATCCACTAGATTTATGGATAAACACTATAGTTAAGTTACGGGATACAAAATAAATACTTGTAAAAGTTGCCTTTACTAACTAACAGCCTTCTCTCTGAGAAAGAGATTAGGAAAGATATTCCATTGTAATGACTCATGATTTAAAGAACTGGATCCAGGAAGGTGACAATGACAAGAAGTTAGGAGAAAGCTGGGCACCCTGGAACAGGCCTTTAATCCCAGCACTCAGAGGCACTTTCTAGATTTTCATTAAAGTATAGGAGAAGATAGTATGACAAATCAAAGCTGAAGTCAGTAATAGTAAGGGGTTAGACTTTTCTACAATCACATTCCATTGTGCCAATTCTTAATATAGTTATTAAGAAACTGTGAAGACTAACTTCTCCACTCTGGATAATTACCCATGGTTTCTTCTTAAAATTTTATTACTTCAGTTTAGACAAATTTTTTATTAAATGATTTTTATTAAATAACTAAACAGTTGTTCATGTGATTTTTCTTTTTGGACATTAATAATAGATTTAATAATAGATTTCTTAGTATTAAGCCATTTATGTATCCTGAAATGAATGTATTTTCAGGGAAATACTATATTATAAACATGGTGTATAGGTGTTTATATGCTCCTGACATCACAGAAACAAATTCAAAAATTTCCTCACATGCCAAAAGTGTATATATGGTATGTTTATATGTGCCTTAAAGATTTGGTAGAATGTATATTTTATTGAGAGGTAACTATATGTGTGGTGTGTGTATGTATATATAATATATATATATATATTTATATATATGTGTGTGTATATGTATATTCAGTATTTAGACCCACCAGACGAGGGCATCAGAACCCATTGCAGATGGTTGTATGCCACCATGTCACCATGAGGCTGCTGAGAATTGAACTCAGGACCTCTGGGAGAGCAGCCAATGCTCTTAATTGCTGAGCCACCTCTCTAGCCCACCATATATTTTCTTAATTTATTTTGTGGTAATTGGTGTCCTAAGATATCTCTTGCTGTGGTTAGTTTAGATAATTAAAAATGTGCTAAAACAGTAATTCTTGAAGGTTTTGGTCTTAGGAACTCTTTGTTTAAAAGTTGCTAGGGGCTTCAAAGAGCTTTGACTTGTGTGGGCTACCACTATTGACATTTGCCATGTTAAACGTTAAAATAGAAGCATTCAAAGTTAACTTATTTTTAAAATAAGAAACCCACTAACTACTAATATATTTATAAGAAGAATTCTTTCCATAAAAGAATTTAAAATAGCTTCCATAACAAAACTATTGGTGAGAAAGGTGGTATTGTATTTATACTTTTGAAAATCTCCAGCCGGGCAGTGGTGGTGCACACCTTTAATCCCAGCACTTGGGAGGCAGAGGCAGGCGGATTTCTGAGTTCGAGGCCAGCCTGGTCTACCAAGTAAGTTCCAGGACAGCCAGGGCTACACAGAGAAACCCTGTCTCGAAAAACCAAAAACCAAAAAAAAAAAAAAAAATCTCCTTAATGTATTATTTGCAAAAAACAACACAGTTTTCATACCTGCCTCTGCACTCAGTGTCAAGTTGTTTCACTTTGATTGGAATAAACTTTATGTAGAAAGTCCTTGTGAGCATGGATATGTATTCGGAAAAGGAAGGAAGACATAATAACCTATTTACAAAGCAATGAATACTCTTTACTTAAGCTACACTTAAACTGTATGTGTAGTTACTGTGAGAATCTGGAAGTCTGTGACCATGGAATTTACTATAAATATCTCTTACATTTTAACAGAATACTCGTCATCAAGTAAATATTGAATCCCTGAATTACACAGATCTAACTGTTGACATATTTCATGGTATCACATTTAAAAATCATATTTTCATCGTTTCTATGAGTCATAGGAGAAAAGCTTTGAGTACTAGGCAACTGGTAAAGTCAGAGTGGCATATCCATTTTCCAAATGCATTTTCAAACTCTAACTTGAGTTTGAAAGCTCAAATTCTATGATTGGAAATTGCCTATTACTTGACAGGCTCATGCTGTGTGTGTGTGTGTGTGTGTGTGTGTGTGTGTGTGTGTGTGTGTGTGTGTGTGATCTATCCCTGGAACAGGGTGTGAGGGCCAGAGCTCAGCTGTCTTTCCTCAGGAGCTTTTAACCTTGTTTTTTTTGAGACAAGGTTCCTCACTAGGACCTGGGGCTCACTGATTAGTATTGGTTGACTGGTTGGTGAGTTCCATGATCCTCCTGCCTCCACTCCGCTGGCACTAGGACGACAAGTGTGCACCACCACACTTGTTTGGTTTGGTTTGACATGGGTCTTGAATTGAACTTGGCTCCTCGTGCTTGCACAACAAGCCCTGTAATGATGCATCTGTCCCTCTAGCTCTCCATGTTAGGCATTTTTGAGGAAATGTTTTAAATACATACTACTGTTTGAACAGTCAGTGTTTTTTTTTTTTTCCCCAGGAAAGAAAGAGGCTGGCAGCTTCAACTCAGCATCCCTGTGCTTTTCCTCTTAAAGTGCTGTGTGTGTTATGTTAATCATGTTAACTGCTATTCCCTAACCTCAGAATCCACCCAAAGTTGGGTTTCTACCAGTACAAGTGTGTTAAGTGCTGCACATGCAGCACATTTAGGAGACACTTTGTATCCTTTTCTGTGGTGTATTTACTGATATCCTGCACCATGTCTCTGTTAGGTC
The DNA here is from genome assembly GCF_004785775.1 of Grammomys surdaster. NCBI lineage: Eukaryota > Metazoa > Chordata > Mammalia > Rodentia > Muridae > Grammomys > Grammomys surdaster. Next base: position 7,174,980 of record NW_021604566.1, on the reverse strand, counting down.
ACTGCTACTTTCTATCCAGACTTGGTAAGAACTTTCTCTCACACAAATGTCTCTTTGTTTGAGCCACGGTTAAGTTTCCTCAACTTGTGAGTTGTCTTCTGATTTTGCTTATTATGGTTTTTACTGTGTAGATAGTTTATATTTTTGCTATCAATTCCATCAGTCTTTTCTCCTCTGACTTTGAGGCCATGTTTGTCTTCAGCAGCGTCTGTAAAAGCCCCAATGGTTTTGTTGGCTATTTTCACTGTTTTTGCTGAGTTCTTTGATCATTCTAAGTTTATTCTTAGATGTTAAGGGGACTCTTACTTTTCCCAGATTTACCACTGTTCCACCCTTAAAAAAATACTATTAGAACTTCCTGATCTGTCTTGTACCTTGTGTGAACAATCCTGCCACCTGCCAGAGTCATCTGGATTCATGAATGAAAGACACACACAGACTTACACACATACACACACAAACCAGTTAATTTTGGAATGCCTTGGCTAGCTCAGTGGTTGGGCACTTCTAATCCACCCCAAGGCTAACATATATTTCTCTCTTGTAACAGCTTCTAATTCTGTGTTTTATCTTTGCTGTCCTGTTACCTTTTGGGCAGTTCCCCCATAGGGCCACTTTCCTCTTCCACCTACATTTTGGATGATTTTTCCTCTATAGCTCCTAAACCTGATCCCTCTGCCGTTGAGTCCTGGTGAATCTGCCTGCTTCTCTCCCTCCTATTTGTCCCAAGTCTGGGAATCCTAAAAGTCCCACTCTTAGCTATTTCTACTTGAGTAAATTGAAGACACTTTATTATAATTAAATCAGAATCTAATATAACCATGAGTTTACTATCTGGCCCTTAACTTATGTTACTTAATCATCCTAAACAGTTTGTAATAGCAATTATTAGAAGGACTGGGTCAAAGCCTTGTATTCATAAATGAGTTCCACAGGCACAATGCCTACCTAAGAGTAATAATATTAATTTCAAATTTGTATCAATACATAGATTTATACCAATAAAAACCTTAATTCTATATCCATATATAAATTCTGTACCAATGCAAGAAATTATAGCTGAGCGCTGAAAGGAGCATAGTATGTGCTATGTTGAAAAACCAATCATATTATACTTCTGTATGTGCTTGAAATGTTCATTAAACATTATTTTGATAGACAACAACAAATCCTGGTAAGGCTGTACATAAAGAGGAACTTTTACTTATTGCCAGTGGAAGAGTAAAACTAGTATAGTTGTTATACAAAGCAATATAGTTTTTTCTCAAAAATAATAAGAACACAATTACCGTATGACCCAGGAGTACCACTTCTGAGTATTTACCTAGTGGACTCCTATCACAGAGATACTTCACATGCATGCGTGCACACACACACACACACACACACACACACACCATTATATGTATTATGTATAATTGTATATATTACATATATATTAGTGCATCATTTATAATATCAGGGAAATGAAACTAGCTTAGATGGCCATCAACAGACGAGCAGATAATGAAAACAAGGCAATACACACCATGACATTTTATCAGCTATAAAGAAAAATGAAACTAATGAAATGTTAAGGAAATAGATGAACCAAGGTAATAGTATATTAAGTGAGGTAACACAGACTCAAAGAGGGCTCTCTCATATACAAATCTAGCTTATAATGTTTATATGAATGCATATACATGGGGTGTGTATGGATACGGGCTGTGAAACTAGGAAGAACCATGAGAGGGAGAAAAGAGCTGCTAAGGAAGGTAGGAGGGAAAAGCTGTGGGGGATGGGTGGGCACGGGGAAGCAGAGTCGTGAGCAATAAAAGGGAGAAAAGGGAGTCAGCAAGAACTGATTTTGTTTGAAAATGCCATAACATGAACCAGCAAAATGGCTCAGTGGCCAACAATGCTTGCTGTTAAGCCTGGCAACCTGAGTTTGATCCCCAGAATCCACAGTGGAAGGACAAAACCAACTCCCCAACGTAGTCCTTTGACCTCCGCTTGTGTGCTGTGATATGTACACAAATACACGTTTCTCTCTCTCCCTCCCCCACACTAATTTTTTAAAGTACACGATGAAACTTAATATTGTGAATGCTAATTTAAAAATAATGGCAGGCTGTGGTGATACATGGTTTTATTCCCAGCACTTGGAAGGCAGAGTCAAGTGAACATCTGTGAGTTCAAGACCAGTGTAGTCTACATAGCAAGTTCCAGGTTATCCAGGGCTGCATGGTGAGATCTTGTGTAAACTTTTTAAAAATAAGAAAAAGGCATTTTGAGATTGTTACCATGCCTAACTTGTACTATACATTCAGAACTAATTGCAGTGAATAAAAAAATACACGTTTCCTTTTCTACTCTGAGTTGTTTCAAGAAAGATACCTTGCAGCCGGGCAGTGGTGGCACACACCTTTAATCCCAGCACTTGGGAGGCAGAGACAGGCGGATTTCTGAGTGCGAGGCCAGCCTGGTCTACAGAGTGAGTTCCAGGACAGCCAGAACTACACAGAGAAACCCCGTCTCCAAAAAACAAAAAAAAAAAAAAAAAAAAGAAAGAAAGATACCTTGCTTTTATATCTTACACAAATATGACTCATTCATTCCTTCCACAAATGTTAATTGAACATCAATGATCTATATCAGGAACATAAAATATATATATATATATATCTCAGATCTCACTTAAATTTAGATAATATTGAGGCCACTGTTTCTTTCAGGGAGCTTACATTCATTATATTAACGAAGAAGGGAAAATTATTTTTATTTTCTGAGGAAGATAAGGGAATAGGTAAGGTGAATTTAGGAGGGGACACAGTTCACTTGGTAGAGTTGGCCTAACATGTAGGAGACCCTGGGTTCAGTGTCCAGCATCACATAAATGGTGCTCTTGGTTCACAAGCTGAAACCTCAGTATTCCAGAGTTGGAAGCAGGAAGATGAGGAGTTCAAGGTCATCCTCTGTCTTAGTCAGTTGCTGGCCAGTCAGGCCTGTATGAAACTCTGTCAAGGTAAATATCATAACCATAAGAAGGAACTACAACAACATGGTTGATATCAGAGGAAAGAAGGATACAGGGTAGGTGTATATGCTGCCCTGGAGAGAGGGCTCATTACTGCTTTTCCAGAGGATACAGCTTCAGTTCCTGGCACCTGCATGGCAGTATACAACCATCCGTAAGTACTGTTTCAAGGGCTGTGACACCCCCTCCTGGCCTTAGCAAGCACCAGGCTCATACATGGTACACATACATACATGTAGGCAAGACACTCCTGCACATAAATTTTGTTTTAGAAAAAATGAATGACTATTTAGAAAACAAATATCCAGGAAAGAAAGCACGAACTGAATGTGAACTTTGAGAAAGAGTCAGCATTCCTTAGGCAGGATGGTTGGCGTACTTAAGGACTGTATAGGTGTGAATGAAGCAAGAAGGGCAAGAGGCACAGTCTGCTATGCCGTCAGACTCAGATCATGAAGGTTTTAGGCCACAGCAAGAGGGTTGAGCTTTATTGTGATGTAGTGAAGGAGGCAACAGAAAACTGATATTTTAATTTCTATCTTCCTATTTCTTTTGCCCCTCCTCCCTTGACAGCCATCTTTCTACCTTCTATTGTTGCTGTTTCTTAAAGGATTGTATTTTGTTTTTATTCATGTATATGTGTATATCCATGTGAGTGTATGCTATGTGTGTACAAGTATCTGTAAAGGCTAGAAAAGACCTTGGACGTGGCAGCTGGAACTACAGGCTGCTGTGAACAACTCCATATGGATTTGAGAGCTGGACTAGGGCCCCCTGGATGAGCAGTAAATGCTCATAAACACTCAGCCCTCATTCCAGCCCCTCTACTTTCTGTTTCTATCTACTCACAGTAGTGTGTGTTTGTTTCATTAGATCCCATGCAGAAAGGAGATGGTGCTGTGTTCTTCTGCATCTAACATGTCACTTAGCATAAGGTCCTCTCTCTTCATCCCTCTTATTACAAAAGCCTCTTTTCTGAGACATAATGATATTCTGACCATGAGAACTTGTAAGACACTGATGCAGCTTTTCCAACTTTAAACTGTCTGTTGCATGTGGTCACAGGGAAACAGGCCATTTGATAGCTCTCACAGGCTGGAAGTGGAGTACTGTGGTGAGGAGCTTGCCTGTTGGTCCTAGCCTAATGAAAACAATAGATGGGGTAGAAGGAAGCTCTCCTGGTCATCCAAAGGCAACTTGTCAGTGCTTTGGGCTGGACTTTACCAACAGAGATTATGAAAAGTTGTTGGGTTCCAGATGCATTTTTTTTCTGGAGTGTAAATGACAAGATTTGAATTAAAGAAGAGAAGGAAAAGAATTAATATAGGATTTGCGTTCCAGTTTAAGGAGAATTACACACTTGGGGGACATTAACAGGAAAAGAAGATGTGGAACATCTAGATTTGAGCAAGTAATAGTTGAACTGTTCACACAAAATGCAGAGACAGAAGAGACGGTGGGGAATGCTCTGAATTCAAAGAAGAGATCAGGCCTGGAAATGTGACTTTGGGGTCCCAATACCATGGATGCCAGCCCAGGACAGGATGAGATAACATAAAGAGGACATCAAGTGACCCCACTACTCTCGGTGCTTATGATGCAGAGGAGGAAGGAAGCTGGAGGAAAATAGTAAAATAACCCAAAAGATAAAAGGAAGAGTGTTTTCAAAAAGAACTTCGAAAGCAGAGTATGTTAATGTCCGTGGGAGGCTGGGTCAGAATAAAGACAGGCAAATGATGATGTTTGTTTGTTTTGGTGTTTGAGACAGGGTTTCCTGATGTAGCTCTGGCTGTCCTGAAATTAGGCCAATGGACTAGGTTGCCTCTCATACTCAGAGATCTGCCAGCCTCTGCTTCCCTGTTGGGATTAAAGGTGTGTGTCTCCATACCCAGCTGAAGACAGTCAAATATTAGTGAATTATTCCACACAAGCAAACCCATATGATTAGACAGGCAAGGCAGTGAATGTTGTAATCTCAGCACTTAGGGTGTAGAGGCAGGGGGATCAGGAATTCAAGGTCGTCCCCAGGGACAGTAATTTTTAGGCTAGATGGGGTTACAGGAGACCATACCTAAGACAAAACAAAACACAAACAACCAACATAATTATTTCAATAGACAATAAAAAACATTCCTTCATGATAAAAGCACAATAAGCTGGGGAAATGGATCCACAAGAGGACTTTCTTATCGGGGTATTCTATGAAGAACCTACAACTAACATTCTACTCAAAAGCAAAAGAGCAAAAGGTTTTTCTTTCAAGTTCAGAAACAAGGATGCTACCCTTGTCCTTTTCATCCAATATTTTACTGAAAACACCCATCAGGGTAATTAGATGAGAACCCAAAGTAAGCAAGATGGAAGTTGGAAACAAAGTGTCATCTGAATCTGCACCAGAGATAACTTTGTATACAGAAAATTCTAATGGATCATTAACAACACTGCCAAAGACAGGTAGTGTAACACCTGCACACACAAGTCAGTCATGCTGCTGCACATAAGCAGTAGCAACACAAAAATAATTCCAAGGAACAGTAACATTTATAATAGCATCTATAGGAATAAATTAATTAAATGTGAGTTCCACTGAAGGCAGCCCAACTGCCATACATAGGGAACTATAAACTATTGGTGAAAGAAGTATAGAAGAGGGGCTGGAGAGATGGCTCAGCGGTTAAGAGCACTGACTGCTCTTCCAGAGGTCATGAGTTCAATTCCCAGCAACCACATGGTGGCTCACAACCATCTGTAATGGGATCGGATGCTCTCTTCTGGTGTGTCTGAAGACATCAAAAGTGTACCCATAAATTAAATGAATAAATAAATCTTAAAAAAAAAGGAAGTATAGAAGACAAACATACACGGATGTATAGCTATGTTCATAAATTGGGAGCGTCAGTGTTTAAGTGCTGATGCTGATTGGTTGACCTGCAGTCAGTGCAATCTCTTTCAGCTCTCAGCTGACTTCTTTACTTGGAGTTATGTGAGTCCGAAAGCAGCTAACCACAGCTGCTGTAAATTTGTGAGTACAGTAGCCATGCCATATCCAGAAGACAGCATCTCACAGCATCTTCCACACCCTTGGGCTCTGCACTGCCTGCCTGCTGCAGAAAGAAGCTCCTCTGACTAAGGCACATCAGTAACCTATGGGATCAAACAGAATATTAAGAAGAGCATTTGACAGCATGACCATTTAGCTATAGCAATAGTAGGCCCCCACCATGGGACCTATGTGAGGGGGCTTTGGAACAGGTTCACAGTAGTAGATGTAAATTCCCTGCTATGAAGTAGACCTCAGATCCAATCAGGAAGTAGTTGCTCACCCCATATTGTAGCAGTGAGCACATCTTGCCTGGTATGTTAGAGTTCAGCACTCTGTTCTCTATTGGGTACCAATGGCTTTTCTTCCCCAGTAACCTACACAACACCTTTGGGAACTATAAAAGTAGTCAGCAGTGAGGAACTTTTCAGGTTAGGTCCAGATTGATCTCTCTTTATCTTGCAACCAACTTGTGCATCAACAATAAGATCTTACCATCTAGTTCTTGTGCTCAGCTAAGAGCAATAACAATAGGTTGCATTGTTTTGGGGTTCTTTCTGTCCAATACTCATGGTTAGCACTGAGATTTCATTTAATAACCAATGTCTTCTGAGAAAGCACCGTCTACCCACACAGTGGTCAAACTCCTGCTTCTTTGATTCCTTGCAGTCTTTTTTGGTTTCCATTTCATTAATTTCTTCCGTGATATTAATGATTTTTTTCTATACTGATTTGAGGTCTAGTGTCATCTTTTCCTATGTTTCTAAGATGAGTCAATAAATTCTTTATTTGAGGTCTCTCTGATTTTATTTATATATTCACTTTACAATCCAATATCAGCTCTTCCTCTCTTCCCAGTACCTCTTCTCACAAATCGTCCCCGATTCCACCTTCCCCTTTCCTAACTAATACCCTCCCTAACAAGGACATCATGAATACCCCCGACTAGTCATCCCCTCCCCCCCTCACATCAAGTTGCTGCTGGAGTAGGTGCATCCTCTCCCACTGAGGTCAGACAAAGTGGTCCAATTAGGGGCACTGGATCCTCAGGCAGCAAGCTCAGGGACAGCCCCTGCTCCAGTAGTTGGGGGACACACGAAGAACAAGCAGCACATCTGGTACATATGTGCAGGGAACCTAGGTCCAGCCCCTGCTTGCTCTTTTGTTGGTAATTCAGACTCTGGGAGCCTCCAAGGGTCCAGTTTAGTTGACTCTGTGGTTTTCCTGAGGAGTCCCTGTTCTCTTCTGGTCCCTCAATTGTTTGAACTCCAGCTAATGTTTGGGTGTGAGTCTCTGCATCTCTTTCCATTGGCTGCTGGGTGGAGCCTCTCAGAGGACAGTTATGCTAGGTTCCTATCTGCAAGCATAACAGAGTACCATTAATAGTGTCAGGGATTGGTTCTTGCCCATGGGATGAGTCTCAATTTGGGGCAGTCATTGGTTGCTCATTTCCTCAATCTCTGTTCTATCTTTGTCCCTGCACATCTTGTAGGAAGGACACATTTTGGGCAGAAGGTTTTGTAGGTAAGTTACTGTCCTTATCCTTCTACTAGCTACAGGAAGTGGCCACTTCCAGATCCATTTCCCCTACTACTAGGAGTTTCAGCTAGTGTTGCCATATACCCTCTGTGGCTTCTCCCCATCCCAGGTCTCTGGCACATCCTAGAGACTGCCCTTCCCAACGTCATTCTCCTTTCTTTTTCCCCTGTTTTCCCTACATATGATCTTCCTCCCCACCACCACCACCCCGCTCCCCTGCCCATGCCCTCTTCCACTCAATTCCCTCCTACAATTGACCTCTTGTTATTTCTCTTCTTTAGGTCTGTTGATTACAACATGGTTATTTTGTATTTTATGGCTAATATCCACTTATAAGTGAGCACACGCCATGCATATTCGTTAAAGTCTGGGTTTCCTCATTCAGGATGATATTTTCTAGCTCCATCCATTTGCCTACAAAATTCATAATGTCCTTGATTTTAATGGCTCAGTAGTATTCTATTTTGTAGATATATCACATTTTCTGAATCCATTTTTCAGGTGAGAGAAATCTAGGTTGTTTCCAGTTTCTGGCTATTACAAAATAAAGCTGCTATGAACATAGTTGAACAAATGTCCTTGTATGGTGGTAGAACAACTTTTGTGTATATGTTCAGAATTGGTATAGCTGGGTCGTGAGGAAGAATGAGTCCTAATCTTCTGAGAAGTCACCAAATTGATTTCCAGAGTGGCTGTATAAGTTTGTGATCTCACCAGCAGTAGCTGAGTGTTCCCCTTGCTTCACAACTTTGACAGCATGTGCTGAGTTTTTGAGTTTTTGATCTTAGCCTTTCTGATGAGTGTGAACTCTCAGAGTCATTTTAATGTGCATTTCCCTGATGACTAAGAACAGTAAACATTTTTTGAGGTGCTTCTCGGCCATTCGAGATTCCATTGCTGAGAATTCTCTGTTTAGCTCTGTAGCCCATTTTTAAATTGGGTTATTTGGATTGTTGTTATCTAACTTCTTGAGTTCTTCATATATTTTGGACATTAGTCATCTGTGAGATGCAGGATTAGTGAAGATCTTTTACCAATCTGCAGGCTGTCATTTTGTCCTGATGATGGTGTCTTTTGACTTATGGAAGCTTTTTAGTTTCATGAGGTCCCATTTATTAATTCTTGATCTTAGCACCTGAGCCATTGGTGTTCTGCTCAGGAAGTTGTCACCCGAACCATTGAGTTCAAGGTTATTCCCCACTTTCTGCTCTATTACATTTAGTGTATCTGGGCTTATGTTCAAATCTTTGATCCATTTGGACTTGAGTTTTGTATAGGATAATAGATATGGATCTGTTTGTATTCTTCCACATGCAGACATCCAGTTAGACCAGCACCATTTGTTGAAGATACTCTCCCTTTTCCATTATATGGTTTGGGCTTCTTTGTCAAAAATCAAGAGTCCCTAAGTGTGAGGGTTTATTTCTGGGTCTTCAATTTGATTCCATTTTTTTACCTATATGTTTCTATACAAATACCATGCAGTTTTTATTACTATCGCTCTGTAGTACAGCTTGAAGTCAGGGATAGTGATACCTCTAGAAGTTCTTTTAGTGTTCAAGATCATTTTAGCTATCCTGGGTTTTTTGTTTTTCCATATGAAGTTGAGAATTGTTCTTGAACAATTCTTTGTGTTGGAATTTTAATGGTAATTTCATTGAATCTGAAGATTGCTTTTGGCAAGATGGCCATTTTCACTGTGTTTATCCTACCAATCCATGAGTAAGAGAGATCTTTCTATCTTCTGATGTATTCCTCATTTCTTTCTTCAGAGACTTGAAGTTCTTGTCACACAAGTCTTTGACTTGCTTGGTTAGAGTTACACCAAGGTATTTTTATGTTATTTGTGGCTACTGTGAAGGGTACTGTTTCTCTAACTTCTTTTTCAGCCTGTTTATCACTTGAGTAGAGGGCTACTGATTTCTTTGAGTTAATTTTGTATCCAACCACTTTGCTGAAGATTTTTATCAGCTGTCGGAGTTCTCTGGTAGAATTTTTGGGGTCACTTATGTATACTGTCATATCATCTTCAAGTAGTTATACTTTGACTTCTTCCTTTCCTATCTGTATTCCCGTGACCTCCTTTCATTGTCTTATTGGTCGGCTAGAACTTCAAGTACTGTATTGAAGAGACATGGACAACCTTGTCCATGTCTTGTCCCCGATTTTAGTCAAATGCTTTAAATTTCTCTCCATTTAATTTGATGTTGGCTATATATTGTTGTATATTGCCTTTATATCCCTGATCTTTTCAAGACTTATCATGAAGGGTGTTGAATTTTGTCAGATGTTTTTTCGGCATCTAGTGAGATGATTATGTGGCTTTTTGCTTTCAGTTTGTTTATATGGTGGGCTGTGTTGATGGATTTTTGTATATTGAACCACCCCTACATCTCTGGAATGAAGCCTACTTGATCATGTTGGATAATGTCTTTGATATGTTCTTGGATTCAGTTTGTGAGTATTTTATGGAATAGTTTTGCATCAATAGTCATAAGATAAATTGGTCTGAAGTTCTCTTTCTTTGTTTAATCTGATTTCTTAGTGCAAGCACTCAGAGCTAAACCTTCCCTTCTTAAGACTGCTTTTGCTTAATCCCATGAAGTTTTGTTATGTTGTGTATTTCATTTTCATTTGATTCTAGGATTTAAAATTTTTCCTTCTTGATTTCTTCAAGGACTCATTCATGATTCATTTGAGGGTTATTTAATCTCTGTGAGTCTTAGTTAGGGTTTTATTGCTATGAAGAGACATCATGATCTCATCAACTTTTATAAAAGACAACAACATTTAATTGGGGCTGGCTTACAGTTTCAGAGGTTTAGTCCATTATCATTATGGTGGGAAGCATGGCAGTGTCCAGGCAGACATGGTGCTGGAAGAGCCAAGAGTTTTACATCTTAAACTGGAGGCAGCAGGAGACCGTTCCACTACACATATGTTGATCATATAAAAGTCCTCAAAGCCTGTCCCCACCATGACACATTTCCTCCAACAAGATCACACCTACTCTAACAAGGACACATACCTACTAATAGTGTTACTCCCTATGTGTCTATAGGTGCCAATTGCATTCAAACTACCACATGTATGTATGTTCTAGGGTTTCTCTTGCTGTTGATTTATAGTCATAGTCTATTGTCATCAGATACAAGTAATTATTTCAATTTTGAAGTAATTGTTGAGATGTTTTATATCCTATTATATGGTTTGTTTTTTAAAATTATATTTGTATTATTTCTTTACGGATTTTATACAATGCATGTTGTCATATTTACCACCTAGCTCCTCCCAGATCTACCTCCACCTCCTGCCCATCAACTTCCTGCTCTCTCTCTCTCTCTCTCTCTCTCTCTCTCTCTCTCTCTCTCTCTCCCTCTCTCTTTCTCTTCTCTCTCTCTTCTCTCTCTCTCTTCTCTCTCTCTCTCTCTCTCTCTCTCTTCTCTCTCTCCTCTCTCTCTGCCTCTCTCTATCTCTGTCTTTCTGTCTCTGTCCGTCTCTGTTTCTGCCTATCTCTGTCTCGGTCTCTCCCTCCCTCCCTCTAGCATATGATTTATTTTGGAAAAGAATACGTTCTTCTCCAGTGTTTTGATAAAATGGTCTGTAGATATCTGTCAAGCTCATTTGATGTTAAGAAGTCGGTTGATTCACACATCTCTCTATTTTTTGTTAGACTGACCTGTCAGTTGGTGACAGTGAATATTCATGTTGCCCCTCCTCTTGTGCTAGGGCTTATTTTTTGTCTTCTTGTTGTTTTATGAAGTTGGGTGGACCTATAATTGGGGCATACATGTTTCCTGCCTTTTGATCCAATCTAGTAGTCTGTGACTTTTGATTGGAGAACTGAGATCATTAGTTATTCAGTGTTATAACGGAATGTTATATATTGATTCTTACAATTTTGTTGATTTTGTAGTGTTTCTCTACACCCTTTTTCTCTCTTGTGTAACTATTATTCTATGTGGTTTATTCTTTTTTGTGGCCTCATGGGTTTTTTCTTCATTCCTTCAAATATTTTCTGTAGCACTGACTTAGTGGTCATGAATTCTTTTAGACTATTTTTACCATGGAAAGCTTTTATTTTTCTTTCAATTATGACAGTAACATTTTTGGAGATCATAGTTGGGGTTGGCAGTTATCTTGTGGAACTTGAAATACCCCCTCCCAGGCTTCCTGGGTTTTAAAGTTTCAGTTGATTAATCGGCTGTTATTCTGATGGGCCTGCCTTTCTATGTGACTCGATGTTTCTCTGTTGCTGCTCACAATATTTTTCTGGTATATTTTGTGTTTTAATTATAACATGAGGTGGGGTGGGGTCTTTCTCTGATCTTGTCTGATTGGTGTCCTTCGTCTAGATTGCCATTTCTTTTGCTAACTCTGGAAAGTTTTCTGTTACAATTATTTTAAAACATGTTTTCTGTGCCTTTAGGCTCGGTGAGATAGAACAGTGCATAAAGGTTCCTGCTGCCAAGCCTGATGACCCGAGCTCAGTCTTGGAGATCCAAATGATAGAATGAGTAAACTAATATCCAAAAGTTCTCCTCTGGCTACCATGCATGCCTTGCAGGTGACTCTCTGTCTCTGTTCCTTTCTCTGCTTAGAAACAAAATGAAAAATGTTTCTTCTTTTCCTTCTATGCCTATTATATCTGAAGATTTGGTCTTTTCAGTGGCACATATACCTTGTAATATAAGTCAATTCAACTGCTTTTGGAAGCATTTTTTTAAGTCTAAAAAAAAGATTTTTAAAAATGTTATCACTCAGGCCCTATATACTCTAGAGAAATTAAAACATTTTCCTATAAAAATGTTTGTCTGGGTTGTCATATCTGGATTGTTCATGATATCTCTCAAAGTAGAAACAGTTCTGATGCCCATCAGCCAGTGAACAGATGAAATGAGCTGTATTCAGAAGGCAGAGTGCTGAGGCACGCTATAAAAGGAATGAGCTTTGGGAAGAGTCAGCTGTCAAATAAGCCAGTCACAGGAAGTCACACATTATGCAATCAGATTATATGCAGTGTCAAAACTAGGAAATTCTGTGGAGACAGAGAGTGGGTTAGTGGTTGCTTAGTGCTGGCTAGGGAGTAGGGTGGCTGAGAAAGTGTGGTAAACATATTCTGATGCTGAGTTCCATTCCGGTTGCACAACTCTGGGTACACTGAAAGCCACTGGAACACACTTTCAACAGGGAACACTCACTTTGGGGAATGAGGAGTGAGGCTGTTTCTAAAAAGGAAGAACAAACACAGACATGTCATTTTTTTCTTCTTTGGTCAAGTTCAGTTTTAAATATTATATTCTTTTTTATATTATTGTAAATGAAACTAGTTTTAAAAACCTCTTCCTGGTTGTTCATTACTATTGTACGAAGGCAAATTCCTTGCTCATTTATTTATTATCATTATGATCATTAGCTTTGGGTTTCTTTTTATTTTGTTTTTTAGTTTTTTTGAGACAGGGCTTCTCTGTATAGACCTGGCTGTACTGGAATTCAGACCGGCTTCTGCCTCCCCCCCCCCCAAATTCATTTATTTTTTTAAACTCTGTATTGGTTCTTTGTAAGTTTCATCACGTACTCCAATCCCACTCATCCCTCACTCCCCTCACACTTGCCCTCCACTCTTGCAACCTCCCCACCAACAGAGAAAAAAAAATCTCATTATGGAAGCTGTAGTGTGTCACACAGTATACCCTTTTGTCCACACTTCTTTGCTTACAAATGTTCATTGCAATGACCCCCCGTCTGGTACAAGGCCTCTCACTTCTACTTTATCAATACTGGAACCTCACTGGGACTCCTCTTGGATATCCTGTTGTGGCCTGTATCATAGAGATACTGTAGTTTTGGATCTGCAGAACTAGCCCCTGTATGCACTTCAGCAGTTCATCAATAGGGTATCCTGCTGCCCGGGTGAGGTACAGAGCCCACTCTTCCGATTATTGCAGCTGCTGAGGGTTGTAGCCAAGTCTATTTTCATGACCCCGGGACCAGCTCTCCCATGATTCCCAGGTAATGGGTGGAGCCAATTCTGCACAGCCTTCAGACATGAACATGTCCCTGAGTGATAGAACAGACCAGAGACATCTGCCTGGCCTTTGGTGGTAACAGAGCCCTGCTCCTGCAGGGCCACAGACACACAGATGTGGCCCCAGTGGCAGCACAGGCCAGAACGCCACCATGGTGCCAGGTGCTATCACTGGATATTCACATCAGCTGTTCCTCACTACCCTCGAACCTCCAGTTCTGCCTCTCTTCATTGTGCACACATCCTTCTGTTTCTCTTTCTCTCCCATCTTTCCACCACTTACTTGCTCCTCTTAGTGGTGCCCAGGGCCTCTGGGTGTCTGAGATGTTCTCAGGGGTCATCTCATGGTGCTAATCTGGTGGTCATCTTGGGCTTGATTCTTGCCCAGCCCACTCAAGTGGCCCTTTTTGATGATGGTTGTCTGTCTTGGGCTCATTGTCACCTGGGGCTGGAAGTCCCAGGAGGGGTGCTTCTAGTCTCCAGGTTGCTCCCCTTTGTTGAAGTCTATCTGGGCCTGCCTAGCACTGGACTGCTGGTTGTCTCAGTTTCACGTCTTCAGAGAATTTTTGGCTACTAATCATTCATAGGTCAGTGTTTACAGGTCAAAACACTGAACAGAGACATAGCCTCTATCCCCTCTCCCACCTACTGACACACATGTGTCACAGCAGTCATACCTGCAATGCCTCTAGGGGCAGGTTATTTATTTATTTTTAAATTTTTTATTGGATATTTTATTTACATTTCAGATGTAATCCTCTTTTCCCATTTCCCCCACCCACCCAGGAACCCCCTATCCCATACCCCCTTCTTCTGCTTCTATGAAGATATGCCCCCACCCCCTCCCACTCCCACCTTCCCACCCACGATTTCCCCCACACACACTGGGGCGTCCAGCCTTCACTGGACCAAGGACTTCCTCACCCACCTATTAGGTGCTTTTAGGATAATTTCCATGACAATTATAAACTAGCACTGCCAGGAACAAAAAGAACAAAGAGATGGGAAATAGCTCTGTAGATAGAAGGGTTAACATTCACAAGTCACTAGGTTAAAACCAAGACGTTTTTATATAGCTTTTGTGGCTCAGTAATTCCAGCATTCAGAAGGCTGGAGTTTGAGATTAGCCTGGGCAACAAAGTGAACTCCAGGTCACTCTAAGTAACAGAAAGACCTTATCTCAAACAGAACAAAACAAAACAAAACAAAACAAAATAAAACAAAGCAAAGCAAACAGAAACAACAAAACCCCACCACCTACAACCACCAAAAAAACCCAGCAAAAAACAAAACAACAAAAAAAAAACAAACAAAACTACAAGACCAAAACAAAAAAACAAATAAGTTAATAATGAAACATATGTTATAATCACACTGAATAGATAATTTTAATATCTTCCCAATTCAGTTTACCTTGTGAATTAGCCATTTCTATAATAACCATCACATTCTGAACCAACTGATCTACTTGGACCATGTTGGGTGTTTATGTTGTTTTATTTTGGCAAAATAAAGCGGCTTTGGATGAATATTTCACCAGTTAAAGTTTTTGTAGTGCTTCACAGGACAGATGTACTGAAGCTTATGTACTGAATACTCAATACACAACATTTTTAGGGATCCTGTAAATTTCGTTTTGTTAAAGTGGGACTTTACAATATAGTCAGGCTGGTCTTGAACTCTCAGTCTACCTCCCTCAGCCTCCTGAGTATTGAAACTACAGGGTTCTTGACATGCTGCCAAACTGCAGTTGGTTTTCAGAAAGTTGTAGTGACTTAGCCATGTGGGGAAGATCCTGTTTTACGACAACTTCATCAGCACTGAGAAATATGTGCATGTGCCTTTTAAAATATCTTATTTTTAATGTGCAAATCTCTAAACACTTGAGAGAGGACATTTTCCTGTGATTCCTATTGTCTCTTAAATGCATTTCTTTATTTCAAACCCACTTTTCTAGACTTTTCTTTATTCTCTTTTTTGGGCAAGATGAGATTTCTTTTTCATTTTTCTGTTGTCACATTCTAACAAAACACTTTTCTCAGTCAACTGTCCGTGTTTAATTTATATTGTGATGTTCAGAAATCCTCTCCACTGTGTAATTAATCCTGGCAATCTCTTCTATAGCTTTTCCATTGCTTTCATACTTTAAAATCTTCTCCCTCTCCGGCTTTATAATAAGCTTTCATTCTGTTTTCTTCCAGTGTTCCATATGGTCTCTAGTCCATCTGGAAATGATTTTGGTATGTGGTATGTAAAGTATTTATTGAAAAAAATACTTTTAGTAAAACTGATGTGCTAGGCTAGACTCTTTGAAAACAGGAAGCATGTTTTATTCACTCTTGGGGTTCCTTGGCTTTCCCAGATAGAAACATGACTAGCCACCCTCTGTTGCCTTAGGTTCTAGAAGCCTCAGTATATTCAGAAACAATGAATGGCTTTCACAGTCCATAGTATAGAAGAGACAGTACTCATGGCAATCAACATGATTGGTGTCCCTACATTTCACCACTTGGCCTTGGGGACACCTTCCACCCTAGGTCTCTGCAGTCTCAGGAAAACACTCCTGTAACCCCTGGAGACTTCCTGTCTCTGGCCAGCAGCACCTCCTGGTGTCTCCTTTCCTTTGTCTAGGCTAACTTACCACATGGGTAAATTCTTCCGGGCTTCAAGAGCACCTCCCCAGTCGAGGATAAACCATTTTCTGGTTGCCTTTTAAATATTCATTCATTCATCTATTTTTGATATGGAGTAGAGGAACTATTGTGGGTGGGGCTGTCAGCCCAGTTCCTTAGTGATCAATGCTATGAATGGTCAGTCGACTCCCACACCGATGTCTGGAGCTGTGAGTACCAATTGCAGCTCTGACTGGGAGTTTAAAGCAAGGTACATAAAATGTGCTAAAACTGAATTTTATTAGATAGGGAAGAATCTATGAAATTTTCAGAGAACAGAGAGCTTAAAGAACCTTGTAGTTCTTTAGTAGTTAGTGTTTGAACCTAATTAAAGGCAATAAAGGATAGTGCTACTCTAGAAAGTACATTG
Source organism: Grammomys surdaster (assembly GCF_004785775.1). Taxonomy (NCBI): domain Eukaryota; kingdom Metazoa; phylum Chordata; class Mammalia; order Rodentia; family Muridae; genus Grammomys; species Grammomys surdaster. The sequence goes on along the minus strand of NW_021604566.1, from coordinate 7,158,312 downwards.
CTGACTAAATTTGAAACTTTCTCTAACATCCCAGAAAGATGTTAACCAGTATGAGCCAAAGTATGACTACCGAAAAAGCCAAGAGAAACCCCGGAATAACATTCTTCCTGCGGAGCCAAGACTTTATTCAACTGACTGTGTGTACAGAAAAACCCTGGTGAGGAATTACTATGGCTAAAATCACAATAGTTGCAAGTCATGGGTAATCATGTAAAATACACTGAAGTGGACCATTAATGACAGCTGCAGGGTCTGCTAAGTCACCCCTTTGCCACAGCATTTAAACAATATGAGAGAAAACATATGCTTTATTCTTCAGAGGGTTCTGTGACAGGACTCCCTAGTTCTCTGGGACCTAAACCTTCCTCAGCATTTGACAAATGTTTTCTTGGACTCACAGTACAGCATGCTCTCCTGTGCTCCACTGCTCCTGAGACTGGGAAAATCTACCTCCAGTTCTAAATCAAGGAAGTTCTGCACCTTGGCCTCTCGAAAGTGCACAAGCTTCTAGCCCTGTCTACCCATGTTCCCTAACCTCCTGCCTTTCTCTTTAACTGTCTTCTGCATGCCCTCTACTGTCCCATAGACCTTCAGCTTTCCCTCTTTGTAATGGAATTCCCTGCTCAGCAGTGTGCTCTTTTGTTTTATTTTCTGCAGCTTCCTTTTTTTAGCTGAATGTGTGGGGTTTTCCCCTCAGGAGGGAGCCTGCTCCATGTTAATAGTATGTACGTGTAGAAAGAGTGGTTCTCACATGCGTGGATGAACATACACCAAGGCACTGGAGAAGAATGTTTTGTCTCTGTGGTGTCATCTGTTTCTTAAAATATGGTGATAATGTCAGCACCAGGGAGCCTGAGACAGGAGGATTGTGAATTAAAGGCCAGCTAGGGACCACCAAGACAACTCAGTGGGTCAGAGTATTTGTTGCCAATCCCAAAGACCTGAGTTTGCTCCCCAGAACCCACACAGGAGAAAGAAAGAACTGGCTCTTGCAAGTTATCTGCTGCCCTCCATGTATATGCCATGGTATTCATGTGTAAACACACACACATTAAATAAATGTAAAAATTTTTCTTTAGAAAAATGAGGTAGCCTAAGTTATATAATGAGACCCTGTTGTAAAAAATAAACAAAACACTATTTCATAGTTCAGAATTAGGGTTAGAGTTATTGTGTTGAAATACGTTCCTAAGGCACACCTATGCTTCTGGTTTTGTTTGTTTTAAATTTACTTTAAAATTTTATCAGTTACATGTATACACCAAAATCATAGAATTACAATAGAGCATCAGAAAATAGCCTGCACACCAGTGCTTCAGGCTCAGCACTCCCTGTGCAGGTTGGTGGCTTTGGTGTCTCAGGTTACCTCCAAGAAATACACTGAAATGAATACCTTCTGACTTTCTTGGGTAGAATCTAGTGTCTTCTTTCTTTCAAAAAGAGGATTTAATTTTCCTCATTCCTAAACCTAAGCAAAGTCCCAACATTTGGGAGACTGACACAGGAGGATTGCAAGTTTGAGACAAGTGTTTTTAGTTTATTAGTTGGGTTTGAAAGATTTATGTATTTTTATTTAATGTGTATACATTGTTTTCCCTGCTTATATATGTGTCCCACATGTGTGCAGTGCTTGGGAAGGCCAGAAGAGGGTATTGGATACCCTGAAACTGGAGTTACAGACCATTGTGAGCTTCCGTGTGGGTGCTGGAAATCAAACCAGGTGCTTCTGGAAGACTAACCAGTGCTTTAACCCCTGAACCATATTTCCCAGCTCTCTCCAGACAAGTTTTAAACCAGCAATAGGCTGACTCAAATATTAATTTTTTTCCTGCTCCTTTTTGCAGGAAATCACACCTGCACAGTGTTGCTAGTTGAATCTATGTGAGGCTGTGTTGAATGGCAGCATTCATCACTCCACCTTTGCTTTGTTTCTCGCTGTTCAAACAATTTGTTTCTCCTAAAATTAATACTTTTTCGATGCAATGGCTTTATTTTCTCTATGCTTATCATTAAATTATTTCCAGAGCTTCTATGGAAATGTTCTCTCAATTCACTCAAATCTAAAGGTTCCTTCTTTTCACCCTGCTTTGACCTCTTCTCTGCTGCACCAATGCATGACGGACAACATCTGTTCGTCTGTAGCCTCATGTTTCCTTCTCATGTTTTCTTCTGACTTGATTCATGCTCTTGTGATTGAAGAATATCTTCTGGAGATATCCTAAGTAAGGATATATATGAGTACATTTTTGAGATGACGTACATCTGGAAAGGTCGTTCGTCAACCTGTAAATATAACAAGGCGCAGAGCTCTAAGTTGAACATGAAGAGTAATGTATTTCCTCAGAGTTCCAATACAGTAGCCGCCATGGTCTTTTAACATCTTTACCTTTGGCAGCTGACTTGTTTTTGCTTTGAACCTTGGGACCTAATTTGGGGGCTTTGCCATTGTTTCCACTATTTTTACATCTCATGATGATAGGTTGCTCTAGTTTGGATATGGCTGTGTCTTCCAAAGAAGGCCCATTGTGTTTTAGGCTTGGTTTTTAGGTGGTACTCCTAGGAGCTTGTAGAAACACTGAGTCCTGAAGACTGCTAGGAGTTCCTTAGGCTGTTTAGCAAGGAGAGATTGCGAGACCCCAGCCTCTCTCTTTACTTCCTATCTGATGCATTAAGCACTCCCACACACGAATGTTGTTGAGGATATATATTTGGTAATGCATGGTTGCATATAAACATGCGGAAAATGATTTTATGATCAGGATGATGTGAACAAAAGGATTAAGTGTACACTAGGATTATTTTTCACATGTCTCTTTTGTTTCACTTATAGTAAGTACCTTAATATTTGTACCAAGAAATGCCTTATTTCCATGTGAATAGGATACATTCTTTAAGCACTTGAAACAGTGAATTTAAAAATTGTTGTTGTTGTCTTTGTTTTTTTTTCTGCCATGATCACCATCCCAGGTGGAAGAATATGATGGTTAGGGGCATGGCTTATGTGCCCATCTTTTGTCTGTATAACTCTGGTCAAGTTATCCTCACTGGGTCTCAGTATCCTGATATTTAAAAACAAAATGACAATAATAGTAAACAGATGGTGTGAATATATACTTATGTAAACACAGTTCTTGGCATATAATAATACATTTCAGACATGATGGCAGGGGGTGGGGGAGAAGGGGAAATGAGGATTTGCATAAAGAGTAAAGAAGGTGATTTCACATTAAGAAATGAGGGAGAGGATGGTACAGCAGCAATGGTTAAGCAGGACAGACACCGGATGTCTCCATCTCTTTCTCCTTCATATCAGCTATTCAGGACCAGCAGCTTTGAACCCGAGGAAGGAGTCTGAGAGAAATGGCGCTCCTGGCCTGGTTCAGAGCGCATTTCCGATACACTGTTGCCTGAATGAAGAGGAAGGAAACAGCAACAGGGCAGGTGTATTGAAACTGTTTTAAGACATGCTGTCACAAATAGGTCTTCGACTATGTGTAAATACTTTTACTGCTAAATGATGTATTTTTTTAAAAAAATTAGGAGATATGATTCTCAGATTACCATAAAAGATATACAATGAACATTTTGTCCTACCTTTTCCTAGTTTTCTTTCTGGAGTTTGTATGCAAATTCAAACAAATAGGGACAGTTGCTTTTTCTCTTTCCTTCACAAAAGAAAGCATGCTAATTGTATTCATTAGCCTTCTACCTTGCTTTTAATTGAAAATAGGAAGGCTTCCCTGCAAAGTAAAAGCATTAGGGCATTGGTTATAGTTTTGTTACATTGTTTGCCTGTTTATAATTTCCTTACTGCTGGACGATATCTATTTGCTACCACTGTTAGCCACAATTATCATTGGTAGGTTGTATCTCTTCCCTGCCACTACTTGACTCAGTCTTCATTTCTTTTTTAATCTTTGTATTAAACATGCTGAGCTGACTTCTCAAATATGAACATCATCTGACTGGGTCACTACACATGGAGCACCTGAGGTCCTTACTCAAGCTCAGTCACGATGTTTTCCAAAAGCTCTGACTTCCTGCATCTGCTTGCTCCCTTCAGACATGGCATTTCTTCAGGGCTCCTCTCTGAAGCCATAGGTTTTGCTATCGTAAAACAAAGGGGCCCTGGAGGCTTCTGAGCTTCTCTTATACACTGTCGTGCCCACAAGGTGACTCTGTTGTGTCCAGGAGCCCTTTCTTCACTGCCATTGTCTGAGTTCTGTGGTGATGGGACATTTAACACTTCTCTTCCTCTACTAACATTTGGAAGCTCAGTTCTGCTTCCAGACTTAATCCCCTACACACACACACATACACACACACACACACACACACACACACACACACACACGCATGTTTGCACTTCCTGAGGGACTCTGATTCTATGGATATCTATGTTTTCAGGTGTCTCTAGGATCTATCACTGGTGGGTTCCTTCCCTCTTGTTCCTACACTCTTCCTGTGCAATTAGTCTAGTCTTTGGATATTACTGCATTCTAGAATTTCTTTGTATCTCTTAAATTCATGGTTACAGAATGTATAGAATAGATTCTTCTGTGTTCACTTGTCACTTGGTATGGTTTTCAGAAAAGATGTTCTAACCTCAGCTGTGGCCAAGTTACTTTTAGAAGTCAATTCTGGATTTTTATGCCTTTAAAACATACCCTTGTTGAGGCTATGTTTTACCTTAGACAACAATCTGAGAATAAGGCATTCAATATAGTTAGACTAATATTTTAACACAGTAAAACAAAGCAAAATCATTGTAATGTATTATATTTTTAATGTATTCTATTTAAGGACTTGCAAATGATAGTTCTTTTTGCTAAAACAAACAGAAGGAATTATATTTTAAATTAATTAGTTTTGTAGTTCTGAAGGTTGAGGCTGGGGTCATGTACACTCTAGAACATTCTACTTGAGTTATATCTTTGGGGAGTGAAGTATAGGTGTTCGACAACTTACAGTGGTGTTAGGTTCAATAAGGCTATCATAAATTGAAAATATCACTGAAAATTTACCTGATCTACCTACTAAGTTGGACTATAGTTGGGTAAAATTATCTACCCTAACAAAATCTATTTAATAATAAAGTATTGACCTCTTTCATATTTATTGAATATAGTGTTTCTTAGTGTTCTTTGTGGGGGGCTAGATCCAGGACCCTCACAAGTTCCTTACATAAAATAACACTGAATTTACATATAACCCATACATTCTGTTTTCCCTAATCTGCCAATTGATTACAATGCTTAGTTTAATGGATGTGCTGGTTATAGTATGTTGTTTTGAGAATAATAAATTTGTACAAGTTAGTACAGTTTTTTTTTCCTGAATATTTTCAGATCTGTGGAAGTTCTCAGTCTGAAACTTCAGAGCTAGCCATCTGCATCTGTAAGTGGAGAACCATGCAGGCACAGTGATTGTGGGGCATAACTGTGACCGGAAGTGGAGTCTAACTGTTGTTTCCTAGCAATGGGACTGAGGGTTTGGCTAGTTAGACTGCTTACTGACAGTTCAGGAAAAGACCTCAAGTGTAGTTTCTGCTTAATGTCTTAGTCCCTACATTGCAGAAGCCCAAATCAAGAGACAAAGCATCATAAGCCAGAGACCTATTTCTTGGTCAGTAGCTACCTGGATAGTTAGCAACGTTCTTTAACATTCCCTGGCTCTAGATGGCTCCCTTTTGCTTCCTCCAAGGACATGTCTAGACCAGAATTTCACTCTGTAGACCCCCACTGAACCACCCTAGACAGGAAGAGCAGAAGCCCGGAGCCTTGAGCTTTCACAGAGCAGCTTTCCTACACACCTGTACTAGCTCGCCTGCCTCACTCTCACCTTCTTCCTGGGAGAGAGGTCCTTTTTCTCCAAGGCTCCTGCTTTTCATCTCTTTGATTTTTAAAAGCTCACCAATTTATCTTTATCTCCTCAGCTTTTGTCTACAAATAAACTTACTTCTTCAGCCTAAAACCAAATCAAACAACCATGTACATGCATGTCTCTTGCCTCTTCTAGGGTTCTCAGATCCTTCCTGAAGTTCACAGTCTCTAGCCCAAGCATGTGTGCCACACCAACTCTCCCAGACGTTGTACTTACCTGACCCCCTCACACATGGACACTGTTGGGCTCCTCTCACTTAGAAAAAGCCACTCTTGTCCCAAAGACAAGAGTTTCCTTTTCTAAACCCCATCTACATCGCTCAGTGTCTTGACTTCTAGAAAAAGCAATCCCACCTCACTGGTCTTTTCTTTTCTGTCAGCTCAGCCCTCACTCTTCATTGGGTTCCTATTTGCCCCTATGGCACAACTTTATTTTTACCACCTGCTTTGGGGCTCAGATCTGAGGCAAAAGAAACCCAGTGTAGAAGTGTTTTTGAAACTTTTCTGCTCATGACAATGTTCAAATGTAAGCTATTACAAGTCATTTAGAATATTGTTGCTTGAAAAAAAATAACTCAATTTGTAAAATTTATGTGAAAGTGATTGAAAATGGCCTTTCCTTAATTACAGACTGGAAAGAAAAGCAACCACCTTTGTTCTCTCTCTCTCTCTCTCTCTCTCTCTCTCTCTCTCTCTCTCTCTCTTTCTCTCTCTCTTTCTCTCCTTCTATTCTGAGATAAGGTTTCTCTGTGTAGCCCTGGATATACAGTAGTAGCCTGTAGTCTTGGAACTCATTTTGTAGAGGAAGCTGGGCTTAACTCAGAGATCAGAGATCCAATTGCCTCTGCTTCCTGTGTGCTGGGATTAAAGGTGTGCTCCATCACTGTTGGCTAACAACTGTTCTTTTAAAAAGCATTGGTTTTGTTGTTTTGTTTGCAGGCAAACTGCATCTGGAATTTAGGTGTGTGTGTGTGTTTGGGTGTGTGTGTGATACATGAGAATTTACAGGGGAAAATGTGGCATGTCTATAGTGGCATTAGTTTTTTGGAAAAATGTTCTTTGTCAGTAACTGTTAGTTTTCAGCCCCAGGACAAAGGGCTGAGGACACTATTTACCATATCAAAGCAGACCTGGTGCCAGGTTTTCCCTGCATCCTTCAGTCGCTTTCAGTCACAGGGTGCTCCTGGCTGGCACCACCCTCTGCCCTAAACTTCTCTAGCCCAGGGGCTGGGCTGCCGTCCCCCCATCTGTCCTTTTCTATATAATCCATTTCAGTTGCCCCTCCTTTTTTGGGTCTCCTGGCTACTACACCTGGTTCTCCTCTTTTCCTTCTCTCTTCTTTTCCTACCTCTTCTCACGTGGCTCAGGGTCATGTCCCCTCTGGACTCTGTCAGCCAGATGTCCCTGCCTCTGACTATGCCCAATGTCTCCCTTTTATCCACAATAAACGTTCTCCTTCATACCTAGGAGCAGTGACGTCCTCCTTCCTCCCCCTTTCTTTTTTCATTCAGGAACAAACCTTACCACGGAAATGATACAATAGGCCAGGAGCCCAGAAAGGAGACACACAACCATAAAGAGCTCAGGTTGTTTGTCAACAGTGATGCCCAAGAAGTCTTTGTAAGTCTTAAGAAAAGCACTTCAGGCTGAAGTTTGTAGTAACTTTATTTCCTAAAAATATGACCTAGGGGTATGCTTTCTTTCACACCATCCTAACTTGAAAAGAAACAGAAACAAAAAGCTTATCTCCACACAGGCTCGATGGAGTCAGCCAAGTGCCCCTCGGAAAGCCTTCAGGTCCCTCTGGAGCAGTTCTGCACCCGGCCTCTGCAGGGCGCGGGCCTCCCAGCAGCTCTGGACGATGTTCTGCAGCGTCTTCCCAGTCAGGGAGGCGGTGAACACCACCCCTGCTAATGACGGGCGCAGATTGTAGGCTACCACTGCATACTGCACGTACTGAGGCTCGCCGGAGTAAGGCACCTCCCTGGTGGTCATCTGCCACAGGGTGATGCCGAAAGAGTAGATGTCGGCTTTGGGCGTGGCGATCTCGCCTTTCAGGAGCTCCGGAGCTTGGTGCGTGTATGTGCCCCCTATGTGGTGAGGGGACGCCTGCTGGAACCGCAGATCCTGCAGCTTCTGGGAGCAGCCGAAGTCACTGATCTTACAAACGTCCTGTTCACTGATCAAAATGTTCGCTGGCTTAAGGTCCAAGTGCAAAATGCTTTGTGAGTGGAGAAAAAGCAGACCGTTAACAATATCTAGGGAATACTTGAGGCACTTCCCCAAACTCAGTTGCTCTCTGCAGCTGAGAGGCTCCGGGGAGCGGGTGGCACCGTAGATAACTTGATGTAGCGTCACATTGCCCCCAAACTCCATGATTATGGTACCTAGGCTGTTGGAGCCCTCGGGCGTACGCGTGCTGGCAGCCACAACCCGGACTATGTTTTCGTGGCGCAGCCTTGCAATGTTCAGTTCAGCCCAGAAACTCCGCTGGGATGCACGTAGGTCCTTGGTGCACTTGTTCACTTGCTTGATGGCCACAGGAACACCGTGGTAAGTGGCTTTATACACAGAGCCAAACCCTCCAGAGCCCAACCTATGCAGTAGGCATACCTGTTCCCAGTCTATGGAGCACCAGGCCAGCCGGCGTGGCAGCCGCGGGGCCCGAGGAGGAGTGGCCCCCAGGAGGAGCTTCCCTGTCTTCCTCCGGGCCACCAAGGGGCTGCTGCAGGACCGCGAGTCCACCGACGGCGACAGCTCGCGATGGAGATAGCGACACAGGGTTAGAGGCGAAGGCATTACACCCTCAGATGGGACAGTCACATGAGACAGTAGAGAGAAATGACTAGGAACAGCCAGGGAAGTTTGGAAGCATGGCCGAAAATTCCTGCCCTCATCCCAACTCCTTTCCTTTAGTCTTCCTTGTATTCTCAAAACCAGCCACATCTGTGCTATCACGTCTTGCTCCTCAACAAGTTTTTTTTGTTTTTTTAAATAAATCAGGTGGGGTTGGGGGTGCAGATGAAGCCTGGAAGTCTCCGATGAAACAGTTACTCTCTCACAGCTAAAGTGAATCCTTAGCAAAACAAATTCTCACCCATTAAACAGTACTGGCCTGCCCCCAAAGCTCACCTCTCCTTCCAACTAATTCTTTAATCATAATACAATGAAAAAAATTTCAAGTACCTTCTGATGATCATTAATCAGTCCTTAGACCGAAGAGGAAAAAAAAAAGTACAGTGAACTTGGTGCACACTTTTCAGGCTATAATGATTGTTAGTGCTACTCTCCAGCTGCATTAAATCACTCTCAGCAGCTATTGGCTGCAAGAGTTGCAGTACAAACAGCAGACATTTGTTGAACTACTTGTCAGTGTTATTAGATGCAACCTTCGTAAGAATTAACATTTGTAACTTTAATGTCTTTGATCCAAATACAATCACTGATAGAAGTCAGAACACATACCTCCTAAGTCCATCAGCAGGGAGCATTCTGACTCTGTATTTGATTTAAACCTCAAGTTAAGACTCATTAACAACACACTGACTTCCTACCATTTCTGCCTTTCCAAGGCAAGTTAGGTCACCCAGTGAGCTTGCTTCAAGACAGATTCTAGACTTCACAGCAAGCAAGTTCCTGGAATTTAATGCAGAGTTGGAGGGAGGAAGAAAGGAACAAAGGTGATTGTGATGACCTTGGCTGTAAATGACAGCAATCGTGGGAAAACAGAAGAAAAGCTGGGAGAAACAGACATGGCTCAGAATCACTGGTACCCATCTAGAATATGGAAAAGCAGATGCTGAACATAAATTCAGGGTCTGGCCGTCAAACTACACATTCATCTTTTTTGGTTTGTATACTAATGTATTTCTTTTCATGCCATATCTTTGGGGGTGGGGGCAGAGAAATGGCCTTGCTCTATCCTTTCAAGAACAGTCTCTCAAAGTGGTTAGGAGGTACACTTTTTAGCCACTCAAAGTAAAGTTTTTTATGCATACGGGTGATAAGTGATCATTTTTTTTATGTGACAACTGTGTCCTGACTTTAGAGTCACAGGTTTTGAGAAGACAAGTTAATAAAAAAGGCCACTTATATAAACAACTCAAAGTTCACACAACTCCAGGTTTCTACTTGATGGTAATGATATGGTTTAGTCTGTCAACTTGTACGTAGTATATAATTGTTTGAGCCTCAATACTTTATGTAAGAAATTAGAAAAATTAAAGTAAACATTTTGGGAGGATAAAAGTTGAGTAGTTTTGAACATACTAAGAGGACAAAACATTAAAAATGTAAACCATGGAACATTTTAATAGAAGCGCCATTCTATACACGTATACCAAACCCAAATGAAGGAAAATAGTGAGCAAGACAAAATTTAAAAGCACTAAAATTATACTGCAAATTTGCTCAGCTATCACATAGATAAAATTACAATGGACTTTGGGAGCATAAGAGTAATAGGTCGCCTTGAACCTCTGGGTACAACACAAAATACATTACAATGTGATTTATTATTTTGTAATTTTTAGTTTTAAGACAATGTCATAAAAAGTTCACCCAAAATACATGGTGTGAGTGAAAGTATGAGTCGCTGTGAATGCACAAATCTGAGCTCCTTCAGCTCACTGCCGTCTACTCAAGACTTTAATGGCGTGTCCACTGCTCTCTACGTGCTTCCCCTTGTGCATATTAAAACTGTAGATGGGTTACACCCTGGTACAAACACTGGTGAGTGGAAATGCATTTATTAAGTGCTTTACCTAGCAACTGTCAGAGATGGTTATTAACCCCCATGACAGTGTTACAGAGGGGCATCCTTAGCTCAGGAGAGGTCTGTTGAGTGCACAAGGATCCCGTACCATTAAAACATTGTAGTTTGGAGTCTTATAGATCAAACCATGGAAAGCTGGGAGACTAGCTGTATTACATGTCTTACTATGGAAACTGGCTTTACCCTGAAAAGATCTACCACCACTTACCAATTTTCTTTCCTTTAACACCTAAGTTCTTATTGTGATTTTAATTAACTTTGTTTAATGCTGTCTTTGTGTCCATGTGTATACAATATTTTGGTATTTTCAACCTGTGGTAGGGTTAATCAGGGTGTAACCCATCTGTAATTTCAAATACCTGTAAAAGAAATAGGTCCTGAAAAGTGGACATGCAATTAAAGCCCTTGGGTCGATGGGTATGTGGTGGATGCAATGGGCTTGGGATTTGTGCATGCAACATGAATCATACTTTCACAAATACCTTGCATTTTGGATAAATACTAAACTGAGATTAGAAATTAAATCTTTATCTTAGAAATGGATAAAGCAAAAAAAGTAAAAAAAAAAAAAGAAAAGAAAAAAGAAAAAAGAAAAAAAGAAACGGATAAAGCCTGGTGGTTTTGGAGGTAAAGTACGAAGGCTCTGGTGTTAGGTTGCTGTGATTTCTTACTGTCCCACCACCTCAGTCTCCATCCCTTGAAAAGATAGTAAAAGCATACCCCAACCTTAGGTTTTTGAGGAAGACCCGGATTCCAAATTCTCCTTTGCTCAGGATATATAGTAGATGGCACTTAACTATTAATTATTTATGAAACGCATAAAAATAAAAGTCTGGTATTTCGGGGCTTATACCGTGTAAGAAACACAGACGTGTTAAACAGCACTAGCTTAAAATAATCTACTGGGGCTAAATAAATTCATTTTATTGTTAAGTTAAAAGTTTAAAGTATGTTTTCCGGCACTTTCGTTTTTAAATTAAAGATATAAAAGCACGTCGTATTATCCGTAAATGGCCAATTCACGGAACTTTAATTTTAATCTGATTAGATGCAATAAGGCTTTGTGATCCCCAAAGACAAAGGCAGCATTTGAAGGTAACAGGGCAGGTGCGACCTAGGAATGTAAAGGAGGCAGCGTTGGTCCTGGCGGCTCCTGGAAGTGTGCACATCTGTCCCTTAGATGCAGGCATCGGGATGTGCGGACATCAGCATGTTTGTTAGGTGTGACAACAGATACGGGATCTACAGCTCCGGGGACGCTGGTCGGTGTTGGAGCCCCTCCGGGCTTTTCCTTCCTGCTCCCGGTTCCGGAAGTCGAGCGGCGGCCCTCCGGACCCGCCCGGTGGCTGTAGCCCGGCCCGGGGGCTAATGGCTAAGGCCCCGGGGTCCCCAGAGGCCACCGAGGAGCTCCCCGCCCTTCCGTGTAGACTAGCGCGTCTCAGGGTCGTCGCGCAGCCGTTGGGAGACATTTTTTAAAAAGGCTTTGAAACTCCACAGACGTAACGACGACTCTTAGGACCCGCGAGGGGTGGGGATGGGGGTGGGGGAACCCGCCACCGCCACGTTCGCGCACGCGCAGTCCCGAACACACGCAGATCAGGGTGCTGGGCGGCCTCAGTGAGCTCAGGTTACATCCAGCCGGATTTCCGAATGGCGACTTTGGAAGCTGTAGTGTATAGGAGCCTTGGTGTCGTCCCCCTTTCCACCCCCCCACCCGCCCCGCGCTCAGTTTACAAACGCTTATTAAGGTCGAAAACCTTTTGACTTAAAAAAAAAAAAAACCCAAACGTTAAAACATAGAGAAATACATATCTTACTAAAAATTCCAACGCAGATTCGAGTCAAACTTGAAAACACGTCATTGATGTCTCAATCTACTTATGGCAAACTTTATGCTATTTATATTCTTCTGAAATTTGAATTTTATGTCCAGGGATAGAATACTGACTTGTTTTGGTATCTGTGAAGTGCGCATAGAATGATTTCCATTTCCCTGCGATCAATTTCGAATTTCAGAGGCTGATCTACATTTTGTAGGACTGAAGTAAGTAAGTAAGTAAGTAAGTAAGTGTGAAATTTGTGCACACAACTTGGTTCTGTCCCTCATGGAGTACCTGCTACTATCAGGGCTGATCATTTGAATTTTTAATTTTAACTCTGAAGATATACATTATATTGAAATATCTTTTCACTTGATAAGATTTCAATACACTTACAGATTTTATAACGAAACTTGTTATGGAGACTTTCGAGTTTAATGAGATCTTGCAATTTTCTCATCTTCTTGACCATAAACTACTCATAAATATGTAAAAATACACCTGACTTTATTTTAGTGATTCTTAATTTCTTTATCATAGCTTAAAGGATCATTTTATTGGCATCTTTCTTTGAGCCAGAAAACACTATATATTTAATATTTACAAAGTCTATATTTCTCATTGGTGGTAAATGAATCAAAATAATCACACTTTTGATTAAAGGATTCAAAACTAATACAGGCTATTCATTTTATCATATTTACTCATTTTTTTGCATTTGTGTCAATAAGGACATATGACTCTTCTTCATATATATAATGTGAGTAAATGAACTATAGTGATAATTATCTTTTATTTCCCAAACTGATCCACTCTGGCAAGAGTAGACCCTGTTCTGTTTGTTTGGCACTGTCCCGTGATTGGAATTATTTCTTGTCCTTCTAACTATGGGTTGGACCAGGTTCACAGTGCCTTGTGGAACCCACTTCTCAAGTGTACCCTAGCAAAATAAAGCTGGATATCACGACTGCAGAGGTAGCTTTACAGATAAGTTCATTTTCTTCCTTCTCTTCCTCTCTCACTTAAGAAACAAAAATTGGAAAAACATAGTCTTTTTTTAAAGGCAAATATTCCTATTGATTTTTAATTTAAGTTTGGTAGTATTTTTCTCAGTTAAATATGTTAGTTATTTTTTCTTCCCATGTTCTTAGTCATAGCATCCTGAGTCAAAGAGGATATAACATAATTACCAGCTTTTTATCTCAGAAACTATAAATACAGTTCAAGGTTTCTTGCAGTTACTTTGTCTTTATATCGTTAGTCACTAAAGATGTACAGATGTACAAATTGTTTTCTTACATAACTTACGCTGTAGGATTTGGATGACATATAGCATGTATAATTATGGTACAGTTTGGTGGTGTGTGATTATATTAAATTGAGAGAAGCAGAGTTTAACTCTTATCCCAGGTCCTGAATTTACTCTGTAATGCACAGTGGCCTGAAACTTGTAGTAATTCTTCTTCATTAGTCTCCTGGGTGCTAGACTTATGGACATTTGCCACCATGTCTGGCTCTAAATCATTAAAAATCATTACATTCTAAAAAAATAATCTGCCTTCTAGTTAACCAACAACATCTCTGGAACTTTAAGAAACATTTTAAATTTACTTTCTCTCTTTTGAGTTTCCTTTATAACATATGCCGTGGTTTTCTCAATCTAATATCACACATCATGTTACCATGCAGAAAACAAAATGATTTTCTAATTTTATTATAACCCAGTGTCAGCCCCTCCCTACCACACACACACCTCACATCTTTTCTTCTGTCCTTCACCCTCCTTGCTGTATTCCTTTATACAAGAAACATTTCACTCAGTGGTCTTTCTTCCTTTTTCTTTACAAAAATTCAAACAATTCCTTCTTATTTTCTGAATTTTGGCAATGCAGGCTTATCTGAGATGAGATTTCACTTTTATCTGTTCTCAAATGTCCAAATATACTGCCCTTACTCGATAGAAGAAACAATTCCAGTTGTTTGTAGTGTTTGCCTTCTTAATGCCTTGAGGACTTTAGGGCTAATAAAATTTGGGGTTTAATATATATGAGATTAAGAGGAATATCACAGTAATGTTTCCAGCATCTGTGCCAGGCATCTTAGCAAGTCAGGCATTGGGAAATGTATTAGAACTCCACATGAAGTGAGTTGAGGTGTTTTGAGGAGTGGTCAAGGAGGAAGATTGTCCTTATTAGGTCTTGGCTCTTAGCTAGGAGAGACAGCTCAGCTTATCGCTAAGCCTGGTGCACAGGAGTTTAATCTCCAGGACTTGTATGGGGGAGGGTAAGAGCATACCCCTACAAGTTGTTTGTGAACTCCACATGTGTGGCACATGTGTGCCCTCAACATAATAATATAAGTAGATGTAAATTCTTTTAATAAAGACTTATTTTATATGTATATATTGTTTTGTTTGCATACATGTCTGGGCACCACATGTGTGTAGTGCTTCAAGAAGCTGGAAGAAGGTATTGGGAGTTGTAGTGCCTGAGAACCAAACCTGGGTTCTCTGCAAGTACAAGTGCTTTAATTGCTGAGCTATCAGTCCAGTCCCACTCCTCTGTCCCTCCTTTGCTCCCTCCTTCCCCTAGTCCTCTCCCTCTTCTCTCTCTCTCTCTCTCCCTCCCTCCCTCCCTCTTCCTCCCTCCCTCCCTCCCTCCCTCCCTCCCTCCCTCCC
>NW_021604566.1:7097820-7142759 GCF_004785775.1 Grammomys surdaster | reverse complement strand
TTGAACTCAGGTCAGAGACTTGATAACATGAACCTTTATTCACTGAACCATCTTGCCAGCATCTAACTTTTTTTTTTTTCCTGGAGTATCATTGGTCAAGAAATGGAGAAGGAGCTTTATGGGAGGGTTATTCATAGTGTTTATTTTAACATCTTTAATAATTTTGGCCACTCTCTGTCCCTCCTTTTGTAATTGGATCTAGAGCCTCATTTTTCCATACATATAATCAATTAACTTATTTTACATGGTGGTTTCTCTTTAGCTGTTTTTAGGACATCATTGTTGCAGAATTTAAAAAGTGAGAAATTAAAACTTGGGCACCCCTGGTGTATCCAGAAGAGATTCTTACGGTTCCTTCCTGTTATAAACAAGCACAAATGGAAGAATGCTGAAAACACCCCGCTGAGCTGTGGCTGGGGTAGTTTTGGTTAGTTGTTTTATTGGAGTTTTAGAACTAGTTTAGGGGAGTATGAAACCAGAGTGACAAAAAAACCAAACCAAAACAAACAACCCCCCACCTGTATTTATGAACTCTATCTGAAGCAAAAAGATTCTACACTTAACATATATAAATGTTAGACACACACACACACACACACACACACACACACACACACACACACACACACACTGCAAACCAAGACGAAAAGGCAGATGAGGGGAAGCTCAAAGGGAAAGAGGCTGACAAAAGCCAACAGGCTTATCTGTAGTCTTTTTGGATGAATTCAGGCTTCCCATTGCTCCAAATTTTGTGCAAGTAAAGATCATAGTTTGCAACTTTAAGACTCAGTCAGCTATAGTTATGCACTACATTATGTTGTTCTGGTCAGTGAGAAGTGAGGTATGCGAGAGGGTGGGCCCAGAGGATTATAACGGTACTGAAAATTCCTAGTATTTAGTGACATCTTAGCACACCACAGCACAGCACACATGTTCGTAGTGATGCTAATGGAAAGCAGCCTACTGCCTTTCTAACCACATAAGACAAAGGCAATACAATTAGGTACAGCAAGCAATTCTTATTCATATGTATTTGCTATACTATTCTTATTAGTTTGCAATAATGCCTATATCTAAAAGAAGTTTTCTGTAAACTCAAATGGAATTAGCCAAGAGCTGATTCACTATATTTTCAATGCATCAAGAGCCCATGTTGATCATTGGTCTACCCCATTCAGGGTTGCATAAGTACATTCTAATGATGGAATCACCTATCCAGACACTCCTCAGACTATATCTCCATCCCGAAGCAATGTGAGATTTTACTACTAATCTATATATAAAAACAGGAAATGTAGAGGCTCATCTGTCACTCAACTGCCTGGTATTCTAAGGATCCTTAAGTTTTACTTGAGTTTTTAATGTATTTGTGGTACAAATATGATGAATAAATATAAATAACTTGATTGAATAACTTTAGTGTTTCCTTATTTGTTGAAAATGCAGAACATTTCTGATGATGACTTTTTGCTTTGTGAGGCTATCGTAAAGCAGTAGAATCCCTAGTAAGCGACCTGTGCATTCTGGAGAAGCATCAGAAGCTTAAGATGGCTTCACAGTGGTGTTCTAGGTCCGGCTAGGAAACAGTAAAGGTGGGTTAAAGGTAGGCCCTAACCTCAAAGACTTTAATGCAAACTGGAGTCAGGTTCCAATCCATTAAGCCACAACAGATGGGACACCTAACAGGACAGCAGCAATGCACCCTGGGGTTGCTAAAGAAGAAATCAGGTCAAGCAACAAAACTTCTCTGGGCACATGGTCATTGCCCATTTCTTTTCCTTTGCAGTTTGAGTGTTGTATTTCTTCCACCTTGGTTCCTTCGCTCCTAGTCTTTCTTCTGCTCAATCAGGTCTGGTAGTGATTTTCACTGTGCTTTGCATTGCTTCATTAAGTTTTTTTATATCTAGCCTTTCTATTTGGTGATTTTCTATTTTTCAAAACCTCAAGTTCCTTGTTGAGTTTTCTTCCATGTTGGTGACGTTTCCATCCAAATGTCAACTTTCTCATTCATTTTTATGATTTCTTTCTTTGTGATTCTGACCCCCCATTCCAAGTTCTGGAGGGAATCCATTTGTTTATTTGTATCCTCTTTGAACTCCTGGATCGTTTTGACTATTAACATTTAAAAAATTGTTTTCTGGCACTTTATCTCTTTGAGTATCTTTGTACTCAATGATTAAAGACTTACAGTTCTTTGGAGGAGCTACACTGACTTGGGTTTTCATACCTATTAATAATTTGTACATTTGTTTATTTGGCTATGTCTCTAATTTTTTTGTGGGAGGTGGGAGTGGGATGTTTTCTTACTGAATATCTTTCCTTTGAGGTCTCATTCTCCAGGCCCACTCAGTGAGAAGAAGACAGACAATTCTAAGAGTATCATCAAATTATACAAGATATATAAAACAGGTGAAATTGATTAAACACCACCAATAAATCCCAATGATTATAAAGAAAGTAGCAAAACTATGTAGAATGCACTGCTCAGATTACTCAGGATAAATGTGGAAGTGGTAAGTGAGTGAGGTAAGGGGCAGGGAGGGCATTAAATGGAGGAAGCGAGGGGGATGTGAATGAGGCATGAGAAAGAGACAGGAGAAAAATATGACTGAAGAGAAAAGAGAACGTAATTAGCAAAAACATTTTTAAAAAGAAGGAAAAAGGAAAAAATTCTCAATAATAAGAATCTCAATAGTAAGTCCAACCTCAGATTTGATTAATATAAAAAGGAAACCACAAAATAAAAACATGAATTTTAAAGGAAACAATAACAACAAAAATCCCCAATAACACTACTAAAATCATAGCAGAGAGGGAGAAAAGAGTAAACACAAATGTCAAAAAAGAAAAAAAATCAAAGAAAGCAAAGAAAAAAGATGGTCGGTCTTATGATGAAAAAAAAAACCCCGTGTGATAAAATTAGATAAATGTAAAAAAAAAAGGAATTAAAAACACATAGTATTAACTATGGTCCTGGAAAATATTATAAAATGTAATGACACAATAAAAGAACAGGAGCAAGAAAAGAGGGAAGATGCTGGCGCAGGCTCTGTCTGGCTCTATGGCTATTAGAGCTAGTAGACTGATTACGCTCATGAGGTAGGGCTAGTTGAACTGTGTGGGCTCTTTTTTTTCTTATGCTTTATGCTAGTAGTGAGCCCAAATTTTAAAAGCATCTGAGATCTGCCAGAACGGTCTTCTCTCAGTAGCTTTTGCCTTCTCTGCCTACCACTGGTTTCTGATGGCCTCACTTAGCTTTGTAGTCTGTAGGCTGAGCAGGTTCTCATCCTATCTAGATTCCTCAGATTGTACCCCCTGAGATATCTAATGATCCAGTTTGGGTGTTCCCTGAGTGTGTTATGGGTATAGGAAGCAACCACAGCATTCAGATCTCTATAGGCAATGGACCTGTCTTCCCACCTCTGAGACATCTTAAATAATTCAATCACCTTGATAGAGAATGCATCCATGGGTGTCATTGCAGCTTTAGAGTTTTCAGGCTCTCTATTAATGATGGGGCAGATAGATAGATGGCTCCAGAGGTTGGTCCACATGCCTAATTTGGTCACAGTGCTATTAAACTCCAGGGTTAATCTCATCCAATGAGATCATCTCTCAGCAACCAAGGGCGAGGTTCCCTTTCCCTGGTAGTTCATTGTCCACATTGTGCTTTAAGCCATCTATGCTTTTCCCTTGCTATCATCCACCCCACCACTCTCCACAACTGTCTCCTACCCCAGGGCTTTTTCTTTCCTTGGGACTGCAGCAGGTTAAATTCAGGCTTCCTCTATTGTGCCTGTTCCCCTTATCAGACTCACAAGTTAACTCCATTTCAAACACTATGTTCTTTCTCAAGATAGCACCTGGTTCCTTCACTCTTCATCATTCAGCTCAGTGCTGTGGTATCCCTTTCCACTGCTGACACAACAGAGGAATCACTCTCTCACCAAAACCTGCAACTGAGCTTAAAGGCTGTCAGGGCTGCAGACTTGTCATAAAGATAGGATTGCCAGTCTCTTTCCATCAGTGCTGCCTGGCTTCCTTTTTAGAGGAGATTTTGTTTGTTTGTTTGTTGTTTCTCCATATTTTACCAGGGAGCTGTACTCTGGAGCTGTGTTTGACGAGGCTTCTTTTGTGTGTATTGCCCATATGGTTTTTCATGCTTTCCAGGTATCTTATTAATACCTTGTGAAGTTCTGAAGTTCTTCCTCTCATCTTGAAATAGAGTGTATTTATCCTTGTTCTCTGTCTTCTCCTTAACTGGGCCATATGGGCACATTGTCTCATCCACTATTGCATGTGGAATCCAGAATTATTTGCTATGATTTGCTAAGCTACACATTTAATCTTTGCATTATTACCAATATCAGGAGAATAAACTGTTTAAATAGTTTTTAAAAGTTCCAACTCTTTCTATGTATGCTTTGCAAATTTTATTCTGCCAAAAGCCCATTATCATTATGTTAACTTGGTGAGTTGGCAAGGTAGATATCTGTAAAAATGTTCAAACTTTGTCAATAAGTGAAGAGATGTCCCTTTATGCATCTGTGCCCATAAAAAAAACTTACTGAGGTCTTGGCACACATGATGGTAACCCATTGCAAGCTTTGTTTCTTGACCACAGTGGAATTCAACTAGAAAGTAATAATACATAGAAAAGGAAAGAAGACATAAGGAAAATTTCCAAACTCATGGCGACTAAACAGTACACTTTCAAGTATACTATATGTCAGAGGGAAAAATCTCAAAGAAAAATATAAAATCATTTAACTTAATAAAAAAAACCCCACAGCAAATCAACTTTTGTGGGACATAGGTAGACACAGCAATGCTAAAATGTAATGTTACAATACTAGATGCTGATATCTAGAAGGAAGAAACATCTCAGATCAGTATCTACAATTCTCCACAAGAACTTAGAAAAGGTAAAATCAACAGAGCCCAGAGGGAGCATATAGGCGGTAATAGAAGTAGAAAGTCATCTGGGAAAATCTGTACAACAGAGGTAGCTCTTCAAAAAGTTCAACAAACTAGGCCATCTCTACTAAAATAACGTGCAAAAGAGAAGACACCCATTACTGTCTGGTGGTTTGAGTAAGAATGGTCCCTCTGGAAGAACAGCACTCACTCTTAACTACTGAGCCATTTCTCCAGTCCCTGCTTTCAAAGATAGATAAGGAAGCAGAAGAAGGACTAGTTGGGAAAAAGTGGTTCAGTGGGGGTGGGGGTGGGGTAACATGGGGTGAAAATGCTCAAAAGTCATTATATATATTTATGAAATTGGAAGAATGCAAATAAAACCGTTTTTAAAATGTTTAACGGCCTGCCCCAGAGGCATTGCAGGTGTGAGTGCTGTGTCAGGTGTGTGTCACAGGTGGCAGAGAGGAGAGAGGCTATGTCTGTGCTCAGTGTTCCGACCTGTGAACATCGTAATGATTAGTAGCCTAACATTCCTGAAAAAAGGGAGCCTGAGAGGACCAGCACAGACCTGGGGGTGGGGGAGGGTTGGGGGTGGGAGTGGGGCACAAACCATGCCTGAGATAATCTCTCCAGCCTCATAAGGCATGAATAGGGCACAGCACTCTTGAGACAACTCTGGTGACAACCCCAGACACTCAGAGACCCCAGAGACTCCAGGTGTCACTAAGAGGAGCAAGTGAGTTGTTGAGAAATGGAAGAGAAAAGAGAAGCAGAGGGATGTGGGCACAATGAAGAGAGGCAGAACTGGAGACTGAAGGGTAGTGGGGAACAGCTGATGTGAGCAGTTGGTGATGGGACCAACTAAGACTTGGTGGGGTCCTGGCCTGTGCAACCACCAGGGGCCATGTCTGGATCCATGGCCCTGCAGCAGCAGGGGTCTGTTACCATCAAAGACCAGGTGGACATACCTGATCTCGACTGCTGCCTGGAGACAAATTGATGTTTAAGGACTATACAGAACTGGCCGGATCCCTCACCTGGGCATTGTAGGAGAGCTGGCCCTGGAGTCATGAGAGCAGTAGAGCTGACCCTGCCCCTAGCCAGATGCAGTATGAGAAAGGACAGGCCCCACATTGTGAGAGTTGTGGATAAGCTGGCTCCCGAGGATATAAGCATGACAAACCTTGCTCTACCAATCATTTTCCATTTGGTAGCATGGACAAGGGAGAGATACCCTCTTCCTCCCTCACCCCTCACCATCTTCAGCAGGTCGGAGGGGGTCATAGGAGGAGGAAAGCTATCCCTGTCCCTTACCAGCTGCAGCACTCTGGAAAATGCACCCTACATCTCATCTGGGCAGCACAGTAGAGCTGACTCTGGTGAGTGGGGGGTGGGGTACAGGTAAGCCTGCCTCTGAGGATGTGAGTATGGGAGAACTAGGCTCACTACTTCTCTGCAGTGTAATGACATGGGCAAAGGAGAGATGCCCCTCCCCTCTGCCACCTACAACAGGCAGGAGAGCTGGCCCTAAGGTCATCAGAGTAGGAGAGTCCTCTCTGCCCCTCACCTGCTACAGCACTCTGGGAGAGCAGGCCTTGCACTTCACCTAGGCAGCACAGTAGAGCTGACCCTGGATGTTGGGGTTGCAGGTGAGCTGGCCCAGAGGGCATGGGTATAGGAGAGCTGACCCTATCTCTTATCTTCTGGAAGGTGGCACGGACAAGTGAAAGATGGCCTCTTCTCCTTCCCCACTCCTTGCCATTTATGGCATACAGAGGAACTGTCACTGGGTCACGAGAGTGGGAGAACTGGCCATGACCCTCTCTGGTTGTAATGCTTGGGAGATTGGGTCCTACACCTTATCTAAGCAGCAGGGTAGAGCTAGCCCTCATAGCAGGGGACACTGATGAGCTGTCCCCAAGGGCATACGAGTGGGAAAGATGGAAGGCTGACCAGCTCAGATACTTCTTAGGCCCAGATCCAGGGCTTTGATTTGGCCCACCCCAATATCTACCCTACCAATGAACTGCTAGAATGCATGAAGGGGCCAGTCCTACAGATCCAAAATTACTAGATCTTCATGACATAGGGCAACAACAGGATACCTAAAAGGAGTCGCAGTGAGGTTCCAGTATCGACAGAGTAGCAAAAGCCAGAGGCCTTGTACTAGACCAATGACTCATTGCAATGAACACTTTTAAGCATAAAAAAAATGTGGGCAAAAGGGTATACTGTGGGGTACATTGGGACACACTCTAATTTCCACAATGACATTTTTTTCTTTGTTGTAGGGGGAGGCTGCAAGGGTGGAGGGTGGGTATGAGGGGAGGGGGAGATTAGAGGGATTGGGGTACATGATGTAAAATTCACTAAGAACCAATAAAAAGTTTAAAAAATGTTTAATGATGCTTTAATGCTGTGATATAAAAGTCACACGTATGTTATATGAATAAGGAGAAAAACAAGTGTTTGTATAGAACTATGCATAAATATATTTTGTATATAAACATACGCATAAGCTGGGCAGTGGTGGCGCACGCCTTTAATCCCAGCACTTGGGAGGCAGAGGCAGGTGGATTTCTGAGTTCGAGGCCAGCCTGGTCTACAGAGTGAGTTCCAGGACAGGAGGGCTACACAGAGAAACCCTGTCTTGAAAACACAAAAAAAAAAAAAAAAAAAAAGAAAGAAAGAAAAAGAGAGAGAAAAAACATGCATAAACAGCAATATGAGTTTATGGAGATATTTATGACAGTAATAGTCTAACACTGGTCACAAGGTCACAACTGGCTTTTTCTAACTACTAATTTAACTGAGTAAGTACTAACTACTTAGTCTGTATCTCTTCAGCAAGTAATTCAGCTGATTTGGTTCTTCACCTAGTGAGGGGACCCAGAACTTCAGTCTTAAGTGGTCTGGGCCATTAGTAATCCCACTTGTAATGAGATAGTTTCCACTGATCATAATCATATGGCTTGATATTAATAACAGAAGACACAAGGACTTTCCTCTATGGAAGGTATTTTTTCCTTGTCTATATTGTGTAGGAGTCCAACTTCTGTTTGGTAGCAGGGCGCAGTTCCCTTTCAATACAGTCATTCTGCTTTCTGCCTATTGACTTAGAGGGGCGATGATTCCCAGCATGACTGGCTGAAACTGGCATGGCTGGCAAGTCAACACTTTTCTTTTGAATTAAGACCTCTGTACCAGAAGGACCGAAAGTCACAGGAGGAGGAAGCAGACATTATTTTTAGTAGATTATTAGGTTTAATAGTGAATGGTACCATTTCTGTTTCCTTGTCTTGATTTGTAGATCCATGAATTCTTGAAATGGCACCATGTACGTCAGGGATATATCAAGTAGCTTTTCATTACTATAAGGAAATAACTGAGGTATAACTTATAAAGAGAAATGATATATTTTGCTCATTATCTTGGAAGTTCCAGTCCAAAATCAGGTGACCTCATTTATTTGGGCCTGTGGCAACACAGTACACCATGGCAGGAGGAAAACTGCTCTTGGCCAGGAAGCAAAAGAGAATGAGGAGGAGGCTAACGTCTTAGAGCCCTTTAAGGATATCACTCAAATGACCTACAAACCTGCCAGTAGGCCTTACCTCTAGAAGTTTCCACCATCTTCCAAAATTACCCTGGGAAACCATACCTCGATCACATAGATCACTGGGAAACACATATCACAACCATTCTAAAAGCAGATGAAGCTTTCTGGAGAAACTTGCCCAGTCCTGTGGAGTACCATTGTCTCACTGGGGCTGGAACAGATTCTTCAAAAGCAACCCTGCCTTCTGTCAACTCATCTGATTCAGGATAGTAGCAATATGCTAAAACCCATGGGTTTCATGAGCATGAGACCTTATCAAGTTTATTTTGCTGTGAACTGAGTTCTTTGACCAGAAGCAATACTATGTGAGACACTATGGCAGTGGATAACACATTTTGCAGGCTATAGATGGTAATTTTAGCAATAACAATGCAGGGAAGAAAATATATATTTAGAATGAGAACCTCACTATCAGGAACAAACAGGCTAAGCAATTTATGGGGAGCAAGCCAGTAAGCAGAATCCCTCTATGGCCCTGCATCAGCTCCTGCCTCCAGGTTTCTGTCCTGTCTGAATTCCTGTCCTGACTTCCTTCAATGATGAACAGTGATGTGGAAATGCAAACTCTTCCCTCCCCAAGTTGCTTTGGTCATGGTGTTTTGTCACAGCAATAGTAATCCTAAATAAGGCAAATATCTACCTATGTTTTACATATATTATTACAAAAAAGTGAAAGGAAAAATATCTATGAAAATAGGCACAAAAATCCCTAACTCAATACTAAGAAATCAAATCTAGCAGCATATAAAAAAAGGTAACACCTCATAACAACAGCATTATCCTAGGAATTCAGGGTTAGTCAAGCATTCAAAAATCAATGAATATAATTCACCATATTAGTAGAAGACTAAATGAGAAGACACACAATTATATTAGTGAATGTACAAGGGGCATTCAACAGCATGATAAAAATCATATAAAATACAAACAGATTACTTCTCTAACCTAATAAATTATAGTTGTTTTTAAAAACTCCTGGTAAACAATCCTCATGGGAAGATGCTAGATGTTTTCTTGTAAACCTGGAGAACAAGGCAAAAGTATCTTAAATGACCTATTTAGAGAGTAGTCTTAAATTATTCACATTTAACATCACATTCAAAGTGTTAGCTTCAAGTTATTTAGGCAATACGCAAGTAAAATTTTGGAGGCAGATAGATTAGAAAGTAAGAAATGACACTGCTGCCTCCAATCTAGATACACATTGAGAATTTCTAGAACTCCCAAGTATAACAACATGTTTCTTGCATATATAAGGCCCAGGGTTTGCTCTGATGAACACACATAGCAACAGGTATGGTCTGGTGGCTGGGAAAGTATCTCAGAGGTAGAGTGCTTGCTTAGTAGACACAAAGCCCTGGGTTCTATCTCAATGTTGCAAGAACCCAAGGTCCCAGTACCTAACGTTAACATTCATGAGGCTCTCCTGCCCATTAACATAGGACTACAGGATAACTAGCACTGAAGACCTTTGAAAAAGCCACATGAAAACTCTTAGAAGTTTTCTAAAATATGTCCATACTCACATATAACAAAATTTTAAATAAAGTTATCCGGCAAGGGACATAATGGCTCTGCTAGATTCTGTAACTACCAAGCTACAGTGCTAGGTTCAGGTTACCTCGTTTTTAGTTGTTGGTCAGTAGGGTCCTGTAAACCTCCTCAAACAGTACAGGTGATCGTCATTGCTCTTGCTTATCCTGCAGAATCCTTGATGGTAAAAACCTATTGCTGAAGCTAACATGTATTGAGACAAGGAACATAGAGAAATCCAGCTGATAGTGACCTAGAAGCTTAATCCCTAAATGGTTAGCTTTCATAGTGGTAGAAGTTGCTATGTATAGTACTGTGGTAAAGAAGTAATGAACAGTGCTACCCAGCTGCAAATCCCGTGAACTACAAAAAACTATGTGCTAGTGCATGCCCATAATCCCAACACTCAGGAAAGGCAGACCTCGTTGACTTTGAGGATTAGCTTGGTCTACATAACGACTAAGCTAGCAAGGGCGACCTAGTAAGACGCTGTTTAACACAAACAAAACATAAAAAACAAATAAAAAAGCCCAACCAACCAACCAAAAAAGTGGACTTGACAAAATGAGAACACAAGCCACAGATTGAGAAAATATGTGTAGGTCACATGTCTGATCATGTCTGCAATTAAAGAACTCTTCAAACTCAGCAATAAAAATTAATGAAATATTTTTTTAATGGGCAAGCAATCTGAAAAAACACTTTCCCTAAATTTTTTACAGTTGGCAAATAAATAACTGAGACAGTCCTGAACATCATTTGTGATTAGGAATACAAAGGAGAACTGGAGAAATGGCTCAGCGGTTAAGAGCACTGGCTGCTTTTCCAGAGGTCCTGAGTTCAATTCCCAGCAACCACATGGAGACTCACAACCATCTGTAATGGAATCTGATGCTCTCTTCTGGTGTGTCTGAAGACAGTAACAATGTACTCATATACATAAAATAAGTAAATAAATAAATCTTTTTAAAAAAATACAAGGAGAATCATAATGAGACAATGTAGCAGAAGTCCTTACATTCGACACTATCAGACACCACAAAGATACAGAAACAGCAAGAACTTTCCTGACACTCCCTGGCAACACAAAGAAGAGCACTTTGGAAAGCAGATGCTTGGAAATCTGCGATAAAAATAATCACAAAAGGAACACAATACTAAAACTTAATCGTGACACAGAATCTTTGCTACCTAGACAGATTACACAGAAGACAACAAAAAACGAAACAATGAAAACTAGTTATGCATGTTGTTGGCCAAACTAGATTAAGGTTATGCCATAAAATCGGAGAAACTTTCCTAAGGCCTAAGGATTCCATAGCCTTTTCAGATGCAGGTAGTATAATCCAAGGTGAATAAAACTCACTTTTTGAGTTTCAGACAATCTCGTGGGCAGCTAAAACAGAGATAAAATTCAGTCTTACCTACTTGAAAAACCAGACGGCATAGTTTGGAGGAAAATCAGCTGGTCAGTGAGCAAGATAATCTCAGAAAGGGAACAGACAAATTCTTTTCATATACTCTGCCCAAATTTCTATCGAATTCCTGATCTACTCATGTTTTGGGCAGACTCCAAGCAGCCACAGGTAGGCTAAAAGAACTGTATGAGCAGCAACCCACTACCCGAAGGATCAGGCTAACGCAAACATGACCCTCAACACCCGTTAGATAGAGCAGTGGTTCTCAACCTTCCTAATGCTGCAACCCTTTATGGTAGTGACCCTCAACTAGAAAATTATTTTTATTTTGTTGCTACCTTATAAGTGTGATTTCACTACTGGTATGAACTCTAATGTAAATAACGGATGTGATTCCCTTGGGTTTCGACCCACAGGTTGAGAACCACTGCTGCAGAGAAACAATCAAATCATGAAATTTAATTCCTAGAAATACCGAGACACGGGAACCCATGTGCCACAAGTGAAGAGCAAAGGCAGCTTGTGGAGGCTGACCTTGGGAAGGAACAGTCAGAGTTAGCAAAAGGGTTCTAAAAACAGCGCGCACACAATGAGCAGCCGTAAATTTCAATAAAGAAAAAGAAAATTTTAAAAGATTTGAAGTGTTCTAGAATTTAAAATTATATTAGTAGAATGAACCATTCCCCAGGCTGGAATGTCAGGTAAGGAGGAGAGCATGCCTAGAACGGATGTGACTCTGGCTTCCGTTCTCAGCACTGCAACTATGTCAGCAAGCCAAACTACTACCATAAATATTCATTGAGAGTTAACAATGTGTTAAGTGCATGCTTCAGAAGCACTTGGCACTGTGTATGGGGCATAGGAGGTGAGAACTGCTGTGTGGCTGTGCTGTGGGCAGCTTCTCCATCAGCGCTGCGTAGTTTTGTCTACAAATAAAAGGAAAATTGGGCACAGTGGATGGTAAGACCGGGGGATAGGGGTCGGAAGTGATGGGTTGGATGAAAACTGACAAAGAGCCATGAAAATTCAAAGGGTGAGCAGGATGGTTACCAACTTCTGACTTCTCAAAAATAAGGCAAAAGAAAGCGAGAAACACTTAATAAATCAGAGTCTAGGTGTAAAGGAGCTGGATTAACCCAGTAAACACCAACAATGGTAAGCTATATGTGAAAAACAAAACAATTTTTCTCCCCATCCCTCCCCTCCTCTCTGTCCCTTCTCCCGTTCCCACAGGTCTTCCCCATCTCCCCCTACTATCTCTTATTTTTCCTTTTGTTCCTTCTATTGGAAACACTTAATAATATATCCTGATTGTTGTTTTTTAGACCCCTTACCCCTCCTAGTTCCTTCCCACTTCCCCTCTCATCCAGATCCACTTCCTTTCTGTCATTAGAAAACAAACAGGCTTCTAAGGGATAATAATAAAATAAGATAAAAGAAGAACTAACACATCAGAGTTGACGAAAGAAACAAAATGAAGGAAAAGAGCCCAAGAAAAGACACAAGACTCAGAGATCCACTTGTTAATACACTAAGGAATTCCACAAAAACATCTGGTAGCTCTCTACCAGATGTGTAGTTGGTTAAAAATATTTTCCTGTCCTGTAGGCTACCTCTTTGTCTAAATGATGCTGTCCTGTGCCATGCAGAAGCTTTTCAGTTTTTTTGAAGTCCCATCTATTAATTGATGACCTTAGTGTTTCTTATTATAAGGTTTAGTGTATTTGGTTTTATGTTAATGTCTTTGATCCATTTGGAGTTGTCTTTTGTGCAGGGCAGTATGAATCTATTTGAATTCTTCTACATACAACCATCCAATTTCATCAGCACCGTTTGTTGAAGATGCTGTCTTTTGTCCAGTGTGTATTTCTAGCCTCTTTATAAAAAACCAGATGTCCATAGATATGTGGATTTACTTGTAGGACTTCAATTCCATTGGTCAAGTGTCTGGTTTTATACAAATACCATGCTGTTTTTTATTACTATAGCTCAGTAATACAAGTTGACATTGGGGATGACGATATCTCCAGCAGTTCTTTTACTGTTCAGGACTGCTGCTTAAGCCATCCTCTATTTTCATTGTTTTGTTTTTGTTTCTTTGTTTTGTGCTTGTGTGTGTGTGTGAAGGAATGTGAAGAACGCTCTTGGAATTCTGATGGGAATTGTATTGAATCTGTTTGTTGTTTATAGTGGGGTGACCATTTTTACTATATCAGTCCTACTGATCCATGAGTATGGGTGATCTTTTTATCTTCTGATATCATACTTTATGTGAGGTTATTATGAAAGGTGTTTGTTTCTCTGATTTGTTTCTCAGTCTGTTATTTGTATTTCAGAGGTGTACCAAGTTTTTTCAGTTAATCTTATACTCAGCCATTTTGCTTTTGTTTACAGCTGTGGGAGTTCCCTGGTAGAATTTTTAGGGTCACTTATGTATACCATCATATCATCCACAAGGAAATGTACTTTGAATTCTCCTATTTATATTCTATTGATCTCCTTCTGATGCTTTATTGCTCTGGTTAAGACTTCAAGTATTATATTGAGTAGATATGGAGAGTGTGGACAACCTTATTTTGTTCCTTGATTTCATGGAATTGCATTATTTTTTCTCTCCATTTAAGTTGATGTTGGCTATGGGCTTGCTGTAAATTGCCTTTATTATGTTTATGTATGTCCCATGTATCCCTAATCTCTCCAGGACTTCTATCATGAAGAGGTGTTGGATTTTGTCAAAGGCCTTTTCTGCCTTTAATGAGATGAACATGTGTTTTTCTTTCAGTTTTTTTTATGGTAGATTATATTTGCTGATTTTTGTATATTGAACTAACCCTGTATCTCTGGGATGAAGCCTACTTGACTATGGTGGATAATTTGATGTGTTTGTGGATTCTGTTTGCAAGTATTTTATTGAGTTTTTTTGGAGGGACATGGTGGTATACACTTTTAATCCTAGCATTTAGGAGGCAGAGGGCAGAGGCAGGAGGAGGCAGGAGGAGGCAGGAGGAGGCAGGCAGGAAGATCTGTTGAGTTCAAGCCCAGCCTAATCTACAAATTGAGTTCCAGGACAGCCAGGGGCTATCAGAGAAACTAGGAAAGAGAAAGAGAGAAAGAGAGAAAGAGAGAAAGAGAGAGGGAGAGGGGAGATGGAGAGGGGAGAGGGAGAGGGAGAGGGGAGCTGGAGAGGGGAGAGGGAGAGGGAGAGGGGAGATGGAGAGGGGAGAGGGAGAGGGAGAGAAAGAGAGAGAAGGAGGAGGAGGGGAGAGGAAGAGGGAAAGGGAGGATAGGGAGAGAGTGAGAGAAAAATTAATCTATAATTCTCTCTCTTTATTGGGTATTTATTCTGTTTAGTTATAAGGGTAACTATGGCTTCATAAAGTGAATTGGGAAATGTTCCTTCTATTTCTATTTTGTGGAATAATTTGAGGAGAATTGGCACTAACTTTTTTTTAAAGTCTTAAAAATCTGTGCTAAAACCGTCTGCCCTCTCCCCTTTTTGATTGGGAGAATTTTAATTACTGCTTCTATTTTATTAGGGGCTGTAGGTCTGTTTACATTGTTTATCTGATCTTGATTTAACTTTGGTAAGTGGTATGTACTGAGAAATTTATTTCTTTTAGATTTTCTAATTTGGTGGAGTCCAGGCATTATTTATTTATTTATTTATTTATTTATTTATTTATTTATTCAGTTATTGCTTTTAAATAGGTGCTTTATAGGCAAGGAATCTACTATGGTGTGGAACATATGGACAATCTCTCTTTACTCCTCTCCATGTTCAAATTTAATTATGTTTGCTGAGTGTTTTGTTTTCAAATATTACTTATTTACATCCCAATCACAGTTCCCCCTTCCTCCTATCCTTCCAGTCCCCTCACTTCCCCTCTCCTCCCTACCTTCAACTCCTTTTCTGCTTCTCCTCAGAAAAGGGGAGGCTTCCCTGGACATCAACAAGCCTTTGCATATCAAGTTTCAGTAAGATTAGGCTCATCTTCTATTGATGATAGGCAAGCCAGCCCAGGTAGGAGAAAAAGATCCAAAGGCAGGCAACAGAGTAAGGGACAGCCCCTGCTGCACCTGTTATGAGTCCCACATGAAGACCCAGCTGCACAACTGTTACATATGTGCAGAGGGTCTAGGTCCATCCCATGCATGCTCTTTGGTTGGCTGTTCAGTTTCTATGAACCCCTCTGGGCCCAGCTTAGTTGACTCTGTAGGTTTTCTTGTAGTGTCTTTGACCCCTCTGACTCTTTCAATCCTTTCTTTCCCTCTTTTACAGGATTCTGCAAGCTCCACCTAATATTTTGCTGTGGGTCTTTGCCTCTGATTCCATCAGTTGCTGGGTGAAGCCTCTCTGATGACAGTTACATTAGGCTCCTGTCTGCAAGTGTATCAGAATATCATTAATAGTGTTGGGGTTGGAATTCCTCGTATGTCACGGCTCCCAAGCTGGACTAGTCACTAGTTGGCCACTCCCCCAATTTCTGCTTTATCTTTTACCCCTGTACATTTTGTAGGCAGGACTAAGGTCTTGTGGTTGGATTGGTGTCCGAATTTCTCCACTGAAAGTCTTGCCTGGTTAGAGGAGATGGCTGTTTCAGGTTCCATATCCTCTATTGGTATGAGTCTTAGCTAAGGTCACCTTCAAAGATTCCCAGGAGTTGCTATTGTTGTAGGTTTCTAGATTGTCCCAGAGATCCCCCCAACCCCCCATTCCAGTTGTCTCTTAGAAGCACTCTCTTTCTCCACCCCGCTGACTATAAGTCTCCTGTTCCCATCCGCACCCCTCCCCTACAACAGTACACCCCACCCCCATGTCTAATCTATTTCCCCTTCTCAGTGAGATTCAAGCATCCACCCTTGAGCCCTCCTTGTTATTTAGCTTCTTTGGGTCTGTGGATTGTGGCATGGTTATGTAGCAGGATATTTATTCTGCTACACTGTATTTGAAGTGGAGGTCGGTGATTAGGCAGCAGAAGGGGAGGTGGAGCTGGGAGAAGGAGAGAGGAAGGGGAGGGGAGAAAGAGAGGAAGGGGAGGAGCGAGGGAGCAGTCATGGAGAACAACTGGTGGGTCAAAACCTGGCCTGGGTAGCAACTTCCATCAAAAGGTTAGGTACTGAAGACCTCCGCAGAGGGGAGACCCTCTCTCAAGTCTCAGAAAGTCGCGACCACCCAGTAATCTGCTCGAGACACCATGTACCAGAGCAATTGCGAGGTTGTTTATTAAGGCGTGACAACTAGCTGCCGGTCAATTCGTATGCTCACGCAGGAGCTGAATTGACCCCGACAGCCAGTTTGAGGGGTGTTTTTAAAGGAAAAAACCACAAACCAAGGAATGGGGAGGGGGTGAGGGGTTGTTAGGGTGATGTAACATAAAAAATAGTGGAACATTCCAAAGGAACCCAACCTACGGGAGTCAGGGTCAGGTGAAAACTCTCTGTACGCTTATCTTTCTCAAGAATGTGGTCCTGCCCTGTTACTTCGGCCTTGCCCTGTCACTATGGTTCTCAGCTTGGTTCTCAACTTGGTTCTCAGCTTGGTTCCACCTAGTTTACTTACATTCTTTCCTAACTCTTTGCAGATAGGCCAGTTCCAGTAATGGTGACTGGTCTTTCCACATTCTTAACTTGCTTCATGCCTCGGTTTGTCTATGTCTTTATAAAGAAAGCTTAAAGAATACTTTATACGTCTAAAAAGAATTCTATATACCCAGTATCTATAATTTTTCACTCTACAGTACTGGGTATCCCTACAACTCTGATTGTGTGGGCATCTTGTTAATTGATTTCTAAATATATACATCCTTTAGATAATCGTTGCCGGGCTGTGGTGGCGCACGCCTTTAATCCCAGCACTTGGGAGGCAGAGGCAGGCAGATTTCTGAGTTCGAGGCCAGCTTGGTCTACAGAGTGAGTTTCAGGACAGCCAGGGCTACACAGAGAAACCCTGTCTAGAAAACCCCCCCCCAAAAAAATTAGTTAATCTTTAAGCTTTAAGAGTCTCTTTTCTACTGGGTACTGAGAGGATGGCAGATATTGACTGGAGTTCAGCCGAGCTTTATGGATACAGCGTGGTGGATTGACAGAGCCATCGCCCTCCCCCACTGGCATCTTGAGAGTGCCAGGGCCTGCGTATCTAGCTAGGCGGAGCCTGGTCAGAGCTGAGGAGCAGCAGGAACATGGCGGCTACCTGGGAACAAGCCAGACCCAGGCACCGTGTTCTAAATATAACCCCTACATGGTTATCCTGTACTTTATGGCTAATATCCACTTATAAGGGAGTGCATACCATGTTTGTCTTTCTGGGTTAGGGTTTCCTCACTCAGGATGATCTTTTCTAGTTCCATCCATTTGCCTGCAAATTTCATGTTGTTATTGTTTTTAATAGCTGAGTAATACTCAGTAATCCATTGTGTAATTGTTATGCATTTTCTTTATCCCTTCTTCTGGTGAGGGGCTTCTAGGTTGTTTCCAGTTTCTGGCTATTACAAATAGAGCATCTACAAACATAGTAGAGCAAGTCTTTGTGGTATGGTGGAGCATCTTTTGGGTTTATGCTCAGGAGTGGTATAGTTAGGTCTTTAGGTAGCTCTATTCCAAATATTTTAGAAACCGCTAAATTGATTTCAGAGTTATTGTGTGTGCAGGTTTATACTCTCACCAGCAAAGGAGGAGTGCTGCCCTCGCTCCACACTTGTTTTTTTGTCACTTGTTGTTTTTTGATCTTAGACATTCTGATTGGTGTAAGATGAAATCTCTGAGTCATTTTGATTTGTATTTCCCCAATGATTAAGGGTGTTGAGCATTTCTTTAAGTGCTTCTTGACCATTAGAGATTCTTCTGTTGAGAATTTTTTGTTTAGATCTGTATCCCATTTTTAAAATGGGTTATTTGATTTGTTGATATCTAGTTTCTTTTTATTTATTTATTTATTTATTTATTTTATTTTTTTATTTTTTTTGGTTTTTCGAGACAGGGTTTCTCTGTGTAGTTCTGGCTGTCCTGGAACTTACTCTGTAGACCAGGCTGGCCTTGAACTCAGAAATCCGCCTGTCTCTGCCTCCCAAGTGCTGGGATTAAAGGCGTGCACCACCACCGCCCGGCACCTGATATCTAGTTTCTTGAGTTCTTTATGTATTTTGGATATCAGACCCTTGTTGGATGTAGGGTTGGGTAAGATATTCTGCCTTGTATAGGCTACCATTTGTCTTTTTGACAGTGTCCTTTGCCTTATATAAGCTTTTCAGTTTCATAAAGGCATACTTGGTAATTGTTGATCTTAGTGCCTTAGCTGTTGGTCTTCTGTTTAGGAAGCTGTCTTCTGTGTCAATGCATTCAAGGCCATTACTCACTTTATTTCCTGTCAGATTTAGTGTATCCAGTTTTATATTGAGGTCTTTGGTTCACATGGATTTGAGTTTTGTGCTGATGAAAGATATGGATCTATTTGAATTCTTCTATATGTAGACTGCCAGTTAGACCAGCACCCTTTGTTGAAGATACTTTCTTTTTTTCTCCATTGTACAGTTTTAGCTTCTTTGTCAAAAATCAAGTGTTCATAGGTGTGTGGATTTACTTCTGGATCTTTAATTCATTCCCACCAATCAAACTGTTTTTATGTGAATGTCATACATTTTTTTTTAAACTATTGCTTTGTAGAACAACTTGAAATTAGGGATGGTGTTATGTCCAGAAGTTCTTTTATTGTACAGGGTTGTTTTAGATATTGTGGGTTTTTTTCTATATGAAGTTGAACATTGTTCTTTCAAGGTATGAAGAAATTGTGCTGAAATATTGATGGGAATTGCATTGAACCTGTAGATTGCTTTTGGTAAGATGGCCATTTTCACTATGTTAATCCTACTGATCCATAAGCATGGGTGATCTTTCCATCTTCTGATACCATCTTCAGTTTCTTTCTTTGAAGATTTGGAGTTCTTGTCATACAGCTCTTTCACTTGTTTAGTTAGAGTTACACCAAAATATTTTATATTATTTGTGGCTATTGTGAAGGCTGTTACTTCCCTAATTTCTCTCTCAGACTGTTTATTTAATTAATTAATTTATTTATTTATTTGGTTTTCGAGACAGGGTTTCTCTGTGCAGCCTGGCTGTCCTGGAACTCACTCTGTAGACCAGGCTGGCCTTGAACTCAGAAACCTGCCTGTTTCTGCCTCCTAAGTGCTGGGATTAAAGGCGTGTGCCACCACTGCCCAGCCTTATTGTTTGTATATAGAAGGGCTATTGCTTTCTTTAAAGCTAATTTTGTATCCAGCCACTTTGCTGAAGGTACTTATCAGTGGTAGGAGTTCTCTGGTAGAATTTTGGGGATTGCTTATGTATACTATCATATTATCCTTGAATAGTGAAACTTTTGACTTCTTCTTTTCCAATTTTCCCCTTGATCTCCATTTGTCTAATTGCTCTAACTAGAACTTCAAGTACTATAGTGAAGAGATTGGAAGAGAGTGGACAGCCTGTCTTGTCCCTGATTTTAGTAGAATTGCCTTAAGTTTCTCTCCATTTAATTTAATATATGTTATTGGCTTGCTGCATATTGCCTTTATTGTGTTTAGGAATGTGCCTTGTGTCCCTGATCTCTCCAAGACTTTTATTATAAAGGGGTGTTGGCTTTTGTGAATGGCCTTTTCAGCGTCTAATGAGATGATTATGTGATATTTTTTCTTTCAGTTTGTTTATATGGCTAATTACATTGATGGATTTTTGGATGTTGAATCATCCCTGCATCCCTGCAATGAACATTACTTGATCATGGTAGATGGTGCCTTTGATGTGTTCTTGGATTTGGTTTGTGAGTATTTTTTAATCAGTGCTCATAAGGAAAATTGGTCTGAAATTCTCTTTCATTGTTGAGGCTTTGTGTGGTTTAGGTATGAATGTGGCTGTGGCTTCAGAAAATGATTTTGTCATGTTCCTCTGTTTCTGTTTTGTGGAACAGTTTGAGTAGTATTGGTATTAGCCCTTCTTTCAAAGTCTGCTAGAATTCTACACTAAAATCATCTTGCCCTGGGCATTTTTTGAGTGGGAGACTTTTAATTATTTTTATTTCCTTAGGGGCTATACATCTATTTATATTTTTTACCTGATCGTGATTGAACTTTGGTAAGTGGTATCTGTCGAGAAAATCAATTCATTTTATTTATTTCTAATTTTGTGGAATACAGGTTTTGGAAGTAAAATCTAATGTTTTTTTGGATTTGCTTTGTGTCTGTTTATAGCCCCCTTTTCTAATTTTGTTAATTTGGATAGTCTCTCTCTGCCTTTTAGTTTATTTGTTTATTGTTACTATCTTGTTTGTCTATCTTGTTAATTTTCTCAAAGAACCAAGTCTTTATTTCATTGACTGTTTGTATTGTTCACTTTAATGTATTGGTTTCAGCCCTGAGTTTGATTATTTCCTGCCTTCGAATCCTCTTGGGTTTGTGCTTCTTTTTATTCTAGAGCTTTAAGGTGTGCTGTTAAGCCAATAGTATGTGATCTCACTAATTTTTTTTTTTTAAATGAAGGCATTTAGTGCTACGAACTTTCCTCTGAGCAACCACCAGAGCCTCAGCCTGTGTCTTGTGAGGACAATATGAACCATATTGTGTAAGTCAGTCTAATGAATTCCTCTTTAGTATACTTATTCTATTGGTTCTGTTCTTCTAGAGAACCCTAATACAAATGGTAACCTACATTCATATTATATCCCCAAATTTTTTGGAAATTTTAATAACTTACTGATGAAGTTAGTGACACCCTTCTGGGAAAATAAGCATATATAAATAGCAACTTAGAGAACAAATGCATGGAGGCCACTCATTTTCAACTAAAGAACTAAATACATGTACATCAGTGCTGCTGCTATGGAGAGCAATCTGGCCATGTTGACCACAAATGAAGAGGGTTTGAAGAATTTAAAATTCTTTCATGTTCTTGGAATTATCTTACTTTTTGGGGGGAGGGTGAGCTAGTAGGGTTTTGTGACTTAATATGATAATTTTTTGTCATGGGATTTTCAGTATTGATCAATATTGAACTACTGAGCTCCATACACATGTGATTCACGGCAATTTCCTTTTCCTTGAGGCCTTCTGGCTACACCACTTTCATGTGGCCTGATATTATGCACCATGGGCTAAACCATATGTGGTCTTCTCTGTCTCTGTCTCTCTCTCTCTTCCTCCCTTCTCCCCTTCCCTCCCTCCATTTCTTCCTTTTCCTTCCTTCCTTCCTTCTTTCCTTCCTTTTTTTTAAGTAAGACTCTGAATATAAGTGTCTCTTGAAAGACTCAGGTTCTAGAGCAGCAGAGTTCAGAGGTTAGGATTTTGGGAAACATGTGAACTATTAGTATTCTGAATTTATCAGTGGATCAATCCACTGATTGCTATGAAATTCTATGGCATTATAGAGAGGTAGTAGAAACTTAAGTGGAACCTAATGGAGAAATAGGTCATTGGAGGTGCACCTTGGGAGGATGTATCTTCTCAGATGCCTCTTATTCTATTTGTAAGCTTCCATGAGGCAAGCAAATGCATATCTGCTAGTGCTTCTACCATGATGCCTCTACAGCATAACAACAGAGCCAAGTGACCGTAAACCATGAACAAACATAAGCCTTTTCCCCCAGAGTTTTTACTTTTGGCATTTTGCCCAAATTAGAATGGTTTTAACTTAATGATATGTAACTAATATGCATTTTAGAATAGAAAGCATACTGCAGTTTTAAATTTTGACCTTTTCCAGGGCTAGTGGTGTCTTTCAGTTTCTTTTTGTAATGCTATAGCCACCATCTGCAGATCCCAGTCAGCACTTCAGACATGAGGGAAGCAACAGTCAGTCTTCTGTGTTCTGCTATTCTGGCTGGGGTATGTGCGCTATCTACCATTTCAATTTAATCTATCTCTGGCATGGGAAGGAGCCCCATCCTCACTTGGGAGCATCTGTATTTGGAAACACTCAGACTAGGACTCATGAAATTCTTTCACTCCTTATAAACTTCCTCTACTGTGATGTGACACAAGAATAGAAACTGTTTTGTTCAATGTATTCTCAACACTTGGAAGGTTGGGTACACACTAGGTGACTGACATATGTTTGTAGAACAGGATGGATCCTGTTTTTGTGGGATTCTTACTGGGGCAGGTGTGCTGAGCCACACTTGCCATCAAATCCAGTTCCCTAGCCTGATTGCCTTTGCTTACAGATTCACAGTGTGCTCTGGATAGAGGCATCATTGCGTTCCCCTACCTTTTTCACAATGCTGGGCTCTCTCTAGATTTGGTTACAAAGGTAAGCTTCTCCGATATAATTTTCTGTTTGAATATTTTTTTTTCAAGAGAATTAAATCGTTTATTGAGTACACATGATAATGGATGATACACAAGCTTCATTCCCATCTGTTATTTTATCTGATACCGTTATTCAATTTTGATATTGCATAGGGTGTGCCAACAACCATTTTATAACCAAATTGTGACCTTGCTTGGATGACCCTTTCAATGGTGAAACTGTTAAGTTACAACAGTAACTGGCAGTTTAACAACACCAAGGTTTTTGAAGACAATGGCTTCTCCACCCAAGCAATCATAAATAAATTCCAAATGGAACTTGGCATCACCCTGAAGGAATTCTAACTTCACACTGTTGGGGAAGTTTACCAAGACGGCTTCAAGAGTAGACTAACTTTACACAGCACATTTAAAAAAAAAAAAAAAGACACATTTATTCAGCGTCATGATCCGACTATTACATTTAGCAATCAACAGCATGGGTGAAAAAGGTCTACAGTAAAACCTTTTGTTGGAATGCTTTACACTTTCCACAGAACAGAAACTAAAATAACCTGTTATACAATTAGTCACAAATACAGTCCTGGAGTTTTTGCCCACACACATGAGTATTGTCTAAAACATGTCTTCTATGTAGCAGCTAGGCCCTGCCACCACTGTGCTTGGCTGAGTTCACAAATCTGTTGTAATCTGTAGCTTCCCTGTCACTTCTCTGGCTCTCCTCTCCTGCTAAGCTTTGTTTCCTGGCTATAATTAGAACCTCTTGCCACTGCCATAGCTACTGCTGCTGCTGGAACCTCCATAGCCACCTTGGTTTCGTGGTTTAGCAAAGTACTGGCCTCCACCACCATAAGGGCCAGAGCTCCTGCCTCCAAAGTTCCCTCCCTTCATCGGTCCAAAATTTGAAGACTGATTGTTGTAATTGCCAAAATCATTGTAGCTTCCACCACCTCCAAAATTGCTTCCGTCATTGCCAAATCCATTATAGCCATCCCCACTGCCACCATATCCACCACCACCACGGCTGCCACCAAAGCCACCACGACCACTGAAGTTCCCTCCTCGACCAAAATTGTCATTGCCACCAAAACCACCTCCACGACCACCACCAAAGTTTCCAGAACCACTTCGACCTCTCTGGCTGGATGAAGCACTAGCCATCTCTTGCTTTGACAGAGCTTTTCTTACTTCACAGTTGTGGCCATTCACAGTATGGTATTTCTGAATAACAATCTTATCCACAGAGTCATGGTCATCAAAGGTGACAAAAGCAAAGCCTCTCTTTTTCCCACTGCCTCTGTCAGTCATAATTTCTATCACTTCAATTTTCCCATACTGCTCAAAATAATCTCGTAGGTGATGTTCTTCAGTGTCTTCTTTAATACCACCAACAAAGATCTTTTTCACAGTTAAGTGGGCACCTGGTCTCTGAGAATCTTCTCTTGACGCAGCCCTCTTAGGTTCCACGACTCTTCCATCCACCTTGTGTGGTCTTGCATTCATGGCAGCATCCACTTCTTCCACAGTGGCATATGTGACAAACCCAAAGCCCCTGGATCTCTTGGTGTTTGGATCTCTCATTACCACACAGTCGGTTAGTGTTCCCCATTGCTCAAAATGGCTCCTCAGACTCTCATCAGTTGTTTCAAAGCTCAGCCCTCCGATGAAGAGCTTCCGCAGCTGTTCCGGCTCCTTGGGAGACTCTGACTTGGACATGATGGCAGGATGATCAGAGCCTTCAGCGATGCTTCCTCCTCAGCGTCAAAGAGCAGAAAGTGAATATTTTTTTAGAGTCAAAACAACGTTTAAAAAGTGTGTTCGAAATCTTCCATTTGCCTCTATCTTGCAAGAGTTGGCTGCTCTCAACTCTACCTGGATTTTCAAGGTCTTTTAATTATTTTTTTAATAATTTTTTGAGATTTCTTTATCTTATGTTTTGCTTACATGTGTGGCTGTGTATCATGTGTGTGCCTGGTGCTTGTACAGGTAATATGGGGGATCAGATCCTCTGGAACTAGGGTTATGGATGGTTGTGAGCCACCATGAGGGTGCTGGGAATTGAACTGGGGTCTTCTAGAAGAAGCAAATGTACTCTTAACAGCTGAGCCTTCTCTTCAGCCCAGTTTTCTAACTCTTAACTTCTTATGATGTTATGTGGGTTCAAATGTCTCCAAACAGCTTAGAATGGTCCTTACTCCTTTTCTGGGTATGGTAAGAATTTAAAGTATAATCTGCAGCTACTTTCATGACTATCAGCTGTATTTGAAAACGTGCATATTACTTTTAAAAATATTTTTTTCCTAGAAAATTTCCTATAGTTAAACTAAATCAAGAGTTATTGGTGTCATTGTTTACTAATTATCTCCTGCTTTTAAGGCTCAAGTCTAAATTGTCCTCTATAGATCGATGTGTTTGAACACGTTGTCCCCAGCCAGTTTTAGTGCTTGAGAGGTTGCAGAACCACCTATCTAGGTGAAATAGGACACTGGGTGTAGGTCCATGGGGTGTATTATCCTTGGCATGATTTCTGCTTCCCAGTTGGCCAACAGAAATAGGTTCCTTTTGCTTCTAATCATTGAGCATCTCCTGTTGTGATATTTTTCCTGCCAAGGTATACTGAAGTCTCCCAAACTGAGTTATGACAAACTCTTCTTTCCCTGTTTCTGCCATGTATTTTGTCACAGTAATAGGAAAAGTGGCTAGCACCTGCACATTGTTTACAATTTTGTTCTATGAATTGCTTCTATTTCTCAACTTAAAAAGGCTGAATTTGTTTCCCAAATTCTTAGGTGTCTGAGCCCACCTTTTGATAACTGAGTTTGAAATGATCCCCAATATTTTCAATCCCTTCTGTTTCAGCTATGGTTGATATCATATTTCTTTCCAAATGGCAGATATAATGAATCTACAGATCTTAGTTAGCCCTTTATCTTTACAACTCAGATGTGAGACTCCATGGCTCCTTTGAAGTTATAATAATAAGATATTCAAAGACTCTACTTTGCTGAATTCTACAGTGGAAGTGTTGAGTAATTACAATCTGAAGAGATAAAGCAAAGATGCAGAACTTGCTTACTTTGATTAAGAAAGCCAGAAGAAAAGACGGTTTTAAATATGAACATGAGATTTAATGTCTAGAGAACAAAAATTTCTATTTTAGGCCAAAGTTTTGTTATTTTCTAGAGTCAAGTTAGAAAGAATAGATTTTTTTTATTTTTAAGAGTAGTAAGTCTTAAGATGGCCGAGTCTTTTAGGTGATATCTGTTACTTGCCTTTGATCCAAATGGTATGAGTCAACTATCTGCAAAAGGTGTAGACAAGTGTTTGGACTATACACTATCTGAAGATTAGACGGTAGGCAATGTCTGGAGGGAAATCACTGTCCAGTGGGTGAGACCAGATCATCTTTATAGAAGAACCATTTGGATGTCAGAAGATGAGTCAAGTTTTAGTGGAATTCCAGGGCAGGAGGAATGAATGACTACATCCCATGGATGGAGAACAGGCAACCTGAAGGGAAAGTGCTGGAAAAACTCAAGGTCTATTATAATGACCAGGGAGTTACTCCATGAAATGACAGTAAAGTTACAAGGACAGCAAGAGAAGAAATGGGCAGATATTGTTAAGGATGAAAGAAACACTCTGGACTTGTTTAAATCAATAACTTGAAACTCTCTACACAAAGCTAGCATTTAGGAAGACAGTAGGTCATGCTCTATGGAAGGATTTATGGCAGAAAACTCACTTTAGCATTACATAGTACTTTACCCTTGCAAAAGACATTTAGGATTGTGTGAAAGTCACCTTGAAATGCATATAGTTTGTGTTTGTTACAACTATGGGCTCATTCTGGTGTAGGAAGGCACCATCCCTTACAATCTTTCCACAGGGAACCATAGCCGAGAGCTTAACCTGATCAATGAGCATTCCCAGGACATAAAAAGCACGTTACAGGAACCTGTTTAGAAAATGCCATCACAAATTTATTTTAGAAACAACAGTTTGCTAATGTGTTTCAGTAAGATGATTGACAGCACAGGCTAGATTTTGAAGGGATCTCCAAGGAAGCTTAAAGTTCTGTAAGAATAAATAGGATGATCAAAGGTAGAATCATTTGGAAATCTGAATATTATAAACGGAAACGTCTTTGTGTCTTTCTCATCCTCACGAAAGCCTGGGGTCTTGATTGTGATGT
Organism: Grammomys surdaster; assembly: GCF_004785775.1. Taxonomy (NCBI): domain Eukaryota; kingdom Metazoa; phylum Chordata; class Mammalia; order Rodentia; family Muridae; genus Grammomys; species Grammomys surdaster. Next base: position 7,115,783 of record NW_021604566.1, on the reverse strand, counting down.
TTATTATTATTTATGTGTGTATGTGAGGTGCGTGTATGTTGAATGTGCATGCCCATGCTCACTCATGCAGGGGCCAGAGTTACTGGCCAAATGTCAGGTGCACTCTATCACTTTCTGCCTTATACTCTTGAGACAGGGTCTCTGGCCGAAATCAAATCTCATTTCAGCTGTGCTAACTGGCCAGAGAGCCCAGAAACCGCTTGTCTCCACCTACCATTGTTGGGGTTAGATACATGAGATACATGCAGTTCCCTGCCCCCCCCCCCACCATGAGGGTGCTGGGACTTAACCTAAAGCTTATACAGCACTTTTACTCACTCTGCTATCTCCTCAGCCCATTTGACTATAATACTGTAATGAAGGAATCATTTGTTTTCAAAACGTTTGATTCACAGACATTTTCACTTACATATTTATAATACACTTTGGTGTTTAGTCCAAGCACTGAGGAAAACGAGGCTGGGCTGTTCATATATTATTATTATTTTTCTTACTAAGAGAAAATTATTTTCACCTGCAGTAATAGCAGCCTAAGATCAGTACAAAAGGGAATTTCTGAGGATTCCTTTGTGGGCACAACTCTACAAAACACTGTTTTGTTTTCTAAAGCAGGCAGAACCGGGAATTGATGTATTTTGCCACAAGATATTAGGACAAAGAGGCTCCATTTACTTAATTAAGGTATCTCCTAAAACAAAAAACAACCACAAAAAAAAAAATGAGTTAAAGCCAGCTGTAAAGGGTTCTACAGAAAAATAAATTGGGGGTATGGTTAAAGCACTGGCTCACTTTGGAGGCTAGCAAGTACTAACGTGTAGGGTAGGTGAGAAGGATGGAGAGCCAGGGAGGAGCTCATATTCCTGCTTGAGGCTGATCGCTGTCCAGGGGCAGAACTCGCTTGTGAGAATTCACCTATTTTGCACCAAAATCATAAAGAGTAACTTTACTCCAAGTCTACTAATTTAAATATTAACTCTATATAAAATACATGTTCAATGTGACATTTAGATTGGATGACCAGTGAGTACCAAGCCTTGTCAAATATACTGGTGAGTGACCATGTGATTTCTCTGTGGAATAGAGTACAGTTGAAATGAAGATATTCTGATGTTTTTGCTTTAGGCTGAAATTACAAATACTTAATCACTTTGGCTCAGGAAAAAAGATAGTTCAGAATGGCTCAAATCAACATTTGGCCTTTGATTCCAGTGAAGACACTGCTGCTACCTGCCTTGGATACTTCACCAGGGAGCACATTTCTCCTTTTAAATGAAACCGATTTCTTTGGAGTTCCAGGATTTAGCTTAAGTGAATGCCCTTGTCCTTAGGGCACAGTTGAGAAAATGTTAAGAAAACCTGGTAGCTTCAGCTGTACAGTTAGACTGGACTTTTCACTCTTTTTAGTGATGAGTTATGGTTATGGGTTTTTCATTTAGCGCCAAAGACTTGATACCAATGAGTCTAAGATGCAATAAGAAAACTACACCTCTAATGAAGTTTTCATAGCAGAGATCATACCCTAAACAAATAAATCTTAAGTGTCCTTTTTCAGAGTATTGTGCTCTTGGGTATTAAAAAAAAAAAGCTAATTTCCCCTCTCTATGACACCCTTGAAGTACTTCATGTGATCAGATTTACATAGGAATATATTGTGTTAATTCTAAGGATTAACATGGGATAGTTTCATACTTGCTGAGATTAAATGAAAGGCAGGATTACAAATACTGGAGCCCCCATTTCCTTTACCTGATCAAAGTACACAGAAAAAGTGGCTTTGTGTGTCTGGTGGCTGTGGATGCCCAAAGAGGTCACTGGATCCTCTGGAACTGGAGTTATGAACAGTTGTGAGCCATCATGTATGCTGGGAATGGAGCTTGGTCTTCTGCAAGAATCTTTGCTCCTGAAGAATTTCTTCACTCTCTCCCAAAGCTCCAAAGTCTTAAATGTCCTTAAATTGTCAATTTCATATAAAACAAATAACTTTCTAGAGTCTGCAGTTCCAGCCTTAAATCAGTGAGTGAAAAAAGACAGTAGTTGTAGGTGGATGATCCTTCATCCATGAGTCATATGGAGTGCACAAAGTAGACTCTGTGGGTTATTTAAAAAAACAAAACAAAACACAAGGACATAAAGTTGGGAGAGAGTAAGGAATGGTTCTGAGAGAAGTGAAGGGTAAACAATCTATTTGTCTCAGTGTATGTGTGTGTGTGTGCATAAATTCTCAAAGAATTAATACTGTTAAAACACAGTAGAAGAAAAATGTTACAGCAAAGTATCATCTATGAAGATCTGGGTTGGATCTCTGGTATCTAAAGTTATTCTATACTTCTATTCAAATATTCCGTGGAATTCATAACTCTTTTTCCTTACAGCACACATCAGTGCAGGTCATAAGCAGCTGTAGTGATAGGTAGCAGCAAGTGAGTCTGTACAGCTGGGTCTGGACAATAAGCAGCCTCCTTTGGATATAGGTGTTTAAAATACGGTATCATTGAAGTTTGATGATGAGAAGTTGCTGTACAGAAGTCACACACACAGACAATCTTTGTCTATATTTTATACAAATACAACAGTAGTTTGTGAATACATTTTAAGTACATGATATACATGATAAGCCACTTGATTTCCCAATATCACAGAATAGCAATTTAAAATGCAATAAAAATATACAAAATTCAGTCTGGAATGCAGATTTTTTTTTCATTTCTATTTGACTCAAAACTTTACCATTAGAACATTTTTAGAGTACTCGTCCAAACACTTTTTCATTAGCTAAAAAATAAAATAAAATAAAATTCAGCAGTCAGCTTATGTTCAGGCATGATGCAATCCATTTCTCTAATGGAGTCCCAGTTTCTGTTAAATTCAGAGGGCTGTTAGTAACTTACAGCATGTTCTTCACTCCACACCCTATGTCAAGCCCACTTTCCATTCTGAGTTACAGTCACCTTGTGGACAAAAGCTGGGTTTGTTCCGGTAACATTTGCACATCCAAGATCTCCTTTTGCAAGTGCACATGAATACACTGTGGTGGTGTAAAAGTTTGTTAATGACAATTTAAAGTCACAGTATAAAAATATATAGTACACCTTTACACCTATATAGTCCTTTTCCTATGGATAAAAAAATACAACTGAATGAGACAGAAGTTTGTAGCACCATGAAGAGTTGTATCCCAAGTGACAGTAGCAGCATGATCCCATATAATGTTGAAGGAGGGCTTCTGAGAAGACAGACATTCATTCTGATTCATCTGTACCACTGAAGTTTATGCAAGGAAGTGTCTTATACATCATCAACAATTCTGTGTTATCTTTAGAGATTGATAACTCATCAAAAGACACTGCGTTCCATCCCCAGGGGCTGCTCACATTGTAGAAAGGCTTATTGGTGATCTGTATCTGCTACATAGGCATTATCTTGTATGATCTCAAAGGAGTGCTCTGTGGGTACAACACAATTTAGGTACTTATGTAGGCCTACATAGTAATCAAGCTATATTGTGTTGTAGACCTGGCTGCTGACAGCATGAATAAAACAAGACAAACTCACCAAGGAACTCATTTGTCAGAAAAAAACAATCTGCCTTCATTAAGGGCAAATACTCAACATTGAAAAGATCTCCTTCAATGTCACATGGATCTCAGTAGGCTAAAAGCAACTTGGGTGAACTGGTATCTTTTAACTTACTTATGGACTGGGAAGACAGTGTGCTTTGAGATACGTAAACCTTGTAAAAAAATAAACCATTGTAAAACCTTATGAAAAGACACACACTGATTCTGTGCAATATAGCAAATCGATAAGAAAACACTGTAAAAATGTACCTGTTTAAAATACCATCTACCATTTTTTTGTACACAAAGCATTATATATCAAAGGCCTACATATATATCATCTAATGGCACTTGAAATGAATATAAGTCTTAAAAATAAAAGGCATAACATATAGGAAAGTTTCTGTAGAAATTTAGGTTCAATTTGAAAGTGCTATATCTTGTAGTATATGAAGTATAGAGGTTGACCAAGCTCTATTTTTTAAATTGGCCTATATGTGTACTGCTCACTAGATGAATGATCCTGACATATGTACTCTATAACATTCATTATTAGCTTAATAAAGCAATCAGCTCTGGCTCATGTTTCAGTCAGTATATGGTTTTAAAAAACCGTCACTGTCCAAATTAACACAATATATCACTATATTCCACAAATGACTAGAAAAATAAAGCACAAGCAACAAATACGCAAAAAACTACACAGCTTGAAAGAAACGCTGACTGAAATTAAACAAAAAAAAAAAGCTGCACACAGATGGTGCATGGTCTGCCAAGGCAACTTAAATTTTAGAAAACTGAACGAGTAATAGGATTTTGAATGAAAGCTTAAGAGACAGTAACTACACATGTGGTACTGGTAAATATCAATGGATTATATTGCGTATGGTGCCAGGCCTTTCTGTGCTCATGCTCCTGAAGCTGCACGGCGTTTGCACGCACATGTTGAAGTCAAACTGAATGGACCTCAGCATCTCGCTGAGGTCCAAACTCCACACTACACTGCTTTAGTTAACGTTAATCCCTTTTCTTTCAGCCACGCTAAGGCACTATCGGAAATTCCAAGGATCATGGAGAATGAAAAGGGCACTGGCAAGACCTATCGCTAAGCAGTCCTACTAAAACAAGTGACAGTATTTCCTATGGGGAGGAGGGGAAGCCAATTCTGTGTTACATCCTTGTTAAAACATTGTGCAATTAAAATAAAAAAGGGTTTAGTGACCACTGCAGTCAAAACAAAATCAAAAACAAAAACAAATTTGCTTATTTCCCTCTTACTTTGAAGTGTTATTCAAGTCTGTGGGGGCAGCAACAGGCAAAGAAGTGTACATACAAAGAAAATTAAGACTCTACATTTTAACACTGGTACCCTGGAAGATGTGTATTAGAGTTCCATGCAGGGCAAGAGTTAGGATAAAAATATATTTATTTTATATATATATATATATACACACACACACACATATGGCGCCATTCCCATTTCAAAATGCTTTATTTCATATATCCTGGTACTCCCTTTTTTCAATTAGCAGTGAAATACATACAGCCTATGAAGGCCAACGTCCCATGTCATTAATGTGACTTCTTAAGCAAATTTTAGATAGAATAAACTAGTGCTTTCATATGTGGTGTTTGTGAACTCTACATAAAAATAGGTTTTTTTATTTACTTGTGCTCTGTCACCAAATGTCTCCTGCTTTTTAAGTGGTGATTAAAGCAACACTGAACACTAACCATCCAACTAGAACATTAGGTAAGTGATCTGTTTCATAGAAACTAAGGAAGCGGTCATGAAGCAGAGCGGAGAGCCCACTTTCAGAGTGAGTGTGCTCCCACTCACAGCTCAGGAGCAGCTTGAAGAGTTAAAATGTATTTCCTTATTAACATATATAATTTTAATGCCTTTGGAACACTTTTTAATAAAATGTATTTTTCACAATAAAATTTAAATACATAAGTATAAAAACTACTGCTCTAGGGTTAGAACCAGGAGCTCGAGCCCTCTAGAGGGCAACTCCGATTCCATGAAGTGCACTAGGCGTGTGTATGACATACAGTGAAAGCCCCATTCACATGACAGTTTACACTTCTCAATTTATACTACTCCTGGGCATTGTAAATAATGCATTAGAGTCAGTAATCTGTAATTATGTAGGTTGCTGGGTAAACAATGCAATATGCAGTGACAACTGGCCCTTACAGAAGGGAAGGAGCTTCCCCATACAGGGCTAATGAGTGCTCAGAAATTAAAAAATACTTTCTTCTTCTTCTTTTTTTTTTAAAAAGAGATACATACTCTTCTATGAATCTCCCCTCACCCCTGCCCCAACAGAAGGGGTCTCAAAATAAGGTGTTAACAAGTGCTTAATAGATAAGTCTCGTAGGTTGATGCCACAAATAACCCTTAGGAAGATATACATGGAACTATTGATCACATTCCTGGTGGCTGTCTGACAAGAGGAAGGCCATCGCTACCTTGCTCAGTGAGTGCCACGGTGCATTCATATTCATTTGGTGTTTGCTTTATTTTTCTCTGTTTCCTCTATAGATTCAACTTATTTCTAACACTCCTCCTGTTTCCCAGAGATGTGTAAAAATGGGGTCTTACAACTTTTGGTTGTGTAAAACTGTGGAACTCCTCAAGTTGCTTTTTGATGTGTCTAATTTTTAAGTTCTCCATCCAAACACAGCAGGGAAAGATGGATATGCACTGAGTAAGAGCGCACTGGGGCAAGGGATGCTTTAGAAGTGACGTGTGGGCTTTTACTCAGCACCCAAGGAGTCCAGTTTTCAGCTCTGGCAACAGTGGAAAGAAATTCTCTAGACAAGTTCTGGGGTTTGGCTGTATGTTTTACGTCCATCTTCCTGTGAGAAGTCTATCACCCCGACGCCTCAGGCAGCCCAGCCACTCTGGGTTTCACATATTTACTGTCTATTGTCCCACAATGGCTCTAAGACTCTGGACTAACTGTAGACCAACATACAAAGTAAGAACGCTGTTATACTGAAGCCATCCTGGACTATGAAAGGTGAAGGACATACATACAACAAATCATGTCTACACTGATCCTGAAGACCCTGAAGCCACATAGTTAATGTAAAGATGACTGAAATGTGGCAAACCAGCCTGAGGGCTAGTGCTAACACAGAGCACCCTGTGACCTCTCTAGGTTGCTTTTAGATAGATACTGAAACTTCTTATATTTTAGCCAGATAATAGCAGTCTCAAAATATACTGATCTGAAATGATGGTATATTTAAGAAACCACTATACTCTCCTCAGACTGGATTCTTAACTCATTTAAAACACACTTGATTATGAATCCATTTAGTGGCTAGTAAAAAATGTGAAACACTTCAGTTTTTCACACATATTTCAAAAGATTTACATTGTACTGCATATTTGCAAAAAATGTCCAATGCCCATTGCTATTAGACACAAATGAAAAATTTAAGGTCTAACAGTAATTTGAACACAGGACTTGTAAAATTTAGTGATAATAATGGCGCTCCTATATGAAATAAAACTCTGAGACTATGACAACTGATAGGAAATCAGGAAAATAGAAAACGCAGTTAAACATGAACGATTCAAAGCTTATCAAAGAGGCTAGTTCCTATTATTTACTGGCTTCATAAAACCTGATATTATACAAAAGCAGAAGTTTTTGTATTGTGTTAAAGTAGGCACTAGAATATAAATGGTCATCGCAGGTGGGGCTACACAAGCACCTCTGGGTAACTCCCTTGGCCCAGACCCTACTGAAATGCCTGGTGGAAACGGGGTAGGGTAGTGCTGGAGCTTAGGCTGCTGGTGAAAGCTGCTGACAGTGAGTGCAGAGAACCAAGACCCACTGCATTCGCAGGATCCTGAAGATCCTGTGTTTGTGTGGGTAGCTGAGAAACAGAAGAATGCGCTTCATCCTGGGAATAGCTCATCCCAAGGCTTCCCACTGAAAGCGGATTATAAGGAGGACCATTTAATGGTATGAAATTGAACAACTGAGAGAAATCCAATGCTGGTGTGTTGAGGGGGTCACCGATAGAGATAGAGCTCTTTGACAGGGAGAGGTCCCCAGCACCATCATCTGGGGATCCACTCTGAGGATCTAACCCTAACTTAGATGAAGATGCTTGAGAATCCTGGGATGAAGATGGTGCGCCACCTTGTAACTCCATCAGGTAACTCTCAATTTCCCCCTTTAATGGCTGTTCTTTTTCAGGAATAGAGATTGCATATGAGGTAGAACTGAATGGGCATTTAAAAGCAAGATGATGAGAGGGGTGAACAGCATCCATATCTATGGGGCATGTCATTCCCAAAGGTAAAGTTGTTATCATTTGGTGAGCAGATCCAGAGCTCTGCATGGACTGAAATGGAGTGTTATAGAGGTTTAACTGCAAAGTGTTTGTGAATGGCTTTGACAAGAGTTCACTTGAAGGTAAGGACATGACCGGCAGGAGTTCATCTTTTATAGGCACAGACATGTTGCAGGTAAATGGGTCCAGGAAATCTACTGGTTCGGTTTTGACTTTCAGAAGCTCCTGATTGTGACTTTTCTTCATGTGTCGAGTGAGGTGATCCTTTCGTCCAAATCTCTGTGCACAGTACTGGCAGAGGAAGTCCTTTCTTCCCGTGTGCACCACCATGTGTCTCCGGACATCCTTCCGGGTGTAGAACCTGCGCTCACAATGCTCACACTGGTGTTTTTTCTCTTTCACACCCCCAGACGACTTGCCTGCATGAGATTTCAGGTGCTCTAGGAGCACACCTGTGCTCTCAAAAGTCTGCAAACACACCTTGCAGGTGAGGTCGCCACTGGTGGCAGCGTGCAAGGCCAAGTGTCGCTTAAAGCCAAGCTTCGTGTTGTAGCTCTTGCCACACTCTTCGCATTTAAAGGTCTCTTTGTTGGGGTCGTGCGTATGGAGGTGGTTCTTCAGATGGTCTTTCCGGTGGAACATTTTCTCACAATAATTACACTTGTGGGTTTTCTCAGGAGAATGAGTAGCCATGTGCCTTTAAACATAGATATATTCTGTGAGTGATTATCTTAGCACAAAGGTATGTATTCACTTTTAAAATGGGCAGATAATCTACTAATGCTAAGACACAGCTCTCTCAATGAAGGCTCTCCCTAGCTAACACACACCACAGGACAGTTAACACACTGCAAAACTTGAGCCGTCTACTTGCCACTTCAGTGTTCATTACAGAAGTAAGCAAGCAAGACTGAACATATGCATGTACTGTCCAAATCCTTCTCATGTAAAAACTTCTCTCTAGAAATGGAAATTCTACTTTCATTAAGCATTTTACTTAAAAAAAAATTTAAAGACACTAACACAAATGTATGTGATTTAAAATACTGCAAGCTAGCCAATATCTAATCTACTTAACATTTCCACTCTGCAAATCAGCTGAGCAATGTGTATTCAGATATACACACACTTACAATGGCTTCAGAGGGCCAACACAAGAGGAAAGTATAATCTGAAAGACAAATAGAGTGTAGTACCTTTGTAATTTGTACTTAGAAACAAAGGCCTTGGTGCAGTCTTGGTGTGTGCACTTGTAGGGCCTCTCTCCCGTGTGAGAGAAGGAGTGAACCTTTAATTTCTCAACACTGTTAAAGGCCTTGTCACACAGTTGGCAAGGAAAGTTTTTTCTTGGTTTGCTTTCACCACGCTTACGTTTCCCTGAAGGGGCTTTCTGGGTATCTCTTACTTCTGACAAATCACCAGGAATGACAGTGGCCATCGCAGCCTAAACCAGGCCTTCTTGTTGGACACCTGGGAACTGCCCAACTCCACTAAGTGATATAGCTTTAGGTGGCTTCTCAAGTTTCATGTGGTCGTAAAAGAAAGCAAAAAGGGACTGGAAAAAAAAATAAGAAACAACTAGTTTGTAACTAAACTCAATTTTTAAAAAAATTACTTGCTTTGTGATGCTTTTGAATTAAAAAAAGAAACCATAAAATGGATTCAGCTGGTCCAATGTAATATCTGTAGGTTTCTTGGTATTTTCCAAAACAGATATAAATGCATTGCTCAGAATGAACAGTTTATACATACCCCGAAATTCCACCTGACAAACGCTGTACTTAGGCATAGCAGTACTGAACTCAGGAACTCTCAAAGCATTGTTCTAAAGGTGGCACCAGAAACTTCAGTTTTCAGCAGGGAGTAGAACACACATCTTACAGTTGAACACCCACTTCAATCTGTGCACACAGATCCTATGTACTATAGGCACTTAGAGCACTTGACAGTTTGCAAACACTGAGTCCATGGAAGAAGCTGAAGCCCAGATACTAGAGGGTAGAAAGGGCTCACTGCCCTAAGTGAGAGCTGACCCTGTAAACCAGCACTACGACACTCCGAGGATCTCTGATCAGGAGCAGAATGACATATCTTCATAATAGATATTCTTGAAATGGTAAAGCCTTTGCATAGCACTAGGTAAAAGATGAGGATCCTTGTCACTTGTGGAGATCTGGTCAGCTTCCCTCAAGTGCCTTTACATCAGAGAGAAGATTATTCTTACTAGGTGCTCCAAGGTCAATAGGTCAGAGCTATTAGGCCACCCCAAGAGAAGGGATCAATCTTTGACAGACCCGAACCTGAGTGCAGCACAGCTGTGGAGAATTCTTTCTCTTAGTGCACAGCACCTGTTCTAGAATGTAACCTCAGAGAGGTATTTCAGGTTGGTCAAAGGTGTGTTAGAGGTTTAATCCATGATCAATGCTATGAGAAAGAATGAAATGTGCACACTGTGTAATGAAGGGTATATTGTTAAAAAGAAATAATTAAAACTAAATAGAAACCTCCATAGATAAGAAATTGTAAATATAACCAACTCTATTTCCCAGAGTAGGAAAATCAACTCCTTAAAGATTCTACTGCTGTATAAATTAAATCAGTGGTTCTCAATCTTCCTAATGCTGTAACTCTTTAATACAGTTCCTCATATTGTGGTAATTCCCCCCACCATAAAATTATTTTCCTTGCTACTTAATAACTGTAATTTTGCTACTGTTATGAATTATGGTGTAAATATCTGTCATGTGACTCTGGTGGAGGTCTCGACCCACATGAGACCCACAGGTTGAGAAGCACCGAGTTATATGTTTCTTAAGGTAATTTAGAGGGGTTCTTCCAATAGACCACAGAAATGACAGCACCCATAACCTCTTTTAAAAGGATCTGATTATTAAATAGAGTTAAATGACTTATCAATGAATGATTCCAAAGAAGAAGCTGAAGCCCAGATATTAGAGGGCAGAGAGGAAAAATCTGTCATCCTACATATATTTTAAAGAAAAGAACCAACTTCCTTATCTTGCCTGTGTTCTGGTGTTAGACAGACATATGCCTTTATACAATTAGATCTGTTACACTTATTTTCACAATTTTAGTTAAAATTTTTCAGGAATTCTAAATACCTACATTTTGGTAACATTTAATGGTATGTTACATCTTTTTGTACTTTAGCACACAGCAGCTGTTCCTAAGCAAACAAAACAACAGTAAGCCACTATTTTGATTAAAGCAGTACAGCATTCAGGTAAGGTGAAGACATACAGTTTCTTTTCTGTAAGACAGATGCAGGCCTTTGCACTGTTCTGAATATCAGGAAGTTCCTCTTGCAGTTTACAAATAATATAAATATGATGCAACCAGTATCATAGCACCGATTCAGGTGTTAGCTCTGATGTCACGGCACAGATCCAGTTGTTAGCGATGATGTCATAGCCCTGATTCAGCTGTTAGCTTTGATATCACAGCACTGATACAGCTGTTAGCTATGATGTCACAGCTGCAGTTCTTAGCTATGATGTCATAATACTAATGCAGTTGTTAGCTCTGATATCATAGCAATGATGCAGTTGTTAGCTATGATGTCACAGCACTGATTAAGTTGTTAGCTGTGATGCCACAGCACTGATGCAGTTGTTAGCTATGATGTCACAGCTGCAGTTCTTAGCTATGATGTCACAGCACTGATGCAGTTGTTAGCTATGATGCCACAGCACTGATGCAGTTGTTAGCTATGATGTCACAGCACTGATTAAGTTGTTAGCTATGATGCCACAGCACTGATGCAGTTGTTAGCTATGATGTCACAGCACAGATCCAGTTGTTGGGTATGACATCATAGCATGGATGCAGTTATTAGCTATGATGCCACAGCACAGATGCAGTTGTTAGCTATGATGTCACAGAACTGATGCAGTTGTTAGCTATGATGTCACAGTACTAATGCAGTTGTTAGCTATGATGTCACATCACTGATGCTGCTGTTAGCTCTGGCTGTGGGTTTTCTGAAGCTCATCTTTTCCTGTTAGGAGCTTATTCAAGAGACAAATACTTTGTCTCCCTCCTATTTAGGGGTAAAAATAGTCACTCTTCAGACAAGAAATGACAGTAAATTAGTATAGAGCTTTAATTTTCATTGTGATTTCCTCACTTGATGCTTTCATAGACTTATTTAGACTGTGCACAAGTCGATCATTTTCCAATTGCCAAATCAAAAGGGCATGCAAGCTATCTAATAACTAGGTCTGAAAATTGTTCATAATCACCACTGTAACAACACAGTTGTGATGTTGAGAATTCTGGAAGACAAAAGCAACTTTTATGTGACTATTCCCCACCAAAATATTAAGAGGGCACCATGAAACAACACACAAGCTTTTGATCATATTAACTTGGTGATATTCAATATGATGTAACCAATGGATTGTATCTGGATGTACATACTGAGCAATGAGGAATCGCACTGATACCAAATATTACACTTTTCTAAGACCAGCTGAAAATTTTCATGGCTGATAATGCTTTTATATATTAATCCATTACAAAATTCAAATTACATATTAGGTACATTTACAATTTCAGGATCAATATAATGTTGTGAACTTAATGTCTAATAATTATATTCATAATATATTTATCAACCAAAATACTTGAAAGGCACATGCATAGAATAAGTGATTTTTATTCAACATATACCTGATTAATGATGGAAAAAGCCTCAGACTTTGATCTTAGCCAGTTCCATTAACTCTTCGTGGAATAGAGCAGAATCCAGCCCTTCCCATTTTGGCCAATCTATGAAGAAGTAAAAAAAAAAAAAAAAGAATGGACTATAATATAAATGAAACTAGAGTGTAGATGACAGGAATAAAGCATGAGCAAACTGCAATTTCATAGCGCATGCTCACATTCCACTTTGCTGATGAGTCGTGCATTAACTCCCACTAATTGCTTGTTTTGATTAGTTGAAAGCACACTTTACATGACCAAATAGATAAACAAATAAAAAGAAAAATGGTATTACCTAGAAAAAAATGTCAATTTGTGATGCTGAATGACTCCCCATTTGTTAATAGAAAAGAAATCTAAGCAAGAGATACTGATTGTAAAGGAAACTGATAAAAATTCATTGAGCTTAATCTAATGGAACTTAGTTTCCTCCTGATCACAGCACTGCTGCCCACACTGCCACACTTGTGACTGGGGCTTCTTAGAGTCACCTTTCCACTACTTGCAGAACTGCCAATTTAAACTAAAGGATGCCGTAAGGATGGCTGGAATGTAGCAACCACTCTGAAGTTCAGATTCCAGGTCCATGCGAGGGAAGTTAAGTACAGGTTTGCTACAGGAGGCAGGTATCAGGGAAAAAGCAATATTGGTTGCATGAGACCATTGTTGAGAAATCTTAAAGACAGCTTAAAGATGCCTGTTAGGAGCAAGATCTTTAGCAGACTGACAGCACACATATAAACTGTGTTAGTATTTATAAAGGAAAGAAAAGGCAAGAATAACAATGGTATAAAGTAAAAAAGACCTACAATTATAACAAAGAATACAAGGCAAACAGTGGTTAGTAATCTGTGATTATTTTAATTAAGTATTCAGAAGTATTAGTTAGAAGAATACTTAAAAATCAGTAAAAAAGGATATGTCAATGACAAATTGGGTTAAAAAACTTCTAATGTTGTATAACAATCTAATAGTATTTCTTTAAATAAAATCTTCACATATTTTCAGAATTTGATGATATGTAAAGATGATATGCAACAAAAATATTTAATAGAGGACATTCAAGCATCATTATAAAATTACTGAGTGTACATAAGAAACCAGTATTATTTTTATTGTTTAAAAGAAAAAGAAAAATTTTAGATAAAAAAGGTTATCTTTAAGAGTTCAAGCAAAAGCTCCATTTTTATACAGCACAGGACATGCATAAGTGGAAGAACATCAAAATTGCAAAATAGCAAAATTAGCTTTGTAAATACTTACTTGCCCAGGACATACACTGAATATTTGGTATGGTAATTATGAATATGAAAGATCATTTTATGTACTGTTATCTGAATAATGTAAGTACTTCACAGAGTATTTTCATATTTATCTCATCCCTGCTGTCATTGACCCCAGATACTGTGCTATGTGATCACATTTCTGTGGTCAAGATGAGACTTCTGTCTTAGACTCCCACTTCATTTAGATTGTATTGTAATCTATGACAGGGCAGATTAGCAAACCAACCTGCATGTGGATAAATACTGTCACTACACTTAAAGGATCGAAAGAAGGTTCTGTGTTATTTTTCTATGAGAACTTCTAAATAAAATCTCCAAAAAGAATTTTTTAAAAAGTGTAAAAGACAATATGCCAGGTAATTTTTAAAAATAATTTAATTAAGCATTAAAATAATTAGCAATTTTGAGTGGATGATTTGAGCAGAACTAAATATAAAACTAAAGCTGACAAGCAAATAATAAATTTGTGTATTCATAAAATTCTATCTCTGCTTATTTGTACAGTGGCATTTTATAGCAGAAATGCTTTAGCAACTATTTCAAACAATGAATGCATAAATATAGCTGTCTACAATCTTATAGTCCATTCCACTGTATATCTTATAGTCAGAAATAAAGCTGTAAATAAAACCATCACATTAGTTTATCTTAAAGCATAACTTCCAAATCATGATTAATTTCTCTAAATTGCGCCTTACTTTGAATTTTTTATTAGTTGCCAAATAATTCCCAAGAACTGCTCATTTTTCCCAAGACACAGGATGTCAAGAGTTGATTAGATTTATTTGTTTGACAGAATAAACATAAAAATTAAATACAGTTTATATTCATGTAACCCTAGCTAAAATGTTAACTACCGTTATCTGTGTATTCTCTTTCACGCCCAGGGGGCGATGGGGGAGGAAGTCTTATTACTCCTCTAAAACGTCTGTAACCAAAGGGGAACAAAACCTTAACTCATGTCTTCCCTTTCTAGTTAAAATAATTTATCAAAGATTGGTTACATTAGTGATGGAAATTCCGCTTTGCCTTCGTCTAAGGAATTGTCAAAGAAGGCAGAGACTACACATACCCAGTCTACACTGCCCTACAGTGAAATGTTTCAGAATACTATATCCCAGCTTCTGATGATATCTAAGCAGACACACTACCTCTACCCTCTACTTCCAAGGTGATTCTGCATCCAATAGAAGCAGGAGTTAAAGGGAAGGTTATATACTTGGGCACAAAGAGTCATCTTCTTATGCTTTATTTTATTCTTGGAAAATAAAAAAATAACAAGCAAACACACCGCATATCAGAGGGTCTACTGAAACCAACTCCTATGAGGTGTCAGCCAAAGGATGAGTCTATAAGGAAACAGGTTTCAAGGGTTTTTGTTGTTGTTGTTGTTGTTTTTTTTGAAATTGGATATCTCACAGTTCTATGAGTTGCATTGTTAACAGTTGTGAATTCTGAACAATACTTACCGGCATTAATAGTTTTTTCATTTTTAAAAGTCAGATTTTGCTAAGAGCAAATGCTATACATCTCCAAGGCTTTGCTCTCCCTTGTACTAATCATAACATACCATTAGTGCACAATTCGGAAAAATATCAACATGTGCTTAACACATTTTCCAACAGGGTAGATCGCAGAAGGAAACTTAGCAGTGATAATGCTTTTTATGTATGAAACAGTAATAGAATCTTGAATAATAAGAAGGAGATGAACTAGATTACATAACTAAATACAGCTTTGAAGGAGACATACCACCATATTAGGAACATTGCTTTAAAACATCATTGATCCTAACTTGGACATTCTTAATCAGCTAGCTCTCATTCTATAGAGTTCTTTGCTAATGAAGAAAAAAAAAACTATCTTGTATTTATAAAAACTTAAGAAAGGGTAATGGGGTATGTTCAAAATGCATTCAATATATGTATTAGACGGTCAAAAAATTAAAAACAAATGCAAAAATCAAGCAAACAAACAAAAAAAAAAAGACCTTCAGAGAATGAGCAGTCAACTGTAGGCAGCTCAGGGCAGGCTCAGGCCAGCTTTATTCACTGCTGTTTCCTATAAATGACAGTAAAGTAACTGTTGAATGAACAAGAAAGATTAAAACAGAGTAAGTGCTTACCACTAACATAATGACCTTTAAGCTTACTCATCACCATAGCAGACAGAAGACAATACATATTCGAGTCCATGATGAATACTAGCACTTATAATAATTTAAAACGTCCATTTTGCTAGCATGCTCTGACTGACGATATTCTTACAAAATTAACTGGTATGAGTAGACAGCAACAATTTATCCCCACTCTTAATAAAAATTCTTAGAGTGAAAACATGCCTGGTACCTGGCTACCTGGGCTGAAGTAGAAGATGGTGAGACTCTTGGGTGGAGTTAGCGATATCTACAGAGAACAGAGGAGCAGATAGCCCACTGAGAAGCAGTATGCACAGCCAAGATGTGTACTTAACTCACCTGAATTATGGGTCCTCAAAAACTCAGTCATGAGACTTGAGCAAGACCAGAGTACTTATTTTCCTATATTAGATATAGTTAATTAATCAGTAAAATTGTGGATGCCTTTTGAAAATTTTCTACATTTAATTTTTTTGTATTTCTTTTTTAATAATTTGTAAAATATAGTTCTAGGATAATCTTTTTCAACTTTACCACAAAATTAGCCCAATTATGTCTAGAAGCATCTTATATTTAATGTAGATCAAAGACTTAAGAAAAAGTGAAGGAAATAGCTCATCTTCTTTGCTTTTTAAGGACAGGTAGGGAAATGTCAACAGATTTCAGAGTTGGCACTGCACAGTTCCCAGAAACTCTCCCACTAGTCTTCAAAGGTCACATTCTGGTCACACGTGCTCTAGAGGGGCTGCATAGAATACCAGCCACCCAAGAACATGCACAAAACAAACACATGGGATTTTTCACTTCAAATATGTCCCTTGGTTATTTATATTATGGAGTGAAAAGGTGAGTGAGGTAAAGAGGATTAATGAGCTGTAACTCCGGAGTCAGCATTTGTATCTTATGTATATGGAAGGTACTCTATAAAGACCAAGGCACACGGGGTATACTAGGCATCTCTCTCTGTAGGGCAGTCAGTACTTGCAAACAGGAAGCGAAAGAGGAACTGTGAAAGCGGAAGTGATAATGTCAAACAGGAGTAGTGGAAAACTGCGACCATAACAGTGCAGACTGAGGGTGTCTCATCAACACTATTAATTATCTTTACAGAATTTTCTGGGCTTCTAAAAATGCACAAAACATTTCCACGTTTGCCATGCAGCTACATTAGAAAGGAAGATGCCTGCAGGTCACATTCTCAACTTGTAATGAGTTCAACGTTACTGCGATTGACTGAGTTGCTGGGGTACCACAAGGGCTCTGACATCAACTACTGTTAACATACTGAAGTCCTGAAACATTTAGGATATGCCTTCTAGAATGAGTACCACACAATTCAAATCACAGAAACAGAAGCCAGGTTTCGTATCTGAACTCCCAGGCACTCACACCAAATCCATGGATAAGTTCAGGAAAAGGTAGAGAGTAGATGGAACCTGAGAAAAGGATTAAGTATCATCTCACTTAGTTAAAAATGGAAATAAGTGTTAAGCTATCTTAAAGTAGTGTGCACCCATAAATGCAGCCTGTGTGCTATGAAGAGGTATAAACACTGCCCAGGCTGCATGCTGATGCTCAAAGAACAGAAAATACATGGATACAAAACCAGTCCTCGGGAAAGGCTCTGCACCTGCCACCAGCCTATGTCTACCCTGTGCTACACTGTGTGGCTGTCAAGGATAAACTCACAACTAGAAACAAGACTTCTCTTTATTACCACATCACTGAGGTAAATAGGATTAATTTTGGGTAACATCATCAAAAGACATGACAGTTGTACTATTTGACCAATCCATTTGAAAACCATCTCTGAGTGACTGAATCCTTTACCCTGAAAGCTAACAGTTATCTTTGTTGTCCTTCCATGTAGCAGTAATCTGATAAATTTTGCCTATCTATCTATCTATCTATCTATCTATCTATCTATCTATCTATCTA
>NW_021604566.1:7078225-7097810 GCF_004785775.1 Grammomys surdaster | reverse complement strand
ATCTATCTATCTATCTATCTATCTATCTATCTATCTATCTATCTATCAGGCTGGCCAAACTCAAGAGATTCATCTGCCTGCCTCTGCCTTCTGAGTGCTGGGATTAAAGATGTGTGCTACTACACCTGGTTTTAGCTGATAAATACTTGTTGAGAAAAACTGTAGTAGGGTTTCAGGCATCAAAGCAATCAGGGGAAATATGTTGTAAGCTCTGGAAATTCCAATGGGTTGTAAAGCAAGATAAAAAAAAAATGCCCAGCACAGATTGATGGTTATTGTGCTTTGGCGGGGGTGGGGGGTGGGGGGGATGGGATGCCCAGTACAGACATCTGACAGCAACACAGCTTCCACACCCTATTGAGCGGCCCTGATGAGGTACTGTGAAAGCAGGAGACTTAGGCACATGCTACTCAGACTAGACAGGCTTGAAAACTAACTGGTGGGCATTCCAGATATTCTGTCCTAGTAACCCCATAAGCACACAAATTCACATTTTTTTTTTGGGGGGGGGATCAATACAAAGCAAAACTCCAAATCCTTTAACAAGTGAATGTGCTTCATATAAGACTAAGATGAGGATGACATTTAAAGTATTGGAGTAAAAATTAACTGATTATAATACAGGGAAGACAAAAAAGGTAACATTTGTAGAAACCGAGTGCTGTTCAGAAAAAGTTAGCATTTTTCCTTTTTCTAGCAACTAAAGATAGCTTCACTAATTGGACTCAGTGGGTTAAAATGACAAACAATTCTAGAAGGAGGACACGATGCAGGGAGGAGTCCCTGGAGTGAACTGGACTTGGGGGGCACCGGTGGATATGATACATTATGTACATGCATGAAATTTTCAAAAACCTAAAAAGCCCCTATAATTTAAAATACCTCATTAATAACGTTTAAAAGATAACCTATAAAATTAGAATCATTACTAGCAATTTTATTAAAAATATTTGCAGCATCGAGGTGACTAAAATTTTATGCTACCTTGATTTTATTCTCCATAGAATGTTGTACTTATTAAGATTAATTTATGCCCGTTTAATTGTTAAGCTTTTTTCATGTTTCTGAGGCCCTGTTTAGTTCTCAGCCCAAGGCCTAGTTTCCCGGGGAGGGAGGGCTGTCTTCCATAGATAACCAGCTTAGGAGTTTGAGCCTGCTGAATAACCACCTTTGCCATTTCCAGTCTCCTTATCCTGAAGTATGGAGTCCTGGTCTCTGAACTCCACCCTTGTGTTCGAGGTCGTGTTGATTGACTTACCTGGCTCAAATTCATGTGTGTTTGGCTTTCCAAATATCACTATACCTTGATTCTGTGCCACTGAGTTATAACTACACTTGGAAATCTGGCTAGTTTTGTGAGTCCTCTCCCCAGCAATGGTAGAAAGTTGCTCTGGTCACACTGGGCTGCTCTATACCCTGGGAGCAGACCTAATCTGCTTCAATACCTGCCCACAGTTAAGATCCTCTCAGCACATGAACGCAGTGCTTCCATGGGGTAGTTGACCATTCAGTGATATTCAGAAGATCAAGAGCTTGTGAGCTCGTCTGTGGTCTCGGAGAGGAGGGAAAAAAAAAAAACAACAACAAGCTTTACAGAAGCTTTATATTCTGAAGCAAGATGGCTGATCTTGGCTGTTTACAGATTTTACTTAAGTCCCACGGATTAGTGCATACTGGCAAGCCCTAAGATCCCAAGTGGCATGCTTATTATGTGGCATGCTTTTCAAAGCTTTTACTATTATAGCATACATAATTAAGTAACTGGAATAACTAATCACTTTGAAAATCATGCCATATAATGATAAAAACCACCTACCTGAGGGCCCTGTTGCAAACTCTAGTAAGGCCACCTTATTAATAGATCATCACAGACTGAAGCATTCTGGGTGCCCAATACCACCAAGGCAGCACTGAGAGGCAACCTAGGAAGAAAAGAAGAATTAGCCTGAAATTCCAAAAATCAGGATTAATCTGGTTAACGATTATTATTGTCATATCAACCAGATTACTTCTCATTCATTATCATTTATTGTTTGTACTTTATTAGGGTGGATCAATCTTAAATCCTGTTAGATGCAAATGTGAAACAAAATGTATTAGAAAGTGAAAAGCAAACACATAAGTGACTATTTAAAACTTACATATTTTCCCTTTGAACCACAGTTATCTAGATTATTTGTACTTAATTCGGCTATTCTTATGCTCACTGGTATTATTCAAATTGATCGTTTTTTCCTTGTTATATATTCTAAACACATCCGATCTTCTCTAGAACATTTTCCAAAAGGTCTTCTGTCATGTCTTTCTTGTTCTGAGTAAAGACTAAGGAAAAATTGTGCCCTGTGAGTGATCTCAGAAAGAGTACAAACTAGTCGGCTAAGGGTGGAGGCGGAACGAGGACATGGACTCTTTCCTCAGCTCATCGGGTTCCTTGGGCCAG
Source organism: Grammomys surdaster (assembly GCF_004785775.1). Lineage (NCBI taxonomy): Eukaryota > Metazoa > Chordata > Mammalia > Rodentia > Muridae > Grammomys > Grammomys surdaster. Next base: position 7,095,370 of record NW_021604566.1, on the reverse strand, counting down.
ATCCACCATCAACAATACTGGGAGAAAAACAAAATGTGTCCTGAAGTACACCATATATGCAGGCAGCCTTGGTATCCCATGGCTGCAAATTAAGACGATAGACCTCTAGGAGCAGAATCAAGACAGAAAAGGTAGGCCCCAAGTTCTACATAGAAAATCATCTACTTTATCTGGAAATGAGAGCCAATGTCCAGTTCTATACAGTTACCACTCTATTAAGATGAGTATCTGACACTGACAGTAAATATTACCAACAGTTATACACAGTACTGATCTGAATCGTCATGGGTACTTACGTATATGATCTCTGCTCTGTAGGAGTGTGTAAGCTAGTGCCTATCTTTGGTCCAGTTAGTAAACATTGCCATGAGGTGGTGCTGGTGAGATCAGTGAGAAACAATATTATACAGTACAGGTACCACAGTATGTCCCAGGAGGAAAATACTATTTATTTCTCATGCCTTGCCTTGAAAAATGTTCCCTTAAGAAACTCCCTAACCACAAAAGCTGCCTGTTTACAATAGCTTATAGCCATCTGTTTCAGTGTTTATCCACAGAGACTCAAGACTTGGTGTTAGTATACATGTATGACAGGCGTATTGCTGATTTTAGGCCTATGGCTGATTTTAGGCCTTCAGTGTATAAGCACTGCCCCTGATATCTCCTCCCTTCTGTAAGTATAGAAGGGCTGTGGGGATTCTAATCTTGCGAAGGCGGGGATAGAGGCCTGACCTCCAGTAATTGAAGGGAACTTTGTCCCTTACCAGCCTGAGTAGTCATTGATCTTGTAAATAGGTAGCCTTGGCAGACAATACCAACTTAGATAAGGACAAGTGAATCATATACAGAGTCATGGTGACCTGTCCCCTTAACCTTCACCCATCTGATACCCTGTTCTGAAAGATATCTGTACTCTCCCTGAACACCCACGTTCCAGTGTCATCCCCTTCCCCACGTCCTGCCTTTTTGTGTTTATAACCCCTGTGTGAATAAGTAAAAATTACAATTTGACTTAAAAAATAAAAAAAAAAGAAAGGTTTAAGCATCCCCGGTGCTACACTATGAGAAAAGATTCAGGATGCACACAGATGATACTAATAAAATTCTGAACTAAGAAAAAAAAAGAAAAGAAAAAAGAAAGAAAAGAAAGAAACTCACTAACCCCCAAAAGTGTGTGCACGGGGAGGCTGATGGGTTAGAACCACTAGCACTGGAGTCTGAGATGCCTGCTGATTTTGTGTAGTATTTCTCACACATTTTCCAAGGACTGAGACAAGGACAGTACAGCTCCAATGCTGTGGACAGGTCCACATTCACGTACTAATGGAGGGATGAGGGGCTTTGGAAAATAGAGACACAGTGAGAGCATTGAGAACAACAAAAGTTGGGAGGGGAGGGGCAGGAGGAGAGGAGAGAGTGAAAGATGTGACCATAGTAGCAGTCTGAATACAAGGTGGCAACCAGTAAAAGGCACATTTTCCAGAAGAAAGACTGCTTCTATATCAGTTTCTCAAAGTAATCTGAGAAGGGGAGCCAAAGGTAGTGCAGCCCACTCTTAGACACAATGAAGCTACTGCACACCAAAGGCTACCCCTACAAGATAAGACTACAGAATTTCTCAAGGAAGGAAGGAAAAGGTGGCAAAACTTAAAAAGAAAAAAAAGTTACTAAGAGCTACAGAACCACCCACAAACACCACCAAGCAGTAGTTATTTGGGCAAAAAGACACTAACTTTAGTAATAACAACTATGGACACTTCTCTAGCTAACATGCGGGTATGTATGTTCACCCGCTGATCTTTTCTTGTTCCAGAATGAAGAAATTCAGTTTCCTCACATTGGCCAGCGCTGAACAGAAGGTCTTTTTTGTAGCTTAAGAATAAAGAGCAAGATAGCAGACCAAGAAAGAACAGGGAGAACTAGGATATCCTCCAGTTTTATAAAACAATTTGCTACAAAGAACTCAATCTCAGTTACTGCTGGTGGGAGACTAAAGTGTTGAATCTTTCCTGGAATACACTGTGGAAATACATTAAGTTCTTTAAAATCCAAATACATGGACTTGATAATTTACTTTTGAAAGTTAAAGAGAAAGAGAGAGGGAGGGGAGGGAGAGAAGGAAGGAGGGAGGGAGGGAGAGGAGGAAGGAGGGAGGGAGGGAGAGAGAGAGACAGAGAGAGAGAGAGAGACAGACAGACAGACAGACAGAGACAGAGAGATTAAGCATAAAGTGAAAATATCACATTTTAAGAATAAAACTGATGTTTCATAAAATGGATGGAAGTCAGTGTACATGCGACAGAATAATATACAGTTACTAAAGCCTACCAAGTTTTGCCTGGCGGTGGTGGTACACACCTTTAATCCCCAGCACTCATGAGGCATTTTCTATCTCTAGCCGATCTCTGTGAGTCTGAGGCTAGCCTGGTCTACACAGTGAGTTCCAAGGTAGCCAGAGCTACACAGAGAAACCCTGTCTCAAAAAACCAAAACCATCCAACCAATCAACCAAAAAATTTACCAAGTTTAAGATCATGAAGTTACATGCAAAAGAACAATGAAAGAATTGAAAATATTAGGCCACATGGGAAAATATACAATGTTCATTTTAATACTTACTTTTATTATTTTTAATAGTGTGTGCGTATGTGCAGGTATCCTCAGAGGCCAGACCTAGTGGACACCCCACCTCTTCACTAAACCAGTATTACCACTGGTAGTTGTTAGCTGCCTATTGTGGGTGCTGGGGATTTAATTCAGGTCCTGTGTAAGAACAATACCAGCAAGACATCTCTCCAGCCACAGTGTGAAAAAATTTAACCAGTTTATATCAGTGTATAGTCTATAACTGGAACTTTGTAAACTATGTATTTAAATTCACTCCCATCACAACATATAGATAAAGGATTGGTAACATAAAGACTGAACACTCATTCATATTATATAACGTCTTATTTTTATAATTAGAAAATTTTATTTTTACCAAAAAGAGTGTTTTTAAGAAATGCCCTGGAAAGTTTGATGTTCACCAAGAAACAAACACTGAGTCACACCTTAAACCACATATAGAACTTTACTCTGGGATGGATCGAAGGCTTAAACATAAGATCTAGTCTGAGTAAAACCCAAGTTCTAAAACTTTTAGAAAATATTAGAAAGAAAAGTATCTGTGAACAGTAAGAAATTTGTTTACTGCAACAAACTCACAACTCTTATTAAGAGCAAATTGATAAGCTGGATTCCAGCAAATCCAAGAAAAGGAAAAGCTAGGGTGTTAGAGGAGGAAGAGAGACTTTATAGGGGCTCAGTAAGTAAAGAACTTATGAAGAAAAAGAACTTCCAAAATTCAACAATATGATAATAGTTCAATTCAAAATTAATAAAAAGACATGAACAGGTATTTCATCATGAAAATATAGAAATATGGGATGGGGAGATGTCTCAGACATTAAAGAGTTTAGCTGCTTTTGCCGAGAATCTGAGTCTGGTTCTCAGCACCCCTATCAGGTGGCTCATAAGTGCCTGTAACTGCTGGGGATCTGGTGCCCTCTTCTGTCCCCTGTGGACACTTGCACCCACATGCCCATACTTACACATAGATAAACACATATACATATAAAACAATGTTTTTTGAAAAGAAAATATACAAATGGCAAAACCCAACTCTACATGTTTGGCATCACTAGGTATTGGGGGAATGCAAATTAATAGCAGTGAGATCACTCCATGGGTCATAAGTGGCTGACTGGGTCTGGCAGCTATTGTGCAATGGACCTCTCTGAAACTGTATTGCACAGTGGGCACACCCATCAATGAGAAGAAGGTAACAATGATGCAATTCACTTTGAGAACAGTTGTGGCTTCTTAAAAAGGCAAACATGAGCCTGCCATGTGACAGCATTTATTTCTCTCTACTTATGCAAGAGATGGAAAACATGCATCTTTACAAAGACTTGTGTGTATCCAAAGCAGCTGTCTGATAGTCAAAATTAGGTATAACCCAAATGCCTATCAGTGTGGACACAATCGCTAGTGAGGAGCAATAAGGAATGAACAGATATTTGCAGAAACATAAATAAATCTCAAAATAGTTAATTATGCTTGTTGAAACAAGCCAGGCCAGAAAAGATACATATTGTGTGGTTCCATTCATATTAACAGATGTCTAGGAAATATGAACTTCCTTGTAAGTACAGGACAGGAGGTAGACAGGGAAGAGTGATCCCGAAGGCTGTTCATAAGCCAGCAGGAATGGTAGATAATCTTAGTATGTGATGCTGTGACGGCCTCATGGGGATCCACATGGTACACTGTATGCTTTACATCTGTCTACTTTATAAACACCAACCACACCTCAACAAAGCTATGAGAAAACAAAAGGGCAGTTTTTGTATTGAAAATATCAGTGAACAGAAAAAAAAATCTCCAGATGAATTTACTGAAATCTCAATAGAAAACACTCTAAGAATGGACAAGCTGTGATCGTTCTAAGGACAATGTCTCCAAATGACTAAAATCTCTCCTTCCCACTCAGAAACGGAGACAATGTGAGAAAATTCCGTGTAGCTTGAGGCCCTCAGCCCTGAGTAGGAAGGACACACATCTAAGAGGCTTTGGAGCCACATTCTCAGCTGTTCTACTTGGAGGAGCCAGTGTGGCTCACCTGTTGCTTAGGAACTGGCATAGCATACCACATGATTTAAAGGCTCCAGGAATACACTCTAATGGAATTGAGACCTGTGGATAATAAATAGTTCTAGGATACCTTCCACTTATTAAATACCAAGGAAGTATCTGCTGCCAAGTCTGGGTGTAGCTTCTACACTGCTGTTTTAAATACTGATGGTCTTGGACTTCCAACAACCATTTAATTTGATTTCCTTTTTAACTTAACACTTCTAAAAGGTCTATGCACTGAGGTAACCCAATTACTTTCAGTATTTGGCCAATGACATGAGATGTTCAATATCTCATTATAAAACTGGCTTTGTATTTGGTGATTTCACTCAATATAGGCTAACATGATGCTTGCTAGACAAGACATAATGAATACATTTTCTCCCACAATAAAGCTCATTACTTTGTATGCTAATTTAGAAAACAAATTTGAAAATTAAATTTTCAGCCTGCAGCACTGACAAACTTTAAGCTTACAGTAATAGATGGTGGCCCATTTATTACAGGACCTAAAGCATTTGTGTGCTCATTAGCAACAGCCTTTCAAGTAAAGACGTTGGTGGTAACTTGTTAGACATGTTTCACCAGGAACATCCTCATCTAGTTTTAGAACAAGTAATATGTGACATTTAATGTTTCTGAATTATACTTCTGGTATTTTTTCATCTTAAACAGCAGAGTCAAGACAAGTGTGACCCAAAGAACAAGTGTGAGCCATACATGAGCAGGTATTCCAGGTAAGAAATAGGAACAGAGCTAGGTAACTGCAGGAGATACATTGTACTTCAAACAGGTAAGAAATAGGAACAGAGCTAGGTAACTGCAGGAGATACACTGTGCTTCAAACAAAATACAGGAGGTGGAGACTGGAGCTATATGTTTAGAGGAGTGAAGGAGTCATGTTACCAGAGAATGAAAAACTGAAAATTATCCTGATCAATTACAAAGGACCCCAAATGGATGTGCTTGACCTGCTTCCTCCTGAAACTTGCAAACTGGCCAAATTCTCAAGACAGGTGGGAATGAGTCAATCTTTATGTGCCTCTGCTCCTTTCTAAACAGAAAGAAGTGGTCATTACCTTCAGGTTTATAGCTAGTTTAGCATTTTAAAAAACAAAGAACTTCTTCAATTACAAAACTGTAGGCTTACTTTGTTGTGCTTACTGACAGGTGATAACCAAGAGGGATAACAAAAACTCCCCAGGAAGAAGCTTAGGGCCGAGCAGCTAGGCTTTCCACCACCTCAACTCTTCAGTTTACTCCATAACTCTAGGCCCCTTTCCTACTGTGCCATGCTGTAGAGAGTCATTTCATACTCTTAGACAGTGTGACTGCAGGACAGCCATCTTCTGGCATTTACCTTTGCACACTGCTCCTTTAAAAGTTTACTTGGAAAACAAAAATTCTCAATCTGATTCAGGAGAAAGCCGTGCAGGAGACAACCACAACGATGAATTACTTCTGAGAACAAGGGCTGGTCCAAACCCTACCTGACTAGTGTAATTTTGTACAGTTTATTCTCGCTTAAAAATTGTATGTAATGTATGTATGCATGCATGTCAGGGAACAGCTGACCTCCTTGTGGGAGTTGGCTCCTCCCTTTCACCATGTGGTCCTAGGGACTGAACTCAGGCCATCAGGACTGGTGGTAGCCATGGGAAGCTTATTTTTCTTCAACATTTTCCTTAGAAGGATGGGAGTGAATACTTAATCTACAATGTTGTGTTAGCTAAACAGAGTTACATGTATAGTCTTTAGTACAGTCTAGGCTTAATACAGTATAGTCTATTGTATAGTATAGGCTTAATACACACATCTACTGCATTCAGTGGGCAACTCAGCAAAGAGTGCTGCTCTACAATGTCTTGCTTTGTTTAGTCCTAGGGCTGGTGAGGTGGCTCAACGGGATAAGATGTTTGCTGAGCAAGCTCAGTGACCTATGCTCAGTCCCTGGAACCTAAGTAAAAGGTAGAAGCAGAAAATCTGATCTCGATATATGTGTCATGATACATGTCTATCTTTCCAATATTATGTACCTATTCACACAATAATGATAAATTATAAAAATAAGGACTGACCCCTCCTCTTGTTACAGGCTCTTATACAGATCACAGTCAACAGAAAAAGAAAAAGAACATTTCATATAAAAGGCTTAAGCACTCAAACAGTAAAGTGGCATTTGGTGAAGTAATATGCTTGTGATCACATGTCTGTGGTCACAGTTAAACCCGAATCACAACTAAAAGAAACTATTTTTGAGTGAAATGGAATGAAAATGGCAAGAGTTTCTAAATAATACTTTTTATTATTTTAACATTCTTGTTTACTCCTTGCAGAAGACATTTCTGAACTAGACACAATTTTAAGTAAGTAAATTTACATTTGGTTCACCTTGTCAAAAAGTCACTGTTAATACCAATCCAATATATATCAAACCTGTAATATCTCATGTACTGGCTGCATTATTGGTATTCTTTATCATGTGAAACAGTTTTACTGGCACTGATCATAATGAATATGTGGACTTCAATGTATACATTTCTCTATATTTATATCTGTGCAATGCTGAATGTAACTTTGCATGTTGTAAGGAACACACTGCCAATTTTTGACTAACTGGGTAAACGGGAAGTAGAAAAAGCCACAGATAATCATGATTAAACCAAAATTAATCACTGATAGTTGCTGACTAGTAGTTCTTTTGCATGCTGAACAAAACCTGCTTTAGATGATGTAAACCCATGGCTTGACTCAGCTTGAGGAAGACAGATATCGGTGGTTTAGGAAGTGACAAGGGAGAGCAGAGAAGCTTTTAGGCACAGGATTCAGACTGCGCAAGAGCCAGGGTCTCACTTCTACTTCCCATGTCTTCATCTCAGCCTTTACAATATGGAACAGATAGGAGGAATGTGTGTATTTGCTGAGTGAATAGAAAAGAGGAAGGGGAAGGAAGGGGAAGGAAGGGGAAGGAAGGGGAAGAAGAGAGCCCTTTCTACTCTGTTGGCCCAATGGATGATGAAGTTGTTTCCATGAATGACTGAGGATGGACAGATTTGAAAATTCTCTGCATGTTCCAATGCATATTTAGCATTTAAGGAGATAAGGCCTTTTCTTGACTTGGACCATGCTCAATGGAAACCAGGAAGCTGTAGTCATTGTGCCACCTTGTGGTCATAACTAGAAAGTTCATTTTCCTTAATGGAACAGATACTCCCTTCCCCCTCACCTGCACAAAGGTACTAGGAATGCATTTAGAAGAAACTCAAGAGACAAACAAATGTCAATTATCCCATGTAAAGTGTCACAGGAAACACAAAGATCTATAGTCTATAGGAGAAGGTGTGCCAAAGGAGTACTGAAAATTTATCATTATTGACAAACAAAAACAGAAATAGAAACACCACAAAATCAATACAGGCTAGGTGCAAAGAAAATTCACAGAAAGAGCAGATCTGGGAAGGGGTGTTTCAGAGGAGGTATGAGAATGGAGCCGGAGTGAGCAATGCAGGTAAGAACTAGGTTTCCCTTGATGGGAGCCATGGCATCTTAGGAAAGGAGTGTCAAATGAGGCTGTAAAGACCAAAGCAAAAGCAGCAGCTAGACTTGGTGGTGGCGGCGGCAGTGGTGGTGTGTGTGAGTGTAAGCAATCTCATCTGGGGAAACAGGAGAATGTGGTCTCGGGGAAGGAGTTAGCTTTTTTTCAGCTTCAGGTTCCTCAGCTACAAAGTGAGAGAGATCAAACCCTACCGGCCCGCCATGGACAGTAAGCACAATGGGTAGGATACATTCTATAATGTGTAGCACTAGCAGTCAGTAGAACTTTTAAGTTGAGCAAAAGTTAGTAAAGTGAAATCACTGAATTGCAGCTTATTCAACAGCTCCTTGAAAATGAGAAGTTTATTTTTATCTTATTTTATAAATGTTGTCAATTCCTTTACTGATATTTCTTTCTAACCTCTATCAACCTCAAAATTATGTAGGGTCCAGTCTTTCATTTCTTAACCCTTTCCCTAAAAGGTACGATACCTTCATAGGTGAGTGAGGACAAGACTTCAGGCTGGGATCACTTTTGTTTCTCCCTCTCCAAGTAGAAGCAGGAAGGTATGGTGACAGAGGGATGGACAGATGGACAGCATGGGGGCCAAAGAAGATCAAGAAAAGAAGCACTACTCTAGGCTTACCCCTGCTTCTCCACACCTGGTCCTTGTGTGTGGGAAAGGTGAAGGCATGACTGGCCAGACCTGTAATACCTAGCAGGGCCACAACCCTTTATGGAGCAGACCAATTAATGTTGTGGGTTTTTATCATGGCTGTGCCTGGTGTTTTAAAGCTGTTGCTGTAGACGTGCTCCTAGCTCTGGTTCTCCGTCAAGTTTGTATCCATGGTGAGAGGAATAATCAGTCCATGCCTGCCCTAAAGTGTCTAGGAGGCTGTACTAGGAGAGCAGCCAGCCTGAACCAGGGGCAGCTGAAATCCAAGGGAGGTTGATGCACACATCATAGGTGCTCTTGTTGGGTGGTATTCACTGGAAGAGAGAGTCTAGATTGCATAGTGGACCCTGGGATTCAGTACCTACAGTCTAGTAGGCGGGGGTGGTTGAAGATGGGTACCAGAGGTAGGAAGTAGTGTGGCCAAGGGTGTTACTACATTGAGAATGTAGAAGAGCAAGTAAGAGGGAAGTAGCTGTTCCCACAGGGAGGCACTGCACTCACTGTTGGACACTACCATGGGATCTAGGGACCTCTTAAATAAGTGAAGGGGCCAGGTGCTTTGCTCTGGGGAAAGGGAAGTAGGTCTGATAACTTCACCTTGAGAAAGCTCTTCCTCTACTCTTGAGGGTCCTGGAAGGGAACAGAGGGGGCACACAGGATTCTCAGAGGAGTTGGGGGGGGTGTATAGTACATATTCTCTGCCCCTCCTTGGAGCAGCCTCAGCTGGGCTGTTCTTTCCAGTGCAGGCTAATGAGGAATGTTGATCTTTTCCCAGGGTCCCATAGCAGAGATTTGATGCTGAAACCTTCCCTGGATGGTTGTGGGATTCTGGGTGGCTCATAGGGCAGGCTATGGAGCACATAGAGGCTCAGATCCTTGGTGAAAGCTGTGTGTGTGCTCCAAGTCTGCCATCACTGGTACAGAGCAGTGTCCTGACAGCAACATGCCCATGTTGGGATCAGACTCATACCCACTGCCCAGAAGTTGCTCTTGGCTTGGAGCTTCCCATGGTCCTCGGGCACCTTAAGGAAGCAGGGATTAGAGGAAAGGTTGTGGCACATGGAGTCCTTCCTGCTCTCATAGTTGTTCCTGAAAAGGGGGACCACCACCTAGAGCTGATGGATGATCTGGGCTAGCTTCAGCCAGAAGGAGGAAGGATGTAGCCTGAATTTCCAAAGTGATCATAGCCAACAAGGGTAGGGAGTTATCTCTTCCTTCTCCTCTTAGGGGCCTATGAGGGAGACTCTTCTTTTTGGGACCTCAGATGAGGTAAAGCCCCATGTAAGGGAGGCAGCCTTGGGCTAGGGCCTGTCCCAGCAGAGGGCTTAGGGTAGCTGGACTGCATGTGTGGAGGCTGAGTTCCAGCCTGAGGCCATACCATCATCAGAGATCTAAAGAGCAGGGTAAGGAATGGGATGCAGCTTAGTGGCAGGATGCTTGCCTAGCATGGGTGAAGCCCTGTACTCAATAGCCAGTGCTACAAAAATATACATAAAATAATAAAAATAAATAAAGTTCAGGGTGAGTGTAGAGAAGGACAGTGGCAGAGTGTGGGAAGGAACCCAATGCTGGGAGTAAACGGGACAGAGAGACAGGCAAGGAGCTTTAAGGACGCTTACTACACAGGATGAAAACTCAAGAAGCTGAATGGCCTGAGGAAAACAGGGACCTGTCAGGAAGAAACTGTCCAAGGCAGGCTCCCTCAGTGCTCGCCCGCTAGCTGGCTCTGGACTCTTCCAGATGCTCCCTTCCAGTAGCAGCCTTCCTTACGTCTCCTCCTCTCAGAAGATCCCCCTCTCCTGTTTTGCTTTTTGTGGCTCTCCAGAGCTTTTTGCAATTTTGGAGTGAGCTGTCTTTAAGGGGAACAGCAGAGTCTACAGTTGAAGAAGGGGAGAGAATGTTTGGGGGCAGGACTGAGGAGTAACCCAGGCCCAAATCCTGACAGGTACTGAACTCATTGTCACTCTGCACTTGCTGCTTCTATATCACCTAGCAATGTCACTGCCCTTAAGTTATCAGGGTGGTCAAGAAAGCAAAGCAGGGGGAGCCCTCTTCCAGGTCAGGAATAGTGAGGGCTGCAGAGCATTGTGTGAATGTGTGGTATGTTTGTAGGACTGTAACTTGAAAGCACCTTGATCATGATTTGTGAATAGTCCTGATACTTCAGATTCCTCAAGTGAAATCTTTCAGAAATCTGAAGCTAATTGGGATGATTATTTTTCAATAATTTTTTTTGGTAATGTCCACAATCTTACTTCAGTTTACCTGCTTTGTGAATTCTAATTCATTTACTCTGATAGGCGAGAACCTGTAATTTCAATGTAAAACAATGATAGTGACCATTCTGAACATGGGTTCTGAGCAGCCAAGCAGATGTTATCAGTGCACATGTATCCAATTTAATACTAGTATTCAATTTAATACTAATTGCAGTATTAAAGCATGTACCATCCACCTTCTGAATCAGTCTTTTGGGTACAATAGTAGGTTGGACAATGGGATTTGGAGTACAGGGACAATTAGCAGTCGTAGATCAATGGCAAATGTAAGTATGACACCCAGGTGACTGTTAAAGGGAAGCAGTGACAGATACAGGTTAAGAGAGCAACAGCATGAACAATGTGGATCACGTTAGAAGTTCAGATCTAGACACTCTCATGTACTACTTGGTTACTGAGGATATTTCCTACATGTCCAAATGACCACGTGACTGATATGCCAAGGGAAAAAAAAGAGGCATTTTTTTGCCCACTCATTTTATACTTAAGAATTAAGTTAAAGAGAGATTACTAAAGAGGTAAACAATGCTATTTGCAAAAGGCCACTTAAAAAGTATAAACCTGTCTAGCCAACTGGGAGAAAGCTAGACAGTCTGATGTTTATTCATAAAGATCTAGCTTTTTAGAAACAAAAGAAGCAACACAGAAGCACACAGGAAGCTAACTATCCAATGTAAGGTTTGTTTTTGTTTATTTAAAGTGTGTTTTACAACAGGAAAACCCAATTCAGTTTTAATAACGATCATAGACTTTTAAAAATACAAAAGAAAAATCCATTCATATCTTCTATGTCCTTTATTTTGGGACCCCCAACATTGTAGAATAAGGCATTGTAGGAATAAGGCATCATTCTCTGTTCACATTCATGATATCCTGATGTCTATGACACTTAATTCAATATTACCTCTTTCAATTCATTCTTTTAAACTTTTTTTTCCCTAAAAGATTACTGGGAAGCACAAATAGAGGAGACCATTACAATGTGTCAAGGAAAAAAAAATCATCACAAAAATCAATGTACAAAATCCCTAAGTGTTGGCAATGCTTGAGGGCAAAAATAGAAACAAAATGTCAATGATTATTACGGGTAAAATGGGGGAAGGAACAATGTGTGGGCCAAAAATGACAAGACACATATCTGCTAACTGTAGGCATGGAGACCGGAGCCTTATGAGATTTGAACCATGCAATTGGCAATAGGATCAAGGGACAGCCATGAGTATGTGAACACTAGGTATCTGGTAAGACTTGGGAACTTGTTTTTCCAGGATTTAATAGGTGCATTGTAATCACACCTTTAGAGTCTGTACTTTTTGGAAAGACCAAAAACAATATATAAATAACATGAAACAATTTTACATCAAATGGTCTCCAAGAAAGGGCTGTATTTGGATGGGGAGTGGTTGAAGCAAGCCTAAGTGCTCTGGTGTTGTCAAAACTGGTTATGGTACAAGAATTAATTCTACTCCTCTGTCAACTTCTGTCTATCTTATATTGGCCCACAATAAAGAGTTCAAATGATCTGTAAAGGCAGCATTCCTCACAGTGTTGTACAGTGAACCTGTGGTCTATATGCTACAAACATTGTGGTTCTGTCATGAAAGATTGTCCTGTCAAAGACAAACAATTTATGTACAAGGTTATGATGCTCACAGCTTCCAGGAACTAAGAAATACACACAACCAGTTTTGAGACTTTGACTCTGCTGTGAGGATTGCAGACTAGTCACCTGCTATTCTATTGTGATATTGATATTACTGAGGTTAAAAACTTATTTTCTTAGCATGAGATGGATATATAAGTAACACTGTAATAGACAATTTCAGTAGTCACAGCCTTCCTCCAAATGTAGCTTTTACAGGGGTTAGAGGTTGGGGGTAAGGGGGTGGTGCAATAATTATTCTTCAGGATACCTTCCAAGCAGATGACATTTATCACATAGCTCCCTGCTGTACAACGTTCGTTCAGACATTTCACCACAATTGATCCTATAGGCTGTACCAGATATTTACTATATGCCCAAATCTCAAACAGAGTGAAGAAAAAGCTAGTGGTCTATGGTTCTTGCCCTCCAATGTCAGTTCAGTAGGAAGACTAGATACACACAGGATGGGATTGAGCTCCTGGCAGGTTAACAAGGTGGGTGTATATGAGGCAGTATCACTACATCTCAAAGAGCAGGTGGGGGATACAGAAGGGCTCTCTTGTCTCAAAGAGTTGTTCTTTTCAAGGTGTTATGCCTACAAGGTGCCCCTGATCTCTAGCCACAGAGCAGAAGATCACAAGACAAGTAAGAGGACAGTAGTCACAGTCACCTTGCAAAAAGCAATCTCCGGAGTTGGCTCAGGAGTTCCACTCACCTTTGGACTAGCAGTCCCCAAAGACATTTAGGATAGTCCCCAAGGCATTTGTGAAGGTAGCTCTCAGGCTGGTCTCCTAACATGTTCCCTTTGTGTTCTGTGTGTAAAGTTCCCCCCTAACTAGAACAGGACTTCTGTCTAGCTATCTGACCAGGTTTTTCCAGGCTGTTTCGCATTGTTAAGGCTACTAAACAAATGCTCTTTTGTCTCTGCTGCTGTCTCCAACAGTCCTTATTCATTCAGCCCCTCAGAATTACTCATCCCTGGATTCGTTTGTACTGTTTTCCTACCACCTGCTAGTCTGAGAAAGCCCGGTTTATAATCTGATAGGCTATAGCTTAGAACCTAACTCAAAGGAGGTACTGCACAGTTTGAAGTATGCATAAAACACAGGAGGAAAACCCTGAGATGTAGGGAGTTGGCTTATATAGAAAGCAGTATGGAGGACCACAAAAGGAGTAGAGACAGTGGCTCCATTAGCGTGAGGTGGCAGCACATAAATGGTACCACAGTAGGGAACTAGTGCTCAGGGATAGCTTGCACAGAGGAGGAGGTGGTCAAGGAGCCTGGCAAGTTCCAGGAAATGCCAATACGCTAGTGAGCTAGGACAGGTGGAAGAATGTGCCACCAAAGGAAAGTACAAAAGAGGTGACAGAAGGAGACAAGAAAGGAAGAAGCTAGAACGTGCAGAGTGATGACACTACAGACCAGACTCGTGGTGATAATAAAGATGTCCCTGGATTTGACTCCTGGGGTGGGGGTACTGGTTTCTTTCATGGTAAGCAGGATGGCAAGAATGGGGAGATAAAGGAAGAAGACCACACACAAAACACAAACTTTTCTCATGAGGTTGGCACTATTGAGGAAACAAAGATATTGGGGTTGGGATGTAGAAAGAGAGGAAGACTGGGAAATTCCAGCCTGGTAAAGGCAGCCTAAGTTGGGCTGGCATAAAAGGTTGTCTCTGACAGCCCACTACATGCCATGCATAGCATATGGTACAGCCATTTCAGCTAGATAGCTAAGCAGCTAGATATACTTTCCCTGAGGCTCTGAAGAAGTGTTAGGTAATACTACAGAAATCCAGAAGCAAAGAAATGCCAAGTACAGACTACGCAGAAGGCAGTCTGCTTTGGAGAGGAGGCAGGACACCTGGTAAGTCTTAGGGAAAGGGGCCAGCAGAAATTAAAGGTGGAGACTGCAGGGAGAGGACTGAGTGTACTGCGTATCAGTGCATTACCAGAGGTGCAGCTTGAAACTCAGTCAGTCTCTCTCCAAATCAGGATTAAAAACCTGATAGAGCACAGCCCTTGTCTCAACGGCTAGCCTCCCTTGCTAAGTGTCTACCCACGGTCATCCTGATACTTAGCCACGAGACAGAGCTCTATGGAGCTGAGAACCTTTTTGTTCCAGGGCTGCTACTCTGTGAGCCTGGCTCTCTTGTTCTTCCTCCACCTGTCCACTGTGATTATGCCCCTACAACAGAAGTGCAACTCTAGATCCAAGTGAGTGATCACGGGTAGTTTTATGATTAGAAGCATGAGTCCTGGGGTCATTACTGGTGTCTAAGCTGCAAGCTGTAGGGGTGCTGAGAGCTAGGCATTACTGAAAATAAATGTCTAGATCTTTCTGGTGAGCATGGACCTAATGGGGAATACCAGAGCAGAGGTTCTTATGTCAAAGTGAGAGTATGTCTCCTATCTTCCTGCTCAAGTTATTCTGGATTAACAGGCACCTTAAATTTCCTAACCCAAAATCCTCTGCTTGAACAGTTCAATGCTTTCAAAGCACATAGAGCAAACTCTGAGGCTGGCTATGAGGGCTTGATCTAGTCAGACTTCAGCATACAGATCTTCGCAAAAACGCCCTTTCAGTACGATTGTCCTGGGGCACCAGATAAGCAGCACATTTCTGCTTCCTGCTCCTGTTGAAACCATTTCTTTTACCTAGATGTCATTTCCCTCTTTTTCTTCTTGATTATTTGTAAGTCGTACCTTTCCCAAGGCTCATCTCAACTTTCCCTTCTCCCTCCCAAGAATACTATAGTGTCTGATATCTGTATCACTCACTGGAAATTTAAACATACACTATCTTTGTGTTCTTTTGGTACGTCTACCCACCATGTAAATGGCATTTTTTAAAAGCAAGCAAAAAAAAAAAAAAAAGAGCGCAGTAAACGTAGGAACCCCACCAGAGTGGCCTGGATACTCTTCCTATTTGGTCTCCTAGTTAGCACGAGAATAAATTGTAAGCCCTCAGGATGCAGAGTAAGCTAACTCTGTCTCACAACAGAATGGATCAATGTCAGATACCAGATATTATTCTAAGCAGTGGCATGTTGCTCTGCAGCTGAGTGAAGGCAAGAAAGTTATAGTCTGCATTTAAAACACTGTAAAATCTTGTGATTGTAGATAAATCTGTACAATCGTTTACACTGCTTTGTTAAAATAAGGTCAGCTGATCCAGTCTTATCTTGATGTTACTATGAAGAGGAACAAGATGAAGCAAATACGTTTTTTAAAAAAATTATTTATTTATTTATTTATTTTTTTAGTTTCTTTTAAAGTGGTAACACTTCAGGACTAATTAAAAATTTAATCACATTTTCATGGCAATTATTTTTTAAAAATATAAGATGGTATTTATGGAGGTTAAAGAAATTCCCAAGCCTCAAATATGAGGAACAGTACAAATTGAAGCACTTGAACTTGGTCTTTTAATCAGGGAGCAGCGCATACATTCTAGTGATTCCTTATAAGCCTATCGGTAGATTTTGGTCTTAGAAGCTTAATATCTAAAATTAAATAACCTAAGTAATAGTTTCTACTACTACCATGCTAGATTACATCGTGTACTAGAACAAAACCATTTAAAACTTCTGAAAGAAACAGTGACCATTCAGAAATCAGGTGACTTGGCCATAAACCTGTCTGAGATCCATACTGTAAAACGAAGTTTAGATTTATAATATTTTAAGATCTCCTTTAACTTACAAAGCAGATACATTTTTCACCAATCCCATATAGCTTAATAAGTATTCTTACAATGCTAACTTGAGTTACTCTGCAAACCCAGAGACTAAAATTTTAATTTTTGCAACAAACTTATAACTTTATAAATATGTTAATCTTGGTATTGATATAACCTAGGTTTACAGTAAGAAATGAATTCATAATTAGCTTTTATAGTTTGTCTATAATGAGGCTTACTTAGTGCTTGTTGTATACACCCTTCCTTACTCACAGACTGCTTTGAAAATGAAATGAGATAAGACAGGTAAAAGCAAGTGAATAATCCTGTGGTCCAGCTCAAATGCTGCTTCATGGCTGAAGCTCAGCATCAATCCTTAAATATGATGGTGACATAATTTAAGTCATGTTGGTCAGTGATTCAGAGACTAATGTAGCCAAGCAAGTTACGTTTCCTTCCTTTTAAGCAGAAAGTCAAAGTCAAAGTCAAAGTCTCAGTCAGTCTCTCTCTCTCTCTCTCTCTCTCTCTCTCTCTCTGTGTGTGTGTGTGTGTGTGTGTGTGTGTATGTGTGTGGGAGAGAGAGAGAGAGAGAGAGGCAGAGAGAGAGAGAGAGAGAGAGAGAGAGAGAGAGAGAGAGAGAGAGAGAGA
>NW_021604566.1:7069006-7078215 GCF_004785775.1 Grammomys surdaster | reverse complement strand
AGAGAGAGAGAGAGAGAGAGAGAGAGAGAGAGAGAGAGAGAGAGAGATATCGTTTTGGTTTTGCTTTTACTAGGAAGAACTTGTAATTATAACTTGGCTAACATTAAAAATCTCATGACGTTTCTCATCTTCTACACAGTCTGAACCTCTGTGTTCTTACTTGACCAGTTTTGAGCCACATTTGAAGCATCAGTCTAACTCTGCTTTATTTTAGTGAAACGGCAGATTAGACAAACAACAGCATTTACCTTTAAAGTTTTTCCAAATTCTCATTTTTTTGGCAGCTGTGTACCGTACTTCTGGGCTACATAACTTTTAAAGACCTAGCTGGAGTATAGCACCACACAGAGGCAGAGCATACACAACAGGGTCTGCGCTCACCTCAGCCTGCACACTTCTGAGTGCTCCAGGACCACTTGATAACACAGCAAATGTGTGCCTGCCGCAGCGGCACTGCCATACACAGGGTGGCAGCACTGAGAAGAAAGCAGAGCCAAGCAGCAAGCACACTTGGATGCCAATGGAAGCACACCAGTGTGTCTGAATCCTGATTAGGAAAAAAGTTCGTAGACACACGGGCATTTTGTTTCTAATTAACAAGTTCCTTTTAATTCTGGCAAAGGAATCATGGTCTGCAGAAAGGCTATCATGAGTCAGCCTCGGAACGGGATCCTTTCTTCTCTTCTCAGCTGCTTTCTCCTCCCATTCATGCAGTGACCAATAATGGGTGAACTGAGTATAATTTCATTCAAGTATGACACAGGGCCAATGTCGAACAGAATAGCTATATCTGCAGTACCTATGTTGAGAAAACCTGAGCTATGGCTAAAAGTGCTTCAGGATAGCACTTTCTTTTAAGAACAGCATGCTGTAAGAACAGGGCATGCTTAAGAAATAAAAGTAGTGTAAAAAAGCTTTAATAAAACTGAATTAAGTTTTAATATCCACAAAGAGGACTTTTGAAGAAAATACTGATAATGGTACTTTTAAAAAACCACTGAAGTAGCACGGTCCTGTAAACACATAATAATTAAAGCTCCCAAACACAACAGATGTGCAGTTCGGTACTAGGCTGTTACCACTTTTCTTAGAAAAATAACCAAAATGATTGAAGATACTAAGTTCTTTGATGTCATTTTGGCTACTTAAAACAGGTTTACTAACAATCAAAGGAAAAATGTTTAAGACCTTTTGCAGACCTCCATACTTTTTGATTTTATATTATTATTATTATTTTTAACAATTACTTTATTCACAAACTTCTGAGTCTGAGAAAACAGATTCAGAAACAAAAAACAGTTCTTTTGATTAAAATTCTGTCATTTCACCAGTAAATCAGTTTATTCAGATAAACATATTGCTTTTTGTCAAATTACATTTATTATTTGATGGTTTGTTTTCATCTCAATTTGGGTAAATAATTATGGCAACACATTTTCACACACAGTGCTGCAATGCATGAGAAATTATTTTCGAGGAATGCCTCATACTTTTTTTTTTAGAACTGTGAGAGAAATCCCTGGGAAGGCTGACAGTGCACTCTCCACAGAGGAGAATGAAGTCAGCTCTCTGTACAGCCTCAGTTCTGAGGATGCACAGGCTTTAAGAGGAAGCAGAGCATACATGTCACTGGGTCCTACAGATATACACTGTACTCACCGGGACTTTCAAGTAAGAACCAGCAGGGCTGTTTTCACCACTCTTGGGATAACTTACTTTATTGTGTATGTCCGGTTCTATCTTAATGCTGAAATCACACGTGTTTACCAATGATTTTCAAATAAAATACCAATATTAGAAGAGAAACACAACCGAGATAGAAATGTACTCAATTAAATTATCCCAGACAATAACAAATTATCAAAACACGGGAAGAATATTTTCTAACATTTACTTAAACAATTTTAAAGGCACTAGGAGAGCATATTTATATTTGAAGCTGAGCTTGCAATCAGGTACACTGGACATACCAGTGCCAATTTAAAGGATTTGATATGTCTTACCCAAATATGTAAACTAACATCTTTTCCATGAACTTAAAAAAATTATGACAAATCTCATGTCAAAGTAACAGAGCTAATTTCTCTTCTTTAGGGTGGAACACTCCCAGAAATTATACCTAGAAAAGGCAAAAGGCAGCCTAAAAAAGGGAATACCCTCCTATACAAATGCTGTTCTATTTCACTGCCTTAAGATAAGACACTAGAACATTTTTATTATAACTTGGGCATGATGAGAATTAATTTGGACTGTGTAATTATAGCATTAAGACAATACAAGAATATAAAATTGATTTATTGAGAAAACTTAGCAGTGTAAAATCAATTGGTGATGTTTGGAACCTGAAAAGTTAAACAACCTTAAGCTTCCAGCTTTGGTTTCTTAAATTCTCTTTCTCAGGAACAATCGACTGATGTGTGTCTTCAAAGAAACAGAATTGATTGGAACACTTTCTGATTCTGCCTTTTACACAAAAGAGTTATAGTCCTCATTTAAAAACTGATTTTTAGTTTTCAAAAAAAATGTATCTTAAAGATTCTGATACTCATTGATCTGACATTAGATATATTTTTTAAAAGTCAGATGGCAGCTTTTTAATTGTAGCACTTACTCTGAGAATTAATATTTTCATACTCAGAAACTATAACATAGGAAATTATAAACAGCTTACATGTAATACACAAACACTAGTATGGGACAATAATTTAAGTAGTAACAACTGAAAAGATTACAATGAGACTTTCCTGCTCAAAGATAGATTTCAAGCCTCTGCAATGCTCTCTCACTCACCACTGCAAAGAGCTCCTGCATTCTCTGAGCAGTTTCTAGAGCTATAGGTAAATTCTGCTTCAGATATCACAATAGGTTTCAACTCTCCTTTAGAGAACCAACTGCTAACTAGTGAATGAGAAAGAGAAATGCCTTTAATCAGCAGCTTACACCTTAAAATATTCTGGAAATTATCAATCTTATTGGTGAAATATTCTTATCTTTATCCTGTCAAAGCTTTTAAAGTGTTATTAAAACTGTAAGAAATTATTCAAATTGCCCCTAAAAAATCTACAGAACAAAAGTATTCTTAGACTGAGGCTTTAAAATTTATTTTACTAACCTAAAAAAAGTTTTAAGTCTTCTGATAAGTAATAAGGAAAGTAATTTTCAATGATTCCTAAGACTCTCAGATTATTTCACTTAGCTACATATTTAAAAACTAAAATCTCTTTAAAACAGCAGAAAATGACTTTCTTCTTTTTCTTTTGTTAAAAATGAATTTCAAATCATCACTAGAAATCATTATTATGATTTAGTTTAATCTACATCTACAGGAGAAGGAGCAAAGGCTTTGGAAATCTTGTTTTAAAAGGTGATTACATATCCAGCAATTTACACTAAAAATATTCTCTGATAAAATTCCCCAAAGTACCACTCTGATTCTCTTTCTTTCTTCCTTCCTTCCTTCCTTCCTTCCTTCCTTCCTTTCTTTCTTTCTTTCTTTCTTTCTTTCTTTCTTTCTTTTCTTCTTTCTTTCTTTTGTAAACTTGTGGGTTTGCTTTGTAGTTGGTTATTCTTTATTCGCGTAAGTTGAATTTTAAATTTATCATAATTATGATTTTATTCTGAAATTCTTAGTTTCCCAGTTTCTCATTATTACTTTTGAACATTTTAGTTTACACTGATGTACAATATTTCCATTGTTCAAAAGTATTAATATTTAAAAGGCATCAAAACCATGTTTTTGTTCCCTAGTATTTTCACATTTTTAGGTTTTCTATGATTTTTAAATTAGGAAAAGGTTCCACTTAAAAAAAAAGTCAAAGGAATATTTTTAGCAGACTCTTTTCCTATGAACCTAGGATATAAGTGCAGAAGTTCCCTCACATGCACACTTTCATAGGTAGTCATCTCAAATTCCCAACACATACTGTGGTTAGTTTTAATACCAAGAGCCTGTAGTACCCTGTTTACAAGACATTCAGGGACTTTTAAATACTAACAATTTTAGTGTAATATCATACTACTTCACTTTCTAAAAATGAGATATTATTTGTTTTCTAACTTTTTTTGTACTTGATATGCATTTCAAAAAAGGAAAATCCTTAAGAACAACAAACACCCATATATATACAAAATCAGAACACAAAAACATTCAAATGCTTTTGATATGTGAACATCATCATATACTGGTCAACTCTCTCCTAGAAGGAGTTGACACAGACAGGAGGGCACACTAGGTGGAATGCAAATCTCAGGGAGATAGGCCAATGAATTTAAAAGTAAAAATTAAACTATGCTTCTGTAATCATTTCTATTAAGCTTTTATACAGATATATTTCTTATAATATCAAATTTTAATAATTACAAACCAATTTTTCATAAAAATTTATAACCTAGAAATACTCATTTACTTTCTCAAATTAAACTTGAAATTAAATTTACACATGAGATATAAAAGTTGCCTTGATGTAAAGGAAAAGCAGTAACCCGGTGGATTTTAGATTTGAGAATTTCGAAAAAGGTTAGCAGTGAAATGACTACAAAAAAGCAACAATACATCACTTCTACTGTGTTAGAATGGAAAAGACCTCTTCTTCCTGAGCCCTGAAACCACAGTGAACCCTACAGTTCATCAATCCGATGTACCCTGCTCTCAAATTGAACTTATTTGTAAATACTGTTCTAAGGGTACCTAAACACTTACTAATTGCTTAAATATGCTGCCTACATTAATTCCTGTTTAAACTAAAGAAATAAAGGTCCACCTTTATTTTCATGCAAGGACTAACATGCTTTCAACATAGTCTGTATTTCAGAAAAACACGTTTATCAGGGTCTTAAAACACTTTAAATGACGTCTTAAGGGACAGTTTTCCCCTTTCACCCTGAACAGATCTACTTGCTTAGCTTTTGCTTGACAGACACACTTTTCTCCTTCTGAAATTCTCATCTCATGAGTAACAGGTTAAATTTTTACATGTTAAATTCTCAAAGAACAAGATTACAAATAATATTAAAGCATTCCTAGAAGGATGAACATTCTGATTATACATCTTGAGTAAAATGATTACTGAAGTAAACTTCAAGGCAGGCATGGCACAGGTTTCAGTTGTCTGTCTTTTAAAATCCCAGGTATAATAGGTACGTGACATTTAATTTAGAAAAGAATAGTCTAATCCTTAGGTAAATTTCTAGAGTATCATATGAAAATGTACATAATAACAACCAGGATTATTGTAATAATGAAGGAAAATTCCCAGTTTTGATTGATACTCAAACAAAAAAAAGCATTCTTAAAATTTCAAATTATACTGATAAAGGCAAATTAACTACTTTAACTACAAAAATGTCTGCTTATTGAACTATTTTGATTATCATAAATAAATACACAGATATGGGGTTTTATTAGTATTAGCCCACACCCACTAAATCATCCACCACAACAGAAATATTCTTTTCAGAATTTTGAGTAGTGACACTGGGCATCTAAGTCTCAGATAGGAATCTTACTCTGTGGAGTTTCTCTAACTTTAAGTAAGAATGTGGAGCACGAGATATCCTTAGATTATTTCTGCAAATTGGTATAATTTAATAGGACATCTAGCAAAGGAAGTTCAACAGGCAGAGTTTCTAAGGCATCAAAAAACCTGAATACAATAAATTCAAATCAGCTATTGTGGCACTCCCTATCTGAGCAAGACTCTAAGTGTCACAGGTTTTAATCTGGGCATCATGAGTGTATTTTTTTAATTTCAAAAAGGAGTTGGTTTTACCAAACTCCAACAAAGTATATATCACTCTATATGAGGAAGAATAACCTCTATTTTAATAGGTGAACTTCTGTTGAGGTTGACAATAAGGAATGGGATCCTATTTCTAAGTGCCCAATCACCTTAAATAGCTCAATGAGATAACAGAACCAAAAAGCAAAACTTGCCTTGACTTTTACTGACACTGAATTTATTGGTAATAGTATTTGGTTTGTCAAAGTGGCAACTGCTCAGTATCTAAAAGTCTCATGTATTTTAAGCACAAAGCAAAATCCTGACTCCTTAAAGTCAAAGTAACTATCTTGATCCAGCAACCTAATGAACATGCAAAATAAACTTCAGAGGGTTTTATAAGTAAAGATGGAATTCTGAAACATTTGGATACAAGATTATGGTGGGGAGGGATTAGCTTCTTCATTGATACTTTTAATCTCTTTCCAAAGCATCATGATTTAACAGTGATTTGTGACCCTGTCCTTTCTTTAGTGACTTCTTCGAAAGCTGGAGTTGTTTCCAAAGTGGGAAACCACAAGATGATGTGCTACAGGTCTCTGATAGTGTTTTCATGGAGGTATTTACAGAAAGGTGCGGAGAAAAGTTCAGTTAGAAACAGGAACTAACACACAATGGATTGTCACAAAATAATTTTTATACAGTATGGCAAAAGAGCACACTTTTTAGGAAGTCTAAAAACTCAGCTCTAACTTTGGTCCATTTCTATAAATTGTAAAAACAAGGCAAAATAGAGATTTATTTCCAAAACTCCAAACGCCTGTGGAAACTAAATGTAAGTAGTTTCCATTCCAGATTAGTCATAATCTTAAATAGTGTACAGGTAACAATGTACACATTCTACCTTTTGAAAATACTGTGGACATCTGAGACACAAAAGCCTGATTAGTAAACATTTCCTGTTAAACAAAAATCATTTCAGCTGAAAAGATGCAAATCCACAGGTTTCAGGACATCCAAGCATTTTCATTTTCCAAGTGCAAAGTTATGACATATGCATAGGATGGGCTTTAAAACTGAATGTATATGTAAACTTTTCCATGGTCTTCATGAGAGCCACTCCCACCTCCCCAGAAATGTCTACTGCTTACAATGGTAAGGAATCTTCACTACTTTGCCTGTAATTTGCAACCAGAAGTCCTTAGTGTACCTGAAGCCAAACTGAATATTAGGTATTTTACAAAATGGCTGTAAACCCCCATTATGGGCATACATGGCTCTTTGATCTCATTGCACAGAATTCATAAGTGTTCAATAATGCTATACCATTACACCACACACCTTCAACTTTTTCCATTTTTCCACAATTCCTTCCAAAATCAGCTTCCATAGCAAAGCAAAGTAACATGAAAAGTTTCTGGGAGGGCTTGTTACATAAAAGAACAGCGTGGATGAAAACTAAGCCACACACATATCCATCTTCTGCTGGGCTTGTTTATCCCTCCTCTCCCTCCATCACTCCTAAACGTGGGTGCACTTGAGTAATGGAAAGAGAAGGCTCTTCCATCACCACACACTTCCAGCACCTCTGCCTTTGGTCCTCAGACAGTAAGTCTGCGTAGGTGATGAAAACCCTAAGAAAAGAGAAGCTGTCCCTTTAAAATGCCCTGCTCTGTCCCAGATCCCACGTGGAACCAACATCAGCAGCACTTTCCCACTAACATCAATGTGATGTAAGAGGCACCATCCTTTTATATACATAAAACCAGAAAACTTCAGTCCAACATTCCTTAGTGAGGGCGAACAGGTGAAGCAAACGTGTCAGGAAGGGAGAAACCAAACAACTCCTCACCCCTCCCCAGAAGGTTCGCCAGTCTTGCCCTCCAGTCTCTCTGGGCAACAGCACCTTTCTACCCCTCCTCTGGAGAGCCCAGTTTAAAGAAAGGAGGGAGCCACTAACAAAACCAGAGGCACAAATGCGACGAAAATGCAATCTAAAGCCGGAAAGGTTTATTCTTCCAATCACACACATTAACTCTATTAAGAAAATGGCATCACTTTTTTTTTCCTACCCACAAAAGTAAACCCCTCAAAGATCAATAAAAGGGAGTTATAAGATAGCAAATATAGTGTTTATCTTATCTCAGATCAGTCCACGTTACTAATAAGTTTAGTAGTTTCTGCACTACCACCTCCCCCCTCCCTCCCCCTGCTTCTCTTGCATTGGATTTTCACGTTTTCTCATTGTCGGTGGAGTTATAAAAGGCTTTTGCCCTTCGAAAGTTTTAAAAAATAAATAAATATTAACTCCTTGGTCCCTGCAAAGTCCAAATGGACTTCAGGGGAAAGGCGGCTCACACTTTTACCTTTAGCGAGAAAGGGGGGAGCATCCCGGATTTTTAGGGATTTTTTGCGATTTTTTAACAATTTTTATTTGGTTATATGCCTGAGTTCTCCCTCCATTTTGGTTGTTTATGATACTGACAACAAGCTGTCCCTGCTCCGTCCCGATCTCCTGCTTTCATTTAGCACCCCCTCCCCCTACGCCCCCGCCGCCACCCGGTTGGGTCCAGCGCCCCGCGGACCCCGCACCCCGACTCGGCTCTCCCACCTGGGCAGGAGGGCAAAAACAAATGCATTTCTCCAGAAAAGAAAAACCTCTTTGGAAAAGGGGGCAAAGTTACCCCAAGTCACTCCCAGTGCCCCCCAAATATTGCCGACCGCGGGTCTCCGCCAGGCCCTTTGGGAAGCGACCTTTCCCCGGGATGTTTTGGTGGAAAACGCGGAGAGTTTCCTCTCAAAACCGAATTTATATTAATTTTTCCCTTATTTTTCGGGTCTCTAATGTCTTCCGCTCTCGCTGCTGCCGCTGCCGCTGTCACAATATTCACAGCACCAGAGAGGAGGAGGAGGAGGTGGAGGAGGAGGAGGAGGAAAACTTTTCAAACTTTCCAGACCTTGAATAAAAGGTTTTTTTTTTTCCCACCGACCTCACCTTCAGGTCCCCAGCCGCGTCGCCCCCTGCTCTGTCAGCAGCGACCTCGGGAGTCCTCGCAGCCCCGCCGCACGATTTTATTTGATTTTTTATTATTATTTTTCTCTCTGGGGTCCTGAGCAGGGGCTGGGAGTAGCACAAACTTTTCCTCCTCCTGCCGCCGCCGCGGCTCCTCTGCCCCCTCGGCTAGTCCCATAATTTAAATAACCCTGATATTCCTCCCGCTAAACGCCTCCCCGCCGCCCAGAACCCCGGGAGAACTCACCGCGGGGCTTTAACATCCTCCCTCCGGCCCGTCCGCCGCCTTTACACCGCCCGCGGAATTTCTAATAATTTTTTTCTCATATTTCGGGCTGGACGCGGAGGGCCTGGAAATTGTTTCCTTACGCCTCTTTCCAGCAGCCATTGTAGTGTATGCGCTGCCCCTGCAGCTCAACTTGCAGCTGCCGCCGCCGCCGCCGCCGCCGCCGCCGCAGCCGCCGACGTCGCGCCCACCG
>NW_021604566.1:7044255-7068606 GCF_004785775.1 Grammomys surdaster | reverse complement strand
CCTCCCCCCGCCCGCTCGGCCGCCGCCCCCGCCCCGCGCCCGCCTGCCGGCCCGCCCTGGCCCCCGCCCGCTGAGGTGCCCGCCTTCCTCACGCTCCGCCCAGAGCCCGGCCACTCCATGCGGCCGCCGCTGGGTCCAGACGGGCTCATTGGTTGACAGGGCTGCCCGTCAGGCCAAAGTGTTAAGAGTGAGGCTGCAGGGTGGGGGGCGCGGTGGGGCGGGGAGTGGGCGGGGTCTCGCTCCGCCCCACCCACTCCTCTTGCCTGAGCCCTCCTCCCGCTGCCCCGGGGCGGAGCGAACTGAGCCCGCCCCAACCTCGCAGAGTTCCGCGCGCCTGTCAATCCGGCAGCGGCGCACGCGGATTGGACCGGCTGAAACGGGGGGAGCGGGGCCAGCACGTTGGGGTGCGCGCTACTTAAGGTCCTGCTGCGTGAGCCACTGACGTGTTTGGAACTACAGCCGGCTCGGGTGCTGGCCGTGTGGTGGCCTGTGGTGAGTGGTCTCCGGCCCCTCCCTCCCTGAACGGCAGGCCCGGGACAGCACTACACCGAGGGCAGACCTTAGTTCGTGGCGCCAAACCCTCCGCAGCATGCTTCTGCCGCTGCTCACGCCACGCGATTCATCCGGCTCGGGCAGCGGAAGGTGACCCCATGCAGGTCTGGGCACCTCGGATTGTGTCATTCCCCGCCCTGCCCTGCCCAGGTCCCCGGTCTACGCTGCCCCCTTCCTTCCCAGCCCCTTTGTCGTGTTTACCTGTGCCCGCTCTTCACCGTCCAGTACTGCGCAGCGGCTCGGAAGGCGGTCCCGGAGTCTCATCCTTGGGGATTCTTCCCCAACCTCTCATATCCCTGTGGTATGTTTTGACTTTTTGCCTCTGGTCCTCTGCACCCAGGTTTACGGCGTGGTGTATTTCTGTTTCCGGATTTAACACTCACAGATCAGACTCTAAGAAGCCTGGGGGGCCTGGACTTGTTCAATACCGTGCCCTTCCCCCACTACGGATCAAAGCTACGAGGAGAGTGGGAATCAGGAACTCCTTCTGGTAAGCAGTTTGCCCTTTAGAGTAGATTTTAGAAGTATTTCTCAGATGTGCTGTAGGTTTGCAGTCTTCCCTCAGACTGGTTTTCTTTCTGAATGTCATCTTGGAAGTAGTAGACCAGTAGGAGTTGTAACAGTTGTTCACTCCTGCACCTTCAAAAAGTAATCAGATAAGGCCTCTTTAGCAGGGCACTCCATCTTGCCCTTCAGCCGCACTCCTCCATGTAAATTGACATTTCCTCTTCCTGTACTGTTAACACAGGAATTCATATGAAGGAGGTGACATTCGGAAATCCATGTTTAGACTGACTTGTATTTAGGATCCAGAATAAAAAACAATGAAATGGGCATAGCCTGAAGCAGTATATTTGATGCCTGTGTTGTGTAGATATTTTTTAAAGAATTTCTGGCTGATGATAATGAAATAGAACAGACTTTCATGATCAGGACATAGCGTGAGTTCTGTTTGTATCAGATGGATGTTGAGATTATGACATGCATGGCATATGAACAATCAATCAGAGCTCTGTGGGGACATGACAGGAAAGAGAAGATTGTACATTTTCTTAGTTCTATTATTCTCTCAGGAAGAGGCAGTCTTGTAAACTGTCTTACGAAGAGGAAAGGCTTCTAGATATAGTTGGACCCTGTACTGAGTGTCCTTCCTGTCAAGATGCTTCTGCTGGCTGCATATTTTCAATAAAGTTAATGAAATAAATGATTATTTGGTGATTACTGAAAGTTAAAGGACTGCAGAATAATCAGATCCTTTCTATCCCATGGAAAAGTTGGGTTCATTTAACTTCGACATCCTGATCTTTATCAGAATAGAAGAAATTGGACCAGATGACCAATTGATTCAGAATACGTTCACTTATCAAGAGTTTATGGGCTTGAATTACTTTTCCTGAATATACATTATTTTGTTTAACATTTTTTCTGACATTTCATACAAAAATTTGGACTTCTCTGAAAAGGCCCATGCATGTTTGTTTTGTCCTGTTTTTGTTTTTTTAATTCAGTAGAGTTGTGTACTTCACATTGTCTTATTCCTCTGGAATCCACTTTGATTTTTTTTTGGAATTTTTCAAAGATGGCTCATCAATGCCATATTAATATATTGAGACAAATGAAGCCTGTTCTCAAATAATCGAGACTTGCTTTTTACCCCTTCCCCTGCATGAGGATTGTACAGTTTCACTTGAACTAGAGTTTGAAGAGCGGTTGTCCTTGACCATGACTGATTGGCTGACTTCGTGAAATGTATGACTTGACTTGGAATAGCTACCTGGCTCTTAGGATAATGCTATGTCTTTAATGGATAAAACCTTTGAAAAGCTGTGTTTTTAAGACTCAAATTGGAAAATTACTGAGCCACAGTAGCATTCCCTGATGTCCTTCAACCCATGGAAAGTATTAATTTAAATAGAAGGTAGTCCTGGAATTAAAAATTCATTCATTGTTTTTTAAACTATGACTTTTTAGAATGTTAAGCAGTAACTTTGCTTTTTGATATACCCATTGTGTTTCATTGTTTCCTACAGAGTACCTTCTACTTTGAGAATTAAATGTTGTGAGTAAATTAAAAGTACTTGTGGGGCTGATGACATTTTCTGGTCATTTCCTTCTGACCTGTTTTTTTCCTGCCTACCTTCAGTAAGAAGACAAGATGCCCATGGTCACACGGCGGTTGAGAGATCCTGACATAAATCCTTGCTTGTCGGTAGGGTGGTTTGCTTTTCATTGTTGTGAGTGTTAACTTGGGAAAACCAATCTTAATTGTGTGGGTATCTGTCTTATGCAGTTATTGAATAAAGTATTTTTCTGTGAAAAAGATATTCTGGCCAGTGTATTTTATTTTACTCTAACATTTAAAAATGACCAAAATGTGGCTAACAAAGACTCTTTTCTTTAGTTTTGTTTAATTGTGAAATGCACAGTGTTTGGTTGTCACTGGAAAACTTGACAAGCGTATGTAACACTAAGGAAAGTCTTTAGTCTAAACATGGGACAGTACAACAAATTTAAAACCAATGGTTTTAATCACAGCAATTATTTAATCTGCCTTTAAGGTACTCTGGCTTGAGTCATGGGTTCACAGTAGGATTAGCTTATTTTAAGCTTAATGGTTTTCACAAAGGTATCTTATAAACAGCATTGTGTTGCAAAAAGTTTTTATTGACATTAATTAGGTATAACTTGCAATGCTTTGTTGTGGCCTTGTCATTTCTGAGAAATACAATATAAATGTTGTATTGTTGCTATGAGGAGCACTAATTCACCATCCTTTATGGATTTTTCAAAAATACACATTACACAGGATACATCCATTGGTCTGTATAGTCTCTTTTCAACAGCATTAAGTATTGTTTAGACAAGGTATTTTTCTTAGATCTGTGAAGCAGATTCCCTGCCTACTTGAAACTTTATTTTAGATAACTTCTCCTAGTCCTGTCTTTCACTTTGAAGCTTGTTGTCCAATCTGCTTCTAGTTCAGACAGCTTAAGTTTAATTACCAGTGGTACCTACTTCATTTTAAACTCATGGCCCTGTGTTGCTTTCTTTTTGAAGTCACATTAATGATAACTATTAAAGCTGCCTGTGTAATAGTATGCTTGCATAACGGAGTGAATGATAGCCAAAAGTGCATCAAGATGGGTGCTGTTAATTTAGATTGCCTTGATGTAGATTGTTCTTGTGTAATTTACTTGGAATCTCAAACCAAGCCTTAAGATCAAAACATTAAGTCAAACTGAGACCCGGGGAAAGCCAGGAGAGCTGCACTGAGGTATGGGAGGCTGTTTACTGGTACTTGCTGTGTAGCAGTACCCAGAGCAACTTATACCTTACTTCAGCTCCTGGAACAAATGACCATGATCAGTGCTTTGACTCAAACTTATGTGATCAGATGCTTAGAAAACTGGTCCAGATGGGAAAAAAAAGATGTCTTTTCAAGTTGAGTGATTTCTGGAATAGTTGGCTATTTGGGTTTTACCCTCTACAACGAACAAAAATAAACTATTTGATAATCTCCTCAGGGGAAACAGCTTCAGAAGCCTTGGTGTTTGGGTCTTTCTTAGATCCTGTTCCACATTTTAAATGATGACTCTCTTACATATCTAAGGAATCTGATGCTTCTGCCAGATGTATGGATGAGAATAACTATGACAGGGAAAGGTGTTCCAGTTACTTCTTGAAGTACAAAAACTGCCGGCAATTCTGGGTAAGGCCAACTTCTCAAGCTTCTTGTAAAACTCTGTTCTTAGGCTTGTGCCCGTAGCTGATAATAATCAATAGTCTACAGTCTTCCCAGTGATGGTTGTAGGGACACTTAACTTGACCTTATCTTCTGAGCTTTATGGCATCCTTGAGAGCTTGTTTCATTCTATTAATATAAATAAGTCTTCCTAAGTAATTATCTTTAGTCATAAAATAGCCCTGAGTACTGGACCCAGGTTCTTCCTTTTCCTTTTCTGATAGACTTAGTTTCACTTAATAATCATGCATAGCTTTTGTAAATGGACTGTATATACTCTTGTATGTACTTGTATATACTTATGGCACATTCCTAACCCAACTCCTGCTAACAGTGCTTTCTGGGTGGATAATCACTTCAGTGTAAATGTTAATAGATTGAAACAGCTGGAGTTTCAGAAGTAGATTTTGGAGTTTTAAAACTTAGATTTTAGCATTTTCTTTTTGAAGAAGCAATTGAAAATTACTGTCAGATTATTGCCATTTAATATATGACTGATTTTGGTGTTTTCTTTTATGCCTATGT
This sequence comes from Grammomys surdaster, assembly GCF_004785775.1. NCBI lineage: Eukaryota > Metazoa > Chordata > Mammalia > Rodentia > Muridae > Grammomys > Grammomys surdaster. The sequence continues at coordinate 7,063,787 of NW_021604566.1, read as the reverse complement.
ATAGAATTCTGTCATGATCCAAAGAAGACAAAATGGAGTTCAGCCATCTATGCCTACAGCAGCAGAAAGAGATGAAATTTTGGGAGCAATGCAAAAGATGCCCTACTGAGTATTTGCATTAAAATTGTTTCTATAACTTGAAGTAGATGTTTTTTTACTCAATGATTGCTGAAATCTTAAGACTTTACTGGTTTCATCCCAGGTAATTTTGAGTTGTACATGACGAGACAGAATTCAGTTAGCCTTAAGTATTTGCTGTTTGCTTTCAAGTGCTATGACAATAAGTTATTACCACACTGTCACTCATAGAAGGACAGCACTATTGTAGCTGTAGGACTTGGGCTGTCTTAGGCCTGGAAGGAGATTTAGCATGAGAACAGTCGGGTTCCTGGTGGTGGTCCTCAAAAAAGGAAATGATGCAAGCAACACAGTGACGAGAGGAAAGGATGCCCTGTGTTTAAAATGAGTGATGAGGTGGAGAGGTGATTGCCAGAGTTAGTTGTAGGTAGATGCACGGTGGGCCACAGACCTGGGGATCATCCTGGAAGTCCTTGGCCTGCTGCATCGACCATCTTTAAGGTTAGTACATCACTAGGAGGTAAATGGAGTACACAAGAGTGTTACTTCTTTAAGGAAAGGCTTGATTGATTCTAGGATTCTGGCTAAAAAATTCATGAATTTCTAGATCACCTAAGCAGAAGTTCTTGGACCATAATAATAGGCAAAAAAAAAAAAACAACGAAAGAAAGAAAAGAAAGAAAGAAAGGAAGGAAGGAAGGAAGGAAGAAAGAAAGAAAGAAAGAAAGAAAGAAAGAAAGAAAGAAAGAAAAAGAAAGGACTCCTAGAAGTAAGATTTCTAGTTTCAAAACGAGAGCACAGGAGACATGGAGTTTATCGGATGCATCGTATTAGAGTTTACTTCACTTAATGATAACAAACGAGTGTTCACTGGTGACTGGATGGCACAGGAGCTCTCCTTATTCCCACTGCTTTTTCATAGATTATTGTGTATTTAATAATAACATATTTTAGGAAGCCAGAGCAAATTATTGTCTCCCTTTCCATCACTGGAGCCAGAATCAGAACATCATTTTAATGGCTGTTGACAATTAACCGTCTAGTCTGAAAACTAGCTCAGAAGTTTTAAAATCAGATGATGTCTTTGTATTATTTTATTTTTGAGACAAAGCCTTGCTCAGTAGTCCAGTCTGGCCTGGAACTTAGTGGTCCCCATACCTCAGCCTCCTGAACACTGGGATAACTTGAGTCAACACATCTGGGTTGACCATTTTGATTGTTGGATGTAATTCTGAGTAAAAAATGGATTGAAAATATTTTTTGGTTCAGAACTTGTGGGAGTAGCCAAGTTTTGTTTAATTGAGGCCCACACCCAGAAAGAGAGCCCATACTATACATTGCCTGGATGGCCAAGAACCAGAGACTGGATAGCTCAGAGACCTAGAAGTGGTGCCTTGCCGGGTCTTTATCAGACAGAGATGAAACAACTGGGATGAAAGCAGATGGACCAGGTGCAGATACTCACAGCTAGACTTGTGGAGAGAGTCTAAATTGAAGTTCTTCATTGGGTCCCTTCCTCTGGAGATGGGGGATCTGGGAGCCTGGAGTTTATGTATATTTTAGATCTCAAAACAAGGACAAAGTAGGCCAAGGTGCCTACTTAACATATCAAAGCAGATCTGGCTGCCAGTTTCTCCCAGTATCCCCTCAGTCCCTACCCTGCCTACTACCTAAAAATTCTCCAGCCTTGGTACTGATCTGGTCTTTCCTCACCCCAGCTGCCCTTCCCTACATAATCCAACCATTTTGGTTACCTGGCCCATCTTACACCCCATCCCCTATCCCCTTGGTGTGGCTCCTCCCTCACCCCCACCTCTCCTCACATGGTCTGGCTCAGTCTAGTCATGTTCACTCTGTACTCTCCCTGATGTCTCTGCCTCAGGCTATGCTCTCCCTTTCATCTACAATAAACTTTCTTTTCCACCATACCTAGGAGTCCTCTTGTCTTTCCTTTTTCTTTTCCATTTAATTCCAGTATAATCATTCATTTTGTAGCTATTTGTCTTGATATAACCCTTTAAGGTTTTTCATTTATTTATGTTTTCAATTTCTGCTTTATAACTACCTTTGTTACCTCTTAACCACCAGTGCCCCCGTCTGAGTATTTCTCCCTGGTACCAAGCTGCATTATGCTGTGACTGTTAACTTTTAAAGTCTCTGATGGGCTTTTCAGTGTGAGTACCAGTTAGAATGTTAGTTTCCATATCTTCAACACCTTTGATCTTGATGGCAGCTATCCAAATGGTTGTGAGTGGTTTGTATTTCCCTGATGGTAAACATTTCTTACATGCCTTTTCATACAGAAACTGACTATACCCAAGTCTTTGGAGGAGCTCCAGTGTGACTACAAGACTGCCTGGTGTCTAATGCAAGTGTCTCAGTGGAGGGTCCTAATGCAGACAAGCTCCTAGGCTCTGGGGCCTCTAGTTATGCTTGAGGATGATGAGCTCTTGCTGGAAGAGATACGGGCACCATATAGCCTAGGAGTTCACTAGCCTGTGAGGTCAAGTGATGACACATCTTAATGAGCTTCACCTCATCTGGAAAGTAGTTCTTTAGGACTGCACAGAGATGGAAGGCTGTTCAAGCAGAACCTTAACAAAGATCAGGAAGGATCTGGTCCAGGTGTTCAGTTTTCTAGAGCCCCATAGTTCCTATGGCCTCTGGAGATTTAGCTCATTTATCTTGTCATGTTGAAAAGGCTTCTTGACTTGGGAGAGGGAGTGGCTCCTGCTCTATTCTCCTTCTGTCTCCCCTCCCTCACCCCCCCTCCTCTCATGCAGCTAGGTTGTCCTTGAACTGCCATAGCTGAGCATGATCTTGAGCTTCTGATTCTCTTGCCTCTACTTCCCAAATGGTATTACAGGCGTGAACCATGACCATGACAGCTACTGTTGCATCTTCCTGATCATGGCACTCTGGCACCACTCAGTCAACTCAAAGATGTTGTCCACACCTTAGAGCACCACATTGTCCAATCCTTCCTGGAATAGTCCAGGGAAAAGTGGTAAGAGGCTTTCAGGTAAAGTTAACCAGACAGCTCTACCTTGCTGAAATAATTTTCACAAATTATGGGCTGATTAGTAATATAGACCTAACTAAAACAAACCACAAGACGAACAAAACAAAACAAACAAAAACCAAAACACAACTCAACAACAAAACAGTATGTGCTAGTCCTGGAAACCAAAGCTACTGAGAAAAGGTCCCAGTGGTTACCACTGGACTGGAGATTAGAAGTCAGAATAAGGAGTCTTAATGTTTGTCTCAAAGAAATGTTATCAAGGCAAGATTGCAGTTGCATGAGACCACAGGACACTCTTGTCAAAGCTCTTTACATACATTAGATGTAAGAAACTAGATAAAAGGGTTTGAATTTTTCCCCATCTATGGATTGATTTCCACTTAAGGTATCTTTATGAATAATGCTTTTTCAGTTTTATTTTTGGTGAATGTAAGCTAAACAACATTAACTATGTTAGAATATTAACCTATGAAGTGCCTTACCCCCCTTTTTGGTACCTTATCCAAAAAGCTTTGCCTATTGTAAGCTCATGAAGAGTTACATGAAATATACACCTGTTTTCTTCTAAGAGGTCTATGGTCGTAACATTAAACCTTCATTCTGCTTTGAGTTACTTTTGATGCAAGGTCTTAGGTGAGTGTCTACTTTTATATTTTACCTGTGGCTATCTGGTTTTCTCAACACTTATCTATTGACTATTCTTTGTCCCACTGAATTAGCATCTTAGTTGCAAATCATTGATTTTACATGTGAGTAAGTGGTCATAGTGTACAATCTTTTCTGGGGAAGACATATATATCTATCCTTGGGCCAACACATTTATCTTGATTATTTTAGTTTTGTATCAGTGGCATTATTCTGTGATGACCTGTGTCTGTTAAGTTGATTTTCTATGCAGTGCTTTGATGACAAACGTACATGGGGGTTGTAAATGTATGTGTGCACTTGTGTGTGTATCTGGAGTTGTAAATGTATGTGTGCACTTGTGTGTGTATCTGGAGTTGTAAATGTATGTGTGCACTTGTGTGTGTATCTGGAGTTGTAAATGTATGTGTGCACTTGTGTGTGTATCTGGAGGCCAGAGGTCTGTGATGGTATCTTCTTCAGTTGCTCTCCACCTTATTGAAACAGGATATTTCACTGGGATCCAGGATTTCTCATTTAGGCTAAACTGGCTGCAGAGTGGGCTCCAGAGATCCCAGTTTCTGTCTCCCCAGTGCTGGGGTTACAAGTATGTGCCTCCCCAGCCTGCTGTGGTGGTTTGAGTGAGAAATGTGTCAAAAAAGGCTAATGTATATGAACACTTGGTCCCTGGTTGAGGCATTGTTTGGAAGGTTATGGAACCTTTAAATGGCAGACCATTGATGAGGAAGTGCATCATTGGGGAAGGGCTTTAAGAATGTATAGCTTCGCCCCACATCCAGTTTTCTCTTTGTTTCATTTTCAATATGTGACCTCTCAGTTTCATGTTCCAGCTGCCTGCAGCCATGTCTTCCCTTATCATTATGGACTCTCCTGGAACCATAAGCCCAAATCAACTTTTCCATAAGTCACTCAGTAACAGAAAAGCAACTGATACACCTGATTTTTAAAAACAGGGGTACTGGGGGTTGAACTTGCGTGACAAGCATTTTACCAATTCAAACATCTCCTTAGACCCCCTACTTGTGTGTTTGGAGCACTAAACCCTGAATATATATATTAGAACCCAGTGGTTACACTTGGGCAAAACTGTTCAATTCTACATTTGCCTTCAGTAATTCCCTACTTACTTCTTTGCTGTTTTATAAATAAACTGATAACTTTAGTATAGTTGTTCAAGTTCATACTGTACTGCTTATTTATTTATTTTACATTAAGAGAGGTTGTGGCAGCTCTGGCTGGCCTTGAACTAATTCTCCTACCTCAGCAGTTTGAGTGCTGGGCTTACAGACATGTACCACCATAATAGGCTTCCTAGAATCTACTTTGAGTATTGTAGACTTTCTAGAATATTTTGTCACCACTGCTTGTAATAGTTTTATTTTATCATAATGGAAATATTTTACATATTTATTTTATTATTGCCCCCTCCCACTCTTCCCCTCGTATTTGCCCTTTTGTTGGTAGCGTGTTAACTTTATGTTATTTTCTTTTAAATCTCGTATTTTCATTCTTAAAATACTTTTTCTTAAACCTTTGAGGATTTCATACTGTGTATTTGGAACACACTCACTTTGCCCTTAACTTCTCCTCTCACCGCCTTTCAGCCCTCCCATCTCTTTCTACCCAATTGAACTCTTCCCTCAATAGTCTAGTTTTTGTTGCACAGTCTTGGCCTGCTATGGTGGGTGATCAGTCCACTAGTAAGTAACGTCATTTCAAAGAAGTGACTTCCTGTTTTCCAGCAACAACCATTGCTAATATGCTTCTCAGCTAGTGATAGGATTACACACTCACCTTTCCCTTTCATACTGGGTCTTTATCTGGAAGAGCTTCTGCAGGCCTTGTGCATGTGATCCCAGTTGCTGTGAGTACATACATATGTCCACTATTTGTATCTGGAAAACATTGTTTCCTTGGCAGTGTCTACTACCTTTAGTTCTTACAGTCTTTCTGCCCTCTCTTCCAGTAAGATCCCTGAGTCTAGGGATGAGGTATGGATGTCTAATTTGGGGCTGAGCATCAACTATCATTGCCTAGGTCAGGGTTCTGTGTTAATTGACATCTACTGCAAAGGAAGCTGTTCTTGATAATGGTTAAGAGATAATCTGACCCATGAGGATAGCAATAATGAAAAATTAAAAGTCATTTGAATATGTCCATTTTATTCCTTTTTTATTTAACTATGATTTTTAAACTTTCTTATTACTAGAGATTTTTCATTGTTGCTTTTGTTTTCTAACTTCTTGATCTTTTCTGTTCTTCTATCCTTTTATTTTTCCTTTCTCTTAGCCTTGCTTCCTTTAATTTATTCTCTTTCTGTTATTCCTTCATTTTATTAATTTACTACTTCCACATTAATTCTATATAACTTTTAAATTTATCCTGTATTAGTTTTACCATTTCTAGTTTCATGGTCATTGCTTATATATTAGAGGGCTTTAATTGATTAAGTGTTTTTATATCTTGGAAAGTTTCATCTTGCAGCTAGTACAGTTTTTTTCTCCTCTGTAAGTGGGACTAGGGACTGACCTCTCAAGAGATTGACCTGCTCGATTAGAAGACACCCAAATAAAATTCAAAGAGAAATCAAAGCCAACAGACCAATGAGTCATTGAAAAAATCAGGAAGGAAAATTTAAAATTCCTAGACAAAATGATGATCAAAGCAAAATGTACCAAAGACTTTGTGCCACAGCTAAGTTAGGCACAAGAGGAAAGTTTACAACTCTGAGTGCTTACATTTTAAAAAAATAATGAAGTCATTTCATGAATAACCTGATGCCTCATCTCAAAGTCTTAGAAAAACAAGAATGATCAAAGTAGTTGACAGACAGAAACAATAAAGGTCAAGGTAGAGATTAATGACAGGCAGAAAGAACAATATATACACTCAAACAGTTGGTTCTTTGGAAAGACAAACAAGGCTGACAAACCTCTACTAGATTTAAGAGAAGACCTCAGTTAATAAAATGAGAGATGATGTGTCAGAGTCTGAGTAGTTCTGGAGAACTAGGAATCCTTTGACAATTTTTTTCCAAATAGCTGGAAAGTCTAGAAGAAATGAATATATTCCTAAACACATATGAACTATCAAACTTAGAAAGATATAAACAGTTTAAGTAGATCCATAGAAACCACAGAGAGTAAAGCAGCATTTTAAAAAGTTTCATCACAAAAAGTCCCACTACTGACAAGTACATCAAGCTGTCCCAAACTTCTCAGGAAGAGCTGATGCCAACACCCCTCATGCTGTCTCACAAACATGGGAAGGAGAGTCATCACCACTGTTGAACTTGCTACTATTACATTTCTCCAAAATCCTGCTTTGTGAGAAATGAGGCTGCTTAAGTTGATAATTTAAATGTGGCAGAATGTTAGTACTTCAGGAAATTTTTATATAAGTTATCAATTATCCAAAAGCAATATATATGTATATGTATGTGTGTAAGCATGTGTGTATGTATAATTTTATCACATTCCTGTTCATTTTCTATAGCAGAATGTAGGTTCTCAATGGGGTGGGAAGGATGATGGTTTGTGTGTATATTATGTAAGAAATCTTTTGAGAAACCACCATGTTTGCAAAATCCTGGAAGCCATAAATGTCTAATATTTTTTTAGTATATAATAAATGGCCAACAAATATTTGTGTTTGGGGTAGGTTATAGTTTTTAGAATTAAGAAATGTATATATTCAAGCAGTGTCAAAGGACTGACAACTCAATGCAATGGATCTTTCCAGAAGTAGTCAATGTCAAGAATTTTCAAGATTTCATATTCACATGCAAGCATTATCAGTATGTTTTCTTTGCACTAAAAGAACATCATAGTATATTTGCTCCATTGTAGTTTGCTTTTTTCTTTTAACAGGCATAGTTTGGAGTAATTTGAAACAAGGCGGTATCAGTCATTTTAGGGCTTAATATATTTTACTTGTAAGATAATTTTTAAGAGATGAATTTTTAGATTGAAGGTTTTTGTCTTCTAAATTTTGTAGATACTGATAATTCAATTACCTTCTGAAAAGAAATACAACAATTTATTTCTAAAAATAAAGACTGTGTCTTTCCCTAGCATCTTCAGCCCCAACTTTAAAACTCTTTCAGCTTTACCACTGGTGTGAGTAAAACCAGAACAAATAAATTAATTTTCTTTTGTCCCTTTCTTTTAAGATCCTAGCTGAAAATGAATTAGTAGTCTCTGGCTATCTTTAGGAAATTATCTCTTTGTCATAATTATTTTGTATATCTTTTTGCTTTTTGGATTTTAAATAATTTTCTGTGTAGTGTTTTGTGTTGCCATGTAATTAAATAGATCATTTTACTTGTGGTTTTTGAAGTTTGAAAATATTGCTGGGCAGTGGTGGTGCATGCTTCTAATCCCAGCACTCAGAAGACAGAGGCAGAGGTAGGGAGATATCTGTGAGTTCAATGCTAGCCTGGTCTACAGAACGAATTCCAGGACAGTCAAAGCTACACAGAGAAACCCTATCTCAGGGAGAAAAATGCTAAACAACAAGTACAAATACTGCTATCAATTCAGTTACCTCTACAACATCTGCCACGTGCTTACGATGTGCAGCATGCATACAGATGAACATGTTTCTCGAGGCACTCACTGTGTGGCTGGAGCACTGTACTAAAAATAGCACCGTGGTAGGAATAACAGAAAACCAAGAGGGAAACAGCCTGCAGAAGCACAGAAGGGCACACTCTATGCCATTTGGGAGAATTCCTTACTAATGGAAACCACAGCATATGAGGGGAATTATGAGAGCAAGAATGATAGAATGCATCCGGACTAACAAGAGCCTTGAGTACTGTGCTCTATAGATTGTTTTATATGTAAGAGAAAGCTAGATACTGTTTTGAGACAAAAATTCAAATGTAGTTGTGTGTAAAGCATAATTCTGGAGGCAGAGAGATTATTATAGTGACCCCAGATCCCCGCAATGGCTTTACCTGTTCTATACAACTGATCCTGTTGTTTTTGTTTTTGTTTTGTTTTACTCTCCCTCTCTCCACTGCAGCAGGTGAATCTTTCTAAAATGCAGAAATTGTTTCACTTAAAATCCCTCAGACCTACATACCTCTCAGGCTGATGCCCTTCCCATGGTTTACAACACTCTTGTGATCTGAAACAAGAAGAGAGAGAGAGAGGATTGGAGGAAGTTACTCAGAGCTTGTCCCCAGTGACCTTAGATTTTAGGCTTGAGGCATGGAATTATTGAAATCCCTTCCATACAGCGACATCGTGCTGTTTTCATTCACTAGTGCCAAGCGCACCCTGTGTTGTGGTCTTGAATGTCTGTACTCTGCTGCTCTCATCTCTGCTAGCTTCTCAGGCTCAGCTCTCAGGTATGTTCTGAGCCTTTATGACACCTCCAGTCAGACTCATTGTGCTTCCCCATCATTTGTATCCCAGTACTGGCATTTCCACTCTACTTTGCATAGCTGGGGGACAACTATTTTCTAAAATCAGGCAGCGGAGGACCTCTAAATGTGTGGTCTTTCACATTCTGCCTTCTGTTTTTCAGAGGAAGGACAAGGAATGGCATGCCTTACGTCAAACAGGAGAGGGGTATGGTGCTTTGGTTTTTGGTTCTAAAGGCAACAGTTGTGTGATAATGTTCAGTTTCAGGAGCTGTTTCTGCTGTTGTCAGTGTGTCAGATAGCAGCTGAGCATCTTGCAACTCCATAGAGTTTGTGAGGTCATCTCTGGGCTGTGGACTGTGCTCAGCCTGAGAAATCTGTAGTAGTTCTCAACAAATGGCTGGTTTTCCTTGTAAGTACTGGATGGTGCTATCACACAGTGAGATGCCAGGAATGCACTGGTGGGAGGGTGGCTTCAGTGGTGGAGTGCTTGTTTAGCACACGCCAGACTCCAAAATGATCAACTAGTCTACAAAGATCGCCTGAGTCTACCCACTCAGCATCTGAGACCACTTGAATTTCTCTTTCAAGTCCTGGGATTCTCCTTAAAGAAATGAAAATAAAGTAAGGGCCATTTCAAAGCACACACCTGAGTATTGGTAAGAAAAGGGGCAAGCTACAAGCAAAATTAAACAAAGGGAAGAACAGAAAATGACAGAGGCATATGTAGCCTTGAAGGGAGAGGGTAATTCAACCAAGTGCAGGGTACTCAGCAAAGTTATTCTGGCTGCTGAAACAGTCATAATGAGAGTAAAAAGCCAGGTGTCAGTATCTGAATTAAATGCCCTGATTTATAACATAAAGTATTGCATGGCAAAGCGTGGAAAGAGCATTGTATTTATGTGAGTTTTGACTCTACTTCCTATTATCCAGATCATCTGAAGTAACTGCTTCATCCTTAAGCATTTTCTGTGTTTTGAAATGTATAATTTAAAAAACTGGTTATAGTGAACCCAAAGAAACCCATGTGCTGGGTGGGTAGATGCTGGTATTTGAGAGGTGTGTATAGAGACTGGCTTATTCATCTGTAAAAGCGACAGTGAACTCTAAGGTGAGGCTGGTAAAGTTTTGATGCCAGTCACCTAGACCTTTCAAAAACCCCAACTATAAAAGACACAACTCTACATCTTCAAGAAAAGACTTTCCGAAACCAAACAAAGTGTTCTCTTCCTCCCCTTTTCTCTTATTGTTCTACCATTTGGTCCAGATTGCTGTCTCCTGAGAATTTTTACTCCTAGACTGCCATTGTCCTAGTTCCTACATTCCCATCTGAAACAATCAGTAAGCAAGAGAAGTATAAAAAAGTTCACTGGAAGCAACTAGAAGATTTCAAAAGGAGCTAGATATATTTTCCATGGAACTGAGAATAAGCAGTACCCCTCCTCCAACACTTGGAGCACAATTTACATAATGCAGCTGACTGTTGCTTAGGCTGTTCTACCACCAACTAGAATTCTCCCTACTCTCTCCTCCCCCCTCCACTCCACTTTTCAATCAGTCTTTCATTCCCTTCAGAGAACCTCTTCACACTTCTTCTGACTCTGCCTAGTCTAGCCTCATCTACTCTTCCTGAAATGATTGTTTTTGTTTGTTTGTTTTTTGTTTGTTTTTTGAGACAGGGTTTCTCTGTATAGCCCTGGCTGTCCTGGAACTCATCCTGTAGACCAGGCTGGCCTTGAACTCAGAAATCCGCCTGTCTCTGCCTTCCAAGTGCTGGGATTAAAGGCCTGTGCCACCACTGCTCGGCCTCTGAAATGACTCTTGAACTTCACACGCAAAGATCACACTCCCATGATGTAGCATGGAGTATAGGTCTCCTTGACTTTGGGATTATGTGATGGTACAGCTCATTTTATGCTTGCTCTGCATCTGGGAGCTCTGTACATCTGGAAAGTGCAAAGGCAGAGACCATTGTGGTACTTCATACTTTCATTTTCACTTCATAAAACCTTCTCAGAAACATAATTATACTGAAAATTACATGCAGCTCTAAAAAGTCAGCCTTCCTGGTTTGCAGATGCAAGACTGAGCCTCAGTGCATTCAAGTGACCTGCTCAGTGGACAAAGTTGCCAGTGTTCTTCCTCTGTGTTCCAGGTTGACTGTTTCTTAGTGTCTATCCTGTTTTCCATACTGCCTGATTGCAGCTATTATCCAAATTCTCATTTATTTCACCCATTAGTATTTACCAAGTTTGTAAACTAGAGATTGTTAAAGTGAATGAGAGAAAGTTACACACTAAGAATATTCTAAGTACCATAGGTGATTCTGTACCAAGCTTTTTCATCCACTCTAGAAAATCTTTCAAAAATGTTGACTGCTCTGTACATATCATCCTTGCCTCACCCTCTGCTACTGAAGAAGTTATGAGAGGTGATGTTAATGAGAGATGACAAAATACTCTATCCCACAAAATAGCAAGAAAGGATAAGGCAAGAAGCCTGGATCACAGCCAAGTAGAATGAATATATATATATATATATATATATATATATATATATATGTACATATATATATATGTATGTATATATATATATTTTTTTCTGAATAAATGTGTTGGTTTGTCATTTTCTTGTAGTAACAGCTTCTGAAGAAGAACTTCCTTGGGAAGCTGCAAATCCTGGAGGGGTGTTTTCAGTTTATGGGCTACACTTGGCAACCGGTGTCATCTCTGTCTGCTTCATTCACTTAAATATACATGTCCTTGTGGAACAGCATTCCAATCCCATGATGACTCCCGCAGAGCATTCTCACTTTGAAGAGTGTCTTTCACAACCCAAATAGACCACATTTCTCTACCTCTTGGGAAAAACAAACTATATTATTATCAGCACCACCAAAAACTCACACTAGCTTTTTTCTACCACAGTGCAACCATGGTCTGTTCATCTCCAGTCTTGTGTAGCCTCGTGGCATTCCCTAAGATGAGTGTGTGGGTGACTGCCTCATTCAGTTACCTCTTACGTCTTCAATTTTATTTCTTGCTCATTTCAATTTTTGCACTGGGGGATGAAAGAGAAGGTGTGGAAAGCCGAGGAGGAAAGGAATGTTCTTGAGGGAATTATACCTTCAGTGGTTGCAGGTGTGGCTAAGTTTATAATCCTGTTTTACTTCTAGCTTTGACTGTGTGTGTGTGTGTGTGTGTGTGTGTGTGTAGGCTAGGTTAGCCTCAGGAGCACTACTTTCTGTTAGACAGGATCTCTCATAGTCCTGAAGTTCACCAATTAGCTAAATTGGCTGGCTTAGTGACCCTCAGAAATTTTCTTATTTCTGTCTTTTTAGTGTGTCATCTTATTTGATTTCTTGGGATCAAATTCAAGTTCTCATGCTTCTGAGGCAAGATCTAGTTTAACTGGGCTATCTCCCCTGCCTTGGATAATTTTCTGAAGCTTGGAAGTTTTGTGTGTTCTGCATCTATACAGTACCAGTGTTAGAGAATGCACTTTTATATGGAGTAAGATAAGGTGTATGAAAAGCTTAGCATGATGATTGGGCTGTAGAAGGCACCAATAACAATTTACTATTGTTCTCTATTCCTCTCTTTTGAATAGAGGTAGAGTGAAGAAAGGCGCTTGGAATCCCCTTTAAGTAATGTGGTTTAAACCTGGAAAATAGGAGGCTTATATTTGGATTTTAGTTACTGGAATAATAGGTCAATTATAACTCATCCGTGTTGTTGACCTTCAAGCAATCATCCTACTCTGAAGAATTCTGAAGAATTCTTTGGTGCTAAGTGATTAAATGCCTATTATGCTTACTGTAGTGTCTGGCTCTGTCAAAAGGACAAAGCTAGCTGAGTGTGTATGGCTTAGCAACTCAGCAGTCTTCAAGAGGGCATAGAAGCTTATTTTTAAAGATAATCAGAACATTATGGCAGTAAGTTTGAATATCAACTTTCCCCTAGAAACATATACAGCATTGAGATTCTTAGCACATCTCTACCGACTAAAATTATGAACGGAATGGGTTTGCTTAGAAGAAGTGGGTAGCGAGACTTGGGATATATGAAGCACCTGGAAGAACGTGACTACAATGGGCCAAGGAAATAAGCTTGTTTAAATGAAAAGGCCCAAATAATGGGGAAAGTGACATGGAAATCAGGAGGCAAAGAAAAAGAGAAGAGAGGACAATGTTTAACTTAAAAACCTAGCAATGGTTTGACCTTAGAGATAGAGGAAACATCAAGAAAAAGCATTCAAGATGTGTCTCATGTGAATACTACAACATCCATTTATGTATGGAATCAATCTTTATTGCATATCTGCTATATGGTCTGTTGTAATTTAGATTTATTTCTAAACAAAACAAACAAAAAAGTCTCTCCCCACATAACCTTATATGATGGTGGAGAGAGACACAATTCGCAACCAATACAAGAAATGAGCTAGGCATCATAGTAGAAATTTATAAGTTTTATGAATAAAAGGATCCACAAAGTATGGTAAGAGGGGTGGCTGTGGTGCATGGAGGGTGAGAAGCAAGTGGTAAAGAGATATTGGGAATGGGATAAGGAGGTATTGAATACGGTAAGGGTTGGGGAAGCAGAACTCATTCTTCCTTGATTGTATTACTTGGGGCTACATCCCAATGGGGGAAAATTTGCTTCTAGATAACTATCTGACTTTGCTTTTCTAATGAGGGTGTGCTGGGTTTCAGAATGTAGAAGTAAAAGATGCGATGTGTATGTTCCTGTGAGACCGGAAAGTAGGTCCTCATTGAACATAGAGATTATGTTTACTGAAGTAATGAAAATGCACCAGTGACCAGTAATAGCAAATCTTCCCCTGGTCCAGTCAGCAAAGAACATCAGAGATGTGGGGCAGTGAGTAAGTGCAATCATTTTGAATTCATGCAGTAAAGGTATATTGCCATGTATAGATAAACCATGCATGGAGATATTTCCATGTATGGACAAACCATACATAAAGTCTGAAAACATTTTCATATTTGAATCTGTAGATCTAAACATCTTTGAAGTAAAGTCCCTACAGAGGGGTCTGATATCTCAGCTGATCTGCTGATATGATACTGTTTCTTCCATGATTGCTTCAGGTTGGCTCTCTGTCTTCAGGTTGACTGCTCGTGCTCCAGTTCAGAACTGGAATCATGTATACAATATCTAGATGCTATTTGAGTTTGAAGTAATACAATTTCATGTAGAAAAGAGGAACGCTCCTCCCATCTTAGGTAACAACTATACGTTGTTCTACCTGCTGGAGGCTGTGCTGTTGTAGCCAAATTGATCAAGGATATTTATTGGTGACAGAGGCAGCCACACCAAATAAGTCTCTGTCTCAAGATGTGGAGGGCTTATCTAAACCACAGGTAGAAGAATTTGCCCACCTCTGGTCTTCTATAGGTTTAACACATGGAAAGGTACTCTTTATATCTAACCTATGGTCTTGAGGACCAATCCAGGGGAAGGGGAGGAGTCCTTGTGCCAAATTTAGGAACTATCCCCAGAATCACCTGAGTTTCACTAACTGTGCATGTTGGAAGCCATGAGGTGGAAAAATAGATCTAGTTAATCAGTTTTTTTAAATGCTCCAAGATAGGGATTGAAAGCATAAAACATATCTGCATAAAGGTATTCATTGCAGAAACCTTTGCAAGTGATAACCCCATAGGTGAGTAAGTCCCATATCTGTATGTTATGTGCTTAGGTCCTCTCATCTACTTTGAACCATCTTTACAGAAATGAATATCACGTAATGCATTATAAACCACTTTTAGATTGTTGGTTATGGAATTGTGTATTACTTCTCAGGACATATTGGAGGCAGTAATGTTCAAATGAATGGAGTGAATGATCACATCCTCTTTCAGGACAGCAGGGTTCACCTAAATAGTTCACACATACAAGATTCTTGTATCACAATATGCTACACAAATTCAAATGGTTCTGACAACTGGAGGGCATAATCAGAACTATGTATAACTAAAGAGAGGGAACATCTGTATCTAAATACAAACAGGCAAATACAGAAGAAGTCAATGGCAAACAGATAGTCTGGTGCTGGGAACTGGACCACACTAGGCATGTGCTCCATCACAGGGTCACATTCCCAACCCTTGACATCTTGCTACAGCTCACCGTGGCCTGGAACCCAGGATCATTCTGCTTCTATTCTCTGAGTGCTGGGACTAAATGTAGTGCCACTGTATCCAATATGCAGGTGACTTTTCTTTTGCCATTTGTTTTGAGTTTGGTGAATTCTTTTGCAGCAGCAGATTCTCTGGACACTAGACATGGTATTGCAGGATTCCACTGTAAAACAAAACAACACAAACACAAATGTAAACAGATAAAGTGGGACAAGGCCAGGGACATATGAAGCCACACTTACCTTTAATTTGAGTCTAAACATTTTTATAGACTCTGTCAGAGTTTGTTGGCTTGGCTCTATGACTCTGTTACTGACAGCAATTGTTCCATAGGGCAGAAATAAGGAAATGTCTCACAGAATTGTGTTTCCTTCTTTGGCTTTCCTTGCATCCATGCTAAATGTTGAAATGAAAAGTTTTGCTCTGTGGGTCAGGCTGAATAAGCTCAAGTCAGCATCCAGGTAGGATTGCCGTCAGCCAATGTAAGTACTTATTTTTGAAAGTGTATTTTTGACTTTAAACACTTAAATCCATTGTGGTTTATCATGTCAATATGTGTTTTGGAGGCTGTACAGCTCTAAGAAGGCTTGTTAAATTTCCTTTGGGTGGTCTGTGGAAGGTCCTAGCTTACGTAGCCCAGGCCCCCTGTGCACACAGGACTCTGAAGTACATCTTGACTATGTACTGGCCCTCCTATGGAGGAGTTAATGTCAAGCCTAACAGGCAATGGACCCCCAGACAAATCAGTTGTGTTTCACTGAGTATAAACATAGTTCAAGAGCTGGAGTTTGTGTAGGTGACTCATATTGTGAAATAAGAATAAATTAAATTCCTACAACTTCAATTAAATGTCAACCAAGGATCTTTTCATCTAAACTTCAACAACAACTTTGGCTTATATCCTTACTGAGATGGGGGTAATGTCCATACTTTCTTAGAGGAGGGAAACAGAACCTAAAGTGTACATAGTGATGGTCAGGACCCAAAATGGTAGATGAAGAAGTGTGTAACATAAAATTTGTTTTAATTTTCAGTCCTGTGCACATCTGTTACATCATAATGCTTCTTGAGAATAAATCAGCTTTACATAATAGACTTTAAAGTCTATATTTCCTAATGAAAATTCTTATATTAGAAACATAGAAAGGAATCGTTGCTTTTATTATCCCAATTATTAAAGTAGCACCAGAAAGTCTTTTGAAAATTGACTGGAACAGCTTCTTAAGGGAAAACATTGCACCATCCCTGTTTACCCAGTACTTTCTTTCAAAGTTTCCTGTACTGTTCAGAAAAGATGCATATTTGTGATGTGCTCCAGTCAGGAATGGGAACATTATTTCTGCCAAAAACATTTTTCGGAAGTAGTCTACAAATGCTAATTACAAGTTGTCTCCCAAATAGGGCAATATTATAACCACTGCTGCCACTGCAAATATGACATGACTGTTAAAAACAATAACTACTGTTTTTAAAAGCTTACTATGCATCATGCACAGGGCCATGTATTTGATGAATGTTCTGTTTGACAGTTCTCACCCTTAAAGCACCAAAGAAAACAATTGGATCTTAGATAATCATGCAATTTATTTAAGTTTTACATATTTATTTTGTGTGTGGTGTATACATATACATGTGCGTGTGCGTGTGTGTGTGTGTGTGTATGTGTGTGCCTATGTGTGCACATGGAGGCCAGAAGCAGATGTCTTCTTTAATGACCGTCCGTATTTTGAAACAGGGTCTCATTGTGACAGGTCTCACGTGTCAGTGTGGAGCTCACTGTGTTGACTATACTGTCTGGCTATCAATATTTGGAGATCCTCTTGTCTCTTCCTGATCCCCGTGCTAGGGTTAAAAGCACATGACACCATGCCTAGCTTTTCCCATGTGTGCTAGGGATTTGAACTCAGGCTCTGAGGCTTGCACAGTAAGCACCTTGTCCACTGAGCCACACTAACAGTTGTAATCGTGTAATGTGTATGGAATGAAGTCAAGATTTTAACCCAGAAACAAAATTCTACAGCTCACAAACCTGAATGTCAAGTAATCCTGCTGAGCATCATAGTTTTGCTGCTGCTGCCACTGCTACAGACTGGGTCATATAGGTGTAGCTTAAAGTTCTAAAGTCTGAGACATCTGGTACTGAGGAGATCCATCTGCTGCTTATCATCTTGTGGTAGAAGTCATCACATGGTCAAAGAGAAGTGAGGAAGAAAGGGAGATGGACAGATAAACCCATTTATCAGACCCCTACTAGCTAATCCATTCTTTTGGTAAGTCTATTCATCACACCCATTCATAAGAACAGAGTTATTAGGATCTCATCATTTCTAAATTCCCCTGCTTCTTAATATTGTTACACTAGGGATTATGATTCAAACTCACCACCTGCAGCAACACAGACACTGAGAAAGGTGATCCAGAGCTGCCATTTTGTATGACTTACTTCTTTGAACTCACTGAGTTCAAAAGGCAATCACTTCTGCATTTATCTAAGAAAACAATGTTTCATCACTTTTTTCTAGGTTTAACACAGACATTAAGGAACAGAGGCATGGAGGGAAAAAAGGAGGAGGGGAGGGAAAGGGAAATGGGGAGGGGAGTGGCTTGTAAGAGGTTCTTGAGAGATTTGGATAGGGAATTTAGAAGACAGGTTTGTTTTCTTCAGACCTCCAAGGAGAAGTCCAGTGATGACTCCGATCTCTTGCCAGGACATCAGAGGCTTATAACCATGAGCAAACAATGCAACCACAATTTTCAAGTAAAATCATTGGCTTGCTTAGGGAACTCTCTGCAGCTCTATAGCTTCCCTTTCTAGTCAGCAAAGATTCTCCAAGAACATGAGTGACAAAGCTGTAGGACTCAACTTCCTGTGGATGGGAAAATGGAGCTGATAGAATCTTGGATTATTATACTCTCCGGAGAAATTTCTGGGAAGCCCCAGACACCACTACCCAAAGTGTAGCAGATATGGAGTGAGATGGTATAGATAGAGCTACTGACAGCGTCCTTTTGTTTTATGAACTCAGAAAAAGGATTTTGTATATCAAGGCCTGGCCACAATATAGAAGTTTACTTGAATTTCTTGAGAAACATTGGCAGGATTCTTAAACTACGCCTGTTGCAAAGAACCGTGTCCTATCACATTTCATAGAAATGGAATTAGAGTCTTGCTTATAGAGACGTCAACTGGCATGATTTTGCTTGTTCTGAGAGCTCACAGCCATTTGGCTTTGCTTTCCAGGGTTCAGATGCCCACACTCTTTTCTCAGCAATGCATTTGGTATTTGTGATTGATGTTTGCAAAGGAAAGGGTGGGGACAGGTTGAACTCATTCCCAGTGGCCTAAATATGCCTGTCACTCCTCCAGAAAATATACGGATATGTGAGCGAACACAGGAAGCACCAAGTGCTGGCGGTCTCAGAGCGTCAGAACAGCCATTATTTGAGATGGAGAAAGCTCTGCTAGATGTGCTTTTACAAAACCAAAACAAACAAAAACATCCCTCCCCCAAACCCTCAAAAACTTCATTAGAGAATTCAGTAGATCTTAGGCTTTGGGAACAGGGCTGCGGTGAAGTCAACATGAAAATCCTGGTAAGTTCCATCTCTTCCAGTGGTGTCAGGAGAAAATGCAGAGAGGATTCTGCAGTTCAAGTATAGGATCTGCTCAGTACTGGAGAAGAGGAGGTATAACTAATTTTTTCAACACCTATTTTTAATGATGGTTCTTAAACACTGTAACTTCCCTTCTACTTTATCACCCACCAGAGGTAGTAGAAAAGAAAGGATATGGGGGAAGTGGACCTGTTTAGAAATGATACTTTGGAGCAGATCCCATCTGTTTTGTTAGGAATTCAGCATTTCAGTTCACAGGTTAGCAGCGGCAGCTCAATCCTCTTGTAAACACTTCACAGATATACCAGCAGTTCTCTTCAGTACTGTTGGGATGACAAACACGTATCAGCAGCAGTGGCACTACTTAGCAGAGACAGCCAGGCCTCAGCCAAAATTGACACAGATCAGCAGGAAGGACCAGGAGGGACCAGGAAAAGTTCTCAGCTGGGCCTCTCTCAGTGAAGTGAAGGTCAGGGAGACCACAAGTATTGTGCAGCTAGCTCTATAAGCAGGCCAAGCACAGCCTCTTTCACTGTTCATCGAGTCCTATTTATACCCTCCAAATATCACGTGTCCTCCACAGGTCTTGCCTCAGCATGTGTCTTGCCTCAGCATGTGTCTTGCCTCAGCATGTG
>NW_021604566.1:7036800-7044245 GCF_004785775.1 Grammomys surdaster | reverse complement strand
GCCTCAGCATGTGTCTTGCCTCAGCATGTGTCTTGCCTCAGCATGTGCGTCTGTATCAGCTGACATTACTCTGCCAATCCACTGAGTCCATGAAAGCGGCAAAAAGTTGTGGTGCACCACCAGACGTTTTTTTTTGGTGAGTTTTTCTCTATGGAGTCCCAACAAAATGAGCTTAACTATGCAATGTAAGGCAGACAGATACAGGCATATAGTTAGTGAAGAATCCTTTGTCACATGTCCTTTTACATGCTTGCTTTAGCAGAACATCCTTTCACCTGTGTCTCCTCCAATGAGACCACCCTTTAAGTGTTTGCCCTGCCAAAACACCATCCAACCCAAAGAATCCCCACATTTCTACTTCAAGGAGGAGTAAGAGGACAAGGAGGAGCAGGAGCAGGAGAAGGAGGAGGAGGAAGAAGAACAGGAGGAGGAGGAGCAGGAAGAGGAGCAAAAAAAGTTAGTTTGCTCTTGAAGAGCAAGCCTATTGTTGCCAACCAGCAAAGGATTTCATTTCAGCCCGTGTCCACGTAATCAACAAGACTGCCGAAGAGCAGCGCCTTCCTACTGTAAATAAGCATGACTCTATGCTATGTCCTACTCTACTTCTCTAAATGGATTCTCAAACAGATGTCTCCACTCACCACTAAAAGCAAGAAGTTTTGGGCCTTGGGGATGCAGCTCTGTTGGTAAAGTTTGATTAGCATACATTAATCCATGGGTTTGATCCTGCGCACTATAGAAAAGTAGACATGGTGGCAAATACTTATAATCCTGGCAAAACGCTCAAGACCGTCTTTGGCTTCATTAGTGAGTTCAAAGTCAGCCTACTTAAGAAACAAAACAAAGGAAGCAAACCAAAAAAAAAAAAAAATACAACAACAACAACAGAAGTTTTGGTTTTGTATAGAGTATAAATAGTATAGGCTTAATTATTGCTTAATGTCTCTAGATAATTCTATGAACTTGCCCTTATTTATTTATTTATTTATTTATAAAAGTTCACCTGTGGCATTTTTAAAAAGCTAAATGCAAATGTTCTCTTCTAACTGCGTAGCTTACCGGCTGGGGAAACATCTACAACATTCAGCTACAGTGATTTGCTAGTGGGCAGCTTTCAGATTTAACCTGTGCCAAAGATGACAACAGAATAGTATAATTTAAACTGCCATTTACTGTTTTAAATAAGCTGTCAATCAAATAGTTTGGTGTGTGCATGTCTGTGTTTACATATGTATATGTGTATGTGTTTGTGTATGTGCAGGTTTGTAAAAGTCAGAGGGCAGCCTCAGGTATCCTTCCTTCGATGCTGCTTTTTTGAGACAGGATTTGTTACTTACTGGATGGAGCTCACTAAGTAGGCTAGGCTTTCTGACTCTGCTTCCTGGTCACTGTGTTATGAGCTACTACACCTCGATGTTTTCTGTGTAGGCTTTGGAGATTGAACTAAGTCATCTCTCATGACTACTGAAAACATATTTTGGAAAAATTTAAATGTTTCTGAACAGCTTACTTAACTCCCTCTGTGTCTAACCTTTACTCACGTCTGCTGCTCAGTTTTCTGTTTTAAATACGGTACAGAGAACAGAGTGAACGGAGAGAACACATGAGTTTTGAGGGGCACGTGCCAACAGTGACATTTGAACAGCAGAATTTATTGGTATAGCAATCACTGAGATATGGTTGCCTATTATCAAATTTATTGTCACCGAACTGAGGGCATTTGAAGAGGCAAAGTGTTCTGATACAGCGCACGTGACTAGTAAGCCGGATGCCTGAAGAGCAAGTCTACTTCCCCTTCCTGTGAATGAACTCAGAAATTAAATTGTAGGTCTTCCTTCTCTTCAACAAGGGCATCAGACACTTTAAAATACAAATCTCTAGTTCAGAAAGGAAAACTTAAATTGATAAGTAAACGTTTTCATTAGAAATCCCCTGAACAACAAGAGCTAGAAAGACTTGCTGAGCCTTGAGCCTGAAGAGTACGATGGAGTGACAAGAGCCTGCTTGTCCTGAAGGTGCCTGACATATGATCTCAAAAAGCTCGTGTTGTTTTGATAAACGCTCACCGGGTATCTGTGGCAGCAGGGTCTGCTGCTGCCTCTCCGTGCAGAGGCTTTGGGGAGAGTGGTCTCGGCACAGAGCAGAGATCTAAACTCCAAAAGCAGACCTCATCCAGCTTTGGCAGGAGCTTAGTAGTTAGTTACCTTCAGGTGCTGAGGATAGTTTGCTGTTATTCTAAAATGGAAACCACCACCACCAATACAAAGGCTGACTTCATTATTGTCAGTAACTAAAATGACAAGTGTTACATCGGACCATGAGACTCTCCTTTAACCCTGTCTTCTCTATCTGGAAACATTCAGAATGCTGTGGGATGCTCCTGTGAGGACTGCCCCTTTTCTCTGTCAAGTTGTTTGAATTCAAAGTTGCAAAGGCGTCTTTCTAGCCTTCCGTATTAGGCTTTGATGGAGATATAAGCCCTAAGAGGGACATGTGGTTCTGATGTACTCACACTGCTAGGTAACAAACAAGCAAAGTGCTAATGGTTTTGTCTGAAGAGTTTCCTGGGAAGTTTCTGTTGTAGAGAGGTGCTTCCCTTTAGTCAGGGAGGCAGGTGTCCATTCTGATCCTCCCCTGAAAGGGAGAAAGGACTCCAGTTCTGTCTTCAGCTGACAGACAGGCCCAGCTTTTGAAGAGGGATGAAATACATGAATCGATGTCAGAAGTGAAATATGGCCGCTCTTTCTGAAGAGCACCAGGAACCAGCCCACTAATATCTTGTTTAGAAGTGTCTTACAGGTAAGCTTCATGGTGCTGAGATATCCAACCACATGTCCTGGTAAGGAGTCAACCTTGCATTTTGTGACCTTTGACAAGTCATTCACCTAACCTGGTCCTCACTGTCTTTAGACTCCACACGTTTCATCAGGTTTTCCCTACTCACCTGAAGCTGCTTTGATCTCTGGTCTAGACTTACAGACCATGCTTTTTAGAATCATTGATCTACTAACCTAAAAACCTGACTGTACTTTACTTCCCAAGCTACTGAAAGTATAAAGGAAGGACAGCTTACTCACTGTGAGGAATGTTCCAGAGACATTTAATTACAGCATCTGGGAATGTGTCACTTAACCATTGTTGGTTCAAGTTGTGGTCAGCTGTTTTATTAAGTCATTTGTCATCTTCC
This sequence comes from Grammomys surdaster, assembly GCF_004785775.1. NCBI lineage: Eukaryota > Metazoa > Chordata > Mammalia > Rodentia > Muridae > Grammomys > Grammomys surdaster. The sequence continues at coordinate 7,041,058 of NW_021604566.1, read as the reverse complement.
TAATTTTCCAGTCTGTAATTATCTTAGTCCACCCCACCAGTTTGGAAGTCTTCTTCTGCTCTCTGAATGTAAACCCTAAGATAAACCTGTGCCTTCCTAAGCCTTATACTTGCATACTCTTGCACTTAAAAATGCATGGTATTTCTGCATTTGATATTCTGTTATCCGATTACTTCTGTTAACTTAAGAATCACAGATTTTTTGAACTAAGGATAAATTTAGGATTATCTGTAACATCTATGTTTTAACTTAAAACTGTAAACAGGAAAGCTAGGCATTTTGCGAAGTCTACTACAGCAGCTTGGTAACAGTGTCACACTATTGCATAAAAGTATGACACCCTTGACTTAAATATTTCCACGACTTCCAAACACACTGAGGTCAGAAGGCTGTGTGTTACTCAGAAGGCAGATTTCATTAGAGACTTGGGCACAGTCACCTGGATTCAGAAATGGCATTTCTATAAGATGGACAGCCAGATAAAGACAGTTATAAAAAAAAAAAACCCCAAAACCCAAAACCCAAAACCCAAAACCAACCAACCAACCAACCAACCAAACAAACAAACAAAAAACCAGTGGCAGAGTTGGGAGAACCAAGTCTTTTTTTACAGTTTGATAGAAGGCAAATTCTAAGTATGAGCTAAAGTAGCAAAGTTCTAGCTGGATTAAACAATGTCTGACTGTTTTCATACACTAACATTCTAGATTCTACATGATGTATTTTGCCCAAATCACTACCTTGATGTTTTTCCTAAGGTAGATGTGGACAGCATTATTAAGGTTTGCGTCACTTGAAAAGGGAATGGCATAATGGCGTTTTTGTTGTTCTCCATTCTCCCATTGCTCTCTCACTCAGCTCAAGTTTGTTGAGTACCAGGCTCAAAGATCAGTTGTTCTCGGGAGACCTGATGAAGAGGGAACCAGAATGAGTGTGAGCCGAGTCTCCCATCAACATGATGGAGGCTTGGAGCAGAGATCAGCAAGATGTGGAGACTAATAAGGCCAGCTGGTGTCAAGGCAGGAGGGCACTTGCAGACATGTGGCCCTGCACAAGAAGGTGCACTATGGTGATTTTGTTTTCTTTGAAAACAAAACAAATCCTTTTTCCCCTTTTTTATTCTCAGAACAGTGTTTTATTAAGAAAATAACAAAGTAGAGAATTCTTTACTGGATCTTAGTCTGGAAGGTCTTTTTGTTTTTAATGAATTGCTTTTCATTTTGACATAATATTAAATGTTCAGAGGACATACAGCACAGAGGGTTTTCATATGCTGTCCAACCTGCCCCACCAGCTGTTAACAGTTTGCATCAGCCTCCCAACCCCTTCCTTCTCCTAAACATATATTTATGTTTTTTTTTTTTCAGAACGACTTGAAAGTGCATCATCCTTTTGACTCCTAAATGTTTTAAGTGTATGTATGGCTCCATGAACAAGAACACTCACTTATGAAAATATGCACAGTGACCCAAATCAAGAATTCTACATTGATAAATAGTTATTATCCAATCTATATCACATTTGAATTTGGCATCTGTTTCAGTAGCATCTTATATAGCATTTTTGTGTGTGTGTGGCAAAAATCCAGTCCCGAGTCTGTGTTTCCATGAGTCTTCAGTTTTGTCTTATCTAGGTGAGTCTCAGGTTTTACATGCCTCAAGATTTTAAGAGTATAGACCATTTATTTGTAGAAGTTCCCCTTAATTTGGCCATCCCATGACTGCCTCACTCCTGAAAGGCTCTTGCTGTGTGGAGAGGAGCGCTGATGAGGTTGCCTCTTCCTCTGAGTGCTGTATCTGGAGACACGTGATTTGCTGATGTTCTGGATAAATGCAATCATCAGTGCCGCTCACCTAAGTAAGACAACACATCTTAGATGATGGGTACTTTGGTTTCCTTCTGCTCAAAGTTGAACCACCTTTAAAAAATCTCCATGGGATCACATTCAGTCCACATTAAAATCTTGGGTAACTCTAGAGGAGAGGGTTGTATACGTAAAGACATAGGAGGCTGGGTTATATCACAATAAACACAGGCCATGGAAATTAAACTACAAGTCAATGCTGACATAAACAGGAATATCTTGCTTCAGCTGTGCACAGGGTTATTTTCTAGGAAGATATATCCGAATGTGCTCATCTTCCCTATCTGTCAAGTAAAATCTGAGTCAAATGGAAGTTATAGCATTTGAAGATTTCATATATTTCTGACCTCCTTGGAAGAACTTACTTTGTCTCCAACTAAAAATGAAAAGATTTGGAATGCTCTGAAATGGTCTTAGTCTGTGATGGCTCACCACTGTGTCCTCCTGTTTATAGCTGGGAAGGGAACCGATGTCCTTCATATCTGTGATGAAATTTCATAAAGACTGTGATAGGGTACTAAGTATCTGAAACAGTCTCGATGGGTTGATGAGCTGACCATTGCTGACCTTCCTGCAGAGGGCACTGGATTTCTAGGGCACCTTTGTTTCTGAAATGATCCTGTTAACATGTGGTTTGTCTATAAGCCTGCGAGGGTATCTTGTTTCCATAACATTTTTAGCTGTAGCCAAGCCTCTGTGGTTTACAAAGGATAACCAAATGCTGGCAGCTGAGTTGTCCTGTAGCTCTGTAGTATGATTTTTTGTTGTTGTTTGTTTAAAAACGAATCAGATTTACTGTCATTCTACTATCTCAAGAACAGCAAGGAGGAATGAGGGAAAGAAATAGCTTCAAGAATAACAATATGTGGGGCTAGGATGTGCAATAGAGGGAGCGTGATGCCACTGATGCCTATTTTCTCAGTTGCGAACCAAAATGCCTTAGGAAGCGATTTCAGCCTGATAAAGCTTCCTCATAATCCAAGGGTGAAAACGTTGTGGCTCTATGCTGCCATCTGGTGGTGTACTGCCACACTGCCGCCTCTGGTGAGTCCCAGATTCCTGTGGAGCAGCCCCTAGTGGACCTAGGAGGGCCAACATGAAACACCATACATAGTAAGTAAATAGAAAGCTCATCCGTGAAAACACATACATACAAACAACGCTAACTGAACCCAGCAGGTTGTATCTATGCATTTATCTCTTTATATATATATATGTAACAATAATGACTAAGAGGAGGCCATCAATGTGAGAGGTGTGGGCAGGGAGAAACAAGATAGGAGGGGTTGGATGGAGGATGTAGGAATGATGTAAACATAGCATACATATATGAAATTAGAAAAATAAAACAATATGAAGGTTAGGACTTAAGAGATGGTTCAGTGGGTAAAGGTACCTGTCATAAGTGGAAGCGTGTGAGTTCCAATCCCAGGAGGCACATGGCTGAAGGAGAGTCACATAGGTTTAAGCTAAGTAATCCTCCAACCCCTGAATGTGCACTGTGCTGTATACACACACGCATAAAAGAATCTTGAAAATTATCTAGGCTGTTTGCCAATGCATGCAATTGGACCTTCCCTCTTTCTTTTGGTATTCTTTTGTCTCCTGTGAAGCATTGACCTTTGTATCTAGTCTGACAACAAAATTCTGACCAAGAACAAGTCTATTTGAGGCCTTATGAGCAGCCAGGATGTTGAGCACAAGAAAAGCAACAGGGGAAAAGCTGAAGGTGACTCCATTTTATTGACTAGGAAAATCTGTCTATGGTAGCTGAGCCCATGTTGTATCCTGGGTCCATCTGGCTGAAGCCAGAACCACTCTGCTCTAAATCACTTGCCTTCACACCTGCATGTGAGAGCAAATGGCATATTAGTGTGCAATATTTTGCCTTATTTATAATTTATAATAGTGGAATGGACTATTTACTAATAAAATATGGTACACATTAGTAAAGAGTTTATAAAAATGTCCTGTGGCTACAGGAAGGCGTTAGCCAGTGTCTCTTAAAAATCTGCCTATAATGGGTTGGAGAGATGATTCAGTGATAAGTTAAGAGCATTTGTTGCTCTTACAGAAGACCTAAATTTGGTTTCCAGCATCCACATGGTGGCTTACAGTGGTCTGTAACTCTAGTCCCAGGGGATCTGATATCCTTCCTTAGCCTCCTCCATGAGCATATACGTGGTGCACATACATACATACACTCAAAGACACACACACACACACACACACACACACACGCATACCTAAAAAGCATGCATACACATAAAATAAAAAGAATCTAAAAATTAAAAAATCTACCTACAACTAAAGGAAAGGAATCATGTTTCTTAAAATTTTTATTTGACTCTCTCTCTCTCTCTCTCTCTCTCTCTCTCTCTCTCTCTCTCTCTC
>NW_021604566.1:7028569-7036790 GCF_004785775.1 Grammomys surdaster | reverse complement strand
TCTCTCTCTCTCTCTCTCTCTCTCTCTCTCTCTCTCTCTCTCTCTCTGTGTGTGTGTGTGTGTGTGTGTGTGACCAGTGCCACACACTCTCACTGTCACACACAAGTGTCTCTCACTGGAACCTGGAGCTTTCTCATAGGTTAAGCTAGCTCACCAGCCAGCCCAGGGGTCCACTCCAGTGGTAAGACTGAAGCATCTGTTACTGTATTTGAATTTAGCCTCTCTTGCTTGCATGGCGCATACCTTAAGGATACCATATCCTTAGGCTGGAAATTATCAGTATAAGGTTGTTGATGAATCTGGAGCAAAATGAAGTGAATTAAATTTTTTGACAGTCACAGGAGATAATGCTTTTGAATTGGATATTCTATCCTAATATTAATTATTATTATGCTATAATGTGTGACAGATTCCGAGTTGAGGTTCACACATGACCAATTCAATGTACTCAGTAATGGCGTAATAATCAATCTGTGGTGAGCTGAATATTTTTTGCTTCATTTGGAGAATTTAGAAGTTTGTCTGATTGACGTTAGACTTTAATCACTAAAAGATTAATCAATAACCACTATTTGTAACGTCTCTGAGTGTACACTTTTTTTCTTTTTCAGGAAGTTATCTTAAAAAGAGTTATTTATTTTATGTGTCTGAGTGTTTTGCCTGCGTGTATATCTGTGTACCATCTGAATGCCTGGTGTCCGCAGGAGTCAGAAGAGGGCGTCAGATCCACTGGAACTGGATTTATGGATGGTTGTGCGATGCTGTGTGGGATTTGGAAGCTGAAGCAGGGTCCTCTGCAAGAAAAACAAATGTCCTTTAGCCATTGCACCATCTCTTTAGCCCCTGTTTATTCTCCTCCCTTCGTCCTTCTTTTCTTTCTTTTTGAGACACGGACTCTATATTTCTCTAGCTGGTCTGGAACTTGCTATGTAGACCAGGCTGCCCTCAAACTCACAGACAGCTGCCTGACTCAGCCTTCTGAGTGCTGGGCTTAAAGACGTTTGCCACCATATCCAGTAGTGTATAATGGTCAACCATCCGTCCATACTACTATGTGAGTACTGATTCTCTGATTCTTGTTTCCCTTATTTATTTATTTTTTGATGGCGTGGGATGAAGCCAGTACATCCTGAATGCCAAGCACAAGTTCTACTATTCAAGCTCCATGTCCAGCGCTACAAGCACTGCTTTTGTGAAGCCCATGGATGTGAAGCCGTGGGCACTGTGCTTCCCAGAATTTCTCCATGGTCTGCCTTATAAAAATTATTTAAAATTGAAAATGAATTTCATAGTACATATAATGTATTCTGATCCTATTCATTCCATAGCTCCTCCCAGATCCACCGCCATCCATTCCAACTTCAAATACTTTATTTTTAATTTTGATGCAGGGACTTGACTGGCTTTGAACTCATCATGTAGACCAGGCTAGCTCCGAAATCTCAGAGATTAAAATCTTATTTTTTTTTTAAAAAATAATAAGATTAAAATCTTATTTTTTTTTAAAAAAATAAAATAACACTGAGTCTGATATGTGCTGCCCATATATGCCCATGTATAGGGGCACCTACTGGAGCATGATTAGCCTCAATGGTTTGTCTCATAAATAGACAAAGTATTTGTAACTAAAATCTAGATGTTAAACTCGCGGAAAGTGGCATGCTTTCCTAAGCACTTCCTGGTGTAGCCCTAGCTATACGCCCGGGGCTGGTGTTGTGGAAACCAGGGTGTTTTTCCCTATTACCTTTCTGACTCATGAGGATCCCAGAATAATCCCAAACTGTCTCTAACCTACAGGTCTATAGGTTCAGCTGTGTCTGGAAGTGCACGGGACTCTCCCCCCCACCCCCAGATGTTAACTACCCTGAGATGCTATTGACACTGTGAGAAGCAGTTTCCTTTAAAAGGCCTGGCGCACTACGAACTCCCTTCAGGGATTTGTGTTAGAGTTAGGAGGGTAAGACATCACAGGAAATGAATACAGTAACGGTGCTAATGTGTGGATTGTTCCTACAGGCTACTCTCCACATCCTGAGTCACAAGGAAAGGAGGTTGTGATGCATGCACCAGCCTACAGACTCGACGACCAGCTGATTATAGTCTATAAGACTGCATGGGGGTCAAGAAAACCACGTGGGGCCGGGGACGGGCGATTGCTTGGCCAATCCCAGAGCTGTTCTCTGCTGAGAGCTGAGCTGGTTTCCTGCACCACATACTTCCAATGAGACACAAGGTCTTGCCACAGGCCCAAAACTCTGTGCGCAGCTGAGCATGTACTGTGACCTCCAAAGCTGGGCCAACATGGTACCTCTCACAGTAAGCAGACTCATCTCAGGTGTGCGATATAGTAACAGAAGGCTAACACACCTTTCAGTTCCCGAACAAGGAGAATTACTCTGCGACAGGATTCTGGGAATGAGGTGTGAGTGAAACAGGAGTTTGAGTGACAAGTGGCAGTTCACAGAAAGGACAATGTTGGTGAAATACTCCCTTCAAGACTTGTCTCTTTGTCTTTCTTGCTTAGCCGACTCCTGGGAACCTACAGCTAGGGTTCCTGTGTGAGTGAATAAAGAAACACCTGTTTTGTTTAAGACTACAGAAATAAGAATTTCTTCTAGGGGATGGAGAGATGGCTCTGCAGGCAACAGTACCTCTACTCTTGCGAATCCGCCCATATTCAGTTCCCAGAACATATATGCAACGTAAGACATTCTGGCTTCTTCAGGCAGTGCACACACGTGGCATACACACATACATGCAGCCAAAGCACTCATCCACATAAACATAATAGAGATAAATTGAAACATAATTCCTTCTATTTGCTACTGGCTGTATTCTTAACTGATAAAATATAGGAAGTGGGGTGCAGGGGTGCAGATTGTGAAGTTAAACATGATCACAGAGGATTGAAGGGTACCATTCCAGCAAGGAGTTCTGTGACCACACAGATAGGAGGTTTGTGTTATAGGTCAACTATGTGTACATGGAGTGTTGAAGCAGATTTACCCTTGGAGGTTATTTGCTATGATTCCTTTACAGTCATCAATGGGTATAGCCTGAGGAATGGCTACAAACCTTTCCCTCCTTCCATCCCTCCCTTTCCACCCTCTTTCACGGCCTCTCTCCCCCATCTTTCTCTGTCGCCCTCCCTTCCCCCATCCATTCCTAAGTGTCAAGTATGAGTTTGACAAAGTTTTTCTGTAAAAGGTCAGGTACTAAGCATGTAAATCTGACAGGCTATCCAGTCTCTGTTCCAATGAGTAAGAACCACTACTGCTGGCTGAAAGTAGCAAGCAAGCAGGGCTGTGTGCCAGCCACACTGGAAGTAGGGCAGTGGGCTAGATTTGGCCTGAGATCTATAGTTAGCCAGTATTTTGCTCTAGATTGTAAAGTGGAAAAGTTAAGATTTTCTTTTAAGTTAGGTATCTGTGTCCCCCCAAGTCATGTAGGCACTGTTGATTTGTTTAGAAAACCTCACTCATCTCTGTAGACTTTTTTCTTAGGATTTTCTCCATAGACGTTAGATGAGATCATGTAGGTTCTGGGCCAGTTGCCTTTCTGGTGCATGATACCCTTATAGCAGAATCTCTGATTGTGTGCTCTGCCAAGCTCTAGCTCCATAAGATATCTCCTCTGGGGCATGTGCGCATGTGTGTGTGTGTGTGTGTGTGTGTGTGTGTGTATGTGACAGAGAGAGAGAGAAAACTTGGAAAGCTCTGGATTTTAAAAGCTACTCTAACATTTCTTCTTTATGTAGTAGAACAATTATCCAAAAGCCATTCAAACTAGAATTTTGTGGGTCAACATCTGTTTCATTCCCAGATCTCATCTATCACCAAGTCTTATTTGGTTTACTTCCTAACACTTAAAAAGAAATTGTCCCCATTTCTCGGCTTTTTATCCTCCCAAATAGCTCTGTGGTAGGCTTTGGCTTTCCCCCAAATTCGCTCACTCTTACCCCCAAATGTCACATACAAGAATCCCGTGTGGCCAATGTAGAGCTAACCACGACACTCCTTCCTCACTGTCCACCAGTGAGTTTTCCCAGCCAGCATTTCTAATTGCCTTTCACCAGGGTATGAAATATATCATAAGAGAATGCAAAGTGTGGCCTTCGGATAAAGCAATTTAGAGAATTTTCTTGGCTCTGGGCTTTTCACATTCAAAAACAGAGTAGGTTTAGGGGATGAGATGCGGCATCTCTCAAAGCCACGTAAACAAGCAGCATCCCTTTCCACGGACGCTGTGATGGACGCAGTGCTAAACAAGCAGCATCCCTTTCCACGGACGCTGTGGTGGACGCAGTGCTAAACAAGCAGCATCCCTTTCCACGGACGCTGTGATGGACGCAGTGCTAAACAAGCAGCATCCCTTTCCACGGACGCTGTGGTGGACGAGCACGGCAGTGCACGCTCCTCACAAGTCCGCCTTCTCCAGCCTGCAGAGCCCATTCGGTGAGGACTCCTTCAACTCCGTGTGCTCACCCTGACACTGGGGTTCTTCCTTTGGGGCTGACTGCCCCAGGGTATTTTTTCTTTTCTAGATTTTCTGCTTTCTTCCCTTTACAAGTCAGCCTGTGCAAGTGGAGATAAAGGGCAATTTTTGATGAAAGAGACCAGCCTTGGAATTTCAACAATTGATTAGATGTGTGAGATTGGGTGAACTTGAGCTGCTCTGAGTCTTTTCCATTATTAGAACAGACTCCCAACATGATCTCATTGGACAAAATCCATAACAAACAAAAGAAAGACAAAATCAGAATTGGCATAGAGCATAATGACTTGAGTCTGGGAATAACACAAGGTTTCACAAAGTATCAGGTGGAAGAAATACATTCGGATATTTACTGTATGGCTCTAACTATGCTCAGTAATAATGTACATTTCAAAATAGCTAAGAGTAAATTACAAAATTTAAGTGAGATGAAATTTAATCACTATATACTACATACATGTATCAGAACATTACATTTTTACTTCATTAATACAATATGATTATGATATTTCAATTAAAAGCGTAAGTCAGGCATAGTGGCACACGCCTTTAATCTCAGCAATTGAGAGGCAAAGGCAGGCAGCTCTTTCTGAGTTCAAGGCCAGTCTGGTCTATGTAGTTAGTTCTAGGCAAGCCACAAGTTCGTAGTGAGATCATGTCTCAAAACAAAATTATGATAGTTAAGAAAAGTCACCCCAACAAACCAACGTAAAATGATCATTTGATTGATGATACACCATATCAATGTTGCCATTCTTGCTTATGTTTGAATTTTCAGGGCATGTTGACAAGGATGTGAGAAAGCCAATTCTCTGGATACAGTCTCCTTAGTAAAATGGAAGGACAAAGGGTCTTGAGAAAGTATCTTCTGTAATTTTCAGGGCACTTGTCTTGCTGTGCCCACAGGGATGTGATAGCATTCTCTTTCTTGCTAGACTCGAGAACTGTCCAGGTATATTGGTTATTCTCTATGTTTTTCTTGCTTGCATTGTGCTTCTGTGAACACCCTCTTGTGAGAGACACCAGCGATGGTAGCTATGTCCCCTAAATAATGTCAACACTCTGGACTTTGCCTTGTGTCAATTTTTTCTTTTTACCCAAATATTACACCCAAAGTAAGTAAATGTTTTTTTTTTTTTAATTTAGAGCAGTCAAACCTTGGAAGTTGCATTATCTAAGGCTTTTTATTTAAATCAATTTCAAGATAATGCTACAAATTTTAGGGACAATATGAAGAAAATATGCTGTATTTTCTACTGTATAAGAAATATTTATTGAATTTTTATAATTTTTTAAAAGTAGGACAATGCATAATAAAATATACTGTGGACATATCAGGATCTGTCCTGATCATTTTATTCAGGATCATTTTAAAAATGAGATGTCTCTGCTCTTCACTGCTCTGTTATGCTCTATTTGTTCACCAGATGGCGCTCTTCTCCCATCTTTGAAAACTACTCACACTAAGGTGTAGAGTTGATAATTCATTGTGACCAAATCCTCTTTGGATCTTAGCTAGTTACTTTACAGAACCACCATACTTGGCATTTAGAATATGTTATATGATTAGATATATGTTTTCACTACCGGAAAGAAGATATTTTATTCTTGTGTTTGTACAGTTAATTCTTTCATTCACATCTTGCCAAGTGCCCCATCTGCTAAACCACTCTTCTGTCTAGTCAGAATCACTCATTCAGGATCTATAATATAATTGGGCCTTGCTAAACTCGATGAATGCAAAGATATGTGAGTTGTTGTCTTTGGCATAGTTTTTTCAAAAGTGAAAGCCAGAATCCATGTAGAAATAAATATAATTGTATTATGACACAACTGTTCTTATATCACTAGAACACACATTGGGTGTATGGGGAGACCTGCAAAAGTGGATGAAGCTATCTTGTGGGAGGAGTGTGGGAGTCCCTTGCTGTTAACTCTACACAGGCCAAGTCTTGAGAGACAAAGAGAGTCTAGTAACCATCAGGGTGGAGGTACATCCCAGGGATCCTGGGAAATGCATGGAGGGTTCAGGGATGCACTTACACATGCCTTTCAGAGCAGCTGGATCACAAACACTGCCTGTGGTCCTCCAACCTGTCCGATGATAATAAATTCACCTCAGGACAATGAGAAAATGCCAGTCCCTGTATATAATGGACAGCTTTTAAAATGTAATTATTTAGGAGATATTCAGAGCTGTTTCTCCTCCTCCTCCTCCTCCTCCTCCTCCTCCTCCTCCTCCTCCTCCTCCTCTTCCTCCTCCTCCTTCTCCTCCTCTTCTTCCTCCTCCTTCTTCACATAATTTTAAGAAACATTCAAGTTAGGCCACATAGTTCCTGTTGTTGAGTTATGGTAACTAAGCTCTAAAATGTCCTCAGGGATCCTCAGGTGCTTTGGGACTCTTGCTCAGTAGGTGTGTTCTGAGACCCTCTCATAGTTGATTCTGATCTCAAAGATCTGAGGTCTGTTTTAATTTTCCTACCTTCCAGGTGAGTGGGCAGTGATAAGTAAATAGAGCCATAGACGCTCCATACAGCAGATGGCTCAGCCTTAAGGACCATAGTAATGGAGGGGGCTTTGTCTGTCACTGTAAGGATGGTTTTCATGTATTTTTGTCTTCTAGGCTAAGCTGATACTTAGATTCTAGTCTAGAGGAAATCTAAACTAGGCCTGTGGCCTGGATGCTGGAGTGGAGATAGAGAGACAGGTTACAAGATGAGGACCTTGTAACATTATGGGTAGGAGCCTGAGCCACAGTAGTGACAGTGAAGACTCCAATGAGGTGCAAGACCTTTGAGATTTCAGAGGCATCTAGAATGTCAACGTGATGGGGCTGGACAGGTTGACGAGTGGTTAAAAACATTTGTTCTTGCAAAGGTCCCTGGTCAGTTCCCAGCATGGAATGGTAACTCCCAACCAGGTATAACTGAAGTTCCAGCTGGTCTTATGCCCTCTTCAGACTTCAAGGGCACTGCACACACAGAATGAACTTCCATACACACAGGCACACACTCACACACATAAAACAAAAATAAGTAAAAACAATATAGAATGAAAAAATGCCAAGCTCTGACAAAGGAGAACTCTATGGATCCAACAATTAGAAAGAAATAAGCTGCCCCATGATATATTAAGAACTGGAAGAGGCTGAAGCCTGAAGTCTTTTACTGGGGAGATTCTTTCTCCAGTTTCAACTAGTAAATCTCTCCCAAATATGACTCCCTCCCCACTCTTCATTTTCTGGTGCCCAAAACACATTTCAACACCACAGGGAGTAAATCAAGCACAATCAATAGTCCTTGACTCACTTAGTTGAACAATTTTTCTGTTAGTAGAAGCCATACTTTCAATTTGGTTTTCTTCTGGGGCAATGATATGCAGTATAATCATTTCTGGGCAGCAGACACCACCATATGCAACTCCTGGTCATCCATGTGGTCACCAGGAGTCATGACAGTCACAGGGACTGTGCAGAGGAGCTATGGTGTTTGCTAAGTTAGGCACAGTTGATGAATTTCTCCTCACAATGTTTTCAGCTGATCCTGTGTCCTGTTTATGTTGACACAAACCCATTATAAGTTGAGGAGGATATGTCCTTCTGGAGTTTCTAGGTGAACAGATACACACACAAAAACACACCCAAACAGACACACACAGAGACATACACACACACAACATACAGAGAGAGAGAGAGAGAGAGAGAGAGAGAGAGAGAGAGAGAGAGAGA
>NW_021604566.1:7000740-7028559 GCF_004785775.1 Grammomys surdaster | reverse complement strand
GAGAGAGAGAGAGAGAGAGAGAGAGAGAGAGAGAGAGAGAGAGAGAGGAGAGAGAGAGGGAGAGAGAGAGAAGAAGGGTCTTATTTTATTTTGGGGGATGGAGATGGATGAAGCTATCCTTTAAGCTCTATAACATATACTGGCAAGAGAAGGGCCTTAGCAATGAGAAAAGAAGAAGATCCTCAGTTCACCTGAGCTTGGGGACAAGTGAAGGTTCGTGTAAGAGAACAAAGAGAGGAACTGGTGAGGTGAGGGGTTTCTTCTTCAAGCCTGGGTGTATGTAGTTCAGGTGATGAGGATAATATTGTTAGGTGGCAGACTGAAAAATGTCCAGAATTGCTAGCGTTTTAAAGAAACAAGAGATGAAGCTAGCAGAATAGAAGGAGGCCATGAAAGTAGAGGAGAAGAGACTGAATGGAAAATTAGAGGGAAGTTGACAGTAGCCAGAGTAAGACACTGAAACTTAGACACTGGGCTGAGAGTAAGGCAGCTGCTGGCAAGCTTCAGGGGAACCCGCGTGGGACTTCAGTAAGTATCAATGGGATACTTGGGAGTGTGTACTGGTGGCTTTGCTTAAGCTAACGATAAATTAGTAGTGTGTGTGTGTGTGTGTGTGTGTGTGATTAGACTAGAAAACTGGGCTCAAATTATTCTATCAATGGAGGGAAAAATGAAGAGAATTGGTAGACAGATGGTGACATAAAACAAAGACACAGTGCTTAGAAGGAAAACACTGTTTTCAGCCAAAGATGGAGAAGTAGTAATTCAAAATCTTGCTAACTATTATCTGTTGAGTGCTCACTGTATGCAAGTACAATTTTAAGCTAGTTTTACTGTTACCTTATTTTGCCTATGAACAACTTTATTGGATAAATAAATTCTTATTACAGATAGAGTGGAAAAATCTCATCTGCTAGGGTCACCCTCACAATCCAGCTCTGTGATTCTAGACGTAGATGCCACCCCAAGCCTTCCTATGTGTTCTCCATTTAAATGTCTCACACGATCACACCATCTGTCCTTTAATGCATGTCATAGTCTTGTCTTTAGATTCAATGATATGGTTTAAAAGTACCATTGTGTTCTCAGTTACTGAGTTTCTGTATTTATCATCATTAAATACTTTTCCTGTGAACACTGAAATGACAATGTTGATTTGCATTTGGTAAATTACAAGTTAGATTTGGTTGGTTTTTAAAAGAAGTGATCTACTGTAATTTTTTTCTTTTCTTTTTTCTTTCCTTTTTTTTGGTACATGTGCTAAAATGCACAAGTAATAGCTTTAAAGACTGCAGCCCACAGCGCTTGGCTTTGCTGACTCCGGCTCATACACATGCATGTGGCACTTGGTGTGTATGCCAAGGCTGCTAAGCTTATGGCAGACAGGAAGCTGAGGGACATGCACATGTATAGGCATCAAAAACATGTCTTCAGTGATCCACTTCTCCGGTCACCTCCAAAAGTTTCCACCTCTGTTGTCACAACTGAGTACCAACTATACGACATATGAACCTGTGGGTGACATTTTCCATTCTAATCATAATAGTGATAACAGCCTAAGAGTTTCCTTTTTCAAATTGTTTTTGTTTATTCTGGTATCAAGGAAATGAGTTTACTAGACTGATTATAAATCAAGTGTATACACACTGTGAAATACATTTGATTAGAATATATGTTTGATGGTCATGAAGGGGAAGACATTTGTCACTGACTTTTAGGCATCACTCCATGGATGTTGTACCAGTGAACACCTCAGCTTCATACTTTCAAGATTACTTTTGGGATAAGCTATCTCTTCCTTGCAATTCATCATTCTCATTAATGACACTATCTTTAAAAAAAAACCCAATATTTTTTGAAATTAATTTTTTATTGGATATTTTATTTATATTTCAGATGTTATTCCCTTTTCCCATTCCCCCCACCCACCACCCAGAAACCCCCTATCCCATCCCCCCTCCTTCTGCTTCTATGAAGATGTACTCCTACCCACCCACTTCCACCTCCCCGCCCTCGAATTCTCCCACACTGGGGCATCCAGCCTTCATGGGACCAAGGACCTCCTCTCCCACTTATGCCTGACAAGGCCATCCTTCCCTACATATACAGCTGGAGCCATGGGTCCCTCCCTATGTGCTCCCAGGCTGGTGGTTTAGACCCTGGGAGCTCTGAAAAACCAATATTTTATTAATTGTTTGAGAATATTATATAGTGTGTTTTGATCATATTCAATCCCTTGCTCAATTCTTCCCAGATGCACCCTCTCTATGCTCACTTTTCTCTCCATCCAACTTCCTATTTTCTTCTTCCTTAAAAAAACAAAAAAGCTAGAGCAGAGTTGCATTTGTAGTTCCCAACTACTCTTGGGGGTGGGGCCTGCCCTGGAGTATAGTTGATCTACTGTTGAGGGCTACTCCCCCAGCATAGCTGTAGCCATTTTGTTCCATCCCTGCCAGCTATTTCACATTGTTGCTCTAATATGCCTGCCAGTCACTGACACAGAAAAATTTGACTCAGAGCAGAGTCATGCTGACTGCATACCTGGTTATGTTCTGTACATTCTGAGGTTTGTTAATCTTTAAAAATTTGACCATAAGCTCCACTAAGGACCAATCAGAATAAAGGTCAGTTAGATCTGTTTTTGTCTGGCTAGCCAAAATAGCTTGAGTTAGAGTCAACCTGAGCTGGGCTTGTGAATTCACACACTACTTTGCAGTAAAGCAGGCATGACGAATAGTAACTTAATAAGATGGTTGTAAAATTCACATATTATTCTAATCATCCTGTAGCCCCTTGTCCTTGTGGTATTCATTGCCTAAATTCAGATGAGACTTGGAGAACAAATTGTGACAGGCAGGCAGGCAGGCAGGCAGGCAGAGTGCATTATAGAACTGTATGGAACTCTCTGGGGTGAGAGTGGACAATGACCTCAGGGATCACTGTAGAGCGAACCATGGGATTATTCAAGCATTATTTTTAAAGCTTAATTATTCTTGAAAACCTAGGTAAATATTCCTAATTTCCTGCTTGATACACACAATCAAAAGATAGCAAGAGTGGATGCTCAGAAATGTGAGGTCAGCTGTATATGAATTTGTATTGCAGACCATAGCTAGCTCCCAGACTCAACTGTAACAAAGCTAGATCTTGTCTCCACCAAAGCTCATGTTAAAATTCAGTCTTCACTATGAGATATTAAGAAATGAGACTAGGGGTTTTGGGACCGAGCCTAGAGCAGGTCGCAGGCAGCAGCTCCGTACCCAACCGCAGAAAACCAAGAAAAACAGGGACTCCCAGGAGCTTGAACTCACGCAGCATCCCAGGTAAGGAAATAGCAGCACTCACCCCAAACAGGGAGCAACAGGGACCCACTGGGACCCAGGAATTCGCTCCTGGCCTAGAGCGGGCTCCATCCGGTCTGGGCCCGAGCACTCGCGGATCCCGGGAGGCAGCTCTGCACCCAATCTCGCAGACTCCAGAGGAAGCGGGGCTCGCAGGATCTCTGTGCCAAGCAGGGTCTTGGGCTAGGAGGTGGCAGTGCTTGCCCCCAAACAGGGAGCGGCTAGGACCCACTGGGACCCAGGAGTTCACTCCAGGGCCCAGAGCATGGGTTCCTTCCGGTCTGTGCCAGAGCAGATCCCGGGAGTCAGCTCTGCACCCAATCTCACAGAACCTAGAGGGAGCGGGGCTCTCCGTGGCTCAAGCTAGCTCAAGCAGTTTCTTAGGCTAGGAGGTGGCAGTGCTCGCCCCCAATTAGGGAGCAACTGGGACCCACTGGGACCCACTGGGACTCATTGGGATCCAGGAATCCGCTCCTGACCCAGAGCCCCGGCCCCTTCCGGTTTCCACCTGAGCACCGAGCACATCTTGGGCCTCATCTCTAACTCAAGCAGCAAAACCCATCCCAAACAGTTCTGACACAACCTAGATAATAGGAAAGACAGGCCCCAGTCAGAGACAGCACTGATAGCACAAAGGTGATCCAGATGGCGAAAGGCAAGCGCAAGAACACAAGCACCAGCAACCCAAGGTACTTGCCATTATCAGAACCTAGTTCTCCCACATTAGAAAGTCCTGAACTCCCCATATCACCAGGAAAACAAGAACCAGATCTAAAATCATTTCTAATGATGATGCTAGAGGACTACAAGAAGGAAGTAAATAACACTATCAAAAAACTTGAGGAGAACACAGGAAAACAGGATGAAGTCCTTAAAGAAACACAAAAATCCTTTAAAGAATTACAAGAAAACACAAACAAACAGATGAAGGAATTGAACAAAACCATCCAGGACATAAAAATGGAAGTGGAAACAATAAAGAAATCACAAAGGGAGACTATCCTGGAGATAGAAAACCTAAAAAAGAAATCAGGAGTCATAGACACAAGCATCACCAACAGAATACAAGAGATAGAAGAAAGAATCTCAGGTGCAGAAGATACCTTAGAAAATATTGACACAACTATCAAAGAAAATGCAAAATGCAAAAAGTTGCTATCTCAAAATATCCAGGAAATCCAGGACGCAATGAGAAGACCAAACCTAAGGATAATAGGTATAGATGAGAGTGAAGATTCCCAACTTAAAGGGCCAGTAAATATCTTCAACAAAATTATTGAGGAAAACTTCCCTAACCTAAGGAATGAGATGCCCATAATCACACAAGAAGCCTACAGAACGCCAAACAGACTAGATCAAAAAAGAAATACCTCCCGTCACATAATAATCAAGACTCAAAATGTACAAAACAAAGACAGAATTTTAAAAGCAGTAAGGGAAAAAGGCCAAATAACATATAAAGGCAAACCTATCAGAATTACACCTGACTTCTCACCAGATACTATAAAAGCTAGAAGATCCTGGACAAATATCATACAAACCCTAAGAGAACATAAATGCCAGCCCAAGCTACTTTACCCAGCAAAACTCTCAATTACCATAGACGGAGAAACTAAGATATTCCATGACAAAACCGAATTTACACAGTATCTTCCCACAAATCCAGCTCTACAAAGGATAATAGCAGGAAAGCCCCAATACAAGGAGGGCAATCATACACTAGAAAGCACAAGAAAATAATCCTTTTCCATCAAACCCAAAAGGAGATAACCACACAAACGATGTCTCCACTATTAGCAAAAATGACAGGAAGCAAGAACACCCTCTCCTTAATATCTCTTAACATCAATGGACTCAATTCCCCAATAAAAAGGCATAGGCTAATGGACTGGATACGCAAACAGGACCCAGCTTTTTGCTGCTTACAGGAAACCCACCTCAGTGACAAAGACAGACACTACCTTAGAGTAAAAGGTTGGAAAACAATTTTTCAAGCAAATGGCACTAAGAAACAAGCGGGAGTAGCCATTCTAATATCGAATAAAATCAACTTTCAACTTAAAACTATCAAAAAGGATAAGGAAGGGCATTTCATACTTGTGAAAGGAAAAGTCAACCAACATGAACTCTCAATTCTGAATATCTATGCGCCAAATACAAGAGCATCGAATTTCATAAAAGAAACCTTACTAAAGCTCAAAACACACATTGCACCTCACATAATAATAGTGGGAGACTTCAACACCCCACTTTCAGCAATGGATAAATCATGGAAACAGAAACTAAATAGAGATACAGTAAACCTAACAGAAGTTATGAACCAAATGGACTTAACAGATATCTATAGAACATTTCACCCTAAAGCAAAAGAATATACCTTTTTCTCAGCACCTCATGGTACCTTCTCCAAAATAGACCATATAATTGGGCACAAGACAGGCCTCAACAGATATAAGAAAATTGAAATAATTCCCTGCATCCTATCAGATCACCATGGTCTAAGGCTGGTCTTCAAAAATGACAAAGAGAATGGAAAGCCCACATTTACATGGAAACTGAACAACACCCTACTCCTTGATAATCAGGTAAGGGAAGAAATAAAGAAAGAAATTAAAAACTTTTTAGAATTTAATGAAAATGATGACACATCATACCAAAATTTATGGGATACAATGAAAGCAGTGCTAAGAGGAAAATTCATAGCTCTAAGTGCCTACAAAAAGAAACTGGAGGGAGCATACACTAACAGCTTGACAGAGCACCTGAAAGACCTAGAACAAAAAGAAGCTAATACACCCAAGAGGAGTAGAAGGCAGGAAATAATTAAACTCAGGGCTGAAATCAACCAAATTGAAACAAAAAGAACTATCCAAAGAATCAATAAAACCAGGAGCTGGTTCTTTGAGAAAATCAACAAGATAGATAAACCCTTAGCTAGACTAATCAGAGGGCAGAGAGACAGTATCCAAATTAATAAAATCAGAACTCAAAAGGGGGACATAACAACAGAAACTGAGGAAATTAAAAAAATCATCAGATCCTACTACAAAAGCCTATATTCAACAAAATTGGAAAATTTGGATGAAATGGACAATTTCCTAGACAAATACCAGTTGCCAATGTTAAATCAGGACCAGATAAACCATCTAAACAGTCCCATAACCCCTAAAGAAATAGAAGCAGTCATTAAAAGTCTCCCTACAAAGAAAAGCCCGGGACCAGACGGTTTTAGTGCAGAATTCTATCAGACCTTCAAGGAAGACCTAATCCCAATTCTTCTCAAACTATTCCACAAAATAGAAACAGAAGGTACACTACCCAACTCATTCTTTGAAGCCACAATTACACTCATATCTAAGCCACACAAAGACCCAACAAAGAAAGAGAACTTCAGGCCAATCTCCCTTATGAACATTGATGCAAAATTACTCAATAAAATTCTAGCGAACCGAATTCAAGAACACATCAAAACAATTATCCATCATGATCAAGTTGGCTTCATCCCAGGAATGCAGGGTTGGTTCAATATTCGGAAATCCATCAATGTAATCCATTATATAAACAAACTCAAAGAAAAAAACCACATGATCATCTCACTAGATGCTGAGAAAGCATTTGACAAAATTCAACACCCCTTCATGATAAAAGTCTTGGAAAGGTCAGGAATTCAAGGTCCATACCTAAACATAGTAAAAGCAATTTACAGCAAACCAGTAGCCAGCATTAAACTAAATGGAGAGAAACTTGAAGCAATCCCACTAAAATCAGGGACTAGGCAAGGCTGCCCACTCTCCCCCTACTTATTTAATATAGTATTGGAAGTCCTAGCCAGAGCAATTAGGCAACACAAGGAGGTCAAAGGGATACAAATTGGAAAGGAAGAAGTCAAAATCTCACTATTTGCAGATGATATGATAGTATACTTAAGTGACCCCAAAACTTCCACCAGAGAACTCCTAAACCTGATAAACAACTTTAGCAAAGTGGCTGGATATAAAATTAACTCAAGCAAATCAGTAGCCTTCCTCTACTCAAAAGATAAACTGGCTGAGAAAGAAATTATGGAAATGACACCCTTCAAAATAGTCACAGATAATATAAAATACCTTGGTGTGAACCTAACCAAGCAAGTAAAAGACCTGTATGACAAGAACTTCATTCCCCTGAAGAAAGAAATCGAAGCCGATCTCAGAAGATGGAAAGATCTCCCATGCTCATGGATTGGAAGGATTAATATAGTAAAAATGGCTATTTTGCCAAAGCCATCTACAGATTTAATGCAATCCCCATCAAAATTCCCACTCAATTCTTCTCAGAGATAGAAAGAGCAATCTTAAAATTTATTTGGAATAACAAAAAACCCAGGATTGCGAAAACTACTCTCAGCAATAAAAGAACTTCTGGAGGAATCACCATCCCCGACTTCAAGCTGTACTACAAAGCAATAGTGATAAAAACTGCATGGTATTGGAACAGAGACAGGCAGGAGGATCAGTGGAATAGAATAGAAGACCCAGAAATGAACCCCCATACCTATGGTAACTTAATCTTTGACAAAGGGGCTAAAACCATCGAATGGAAAAAAGATAGCATTTTCAACAAATGGTGCTGGTCCAACTGGTGGTCAGCATGTAGAAAAATGAAAATTGATCCATACTTATCTCCTTGTACAAAGCTCAATTCCAAGTGGATTAAGGACCTCCACCTAAAACCAGCCACACTGAAACTAATAGAAGAGAAACTGGGAAAAAGCCTGGAATACATAGGCACAGGGAAAAAGTTCCTGAACAGAACGCCAATGGCCTGTGCTCTAAGACCAAAAATTGACAAATGGGACCTCATAAAGCTGCAAAGCTTCTGTAAAGCAAAGGACACAGTCAATAGGACAGAGCGGCAACCAACAGATTGGGAAAAGATATTCACCAACCCTACATCTGATAAAGGGCTAATATCCAAGGTATACAAAGAACTGAAGAAATTAGACTCTAGACAATCAAAGAACCCTATTAAAAAATGGAGCACAGACCTGAACAAAGAATTCTCAACTGAGGAAGCTCGAATGGTTGAGAAGCACCTAAAGAAGTGTTCAGCATCCCTAGTCATCAGGGAAATGCAAATGAAAACAACACTGAGATTCCACCTCACACCAGTCAGAATGGCTAAGATCAAAAACACAGGTGACAGTACATGTTGGCGAGGATGTGGAGAAAGAGGAACACTCCTCCACTGTTGGTGGGATTGTAAACTGGTACAACCACTATGGAAGGCAGTCTGGCGGTATCTCAGAAAATTGAACATAGCGTTACCTAGGGACCCAGCTATACCACTCCTGGGCATATACCCAAAAGAAGTTTCAACATACAACAGGGACACATGCTCCACCATGTTCATAGCAGCCTTATTTATAATAGCCAGAAGTTGGAAAGAACCCAGATGCCCTTCAACAGAAGAATGGATGCAGAAAATGTGGTACATTTATACAATGGAGTACTACTCAGCTATTAAAAACAATCAGTTCACAAAATTCCTAGGCAAATGGATGGAGCTGGAAAGTATCATCTTGAGTGAGATGACCCAATCTCAAAGGAACATACATGGTATGCACTCACTGATAAGTGGATATTAGCCCAAAAGCTCACAATTTCTAAGAATCTTCATATAGACCACATAAAACTCACATAGAAGAAGGAAGACCAAAGTATGAATGCGTTGGTCCTTTTTAGAAGGAGCATCAAAAGTTTCAACCAGAACTCCCAAAGTCTAAACCACCAACCAGAGAGCACAAAGGGAGGGACTCACGCACCTGTATAGGGAATTGAGGGTGACCTTGTTAGAATCCAGTGAAAGTGGAGGGCCAAGGTCCCCAAAAGTTTGGATCCCCTACTGTGTTGGAATTCGAGAGCAGGGAGATGGGACTGGGAGGATGTTTGGAGCACACCATCACAAAAATTAGGAGGAAGGGGTAGGGGATAAGGGATTTGGGAGGAGAATGAGAAAGGAGACAACATTGAAAGGTAAATACGTATAATACCCAATAAAAACCCCACACAGATAAAGGATTTAAAAAAAAGGAAGTCTATTTATTTTAAATTAATTTCAAAAGTTTCTAGGAGATGCAAATTGGCTAAGATACTATTTTAAGCTCTCCACAAAAGAATTTAAATCTCTGTTCAATATTCTCAAGAGAGAGGTAAACCCTAACTTCCTCAACAGTTAATTGACAAAAGAGAGGTAATCTCACAAAAAGTAGAAAAAGCTATTTCTAATCGATATATCATATAGTCTGATTAATTGTCAGTGGAGCTATAAAAGTCCTTTGACAAAAGATTATTAATATAGATTTATATATCCTTAAATAAGGCCTTCATGACTCTCTGAGTGTGGAAGGAGCAACTGTTGGCGCTTCTGCCCTGATTTTACAAGAACTCTGAAAAATTGGCTTTAAAAACAAAAGAGGGGGAACGGTACCCCCTCAGAAGGAGTCCCCCTGAAATACTCTCCATCATGCCTTGTTCACTTTTCTCTCTCTAAAGCTGAAAGCTCATGGCAAATCTCTTGCTGACCATGTTGGTGACCTCGGGCACCACCAAGACCAACAAAACTTTGCCACAGATATGGGGAAGGATCCTCATACCCATAAAGGGAATGCCCCAGTCCCAGTTTCCTTATGGAGCCGAGGACTGATATGCCTGCCCAATACCACAGAAGGCACAGCTAACTGGCTACCACAAATATTAATGAAAAAATAGATACCCTCACAAAGCCAGGCCCAATCATAAATACGATGAATAACAATTTACATCCAGGGAAGAGAAATCTCCCTGAGAATCCCCTTCTTTTTTCTTTCCAGGTAAAATTGAATCACCCGTGATGCCTGCTATTAGAAGTTCTAACCCAGATGGACCAGAAGCCAGGAGCCTCGCCCTTACCCTCACCCCCTACCTTTTCCCACCTGCACAAGGTCCCCTGAAGCTGGGCAACTGCAAGATCCTGCTTGGCAACTGCAGATAGACTCAAAGCAGTGTACCATATCATCTGAAGAATAGCAGGGAGACCATAACTCAAGCAGTGTACCATATCTTCTGAAGAATAGCAGGTTGCAGTCCTCCTCACCCCCACGAATAACCAGGACCCGCCGGTCGGGTCAAGTGGCACCCAGATGTGGGGCTCGAGGCACGGACCCCTCCGTACGGACCCTCATTGAGAGGATGTGCGCACGACATCAAGATTGAGCAAGACAGAGATCATCGCCCGTGACCTGTCGTCCACGGAACCAGGTTGATGCTGCCATCAAGAAGGCAGTTGAAGTTCATTACCATCAGCTGAAAATTGCAGAGGATCCAGAAGTGACTCCGCAGGAGACTGACACAGCTGTCAGCTCCCCTGCCTCCTCCTACGGTCGACCCCTAGACTTCCACGCCCTCCAGAAGGGTTCCTGGTATGCCTGGCTTTGCCCTCATTTCTCTCGCTAGAGAGCTTGGCCTCTTGATCACCACAACAAAAATTGGCTTTTTCCTAAACCAAGGCCACCCTTGATATGGCCGCTAACATTGGGGAGCCTTCCTTTATGACAATATTACACCCCAAACTGACAAATGGTTGGTAACTTGAACATTTACAAGAGACTAGGATGGCTGTGAGTTAGTCCAATGACGGGATTATTGTAGGTCCACTTCCCAGGGGCCCACCCAATGCAGCCGAAAAGGAGTGCGTGGTGCTGGGAGTGGGTGCAGCCTACATGGCCTAAGACAGGGCTCTCACCCTCCTTTCACCCACATCAGAGTCCCTTGACGTTGCCCATCGTCAACAGCCTAAAGCCTTCGACCATCGATGTGACTCGTCTCACATCAGTGTTTTGGGGTTGTGAACTTGTCCAAATTCAAAACTCACATAGTTGGGATTGAACATAAGACGCCTTCTCTAACTAAACAGAGAAGGGGGAGATGCCAGAAGCCAGGACCCTCGCCCTTACCCTTACCCCCTACCTTTCCCCACCTGCACAATGTCCTCTGAAGCTTGGCAACTGCAAGATCCTGCTTAGCAACTGCAGATATACTCAAAGCAGAGTACCATGTCTTCTTAAGAATAGCAGGGAGACCATAACTCAAGCAGTGTACCATATCTTCTGAAGAACTGCAGGTAGATCATAATTCAAGGCAGTGTACCATATAGACCATGACATGTTTTAAGGCACAGGCCAAGAAGATTTTGTACTTTTCCACCACCTGGACCCTCTTACCCCCTCCCCTTGTAAAACATGCTATAAAAAAAAGCATTTCATGTTCAAAAAAAAAAAGAAATTAAAAAAAAAAGAAATGAGACTAGGTGAGAGACATTACAGAGGTGGTTAGAACCATGAATGCAATCAATAGATTAAACAGTCACAGAGTTATCTCAAGAATGAGTCTGCTATATCAACAAAACAAAGAAGCAACAACAATTGAAAAAAAGTGTGTCTACTCTGAGGTGAGCTTGGCTGAGTCTCTCAAGCTGAGATCCTTCCACAGCCAGACTAATAACCTTTCCCATCTTTTCTGCTCTTTGAGACATTCTGCATCTTTGTTTTAATAGATAGCAACATTTTAGTGACATCATTTTTCCTTCGGCTTGAGCCTATAGAAGACACTACTGAAACGCTTGTTGATGCTTCTTGCAAGTACATCTGTGACCGCCTTATTAAGCTAAATTTCCATGTGGCCTCCCAAGGGGAATTGTCATCCAGGGACTCTTGTCCCTCTATTGAGCTCTCTTCTTTGGTCTCATGAGAAATTTTAGCATTTCTTTTTTGGTTGCTGTGGCCAGCTTCAGTCTATGTTGGACTTGAAACTATCTTTTTGGGCCCTTGAATGGACGCCAAACTTTGAGTGTATGATAGGGGAAATTTCCATAAGTTTCTGATGTCTCCTTTCTCAACCCTTTGTTCTTGTCTCTTCATCCAGCATCTTCAGAATTCACTTCTAGAGACCCTTTCCTGGTTCTGGCTATGTGTTAGACTTGATATTTTGTCCATTTTGCTGTATAACAGATGTGTTCTTTTCTTGAGTACGATAAATTCCCTTATAGGGCTGTGCTGAGGGTTTGACCTTACTTCTTGGTGTGGTGCCTTGGAGAGGAAGTAACATTAAAATAGATCACATATACTCATGTCCTAATTTGACGTTTAGTCTAGTCTTTTTGTTTTAGGAGAAGTCACTTATTCAACCCAAGTGATCCTTTTCTCCCTTCAAAGGGGAATGTGCCAGCAGAATCTGGGGGTCAAGTTTCTCAACTGGATCTACTACAGTATTTCAGGCCAAGTTTCAAAAGCATTGCTTCCACAGCAAGGGCCAAGACTTTGTTGTAAGAGACTCTCCACTCTGAAGTTTTGCAACCATTTGCAAAGTCTGTGCCTTACTGAGCTGTGCTCACCCCGTACCCACAGATAGCAAGAGGCTTTTAAAACACCACCAAGGAGATTTCTGGCTTTCAATGTGTCTCTCTCACAAAGATGAGCGAAATAAAGCTAGTTGTTCTCTCCCTATAACTCCACTGAGCTATACAGTCCTTGTAATTACTGGTTTTCTCCTATGTGTCACATGTAAAGAGCTTGTGCCCATCAGTGTACCCTTCCTACCTCACCACCGGGGCACCCGATCAGTCGTGCTGATACAGCACATCAAGATTCTTCTTTGCAAACAGATGGTCCAGTTTCAGACTTCCTTCTCCAGTGCCTGCTTATTGGGCCTAATCTTGATCTGAGCTTCCTTATATCAGAATCAGTAGCAGCAGAGTCTCAGATGAGGTATGAGTACATGATATCTACTGATACTGCATTTGCCTGACTTTATGAGTTTTACTTGGTGAATTTGAAAGTCATCTACGTGAGAAGATGCATTTGATACAACTTAGTTAGGAGCTTCACCAACATACAACTGAGCACTGAAAACTGATTTGAAACTACAGACAGCAAGCCATCATTCAGAGCCTAAGGATTTATCTGTCTCTCTCTGATGAGTCTCTAGTATCATAGTATCATGAGAACTCCATAGTTATAGAGGGCAGCAGTAGTGCCTCTGGACACTAGCTTGACTGTGCTGTATAGTCCTTTCTGATAGTGAACCACTTCATCTGGTAGCCTTAATCCTATTAGTTATGAGGACATCACACAGTCTAGGTTTTGGTTGCTCTTCAGGCCAATGAGTGAAGGTCTTCTCTTTCAGGAAAGAGAAAAACAAGGCAAGCATGTATGCAAGTGAATTGACCTGCAGGGATTTCCCTTTTCCATCTCAATCAGACACCAGTCACTGGGAGTAGGTTTGATTAGATTTAGTTAGGCAATGCTGCATCTTTGAAGAGAATCTCAGGAGTAAGTGATTACCAATGAATGACTTGCAGCAGCTGCCAGAGGCACCATTGGAGGAGATCTGAGTTGGGCAGCAAGGGAACTTATAGTGTCCTCGTTATAATGAAAAGATATAGAAAAAACATCATTCAAGGTCTTATTACTCATAGAGACAAACTCAACATTTTTGGTTTATTTTCATAAGAGCTTTTGAAAGTGTTTTATAAAGAGTTACATTTATTCTCTTTGTGTACACACATGTGTGGCACATGTACCAGCCATAGGTACATTTGATTGAAGGTCAGAGGGCAACTTTCAGAGTACATTCTCTCCTTCCACCACGAGGATCCAGGTGATTGAGCCAAGTCATTTGGTTTGTTTACAAATGCCTTTACCAACTGAGTTATTTCCTGGCTCGTGAATGATTTTTCTAAACCTTTAGCTATACAGTTATGAGTATGCACAGTTTGTTATTCCACTTCTTAGGGTTTTATATGGTCACAGTACTTCATCTTCATTAAAGTATTTTTAGAAATATGAATTTTTAAAGCACAACACAAACATTTACACATTTTCAAATGTGTGGTCCTAACATGTTGTTGCAACTTGTCAGGCTTGAGCAGAAAGCATGTGGACTGTTGCTCATACACTAGAGAAAATGGAGGACAGGTGTTCTGAAGACCTTCCATTACTGGGTTATGGAGTCATAATGGATTTACAGGGACGATATACTAGCACTTCCAAGTTCGAATATCACCATTTGAAGACAGTAACACACAATATGCAAATCACACTGAAGGAACACACAAAAGATATTGCTGTCAGAACCATGGTGCTGAGAGAAGCCAGGATGAAAGGGGAGAGAAAGAGTGTGAAGAAGGAAGATTAATCTATTTTCTTTCTTTTTAAAAAAAGATTTATTTAATTATGTATATGAATGTTCCATGTTCCTGTACATCTGCATGCCAGAAAAGGATATCAGATTCCATCATATATGGTTATGAATCTTCATGTGGGTGTTGGGAGTTGAACTCAGGATTTCTGGAAGAACAATCAGTGTTCTTAACTGCTGAGCCATTTCCCCAGCAGCCACCCCCCCATTTTATTTTTTTCAGATAGAGTGTAGGTCAAGTTCAGCAGTGAGGGATGACATTCACACTAAACTTTGCACTGCTTGGCTGTTACCACAGAATGCCCTGAGTCTATGTTGACTGTGGTTTCCAGCTTAAGAAATAAGATTATGCAATGCCAAACTGTATCCCAATCTCTCTGCCTCCCTCTTTCTTTCTGACTGTGACCCTCTCAAAGCTTTCCTGCCAGAGGCTCTGTCTTTATCTCAGCATTCACTAAACCTTACTATATCTGGTCAAACTACATAGCTTGCCCTGGAGGCACAATGATGAACGTCTCTACTCAAAAGGCAGCTTCTCAAGTAAAGACCAAGTTCAATTTATTTTTTTCTAGAAAAAGTCTTGTAGATTACAAAATAAGCATAAAAGCTTCAACTTCCAATACAGATAATAATGTGGTTTAGGAAAGCTGGTTCTGGACAGAAAGTGGGGTTTATAACTAATGAATGATTTCATAGATGCCTTGTATCACAACAAAACCTTGAAAAAAGATCTTTCTTCCTAGAAAGAACATAAGATTTTAAAATGAGTGCAAAAGGAAGTAGAGAATCTGAACTCACAAGCAAGAGTTAGATATATGACAGCAATGCTAGGCATCCCCAGAACGTGAGGCTCACAGTTTTATTAACTCAACCAGCAGTTCACAAGTGATTCTTATTCTGTGAGTCATGGATTATATGAAACACTGAAAAATCATGCTTATGATCTTAATAATTCTTGCCAGATTAAGAAAAAAGCACTTCCTTTGGTCCATAAAGACACAGAAAAGCTTATACTCAGTGAACAGACTTTCTATTTGTTTCTGTTCTAATAAAAGACAAACCTAGAGTGCTCCTGATTGCCACCATTGAAGGATGAATCCAACACAGAAAGGAAAGAGAAGTGCATTTGGGAAGATGGGTCACTGTGGATGGAGCATTACCTGGGAAAACTGCATACCCACCAGGCTATGAGAGCCAGTGAGATGCCAAACCAGGTTCCCAGGTATGAAAATAAGCCTAAAAACTCAAAAGCATTTCTCTTAACAATTATTAAACAACAGCAGCAACAACAACAAACTCATTAAATAAGGTTATAATCAGCAACAAAGGTTATCTATCGCATTATTTATGAATTAACCAAAATGTACAAGACTTCCAAAGGGAACAAATTAAAGCTATTAAAATATATTCAAAGGTATGAGTCTCTGTGTGTGTGTGTGTCTGTGTGTCTGTGTGTCTGTCTGTCTCTGTGTGTTTGTGTGTGTATGGGGAGATGGCTCAAAGGTTAAAAGTACCTGCTGTTCTTCCACAGAACCAGACTTCAGTTCCTAGCACCCATACTAGATGGCTCATAACCCCATGTAACTCCAGCTTCATGGGATCTGATGAACTTTCTGGACTCCACATGCACCAGTGTTCTTGTGGCATATACTCACATATAGACACTCACTTATATATAAATAGAAAATACACAAACACACATGTACATAAATAAAAACTAAATCTCAAGAACACATTAAAAGGCCAGGCCTAGTAGTGAATATTTGTAATTCCAGCTCTGTCTGAGATGGTGGATACAGGATTAGGAATTCAAAGGCAGACTGAGTTGTATTGTATTATCTACCTTGAAAAACCACAGGCTGGGGATATAGCTTGGTGGTGGGAGTACTTTCCTGACAAGTACAAAGTCCCAAACTGTGGGGAAAGTCTGTGTTTGGGAAGGAGAGCTGGAGACTTCTTTCTTCTGACTCTTCTGTACATGCACGCCTTTGGTGCTCTCATCCAGGACTGAGGGCAGCAGGGAGCAGGAGGCAGAGAGAGGCCAGATGTGTCCAGGTGTGATGGTCTAATAGTAGAAGGACTATGAGTTTGAGGCTAACCTGAAATTTAGAATGAAAAATGAAAAACACATTTAAGATTATTCAAGTGAACAGGGAAGTATTCTGAACAGAGCAGTTAAAAGCTACAGAGGTACAAAAATCTTGAAAAAAATGTATACATTCATTAAATAAAAAAATGCAGCTAGATTGAAAAACAAACATAGCTAAAATTTTATGGACACCTTAGGAAGAACATTTAATCCTTTTCTGCCAGCCATGAGGAAAACCACAAAAACCCTGGCAAGAAAAACAATTAGTATTGTTGTGGGCTGATTAGAACAATGGAGCAAAGCAGAAACTCAGAGACAGCCTTCCATCTCCATGACACTCAAGATATGGAGGAGAAATATGGGGAGTAAAGAGGAAGGCTTACCATATGGAGAACGTAAGAGCCAGTCTGTACTGGGTACCACCCATCAGAGGGGCTGCAGGTGGACGTTAAAGTCCAAGTGTGAAACACAAGAGAGGTGAGTCTTGAAGAAAAAAACCTAGCATGCTCTGTCTGTCATGTGTGTGTAGGGGGCTTCCTACTCAAAGCTGTGAAAAGCTGGCCGCTGTATTCCATAGAAACGGCAGTTAGTAGATGGCAGGATGGGATTAGCTGCTTGCTGTGTCTAGTATGAACAAGTCGTTAGTATGTCCTATGGACAGGGGACTGGAAGTCACTCCCTGCAGATTGTAGCACAGTGTAGAAACTGGTAATTTACTGGAGAGAACTTACCAGAAGCTGGTATGTGCCCTGGAGAGACTAAAGCACCAGAGACACACTGATCTTTTAAACAGTGCTTTGACCTGATCATTTGTACTGGTCAATGTTTAGAATCAGGACAATGCCAAGTAAGGTTTCCATCCTCGACCACAGCCCAGGTTCAGTCTCAGAGAGGCCCAGAACTCAGCTTAGTTGATTCATGTTCATTATGGAATTCTTATTTATGAATTCATCTACTTGCTAAAATTTACTTGCAATCCCTAAATCTTGTGGCACACTTGTGGTTATCTGTGGACATCTAAAGGAAAAACAAAATATTTGAGTCACCCAGCAACAACACTGCTGGCTGAGGTTTAACACTGGGACATTTTGCTGTCTTACTTGAGCCCTTATGCTAAGAACAAGTATCTTTTTTTTCTTGGTCTGTTTAGTGCCACATTTTTTGCATGTTTGTGTATTTTTTGTTTGCTTTTGGTGATTTTGAGGTTTAAAATCACCTCTAAGTATAGTACTGAAGTGTTGTTTCATGGTGCCCAGTGCAGGGAGGCTGTGCTATGCCTTGATTTTGTAGCCCTGAGCTGCACAGCCTTTAGCTGAAGCTCTTAAAAGAAAAATACACATAAAGAACATCTGTGTACTAATAGGTTGACAGAAACATGAGCAGGGGTATGCTGGAACTGTATTTTGTATTTTGTATTTTCTCTAGAAGCAATGCTTAGTTCTAATCCAGTGTTCAAAGAGCTTTATAGCCTGAGAATTGGGCACAAGTGGTGTGTGACTTACTCTTCCAGGCAGTGAATGACAATCTGTATGCTCAATGGCCTTGCTTAGTGGGACACATTGTAAGCATTCTGTGGATATCCTTTCTTTGTTCTGCACAGAGACCATTCCTACTTTGGGCAGCAGAATGAGGAGATTACAGTCTGGTCTGTAATCCAAGACTCTCACCTTGTGCCCAGTTTAGACTTTGAGATCTGTACTAGGAGCTGGGTGTGATGGTGAACCCCTGAAATCCCAGCACATGGGAAACAGATGTGGAAGGACTGTGAGTTTGAGGCCAGCCTGGGCCACACACTGAGGTTCTCATCTTAAAAAGCCTGGGGCTGCTGATGTAGTTCATTAGTTAAGCTTTTCCTCGCCTCTTTTCCTGAGTTCCATGCCATTACAGAAATGCAAATTGAAACTCTTGCGATATTTCGTCTTATCAGAATGGCTACAATTATGAAAACCAATACAAATAAACTTTACAGTTAGCAGGAAAAAAACACAAAACAATGACAACAAATGCCATTGAGGATGTGGAAAAAGGGGAATCACATGTATTGTTCATCGGGATGCAGTCACTATGGAAACTGATGTGGTGGTTCTGCAAAAACTAGAAATAGATCCAACATATGACCCAGCTATACCAGCTGGCATATGCATCTATATTCTTCCATGTCCTTCTACAGAGATACATGATCATAGATGTTCATTGCAACTTTTTTGCACTAGCCAGGACATCTATCAACTGGTGAATGAATAATGAAAATATGGTGCCTATATACAAAGAAATTATAAAACTTGGATGGAGCTGGCGAGTGCATGGAACTGGAAGACACACTGCTTAAGGTAGCCCAGATATTAAAAAGTGATGTGGCATGTTGTCACCCATGGGTAGATCCTAGCATCAAATCTTTAGGAATGTGTGTCTAACTTGGAATACCTGTAGAAACCAGTGAATTAGGAAGGGACCATTGGTAATGAGGGAAGAAAGATATTAAAGAGGGAGACAGCATAACATAGGTAATGTGAAGGGGAAAAAGGGAATATTGGGAAAGCTTTAAATAAGGGGAGGGATGGGAAGGTACAGCAGAAGGGGGTGGGGGAGGAGCAACTAACACTAAGGCTATTAAAAGGGCCATGCAGAAACATGCTATTTTATAAGCTTCACTATACCTATCCGTATATCTATGCATCTCTCTCTCTATATATATATCTAAATATCAATATCTCTATATATCTATACATGCATACACATATATGTTTATATTTGTATGTGTATTATATATTTATATACATCTCAGAACAGAAGTCATAAGTTGCCAAATAAATAATCCCAGTGAATGTGTGGAATGTCTCAATATGAGTTGTTGGTTAGAGCTATTCAACGTGTCTTTCTGAACAACGCAAGCTATTGAGATTACTTTTGGGTACCCACTAGAACTTGATGGCAAGTCTCTGTCACTGAAGACATCACACACTTTAGTTGTAAGTCATGGAAACCTGTAAGTGGACCTTTGGCTACTTTATGGGTTCCTATTTCTACCACTCTTCTCTAGCCTTATCTCTTTCAAGAACCCAAAACTAGGTAGGTGAGAAAGAAGGATAGAGGGGAAAGGGGGCATTGATATAGTTAGAATGCTTCCTGCTGATTGGAGTGTGGAGTTCCTTGGGGCAATTTAGATCTTCATCTTCAGGATCTCCAACAAGCAACTTGCAACAGCAAATGGCAGGAGGAGGAGGAGGAGGAGGAGGAGGAGGAGGAGGAGGAGGATCAACATCAGCATCAACATCAGCATCAGTAGTAGCAGCAGCAGCAGCGGCTACACCCCTCTTGGGTTCTTGCATTTATATTCCCTCTCAAGAGTCCCCAGAATATCAAACATCATACACTTGCAGAAACTATCTGGAGCTGACAAAACCGAGCACCTGCCAGAGTATGAGGCAAATCATAGTCTGCTGCTGTGGAAAATCTGAAGTAGACTCATATCCCACACATAGGATTAAGACAAAAACATATTCCCATGACATTTCTGTTTTAAAAGAAGCCGAAATTCTCACTATAGACACCAAATTGGTACTGATCAGAAAGCTTCCTGCTGGCCGCTTTTCACAGGTCCAGAAGGCCTTCTCCTGTTTTAATCGTGCATTTTTTCTTCATGGTTCTATTTTATCTTCCTTCTTAGCATGTTACCAATTTTCTTTATTGTTTTTATGCTTTCAGTGATACTTATTTCTGCTCCTAATAAGTCTTACCATTCTTCTGTTTGGCTTATATTTACATTGTTTTTGCACACACACACACACACACACACACACACACACACTACTGCTAGAGATCAAACTCAAAGCCCTATCTATATATGCTAGGCAAATTACCATTATTCGTGTAGCTCATGCATATAATTTGTTTTTATTTTCCTGTTTTTCTTAAAGTAGGGAATTAAGTTATTGTTTTGAGAATTTTTCTTTTCTATTTGATATATTTAATGACATATTTTTTCTTCATATATAGAACCAGGTATGTATTTTTTCTTTTAAGTGAATATTACATCAGAAAACAGTTGGTTATCCTCCAAACAGTCATGCCACTATTATACCAGTGTGAACATTTTGCCTCAGAGGTCAATGTTGTATCCATATGAGAGAAGACTACTGATGAGTTTTTTAAACGCCCACAACCTGCCAAGACATTTTGGAAGTAGGAATGTGGGGCAGCAGGAAGGAATCATCCAGCTTAGCTCCAGCTTGCTGTCGTGTGTGTGTGTGTGTGTGTGTGTATGTATGTTTTCAGTAGAAGTTTACAATCTAGTTCTAGTTTTATCAAAGAACAATGGCAATAGCCTGTGTCGTTTTGCCCTCCCTGGTTGACAACTCACAATCCTCCATTGGGATTTTCATTTCAAAACCTTCTGGGCACAGCATTATCTACTCATGTAACTACATTAAAACTTTTTAAAAATATACCTTTTGGATAGCTTATAAAGCAGTAGTTTTCCATGTGGCTTGCCCACACTTTCTTACTTTAGGTTGATCTTTGCGCCCATCTCTGGTTTTAGCTTTTTCCTCTGCTCCAGGCCTGGTTAAACCTTTCCATGCTTGGCATCCCTTCCTCTACTTTGTACGTTGTCGTGGCTGTTTGTTTTTGTTTTTGTTTTTAGTATCATGCTCCTTAAGCCTCCCCCCACCAAACCCACACAGCTCCCTTCTTGCTTCTTGGTCTGTACACTCACTCCAACTTAAACATGGACATTTAAAAATTTAAACTAGGAAGGACCTACAAATTAGAGAGAACATGTGGTGTTTGTCATCCTGGGCTTGGGTTACCCAACTCAATATACTATTTTTCAGTTCTATCCATTTCCCCAAAATTGTGTATATATATGTATATTATCTAGTGCTGAATAGAATTCTGATGTGTATATATTCCACATTTTATTGTCCTCTATTGGTTGATGGAGAACTAGGCTTATCATATCATAGATATTGTGAATAAAGCATCAACATAAATGACTTATATAGGAAACATTAACTAGAAATATATCTCCAAACTGGGAATGCACTTTTTCTTTAAAATTTATGCATATCATTATAGGTAAGTATTTGATAAGAATTATATAAATAATCTTTTTAAAGATTTATTTTATTTGTTTGAAGCTTTTACCTGCATGTATATCTGGACACCGTGTGTGTGCTGAATGACCATAGAGGCTAGAAGAGGGTGTCAAGTCCTCTATAACTGGAGTAATGGATTGTTGTGTGCCACTATGTGGTTTCTGGGAACCAAACAGGGATACGCTGCAAAAGCATCAAGTGCTCTTAAACACTGACCCATTGTGCCAGCTCCAGGATTCTTAGTAATGAATTAAAAGAATATCTATAAAAATAGCTGTAAATAATTCTAATCCCTACAATAATACCACATATGGAACTGAATATAAAGAGATTTCAAGTGATAGTAGAAACTTGAAATTTAAACCCACAACTTAGACAAGGAACACAAAAAGATGATGTCCACTCAACACTAGTACATTTTGAGCATTGCTTGAGGTATTTTGTGATTGACGAATCATTGACATTAACAGTAGTCGTATGAGAAACTGTAGCCATTATTGATATAGGGAAGGGTTTTATAAAGTTCCAGCCACTTAAGTTATCAGATTCACTTTTTAAAATACATCCTTATAAAGATTATTAATGCCCATTTTACTTTTCAGTTTTAGAAATCCTCCACAATTATTATGTAGGGTTCTGCTACTAGAGAAAAATTTACCATCCGGAGTTACTGTGGCATCTGGTTAATAGTATTCGAAGGGGACAGTGTGTGGATATTTGTAGAATGTTTTTTTAAAAAAATAAATTGATTCCTTAGTCTTTTCCGTTTTCCTTTTCTGTGTCTGCTGCCCAGAAGGTGGTCATTCTTACAATGGTGGGATGGCAGAACAAGGCACTATTAGTAGCCACGGTCCCTGGAACTCTGTAATTCAGCCAAGACAGAACGTACGGCTTTTATACATCTAGACTTACACTTTATGGTTTGTAAATCACTGCCCTTTAAGGTCCCTGTACAGCTAAACCTAACCTTTAAGCTAACAGAGAATGTAGCACTTCATAGGGGATGGTTCAGGGAACAGAGATGGAAATTTGTGGGATATTTATTGTGGGCAAGTTCTTAGGTAAGAGGTGGCAAATGCAGATTCTTACAGACTAGAAATCTGGGAACATCTGTTTACAAGGGTTAACATTTGGTTCATGTTGCTCCTCCTCACACTGGATGGCATCAGGAGGTAAGTGCAGGTGTAGCCTGGTCAGCACATGTGAAACACTTGCAGAACTGTTTTAATGGCATAGGTGTTGTGCTACCTTAAGCAGAGTCTCACAGGCTGGAAAATATTGTGTGCAAGCTCAAGTCTACAGGAAGCTCGTTCTACCTGCCACCACCATCATTACATGGCCATCTGGAGATTCAGGACATAGAAATAGCCAATGCTCTGTATAATTTGGAGACCTCAGAATGTAGACCTGAGACAGAGGGTTCAGCGCATGTTAGCCTTTTCCTAGCACTATCTCTTAAGACCTGTTTACCAGCCATGATGTTTAGCACAAATTAGTGAGGTAGCAAATGAAGGGCAGTTTTCCCTTATGCTTTAACCTCAGGGGGTCTCATGGAAGTTTTACCTAAATGGAGACAAAAGATACCTTAAAACGACAGCAAAACAGGATGCAACCACAGAGCACAGGTTTTATGTTTAACTCCTTAGGCAAGATTCCTAGTAGTGGATAAATACTGTGAGTGGAAGTGAATGACTACATAGAATCTTAGCAGATGTTGGGAGAATCACATTTCTAAATCAATGAGACGAGGCTTGAGACAGCCTGCATTGACATCACTCACTTGAGATGATACAACCAGACTGCTGAGGAAGAATACTCAAAACACCTTCTTCAGTCTTCAGTCGTGGCTTTGGGAAACATTAAATAGCAAGAGCTCCCCAGCTTCTTTCTCTGCTTCCTGACTGGGTGTGGGCAATTGCGTCTTGCCTCACACCCTCCTCCACAGGATGGAACTACATCCTCAGATGAAATAAATCCTTTCCCCTTTAAATTGTTTCTGTCAGGGATTTTATCACAACGACTACCATCCCTGTTCACCTTTCAAACCTTGTTTTTTCCTTCCCTTTCTCTTTCTCCTTTTTCTCTTTCCTTCACTTCTTCTCTTCTTCCCCCAGTAGCATCATATCCTGTTTTTCGAGCACCTGAAATATTAAATACAATGGGGACAAGCTTCTAACTTTTGCACTCTTGATTCATGAAGTGTCTGGCACCATAGATTCTTGACTTCTTGCAGTGTGCAGTGAATGTTATGTTGGAGAAACAAGTGGATTCATTTAATAATAAGACATCCAATATAAAGAGAAGAATGTGGTGACTTCGACAGCTGTCCTTTCTGTTTTTTACCTTTTTCATCAATCATAGACTCCTTAATGTTTAGATAAATCCTGTCAGTGCAGGATGAAGACCATATTTCTCAAGAACCATTTTTGAATGAGTGTAGCAATGTGTCTAACTCTGGCTAAGGGATACAATGACGATGGAGTGTTCAATGTTAGCAGATTATCCTGAAAGACGTAATGATGGAATGTGCAGTGTCCATGGGCTATTCCAAAGGGGATGGAGTGAATTCTTGCAGGCTGAAATGTGAATACAATGGCTGAGTTTCAGTGGTCTGTATAGATATAGGAGCTGAGATCTTTATACCTGTCAGTTTTGTAGTACTGTGACACTTACCTGAGATAATCAATTCAAGAACAAGCAGACTTGGGTGGAGAGGTGGGTCATAACCCAACTCCAGGGCCAGCTTTTAAATAAAGTAGACCAACATAAAACAATACTTCAATATTATCCATACCCCAAAGACACCTGAATCCCTGCAAAACTGACATCAGTGATCAGAGGGAGAGACCAGAGCAAGTAGAGAACAAAGAAAGGTTAGAGATAAGAACTTCTGCGTGTGGGCCAGCTTCGGCAGTGCAGCAAGCAGCAGGCAGTGGAACAGGATGGCTTATGGTGCCCGACAGTTGTGTACTAGGGGTACCTGTATTATCCCAGTCTGGTGCCAAGGGGTGTGTGGGGTGGCAGCAGCCAAAGCTTCATGGTCAGAGACAGGATCCAGCTGGGAGAGAGAGCAGGCAGGAAAAAAAAAACATTCTTCAAAAGCAGAGAGAGAGAAAAGGAGTGCAAACAGGATGAAGTAGTGAAGTGCTCAATGTAGCAGACTTCAGCAAGTCAACGAGAGGGATAGAGATGAAGAGAGCTCCAGGGGGAGTTGACATTTTTCAGGATCAATTTTCTTGATGAGGTAAGAAATACAGAGGAACGGTCATGGTACTGTTTTGGCTTGAGGCAAAGAAAAAGGTCTGAAAGAGAACATTGGTGGTGGTGGTGGTAGGGAAACAAGCCAATAAGAATCACATACACACGGGCAGCTGGCCTATGGTTTCTGTAGTGTCAATGTGACTTTAATATTCACTGATGGTAAAGAAAAATCCTAAGCTTAGCAATGAGGTCTTAGGAGTTAATGCAATAACAAATGATACTTAGATGAGCCGCCCGATGCCTTTGTTGTCAAGGATTCAGCTTGTGTGAATGCATGGCAAGGATGTTCAAGAACATAGCTGTGTGGACAGGACCTTTTCCATGCCCACCCTCACAAGCAATCATCCCCCAAGGAGTGAGGGACAGTGGCTGGTGCACTTATTGGTGTGTTTTCCACCATGGGAGAAAGGTTACAAGAACAATAAGGAATGCAAGTTGGAAGCCTTCCTCAGTAGTCCAGTGGGGGCATTTACAGCAACAGTAGAAGGAAACTATCCAGCATCCAGGGAAGGGTGCTTAAACAAGCCTGATGTGTCCCTAGTCTGGAAGTCTGAAGGAGTCTAAGGCTGCTGTCCACTCTCATCACACAACATAGCTTCAATCAGCATGTCCTGCCCCATGTCAGGTTTTGTTTAGACCCCAAATATCCCATCATGTTTCTCTCAAGTTCTGACTTTCAGAAGCTGAAATTAGGCATTAAAATGACCTCCAATTCTTTATGCTTCCTAGATGGCCCTTGTGTGGTGTGACAGTTTTAGCATCAGGCCTCTAAGGTCAGGCATGACCTTTTCTATCTTGGCATCTACAGTCTGAATGTTTGTTCCTAAGGGTTTATATGTTGAAGCTCTATCCTCTGGTGTGATGGCACAGGAAGAGGCTGTAAGGTGATCACAAGTATAGGAAGTCATGAGAGAATGGGCTCTCAGGATGCAGAACTTCTGCTGACTGGAAGATGAAAATCTCCTTATTCCATGTACCTGAAGGAAATACCATGTGAGGATATAGTGAGAAGCTGGTGGCCGGAAAGTCAAGATGACAATCCAAACTGAGGAATGGATTTCTGCTGTATAAGCTACCTGTTTGTGATATTTTGTTATGGCAACTCAAACCAGCTAAAGATAGAATCACAACATAAAACCACCTTTACATTAGAAAGGTCACATATACATTACAGTCAAATTATTCCTTATTGGAGAATTCCTCTTGGTTTTTGAACAGCAAGTATCCCACGTGTTGGATACTGTCTTAGGAATTCAGAGTAATTTAAAATGTGTTCCTTCGAGCTTGTTTAGGTGCTTGGCTCTTGATCATGGCTTTATTGTGACTGAATTTCCACTAGAAACCAGTATGTACTATGCCAGGAGCACTTACTCCCTAGGACTGTTAAATCACCTTGTTATTTATTGCCCTCTAGAATCCTCTAATTTACATGTGGTCTCTTCTCATAGAAGTGCCTGAAGTTAATCTGAATTTGTTTAGACAATTTTATGTATATTATAAAACCACAATTGAATTTCGAACCTTTGTTGCAGACTGGCTGAGATGCACTCCAATTAGAAGTAATTGCTGTTAATGCTGTTATGGTGTGGTGGATGCCCACTCGGTCTTGGACCTTTGTTCTGCTAAATCCCCTAGGAGTCTCCTCTTTATTCTTCAACTAAATAGACAGGCCCCAGAATACATGCTCTTAGAATTGCAGTATACGAGCAATATTGTGCCTCTCTCCTAATTAACCTTGTTAGCCAAGGACTTACAACATCAGTTGGTTGGTCTGAGGGGTCTTTGATCATCTCACTACGCATCCACAGTGGTAGTGGATGCCTGTGTGAAATGAAGTGCATTCTTTGGCATACACTAAGTCCCCATACCCCTCTTTAAAATCCTTTGGGGCATGATGAAGTGTTCTTGTTTAATGTGTGGGAAGCATTTAGCTTAGTGGTAGACAAAATACATGTTAGCTA
Organism: Grammomys surdaster; assembly: GCF_004785775.1. Taxonomy (NCBI): domain Eukaryota; kingdom Metazoa; phylum Chordata; class Mammalia; order Rodentia; family Muridae; genus Grammomys; species Grammomys surdaster. The sequence continues at coordinate 7,001,598 of NW_021604566.1, read as the reverse complement.
TCATTGCTATCATGATGATATTTGAGGTTGAATGTAAAGGTACAGAACCAGGATCTAGGATCCAGAAGAACACTCAGGAGCAACCAGTCTGCAGTGTATTTGGAACCATACTTTGTGACTGACCCTTTGAAGAACATCCCCAGTAGAGACTTAAATTCTAGATTCTTTCGACATTGACTGAGTCTGCCAATATAACTTACTCTCCAGCCCCAACAAAGGGCAAAACACAAAAAGGAACTTGTTTCTCCCACAGAGTGGATGCTCCAGTAGCTTGGGAGTGAGTTGCAGTGATTTGGCAATTAACATTTTTTTCTTAATCTTGCTTTTATAGTTAATTTATGAAGCATGAAAGCAGTTTGCCAGGTGATTAGACTTCAAGAACACAATAGCTCTGAGGTGAGAGTGCCTTTAATGAGTACGGGTGAATGAAATTGTTCATTCTGTCAAAAATACCTAACTGTGAATCTCAGCTTTAATTGTTAAGTTATTAAGTTAAACATTGAAATTATCTCTGGGTGTGGCTTTTGAATCAGTCAGTAACAACAAATCGAACTCAGTCGACCTTCATTTTCATAGTAAGAAACAACCAGTTTTTATATCTTCTTAGCTAAAAATATGATCCTGTCTTAAAGTCTGAACTAATGTCACTGTCAGAAAAACCCTGGTGAGGCTCTCTGGTGCCATGTGTCTAGGACCTTTAGCTAAAAATTGGCACTTGTCAGGGCATTGAGCACCAGGACGGTTGGCATTGTCAGTCAACTATGATAGAGTACCCAGGGAACGTTAACTATGATAGAGTACCCAGGGAGCGTTAACTATGATAGAGTACCCAGGGAGCACTAACTATGATAGAGTACC
>NW_021604566.1:7000546-7000730 GCF_004785775.1 Grammomys surdaster | reverse complement strand
CTATGATAGAGTACCCAGGGAGCACTAACTATGATAGAGTACCCAGGGAGCACTAACTATGATAGAGTACCCAGGGAGCACTAACTATGATAGAGTACCCAGGGAGCACTAACTATGATAGAGTACCCAGGGAGCGTTAACTATGATAGAGTACCCAGGGAGCACTAACTATGATAGAGTACCC
>NW_021604566.1:6990351-7000536 GCF_004785775.1 Grammomys surdaster | reverse complement strand
GATAGAGTACCCAGGGAGCACTAACTATGATAGAGTACCCAGGGAGCGTTAACTATGATAGGGTACCCAGGGAGCGTTAACTATGATAGTGTACCCAGGGAGTGTTAACTATGATAGAGTACCCAGGGAGCACTAACTATGATAGAGTACCCAGGGAGCGTTAACTATGATAGAGTACCCAGGGAGCACTAACTATGATAGAGTACCCAGGGAGCGTTAACTATGATAGAGTACCCAGGGAGCGTTAACTATGATAGGGTACCCAGGGAGCATTAACCTACTGTAGGTTGGCTGAAGTAGAAGACACACTTTTAATGCAGGTGGCATGACTCCATGTGCTGAGGCCCTGAACCACATGAAAAACCACAGGTTAGCTGAATAGCAGCATTCATCTCTGCCTCTGTACTGTTCTGGCTACAACTTCTGCACAACATAGACTGTACCTTCAAACTGTGAGTCAAAGGAAACACTTTCTTCCCTAAGGGACTTTTGTCGGTGTTCTGTCACAACATCCATGGCAACTCAAGAAACTAAAACATTAAGTTACATGAGTTTCATAGTAGTGATCCGGGTTCAAAAGAGCCAAAACTGAGGATAAGAGAATAGAAAATCTGCGTTTTTGTGTCCTCTTGAGAGAGGTCTTGCAGCCTAGACACACACTACATCTCCTTTGCTCTGTGAACCCTCAGCCACAGCCACCTGCTTTATAGGAACCACCGTACTCAGGGAAGCTCCTGTGAACCCACCTCTTTTTTCTTTAATTATTTTTTTAATCTTAAAAATGTTTTTAATTGAAATAGGATTACACCATTCCTCCACTTTTCCTCCTTATAGTTCATTCCAATTACCCTCCCTCTAACCATTCCCATATCACCCCTTAAATAGCCTCTTTTTCTTTGATTATACTTGTTACACACACACACACACACACACACACACACCACGTGCATGCACAATCTATCTCTATCTCTATCTATCTATCTATCTATCTATCTATCTATCTATCCATCTATCTATCTCTTCTGAGTCTGTTTCTGTTGTTTGTGTGTATATGGTTACACTGCTATGGTTGTTGAAATGGGAGTGACAACGATTTATTTTTATTTTTCAAACAACAAACAAACAAAAATACACCAAACAGCAGCAACAACAAAAGTAACATTGCATTTAAATGACACTGGAAGGACATTTTGGTCACAGGATGGGTTCTGTCAGACAGAAATACCTTTCTTCTTTGAAGTAAGTCTGATGTAGCAATGGGTCTCAGACAGCACAGGGCATAGAACTTATCATTAAGATTTCTTCTTTTGGCCAATGAAGCCATCCGTCATATGAAAGACTCCCAGGTAATCAGCTAAAAGTATTCCTGTCTTGATGGGCAAGAAGCTAAAAAGAACACAAGAGTAAACATCTTGGTTATCATCTGTGAAAATACCTGTGCTAGGTGAGCTGAAGACTGTCTGTTTTGCAGAGGAGTTGCATGTTCAAACACTCATCATGGAGGTTTGAGCCCAGAAGTTTCCTCCTCTGTTTACACCATTCAGTTCACTTGTTTTGATCTACAAAACATCAAGTACTGTGTGTGTTCTAAAGCATCTACTTTTAGAGAGTACTATAATTGTCAGCACATGTTTGCAGTAGATGAGATTTGGTTGAAAACTTGGCTCCAGCACTTTCAATGCCAGATAAGGCAACTTATCAGCTTCTAGGCCTTTATGTCCTCAGGTAACAGCTGAGGACATCCTTCTTCCTAAGACTACTGTGAGGATGAGATGCAACAGGTCCTCCTGCTGTTGGCTACCTGACCTAAGATGTTTATCTCTTCCATCCCCATCTGTGCCTGGGAAGACTCATAGAGGACCCTGACCACCACCCCACACTGCTGACTTTGAGACTAACATTGCAGACTGAGTAAAGTGACAAGCAGATCTAGAAAACTGAAGATTTTTTTCCCCTAGGGGTGGGGTGAGGCATCAGGGTGCTGTGTTTCCTCCCCAGCTTTAGCACTGATAAATTGTTAACATATTGGAGAGTTTTCCATCAGTGTTTAAATCTCCACTTGTTGCTCAGTGTCCAGGCTGTTTTGAGATTCTCCTTTCTGGCTTAATTTTTATGTACAATTCTTAGGACACCCAGGATAGCTTCTTTTGGTAGGGATGGAGGTCTTGAGATAGGATCTCACTGTGTAGCCTAGGATGGCTACAAGCTCCAGCAGTCTTTATGTTCCAACCTCCCTAATGCTAGGATCACACCCTGACCGCCTACCCGACTTCTCCATTTCCTTTTGTTTTCTCACCTTACATCTACTCCCAAGAAGACAATTCCTATCATCAGAGGGTTTTCCCAGATCCTTGAATGGGAATGGTGAATGACTCACACATGGCTCTCTACATGTTGTCTGAAGGACTGTTTGATGTCATTTCTTTCATTGAGCCTGTTTGCTTTTCCTCTGCTTCTCCAGAATGATCTAATGCTTTCCCAAAACATGGCCTAGAATGGGTATGCCATTAAAGAAATATAATTTCCATAATTATTCAGAGTAAAAAAAAATGAAGCTTCATGTTTTTAAAGTTGGGTTTGTCATAGCACAATCTGCTACTATGCAAGAAATAACGCACAGTGCTGTGGAAAATCTGTATGCACTGCTAAACATGGCCAAAAATTTGTGGACAAGAAAACTGAGGCCAGGAGAACACTGGACATGTAAGAATTACAGGCTTGATAAAGAGCAGGTCATAACCCTGGGTTTCAAATTGCTACTTAAAGACTCTTTGGGCTGCCTTCCACAGCCCCTGTGAGCCACAGGGGTCCCTTCTGTGGTAGAAGAAGTAGGGAAACAGGAAGAAGGACTCCTGTTTCATTGCATAAAGGAGATAAAATTAACTAATGGTAAAGATATGACTGTAGCTGTCGACCATATGACTTGAAAAATAATGCCTATATTCAAACAGCTGAAGAACCATCACTGTCATAGGGAGTAGAAGTGTGCACAGAATTGGTGGGCCAAGACAAAAGCAACAAGACAGAGGAAAGACTCATTCAATTCAACAGAAAGTGGTGGCTGGTCATAGAGTGTGCTTCTTGTAAAGGTGGAGACCCTATGAGGGGAAGTACATACACAAGGAGCAACATTGAAACTGAATTGAGAGACTAGGATGAACAGTGGACTTGGCCATTCAATAGAAGCCTGCACCCAGGCCACTGTGCCCAAGCTGCTACTGGTGAATTTCAGAGATGAGGTTCAGTTTGGACATAGGGGTGGGGTTAGGGACGATTCTTCCTTTTCCTTTTTTCCTTCTTTCCTTCCTTCCTTCCTTCCTTCCTTCCTTCCTTCCTTCCTCCCTTCATTCCTCCCTTTCTTCCTCACACCCTTCCTTTTCTTTCCCTCAGTTCTTCTTTTCCTTTTTCTTTCTTTTCTTCTTTCTTCCTTCCATCTTTCATTTCTTTCTCTTCTCCTCCCTCCACTTCCTTCCTTCTTTCATTATACTCTTTCCTTCCATTCCTCCATTTTTTTCTTTCCATTTTGCTTTCTTTTAACATGGTTTTCTTTCCTGCCCTCCTTCCTTTCTTTATTCCTCCTTCCCTTCCTTCCTTCCATCCTACTTTTTTCCTTCTTCCCTCTATCCTTCCTTCATTCCTTCTCCTCTTTCTTTCTTCCTTCTTTTATTTCCTTCCTCCTTCCCTCCATTTCCTTCTTTCATGTCTTCCTTTTCTTTTCCTTCTTTCCTCTTCCTCTCATGCTCTTCTTTCCTCCACTTTCACCCCTCCCTCCCCTTCCTTCCTTCCTTCCTTCCTTCCTTCCTTCCTTCCTTCCTTTTCCTCCCCTTCTCCTTCCATTCTTGGTTTCCTTTGTGTGTGCGTGTGCGTGCGTGAGTGCGTGCGTGCGTGCGTGCGTGCGTGTGCGTGTGTGTGTGTGTGTGTGTGTGTGTGTGTGTGTGTGTGCAGGACAACCTGTGCATGCCTGGCAATCACTTCACTCTCCACCCATACTCATCCTTATTTTTTTTGTATAGTTTTAAGATTTTTTTCTTCTGGAGTTCTTTAACTACTTTATTGGTAAAAATTATTAGCAATTGCCAGTTTAACCAATGCTTCAGATTCTTAAGGTGTCTAGCTGACTCTCTTGCCCTGTACCTGAGGAAGCATTGATCCAATATCAATGGTCATAGAATCATCTCATAATGTGTGTCAGAACATCTTTACTAAAGCAACCAAACAGCTTTTAAATCTGTCCAGAGTTCATTTTGTAGACCCATTCATTTTTGACAATTATACAATATTAAGATGTCAAAAAGGGTCTCTGAACTTGTGGTGGTGGTGTGGGGCACAGAAACTGTATTAATTTGAGACTGTATCAATAAAGTATCATCGAGATGAAAAAGAGTATGGAGAAGATTTTCCTTAAAAAAGTCCATTAATTTTAACGAGTACTTGCTGACCAGCTTTTCCAGGTAGGACCTGGAATAAACTGGTGACTGGCACATGGAGAGACATGGAAACTGATGCCATTACCTTTTTAAGAACATAATGAAGTATAAAAACTTTGGCATATACAAGTATAGCTGCTCCTGCAGAATAGCATCTACTATTTTCTTAACTGCATACTCTGGATCCAGAATTGGTAACAGAGAAGGACACCTAAGGAAGCAAAAAAAAAAAAAAAACAAAAAAACCCTCAAGTTAAATAATAATTTCTTAAGATTAAGGATAAAATTTATAAGGCATTGTTGTTATACACTTATCTCTCTCAATTTCTATATTTACTCATTTATTGTCAAAGTAGTAATAGCACGACTGGAGTGTGGAATAGAAACTCATTGTAAATCAATATATTCATGTTACAGATAATCATACATGTGTAACCTTATTGAACGGTCTAAGTGTGAAGTGAGTCACTTGAAACAAATTGGGCTTTGTTTATAAGACACATAGCTGGGTATTTGTGTCTGTTATGGTGTGAATGTATTTCCCAAATTTACACTTAAACCTAGTCTCCATATGATAGATTTGGATCAGGACTTGAATCTTGGAAAGTAATTAGGTCATGAGCATGGAGCCTTTTTTTGAACAGTATTGGTGCCCTTATGAGAAGAGACACAGCATAGGTCGACTTTTTGTCCTTTCTTTGGCAAGGAAAAAGGAGGGGTCCATTTTCCTTGGCAAACAAAATCTAACTAATAACAAGAAGGGGGCAATGAGCTTCACTGCACCCTGGCTCTTGAACTTACAGCCTGAAGTGGGTAATACCTTTCTGTGGTTAATCTTCAGGTAGTAATATTTAAGGAATCCTGTGATTAATCAAAATATGTAGTTTTCTTTCAAGGAATCTGGGAACTGTTCAATGATTTCTAGTTTTCTTGGAGTCAGGGAAGGGGTCTGAATGGTGTTGGATGACAGAAAGGGACTATAGCCAAGACGGGAAACAGAGAAGCAGATTTGGGGCCACAGGATGGGTGCGAATTGGGCATGGTAATCATTATCAATCAAGTCTGTAAATACACATGTATCAGGGACAATTCTGAAACTACTTGTGTATCGGAAAATATTTTAGAAAGAGATGCAAGCAACTTAAAGAAAAGAACAAAATTGGATGGGCAGAGAATCAATTTGAATGTTTTTAAAATCAAAAGATATACTTACTTAGTAGTGCAACCTTCAAACATTCCAGTTTTTATAAAGAATGGACACACAATTGTAGTCTTGATCCCCTTTTGTTTTTCAGCAAGTGTTTCAATAAACATAGATTCTGCAAATCCAAGGGCTGCAAATTTACTTGCACAATAGTCTGGAAGAGATAGAGAGAGAGAGAGAGTGAAAGAGAGAGAGTGAAAGAGAGAGAGAGAGAGAGAGAGAGAGAGAGAGAGAGAGAGAGAGAGAGGGCTAGAGAGCGCTAGAGTGTACAGGTCTGCCTGGTCTCCTTGTGTCCTATGTCATGGATGACTCATAGATTGTGTTCTTTATGATTTGAAGATTAATGACAACTGTACACTGAGCAAGTTTCCTGGCTCCATCTTTCTAAAAGTTCAGATAATCATTAGTATCAGTTTTTAGCAGTTACATTGAGCTGGCTAGTTTTAAGTCAATTCGACACAGAATTATTGAGAAAATACCTTTAAATACCAATGGAGTGTTACTTCTAAAATTTATAATGATAGTCATTATAATTAGGAAAATGTTTAAAGACACTTGCAAGGTATTTGCCATAATTCTAACACCTCTCTGGATGTTTTAACTTTTCAAAATGAGATAATGAATTTAAAGAATGCTCCTCTGCCGAGCTTTGATGGTGCAGATAGTGCTAATAAAATTATCCATGGATTGAGGTCAGTATTTCCATTTTGGTTAAGCTTCAAGAATGACATATATAGCTTGATCATGCTAGCCCTTTTTGTCCTGGGCATATTTTTATTTCTGCCCATCATGTGAAAGCTTGTCTTTAACAACACCAACATGTTGGCAGCCAAAGTACATGACTTTAAACTGAAACTGGACCCCCAGACAGAGTTATTAATTTAACAGGCTGGCAAGCGAAGGACAGGAAAGATTTTGCACGGATTTTTGCCTTACCAACACAGAAGTGTATTGCTTTTGATAATGCATATTCTATGATGAGTAAGGAAGGCATTCTTGCCAGACATGCTCAGTCTTGTTTATGAACTAAATAAGGGGGAGATGTGGAGAGCTTTTAGGGGTGCTTGGCAGGAATCTGACACTGGCCAAGGACAAGGAAATGGGCTTCAGGCAGAAATATGACATTAGGCTAGAACAAAGAAGTAATTTCAAGAATATAAATCTTAGGCTAGAACAAAGAAGTAGGCTTCAGGCATGAAAAATGACTTTGGGTAAGGACAGGGAAGTAGGCTCAGATATTTTGGTCATCCTGATAAACCCTTAGAAATAGTGATCATGGGCGTAATCATGGGACTTTGTTTATTGCCTTGCTTGTTTTTTGACTATTTATGTTTATTGTCCTGCTTGTTCTTTGACTATTTGCATCTATTGTATTGCTAGTTCCTCAACCTAGAACTGACCTTAATACTTGCATGTAATTAAAATAGTATAAAAGTAAAAAGGAGGAGGAATTTATGGGGGGATGGGGAAAGGGAATAACATCTGAGATGTAGATAAATAAAATATCCAATAAAAAAATTGAAAAAAAAAAGATATGGCTGCAGACTAGTCTGTAGAGTATTTTCTTAATTAGGGATGTGGGAGGGCCCATCCCATTGTGGGTGGTGCCATTCCTGGGCTGGTGGTCCTGGGTTTTATAAGTCAGCAGGATGCACAATCCAGTGAGGAGCACCCCTCCATGTCCTCTGCACCATCTCTTGCCTCCAGGTTCCTGCCCTGTTTGAGTTCTTGCCCTGACTTCCTTCCATGATAAATAATGATGAGGAAGCATAAGATGAGCAAAATCTTTCCTCTCAAGTGACTTTGGTCATGGTGTTTCATCAAAGCAATAGTAATCTTAACTAAGTCAACTATATTTTAAAATATGGAATGTACATTGTTTTTTTATGCTATAATGAGAAGGCATTTTTAACAGATTACAGAATGATATAAAATGTAACTTTTATATGCTCTGGGAAACAAAAAATGTTATGTGATTTGCTTTAGTGTGATCTAGAACCAGATGCGTATATTTCTGAGGTCTGTTTGTATTATAAAACGTTTACATGGCATGACGTTAAGGTCATTTATAATAGTAACAGCAACCGAGGATGTGGCAATCATTTCAAAAGTTCTTTGTATGAGGAGGAGTATGTAGTGAGTAGCATGGGCCATGGGCCACTGGAATAATATGCTAATAAACAACTGGACTATGAGATGGGAAAGGCTGCTATGTGCTCCTCTAGACCATATAGTTTTACTTCTAAGTCAAATCTTTGTTGAGCTGGTGTCAACTGTTACATAGGACATAGGATGGTCAGGCCTTATTTCAAATAAATTAACCCCATGAAGTATAAACTCATACAATAATATGTAAAATAGCAAGTTATATGAGGATGTAGGCAAGAAAGATCAGTGTGGTTTGTGGTACTCAGAAGTAAATGTTCTTCCAATCATAAGTCTCAGATTGTCAGTATAATGAAAATTAAATAATTCAATGATTTAAAATTGTCATACTGACATTACCTGTACTTATGTGCGAAATTATTAGGAGTTTCTTTAAAAGCTTTGGCGTTTGTCCTACTTAGGATTTTACTGCTGTCAACAGACACCATGACCAAGGCAACTCTTGTAAGGACAATATTTAATTGGGGCCGGCTTACAGATTCAGAGGTTCAGTCCATTATCATCAAGGTGGGAGCTGAGAGTTCTACATCTTCATCTGAAGGCTGCTAGAAGACTGGCTTCCAGGTAGGGTGAGGATCTTAAAGCCCATGCCCACAGTGACATACCTACTCTAAAATGTCCACACTTCCTAATGGTGGCATTCCCTGGACCAATCATAAACAAACCGTTACTGCATTACTGGGAGATAGTAGAACCATTAGAAGGAGGGGCCGAGTGGAAGGAAGTTAGTAGGCAACTGGGAGTATGCCAAGGAGGAGAGACTGAGACTGGATCCTTCCTACAGCCATCTTTATTTCTCAACTGCCATAGGGTAAGCTGATTTCCTCTGTCACATGCTCCTATGTGATATATTGCTTTACTTTCACCCAAAAGCAACAAGGCCACAGAACCATGAAGAAAAACCCTTAAAACCGTGAGACAAATAAACGTATCCTTCTTTCAAGTTGATTATCTCAGTAGTAGTGGGGAGCTACACTACTGGTCTCGTGAAGTGGGGCTGACTGTGGAAACTTCATGGTGTGACTTAGAAACTGTTGGAAGGATTTTGTCACAGACTCCAAAGCAGCAGAGCCAAAGACTGAAAATTCTTCAACTGTGAGCCAAGTAAGTCCTTCTTATTTTGCCACGGTGGTGGGATCTGATATACCCAGTCATGTTAGCCAGATTCTGCAGATGGCAGGAAGCAATTGATGCTGTTTCTGTGATGTATAGACTACAGTGACCAATTTCAACTCAGTCTTCTATTTTGAGAGAAGAACAAAGGACTTCTTATACCTTACTTCGCTTGAAAATGTAGAGGGAAAGTGACATTTTTGTCCATGCTGTGCATTCTGTTTTAAGTCACATTTACTTTAAAAGAATGCCTGGGGGGCTGGAGAGATGGCTTGGTGGTTAAGAGCACTGACTGCTCTTCCAGATATCCTGAGTTCAACTCCCAGCAACCACATGGTGGCTCACAGGCATCTGTAATAGGATCTGGTGCTCTCTTCTGGTGCATCTGAAGAGAGAAACTGTGTACTCACATACATAAAACAAATTGAGAGAGGGAGAGGGAGAAGGAGGGGGAAGATGCCTGAATTCTGTGAATGAAAATGTCTTAAGAAGGAATAGTAACTAGGTAGATTAATGCTTTCCTTTGCATCCCTTTCCAAAGTGGCATGTATACTCTGTTGTGAAGCAGCCACTATGAGTGACAAAAGCCGGGTTGGAAGCGTCAGATGTGTCCCTGTCAGGCCTCAGGGATGCAACACCAGGCAAGAGGGTACAGAGAGAAGAGGAAATGCTTCTAGCCTATTCTGAGTCACCTGGCAAAGTGCTTCTTATGGAGTCATTGATCTCTGACATCCTGATAAGCAGACAGAACTCAGAACTTGCACAATCTGCCTTCTCAACAGAGTCTTAGTAAGTGGCTATGATACAGAAGCAAAGACCACACTGTGGGAAATATAGAAGGCTTTGACTTGCTTCTCAGCTGTTGGTGTGGGATTCTTACATCTAAAGATGTATTCTGTGAGAAAGAGGATGAACAGTAGTTATGAATAACCATGCATGCTTTCAGACCCATGAGAAAGGGAACAGTGTGGGTCTCAGGCTGTATGAAATAGTGCCATTTTGGTAACAGGTAGTTCCAAGAACCTTAATCATATAACTGAGACACAGGAAACTAGGACTTATTTTGTTATTTACTCAAAATCTGTAGAAGTGTGTCATCAACAATCTTTTTGGGCTCAGAGGTGCATGCTTACAATCTCAGCACTTAGGAAACCAAGACAGAAGACTGAGTTACAGGCCACCTTCGTCTTAAAAGTTTAACCCTGTTTCAACAAGCCAAACCAAACCAAACCAAACCAAACCAAACCAAACCAAACCAAACCAAACCAAACCAAA
>NW_021604566.1:6985454-6990341 GCF_004785775.1 Grammomys surdaster | reverse complement strand
AACCAAACCAAACCAAACCAAACCAAACCAAACCAAACCAAACCAAATCGAATCAAACCAAATCGAATCAAACCGAACCGAACCACCAGAACAGGAAAAACTTCAAAATAATCTCGCCTGTCCATCCATTTGTTGGTGAGTGCCAGTGACCTGCACATGGTGTGTGAGGCAGACTCCTGGAGTGACATTATTAAGCAGTTCAAAGTTGTCAAGAATTCTATTACCTGACAGCCCATTTACTCCAATTAATCCAGCTGAACTCGAAATGCAAACCAAATGGCCGTGGTTGTTAGCAATCATGGCAGGCAGGAAGGCTTTATACATCTAAGAAGGCCAAAATAAAACAAAAAAAGCTTTTAATACCCAGTAGCACATTACACAGTTTCCTCAGTTATGTAAGTGGCTACTGTGCTTAAAACTAATTTTAAGCTAATGAAATTACCTAAAAATATTGGACATAAGAACGTAAGCACACATTAAAGAATATTTTATATTGTCAAACAATCATCTTCCCATAAATTGTCAATAATATTAAAAACAGTTTGTGTGTATATGTATATATCAGTAAGATCACAATGTGGTACAGGAAAGTTTTAGTTGCAACACCCACAATCCAAAAACACATGAGTACTTATGGACATCATTGGTTAGATGCATATTGTGTTTCCTTCCTTGGCTTAAAAACAGATTTGAGCACAGTTCACAAGACACCCTGCTTCCATTAAGAAAGAACTGTGTTTGAAAGCAATTTCTGCTTCTTTGAATGATGGTCTTTTAATGCCAGTTTATAAAATTAAGTATGCTTATGAGGTAGTGGGTCCTTAGGCTGTGTCTCAGTCATGCGAGTCATGCAGAACATCTTTACTCTTTTTTTTAAACTGGAAACCTGGAGAAAAATGGTACAGGAAGAACAATGAACTTCTGAGGAGGATGTCTTGGGCAACAAGCAGACATTTACCCAGGAGTCAGACAAAGTGGCTAAGAAAATGGGTTCCAGGCTGTAGAAACAAGTCATTGAATAAGTGTTTGCTATCTCTCTCTCTCTCTCTCTACACACACACACACACACACACACACACACACACACACACACTACCACCACCACCACCACCAAAAGCTAACAGCTATAATAAAAGAAACAAAAAGGAGCCTCTTACAAAGGCCCTGCCTCTTCACTCAACTGCTTTGTGATGTTTCAGAGAGGTAGAAAATCAAAATGAAGAAGACAGAGAGCATCTAAAGAAGGAACCTGTGTTCAGGGTCCAGTGACCCCTCTGTGACTCTGTGACTCTGCTGTGAAAGTTGAAGCCCAGTGGTCAGGTAGTTATTTGAGCCTCTGGCAATTAAGTCACATATCCTACATTGGGTCACACACAGGGTTTCAAAGATATGACCCACCCAGAAATAGTGAAGAGACAATACAGGAGGGGATGCTAGGGGCCAGGGAAACAATAATATTTAAGGGATAACTAGCAGAGGAAGGGAAAGGAGAGTAGGGCAAAATACAGAGAGGACAGACATGAGTGCCACAGGAGGAGACACCTAAGGGGACTAACATATTACATATAGTGATAAAAGTAAACTCATGAAACACACTCACACGCACAAAGATGCACATATGCACAAATGGATGCACACACACACACATATATATTGTACATTTGGGACAAGAGAAGTAGTTCCAGTAGAATAGAGAAGTTACTAACTTCTGGGTCTTTCCAGTTTTCTCCTGAAGATCATGCAGGACACCAAGAACACCAGCAGCACCATTGTTCCCTAGCAAAAGTGAAGATAGGAAACAAAAACCCAAATGTATCTTAAAGCTTCTGACAGAGAGCTAGAAAAAGTGTGAGAAGTCTGGAGGGGGGCCTGAAATCTTCTCCAAGTCCTCTGAAGAGAGAGCCTTGTTTAGGGAGGCTGAGCTATACACAGCACTGAAACCAACTGGATAGCAAATGGAGAGGCAGGAAGGGGCCACAGGAAGAGGAGCAGAGTGTAGATGTGGGAAAAGGCTGGTCAGCAAGGCCAAAAAATGATAATCTCTGAGCCGGGGAGAAGCCCTGTGAAAGTCAGGAATAAGCCGCTCAGTGATGGTGACATGTGGGATATGATGGTGATCTATGCTGTCTCCAGGTAGGTACCAAGTTAACTCTTAGTTTGTCCAGGACATACCTGAATAATGTCCCTTTTTCTTCCAAAAGCGTCCTTGTGCAGGCAGATTATAAATTATCCATAGTCATGTCAAAATAAATTCACTCACTACCTATTCTCAAACAAACAAACAAACAAACAAACAAACCAACCAACCCATCGTAAGTTTGACAGTCCTTTGAAAACACTTCCCTAAATTGCTACATAGTCATTTCTTGTTTTTTTTTTTTCTTTTTCTTTGTTGTTGTTAAGAAAGGATAATGCCTAGGACCTCCTATCCATGGCCAACTTCATGGATGCTCAAATCCCTACACAAAATAGTGAAGCATTTGCATATCACCACACACATTCTTGGTATACTTTAAATCACCTCTAGATATAATACCTAAGAGAGTGTAAAGGTGGATAAATAGTTGTTAGAGTGTATTACTTAAGGCTGATAACAAGCAAAGTCTGCACATATTTGGCACAGACACAGTACGAGTGGTTAGATCTGTAGATGTGAAACTGGCAGATGTGGAAGCTGATTATGTATGCAAGATATATGGGCTAGCCTCAGGCATTTGCTGGTGGTCAATGAATTGTAGCCCAATGACAAGGACAGTTGTGATTTTGAATGACAGCCCCATCACTGGCAGAGCTTCTGGGAGCTTCAAGGCCAAGTTGAATCATCAGAGGTGAAGGGGAAGGGTGGGAGGAGGGGCCATGTGCTGGAGGGGGAAGAGGGAAGCTGCCATCAGGAAGTAAACTGAACAAATAAGTTAATGGATATAAAGAGAACAACTGAGTGGACAAACCCCAAATTAAGATGTTAAACTGGGATGTAGCTCAGTGGTTCAACACTTAGACAGTCTGTGTAAGGACCTGTGTTGATGCCTAATTTTACCTCCATGATTAAGAAGCATGTATTTTATTTAGAGATTGATAATATTGTTAAAGAGCAAGAGAAAAATACTTTAGAATGCCAGAGTAAGTTCACATTTAGAATAAGAATAAAAAAAAGAATCACCCATAAATGTGCTTTGAAATTGACATCAAAAGACTTTTCCATGAGATCATCTGGGCAGTCGAGGAACTTTCTGCCTGTTACAATGCCAGCATTGTTGATGAGGATAGAGACATCACCAACTTCTTTCTTAACCTGGATTGGATAAGAAGAGTGCCATCATCAAACTAGTAATTCTGTATGTGATCTCTTTCCGAATAGCTATAGATTCTTGATCCTTACTTCAGGCTGGACTTATGTGCTCTTTGCAGAGTCCTCACTGCACTAGATTGCTAAGCTCAATGCTCTACACTTCATTCTCCTCTCTCTCCAGTACAGGGGTTAGTGTTGGAAGGCCACGTTCCTTCTCTACTCAAACCCATCTTACTGTAGCCTATGCTTCGTAACCTTGTTTTAGGTTTTGCATTGGTAACATATATTTCAGTCAAGTGACAGGTATAAGAACAGCTTTATCATAACCAAACAGCATATAGACCCCATCCTGGCATACAGAGAGATAGGGAGAACGCAGGAGCCAATGGGAAGAAAGGTAATATAGACTTTAAACACAAGGCAGATTAGAATCTGCCTGTCTTATTTTCCTCAACAGACGAGTTTTCTTCTCTCTACCTCAAAATTTTAGGAACAAGGTCCGTGAGTCATGTTTGTTGTTGAAATGCCAGCTTGAAAAGGCATCTGATCACTGTTACTTTAGAACTAAGGGCTCTGGATGACACAGTGGTCCCTTTGCCTCTAACAAGCCTTCAGTTAGTCACCTTGGCTTCTAGTGGGCACGAGCCTTTCCAGGATGATAACAAGGCTGGTACTGTCCCTCTGTTCTCCTTTGTGTTCTGAATTCCATCAGTGAAATTTAGCTTATATAGGATCAGTAACATACTCACACCATTTAGAAAGGACCACCCATAGTAGTTATCATGTGTTTATAAATGAGGCCCACAACAGTTCCTCTTCTATCTTTAGCTATTAGTGTGTGTGCTTGTATGTGCATGTCTGTGTGTATGTGTGTGTGTACTCATGTTCGTTTGTGTATGTATGTATGAGTATGTGCATGTATGTGGATGTATGTTCATGTGGTTGGTGGTGTATGTGTGTGCATACATGTATGTGCTTGTGTGTGTGTACGTGTTGGTGCACCTGAAAGAACGCATAGTGTAAAGTTCATCACAGTAGCACAGAATGGTATTGGTGAGGACATATCACCATGGAAAATGGAAACTGCTGTTGTAGAAGGCTTGAGTTCAGATCAGGTGACATGACTGTGTCAGGTTTCACATAAAACACTGGAAAAAAATCTAAATACGTGTCTGCTTTGAAAAGAGGCTAGTAGTTCATCAAATTCAACTTGATTAGCAAGGAGAGTAGCAATAGGAGTAAAAACCAGATTGCCCAGCAAAGGGGCAAATGTCAACAATTTCAGAGATTTGGGATAGAAACAAGAACCTGCTGGAAGGCCCTGGGCTGTCAAGCATGCTACAGTCTTATGCTAAAACTCTAGGATGGCCAATGTAAATTTCCCAACAGCTCAGGTTTCCCATTCCCTACCTATTAGAGGTCGCAGGCAACAAGAAAGATCTGCTTTTGCTAATTACTAGGTGGTCCATGATTTTGGAAATCATCGAGAGTTAGTAACCAATTTTAGGAAAATTGTTGATGCTACAAATTAAATTCAAGAGAATATCCTTTCTTCCTTCCTTCCTTCCTTCCTTCCTTCCTTCCTTCCTTCCTTCCTT
>NW_021604566.1:6971860-6985444 GCF_004785775.1 Grammomys surdaster | reverse complement strand
CTTCCTTCCTTCCTTCCTTCCTTCCTTCCTTCCTTCCTTCCTTCCTTCTTCCTTCCTTCCTTTAATTTGAGAAGAAGCTGTTCAAGGCATAGATATGATAATCTAAAAGATTGTCACTAAATACATAACTAGGATTTTTGAATATTACATCAGGATAAATGAAAACTCCATAGCCCCAGTTTGTTCATATCCTATTGTTCAAAATAACTTGTCACCTAGATGGACCACAAAGCAGCACTGGACTTTCTAAACTCATGGCTAAGCTATCATGCTGGGATACAAGCTCTTAAAGTCACTCAAGACTAGATGAGAGAAAACTCTAAGTACCACTTCAAAAATTTTCTCCCTGGTCATTCTCCTGGGGGACATGCCTTTAAAATCCTGATAGTTTCTTTCTATCTATAACAAGAAGGGGAATGGCAAATTTATAAGTAGAATTGTTTCCCCTAAATGCAAAAGAGCACATTGCCAATATTCTTCAAGACCATAAAGTGATAAAAAATGAACAAGTTAGGAATATGGCAGGGCAGACCATGTCACAGTCAACTATCTGGGACAGACATGGGTCCCAATTCAAGAGATAGGGAAGTAATTATTTATAGAACACTGTATTAATTTGCCATGATGGTAAACGAATTCAGTGACTGAGTATGGACTCATGATTGCTGAGCCTGGATAGAGAGGTTGTTTGTAGTTAGTGAAAGTCAGTACGTTAACCAGCATGCTTCATAGGTAAACAGATGCTGCTGGCCATTTGCCCCACTTGGGATGCAGTCCCAGACTTTGCCTGGGTGGGCTTATCAGGTTTGGACCTTCAGACTGTATCAGGCAGTCTATAATCAGAATTAATGGTAAAAAAAAACAATAACAAAAAGATGGGAAGTAGAAAGGCTGTTGGAACAAGCAGTCTTGGTTCCTCCCTTTTCAGTAAATTGGGCAATTCTCTAGTTGGCCCAAGAGAGTATAGAGTGTGGTGCATGCATCCCAGTGTATGCATAAGGAAAGAGAAGTCCTTATGAGGGGCAAGACTTGATGAGCTAACAGCCAGTCTGCCAATATACTGGAGTTTCCTCTAAAAGTCGGTCTATGTTATTGCCAAAGAAGTATTTAAAGCGGTGATTTTCAACCTTCCTAATGCTGCGACTCTTTAATACAGTTCCTCAGGTTGTGGTAACTCTGAACCATAGCATGATTTTGTTGCCACTTTCCTAACTGTAATTTTGCTACTGTAATGAATTATAATGTAAACATCTGATAAGCAGTATAACTGATATTCTACCTCTATGAAAGGGTTGTTTAACTTCAAAGGAGTTGTGACCCACGGGTTGAGAACTACTGATTTAGAGGATCTGGGTGTGAACTAATTCAGTGATGATGCAAGTGCTTAGGAAGCACCAAGGCAGTGGGTTCGAGCTCTACTACCACCAAAACCAAATAACTGATCTCAGGATGAGTGCTCTTATTTTTCCATCATTGTCTGTGAAAAACACATGTTCAAATGGAAGACATGGTGGTAGAGGGGCTATAGCCCATGATCTAACTGCAACTAAACAGGGTGCACATATATTGTGTGGTCTTGGGCAAAGTTTTTGACATCTGTGTCTCACCCATCAAAGAAGGATGCTTTAACCTCTTGCTCTTTCTTCCACTGGGCTGGTACAGTTAGCATGAGGTGGAGGTGAGATCCAAAGCACAGGGTACTACCCAGGAATCCAGAAACTCGAGTCCAGGCCATTCCTTTGCTAACTGTCAGCTCTATTGCTGAAGGAAACTACATGCCCACACAGATTCACTGTTCTATTTTCAAAGGAGAATAATAATTTACCTTATGGTGCTATGATATGCTATATACAGGGTATTTTGCAAAACATTTTGAGTACAAAAAGAATGAAAAATTCAAAATTCCCGTTTCCAACAGGTTATCTGTAAAGTAGAGGTATATTGAAGACAAGTGGAAAGCATTAAGACAGATAGGCCAATGACTAAAATGGGTGCATGCCAAAGTAATTGCATAGGATTCTCACTACCCACAAAACCAACAAGACTCCCTTGCTGTACCTGGTCAGCCACTCTGTACACTTCTTCCCTCTGGCTGCAGTCACAGGTGTAGGCATGCACTCTGGTGGCTCCTGCTTCACGAGCTATCTGACAAGTCTCCTCGTTTGTTTCCTTATTCACGTCCCAGAGAACGAGCACTGATCCCAGGCGGGCAAACTGCAATGCTAAGAGTCTTCCGAGTCCACTCCCAGCACCTGTTATGAGCACTATCTCACCAGCAACGTTTTTCCGTGGCTTTGAGATGACATGAAAAAGTAGGGCCTCCAAAAGACTCAACAGAGATTTTCCTAAGAAAACAAGGAAGTCCTTCACTGATTCCACGTTGCAAGACATGTTCTGGCCAACACCTTAAAGCAAGAGAGAGTTTGCTTAGTTCTCCTTTTCTGAAGGAAAATACTGAGGATGTGATAGAGATGCTCTTTCTGGATGCTGACACTAAACTCAGGAGCGGGCAGGAACCACAGCGATGTAGGATATCTGGTACTTAGTCTACACAAGAGCCTCAAGTTCCACTCAGATCTGCATGCCAGCTATGTGTCACACATAACAACGTTTGTTAATTGGCAGCTGGAATCACCTTACCCAAGAGTATGCCAAGGGCTGTGCCTGTATTTCTCTCTAGTTAACTTTTGCCTTACTATGACTCATGATGCAAAGCTCAACCATGCTGTCACATCATGATGTTTATAATATAACTCTTAGAGCGTTATGTTTTTGTCTCCTTTTAGGTTTCTTTTTTCTCATTTGCACTACAATTCTTTCATTTAGCGATGCTATCTAAGATTTGAAGGCTAGGGATTTAGTTCCGTGTAAGAGTGCTTGCTAGAATGTATGAAGCCCTGGCTTCTTACTGATCCCCAACATTATGGCAAAGAGATTTGAGACAAAAGGGGGAATGGTAAAATCCTATCTGCATAAAGCATTAGGAGAGAACTAACTTGTTTTCCATCAACACTTTACTTTTTCTCCTCCAGTTGACTTTACATCAACACCCTAACTCCTTTTACTAGGCTGAGGGCCCTCACTCAATCAGTTTTCCTTTACTTATTAGATTTGGTGAGACAGTCTTGGTTGCCTTCTCTGCCTCTGTAAAACTTTGTGCAGTCTCCAATGTCCTTCTGGACCTTATCTACTGTTTACCAGGCTTGTGCCTTAGGGCAAGTTCTGTACCTGAGATGAGAATGTTCTGGCTCACAGAAAGTGTCTCACAGTTGTTACCAGTTTTGGTTTGGATTCACAGTGCAGATCACTAACAAGGCACCAGGTTTTTGTGAAAAGGTAAAGGGAGTTCCTGAGAAGGCTGTTCCATTGAGAGGCTCAGGTGCAGGTATAGGTTTTCAGAGTTCAAAGGTCAGATGGTAGCAGCTCTTTAGTTTGCTGGCTGGCTGAGGATGGGTGGTTTGGTCCACCTTTAGAAGGGTTTAGCACATGAAAGTTGCTAGGGCCTAAACTTGTTTCTGGCTTATTCTACACATAAGACTGACAGATGGAGGGAGTATATATGTGACCTGCTTGCTCAAGGTCACTGTGCTACTAGCATAAGGCTAGGTTGGCTCTATGTCATGCTTATCAATAATCAGCTTCAGTTGTTTCTCTGTGCTCTGGGGCTGGGGCTTGGATCTCATAACCTAAACTGTTGTAGATGAAGAAACAGATAGTCAGCAGATAGTTGATTCATCACAAGCAATAGTGTCATAATAGTACTATGGGTGATCCGGATTGGGGCCTGCAAAGAAGCAAAAGGCAAGGGGTGCTGGGAAGTGACCTTGCCAATAATGATCAACAGGAGTCAGAGACTGAGCAGTAGCTTTTTGGCTCTGAAGGCAGGCTTCTTCTGTTCATCTGGGGCTTTCTGGGGACAGTCACTAAGGTTCACACTCAGATCTGTGGTTTAACATTGGGCTTTACTATACTTTGGATGCAACAACTAGAATCCTCTGCTAACTTTGCTCTGATTCATTCCAGAGCAACTTTTGGATGACCAGGTTTCTGAGGCAATCTGAAATGATGCCTTGGAGACCGACTCTCATTTCAGTATGCAGTCATAAGGTGTGTCCCTGTAGCCCTGTCAGGGTGTATGCTGGATTCTGCAAAAGACAGCAAAGGGATACTCTGGCCACTTCCTACACAGCAGCATCTGTGCCATTAGCTTTCCATTAGAACACACACAACAGGTGACCCAGCAGGGCCACGCTGTCCCCTTTTGGCACAAAATTGTATGGTATCCTACTAGAAGACAGAGCTCTCTGCTCAGTAGTCTCCAGCCATGTGGATAAACGTCAGGATGATGCAAACTGGAACAAGTCCTGGCTTTTCCCTCTCTTGACAGATGTGTCTTAGGTACATAGGAGCATGGTAGCATGTATTAGCTCCATGTCAAGTTTTGAATTTCTTCTGTGTAATTATACATTCAGTGAGGAGAGATGGGTTTAGGATGCTACATCTGTCACTGTCATACTTGGCAACTTTGATCAACAAAAAATTCTTTTGTTGCTAGTGTCTCAGTATTCTCTAAGAGGCTAATGCTCATGCAAATGCTACTTCCCTGGGGGCTGCAGGAGTGAGTAAGCCTCAGCCTGTGCACAGCCATTTTTAGGGAACACAGGGTTGGGGAGAAATGCAGAAGAGCTTGCTGGATTTTAGTCACAATTGCATCTCTCCATCTCCTCCCAGTCTCCAGAAGGTAGCATATTCATGAATTCCTCGCTAGGTCTGTGGCCCATAGGCAGCACACTAACTCTCTGATGATGCCCTGGGCATTCATGGGAACAAATGGATCAATGTTCTCTGGCTATATCCTCGGAAGGTGATTTAATAAGAACAGCGGCAAACAGAAAGTGAATCTATGCCTTCATTTTATCTTAATAACTCGTTTTTAGGAAAATACAAATGTATTCCTTTTCACCAGGCTAAAAACTTGGTATCATCCCCAGCTCAAAAACAGAGCTAGCCGGGCAGTGGTGGCACACGGCTTTAATCCCAGCACTTGGGAGGCAGAGGCAGGCAGAATTTCTGAGTTCGAGGCCAGTCTGGTCTACAGAGTGAGTTCCAGGACAGACAGTGCTGGACAGAGACCCTGTCTCGAAAAACAAAAAAACAAAACAAAACAAAACAAAACAAAACAAAACAAAAAGCAGAGCTAACTAGGCACATAGTAATCCCAGGACACTTGCTTCCAAGATGAGGGTTGCAGAGAGCAGAGTGTGGTGGCAGAGACACTGCCAACCACAGCTTCTACTGAAAGGAGTGAGTTAGAGGATGCAAGGAGGAGGTTGTGAATGTGCTAGCCTGGGCAGAATATAAGAACCAGGGCCACCAGGTAGGAATCCATTCTGCTCTCAAGTGGCCAGCACCCTTGGAGGAACAGACATCTGGGTGTGCCCAGAACACTGTTCCTGTGCACTGCTGGCTCCCCTGCTGGTCCCTGACTGCTGCTAAGGTTCCCCTGGGTTAAACTCTTATGACTGGATCTGGGCACTGGGCGCTGCCACCTCTTTAGGAGCAGCCCCACAATGTGGGATCTCTGCGAGGAGCCACCTCTCTAGGGGGCAGCCCCAGAATGTGGGATCTCTGCAACTTACCTCTCAAACAGTTCCCTCTCTAGCCACCACGGAGAAGCAGGCGTCTTAGGTCTCAGGCACCCAGGTCTCTGGTTAAGCAACAAGGTTCGGATGCTTATCCCTGAGTAGGCTGGGGCCCAAGCCAAGGGCAGGACTGTGATCCCGCCAGGGGGTGGAGCCTAGTTCAGGCACCCTTTCCTGAGGAAGGTAGAAAGGACAGTGGAGACCGGACATGTGCCCCAGTATTGCCCATCCCTTTAAATTTTCCCATGCCAAGGGCTGGATGCAGGATTGTTAAAAGAGAATTTTCGGGTTGAAAAGGACAGAGTTAGCCGCAAGAGATTTCATAACACTAGGTGTGCTTGCAAGCCCAACCAAGGTTTCACAGGGTTTAGGGACCAGGTTGTGCCCCAGATATCTGCAGCTCATGGCACAGATACAAAATTCTACAACAGTGATTCTGTCACATGGAATCCAAAGTCTCAGGTGTCTGAAAGGGACATGAGTGTGATCTTGGGATCTGCCAGGAGGTGGGTGGATGGCGGCCTGGGTGCCTGTGGCTCAGGCAGGTAGCCAAGGGAGAGTTTGTTTTAACAACACAAAGTTGAGAAATCAAAATAGAGTAAGTGTCAACAGTGCACTATAACCTGTTTCTTCAATATCACTTGTGTACAACCCCCCCCCCCCAACAAGACATTGCTATAATAAAACAGCCAAGAAAGCAATCAAAGTTTGTAAAACTAGTGAGTAATTTCATGTGTGTCGACACCAAAATGCTTATGATGGGTAGGGTTTCGTGGGTGGCACCACACTGAACAGGAAATACCGGGAGCAATAATCAGCTCAGCTCTGGATGTGCATTTCTCTAGATGGTTTGGTTAAAGTCAAGGTTTTCAAGGCTATGGAAAATACACTTCATGAAATGTAAATTTGTGAACATGATAGAAGGTGAAGTAATGCTATGTTCATTTGTCTAATGAAAAGCCCACTGACAGGCATTAAAGCAACAACGAATGATTTAACAATGAAGAAATGGCATTTTGATGGATTTTTTACTGTTTCCCTGGGCTTTTGTCTGCATTCTTCAAAGCTTTCATATGCATCCAGTTTTATTTTACAATGAAATTACTCTGAGGATGCATACATGAACTGCTCGTGTGTGTTTAGATCCTGCTTTCCCTCCATGGAGATGTAACAAAAGACATAAACAGGTGGTTAAATATATAGAAGTGCTACAGAAAAAAAGTGACTCCCAGTGAGAGCTGCCTAAAGACAGGCAACTAATTGATCCCATTTCCAGAAACCAGGCAAAAGATACCAAGAGCTGAAACACACCCAGGAAGGCATGGCACAGGTGACTCATCCTTTCTCACAGAAACTCAAAGAACCAGATTCAGCAAGAGGCACAAAGAATGGAAGTTAGACATGGGACACAGAGGTGGAGTGAAGAATGTTAGGACAAACAACTAGTAGTGAAATGTAGGAAACTATTTTACAAATTGGGGGTAGGCAAGTCAGAATCCACATACCTAAACCCCACAAACTTCTCCATAGCAAAAAAAAAATAAGAAAAGTAAAATATGAGCAGACTAGTAGAAAATGATCTCTATAGCAATACTTCTGTAGACTAGTAGAATAAACTAGGGAAAGCAGACAGTGAAATGGCAGGCAATTCAGACAACTGGAACTAACAGAAAGCTTCCCTGAAGGTGCTAAATGTCACTGGTAGTCAGAAAAAGTCAGTTTAAAGAATTTCCCCCTTCCCCGCCCCCAGCTACCAAAATCCACTTATCAAAACATTAGATGAGAAAACAGAATCCTGGGAGTGTGATCTGGAGTGTCCTGTGTGGATAACAGTTTGACAGTACTTATGTCTGTTGTGTATTATTTTGCATCTTGACATCAATTGCTTGGCATAAAGAGTTTCCAAGGATACTTGTTTGTGAATGCTAACAAGTGAGAAGCCACGCAGATACCTCTGCTTCACTAACCTTGGTGAAGTCAGGTAATAGAGCTCTGAGGCTGACAGTACACATCCTGGCAGGGGAATCTCTAAAAAGCAGTTAAGAGAAATGGCATAGAATAATGCTATCAAGTCAATTCCAAGATCACATTATTTGTGCCCGTGTACACTTGCTTTTATGTTATTACGCGTGGAGATGCACAGAGTATTGCATCCTGAAGGATTCTCTCCATTCCTCATGGTAATTCCCTAAAGGGGAAATATGAGTGGATGGTTGCTTCCCATGTCTTAATATTTGCTTCTATAGTGTTTGGTATTTTTTTAAGTCATTGGTTATTCTGTGGTACTAAAAACAATAGTAAATTAAACATGTAAACTTCCTATTTAAAAAGACTCATCTTTTTTTTTGATTGTGTTCTAATGTTTTTTCATTTTTTTATTGGTTACTTTATTTATTGACATTTCAAATGTTATCCCCTTTCCCAGTCTCCCCTCCACAAATTCCCTATCTCCTCCACCTCTCCCTGCCTCCATGAGGGTGCTCACAACCCCTCCCACCCACTCCTGCCTCAGCGCCCTAGCATTCCCCTACCCTGGGTCATCAGCCTCCACAGGACCAAGTGGCTCCCATCTTAGTGATAAGGCAATCATCTGCTACAAATGCAGTTGGAGTCATGATTACTCTAGTTCGTGGTTTAGTCTCTGGGAGCTTTGGAGGGGGGGGGTTAATTGGTTGATACTGTTGTTCTTCCTATGGGATTGTAAACCCCTTCAGTCCTTACAGTCCTTTCTCTAACTTCTCCGTTGGGGTCCCTGCTCTCAGTCTGATGATTGGCTCTGTGCATCCACATCTTTATTGCTCAGGCTCTGGCAGAGCCTCCCTAGGAAAGCTATACCAGGCTCCTGTCAGCAAGACTTTGAACATATTTATGGGGAAATGCTTCATAAAATAGTGAAAGAAATATCAGTCACTAGCTGATATATTTTATCAAAATACATTGTAGTGGACACAGGGGATAATAAAATAAAAACTTTTTGAGAACTGATTAGTAAAATCCATCTATTTTGCCTGTGGTAGGGCAAGAGGGGAATTTTGCTGGCTGGATCCAGAGTGAGTTGCAGCACATCTGACCTGTGCAAGACTGGGACAAACAGTATGTGTGAGTCATAAGAGGCTGAGTGGGTGGAGGGAGTGTGTCCTGCCACCTGACTGGGGGAAAGTCAGTGCATAGCAAAGAGATGCAGACATTTCAGAAAACTGAGACCAGAGGAAGGCAGTGATAGGACCAAGCACATGACTGGACTTCAGTAGGAACTACATTTCTCAGGATGGCCGGGCAGGAGGCCAAGCATTCATCCACTCCAACACAAAAGGACGTATTGTTGTATGCGGGTTCTCTCTCCTCTATTTATTT
The DNA here is from genome assembly GCF_004785775.1 of Grammomys surdaster. Classification (NCBI taxonomy): domain Eukaryota; kingdom Metazoa; phylum Chordata; class Mammalia; order Rodentia; family Muridae; genus Grammomys; species Grammomys surdaster. Next base: position 6,976,448 of record NW_021604566.1, on the reverse strand, counting down.
CAAGATCATTATCACTGCTAACAATTCCCCCCTGAGTAATTGCAGTGTGAATGGCATGGTAATGCATTTATGCGGATTTGACCTAGATTGCTGTTTCTGAAGCACCGTTGGATGATAACTCAGACAGAGCCAGTGTCTCATGGCCCAGTTCCCGCCCCCGTCATTTTTCTTTTCTTTTTTCCCCCCCTGTGATTTCTTCTCTTTCCCCTTTGGATTCTTTGATCAGGGGAAAATCTACTAACAAAGGTCATTGGCTGTTTATGTTGGTTATGGAAAGAATTATCAGAGAATACGTGATCAGGGAGAGGAGCAGGGCAGTCTCTTCCCTGTGTCTGCCTTTCTTGGTTTTATCGTGCTGTACGTAAAAAGCTCGTGCATTCTTAGCACCTAGCGTGAGGATTAGTATGTTGTGCAGCTCTTCAAGTTAATTCCCTGATTCAAGTTAATTCAAGTTAATACCTTGACCAAGAAGTTCTGTTGCAGACTTTTTAAACCACATTTTGGTTTAAAATATATTGGGTACTAGAAATTAAATGGATAAAGATTTGGATGTGATGACGTCAAGGATTGCTTTTCCCAGTTTACCTTTTTTACTTATATCTGAGATGAAAAACTTCTTTGACATGCTCTCGATGGCTATCCCTCAGCATCCCCATTGCTGCTGCTAAACTCTCTGACAGTCTGAACTTCCCAGGTTTCTCCTTTCCTATGGGTATGTTTGAGTCTATCTTCCTTCATTTTACAGGTTTCTAGGATTGAACCTGTCCTTAGAAGGAAAGGTAACTCCTACATTCAGGTTCTGGAGGTATGTGGAGGAGGTACTTTGAACTTTTATGACAGGGACCTTATTAAAGGAATAATGGCTTAATGAGAGGATGAGATTGAACACACAGCTCCCCAACTTCTCTCACAAAGTGACAATCATCATGTGAGAATCTGATGAAATCATCTCACCAGATACTGGCGATTTCCCAGTCACCAGACATGAAAGGAATACATATATTTTCTCTGTATTTTACCAGGTATGTGGTATTCTGCAACAGTGGCAGATGATACATGGAGACACACCTGTGATAGCCGCCTTATACCTTCTCCATCACCCTCTGACAAGCACCAGCTTTAATTGGACCTAATTCCCTGGTGTTTTCCTTTGTTAATGTATTTTCCCAAATGTTCAGCCAATTCTATTTAATTACATATATGTATATGTATATGATGTATATGTGTATGTGTATGCGTATGCGTATGCGTATGTGTATGTGTATATGTATGATCTAATACCAGAAGACTTTCTTCCATCATGTAGCCATCCCTACAGCCAAAAATATAAGTCATAATAATTTATCATTTTCAAACATGTTTGATGTTTTTAGTAGCACACAGATTGTCCTGGGAGGCTCCAAGCAGGCCACACAGGGATGACAGTTGTCTTCTCCATCGAACACTTTGGGACACAAATGGAGATGGTTAAGGGCTATAGGCTGGGATAATATTGAAAGCGTTAAAGGACTTTATGAAAAGTAGTTTCTTGGTCTTTAACATGTCCTCCTCAAACAAGTCTGCCTGAGAAAGGCCAGAGATCTCCTGTCTTCCACGAAGCTCTGTTTCCATACCTCTTTTTCAGACTCAATCTCATTCTATCTTATAAAATGTGAAGGACTCTTGGGTGATCCAGGAATCCAAGAAGCTTCTCGGGTAGAGGTCAGCAAGAGCAAAACCAAAATTAGCTGTGGTCCAAAGTGCTAACATGAGCCTGCATTTCCCCTTCAGGGTGGGGCCTGGGGAGGAAGGGACTGCACCTTAGTGGGGAGCAGCAAGAAGGCTATGGCCTGAAGTTCCTAGCCTCAGTGACAGTTAGAAATAGATGTCTTCTCTTTGTATTGTTCCTGTCTAAGTCTGTTAAAGCAGTAGAAAATACATGAAGGCCCCATTTTTCATGTTTTATGTATTCTTTCCAATCTCTGAGTACTTCAGACACCAATACACCATGCTCCGCCATGCTCTCAACTCCCCAGTCTTTGTAACTACCAGACATTCTCCTTCCCTCAATTTTTCACTGTAATCCATTTGTTTATTCATTCATTCATTCATTCATTCATTCATTCATTCATTCATTCACTTTACATCCTGATTGCAGGTTCCCTTCTTCTTTTCTTTCCAATCCCATTTTCACAAACCCTTGCCTCCCATTATCCCCATCCTTTTTCCTCAGAGAAGGGCAAGTCCCCCCATAGGTTCCAACCTGCCTTGGACATCAAGTTGTAGTAAAACTAAGTGCATCTTCTCCTACTGAGGCCTGATAAGGCAGTCCAGCTAGGGTAAGGGGTTCCAAAGGCAGGCAATAGAGTCAGTAATAACCCTCACCAATTGTTAGGAGACCCACATGAAGACCAAGGTGCGTATCTGTGGGGAAAATTTAGAGACCGGGGCCCCGGAGAGGCTTCCACTCTGTGGTGGGTCCCACATCTGGAGGAATCCTATGGTTCCAGTGGCCTGGAGGCCTCGGGGGCGGCAGGCCCCAATGACACGAGGAAATCCTTGGTTCCAGAAAGGTTTATTGTCATGGTGGATGGTGGATGGACCTAAGTGTACCCCCCCAGACCTCAGGGCAGTCCCTAGTTATATAGTGAGGGAATGGGGGAGGATCTGGGGGAGGCATGCTTAATTTGCTCTGCCCTCTGGCCTTCATTAGTATGTAAATCCCTAGGGCTTGAGGCCTATAATCTGGCCTATGTGACTGAACAATGCAATTCTATGAAGACATGACTGTTTTTCAGGACCCTGGATTCTGGGGGGGGGGGCGCCGAACTCCTGCCAGTACTCACGCAGAGTCTCGGGGTTCTAGGCACCTGCTCAACCATGACCCAGGATACCCTCACGCAGTCCCACACATATCTACAAATGTGCAGAAGGCCTAGCTCCAGTCCCTATATGCTCTTTGGTTAGTGGTTCAGTCTCAATAAGTTCCATGGGCCCAGGTTAGTTGACTCTGTACTTCTTCTTGCGGTGTCCTTGATCTCTCTTGCTCCCTTCATCCTATCTCTATCTTTTCCACAAGACTCCCTGAGCTCTGCCTTATGTTTTGCTGTGAGTCTCAGCATCTGTTTCCATGAGCCACTGGATGAAGTCTCTCAGGAGACATTTATGCTAGATTCCTGCCTGCAAGCATAGCAGAGTGTCATTAATAGTGTCAGAGGTTGGCTCTCTCCCCTGGAATGGTTCTCAAGTTGGACCAGTCATTGGTTGGCCATTCCCTCAATCTCTGCTCCATTTTTATCCCTGTGTGTCTTGTGTCTTTTGACATGACACCATTTGGGAGAAGGTTGGTGGGTTGGTGTCCCCTTCTCTCCACTGAAAGTCCTGCCTGGCTACAGATAGTGGTCACTTCAGTCTCTGTATCCCTAGTTGTCAGGAGTTTCAGCTAGAGTCATCCTCATAGACTCATGGGAACCCTCCCTTATTGTCCCAGAGATGCTCCCTACTAACCAGTTTCCCTCTCTCTCCCAGCTCTCTCCCACCCCACCTCTACCCACATCTGATCCTCATTCCTGTTCCTGCCTTCCCACACCCTCTCCCACCCAGTTCTCTTCCTTTACCCACATCTGATGTCTATTTTATTTCCCCTTCTGAGTGAGATTCAACGTCTTCCCTTGGTCTCTCTTTTTTACTTAATTTCTTTGGGTTTGTGGATTGTAGCATGATTATCCTGTACTTGATGGCTAATAACCCCTTATAAGTGAATACATACAATGCATGTATTTTTGGGTATGGGTTACATCACTCAGGATGGTATTTTTTAGTTCCATCCATTTGCCTGCAAATTTCATGATGTCTTTGTTTTTAGTAGCTGAGTAGTATTCCATTGTATAAATGTATCACATTAAAAAAATTCATTCTTCTGTTGAGGGATGTCTAGATTGTTTCCAGTTTCTGGCTATTATGAATAAAGCTGCTATGAACATAGTTGAGCAAATGTCCTTGTGCATCTTTTGGGTCTGTGCCCACAAGTAGGATAGCTGGGTCTTGAGGTAGAGTTATTCCCAATTTTCTGATAAACCACCAAATTGAACTAACTGATTTTATGATGCTATGGTGCAAATGGACCTAACAGATATCTCCATGTTTTACCCAAGCACAGCAAAATATAACTTCTCAGCACCTCATGGGACCTTCTCCAAAACGAACCATAAACTCAGTCACAAAACAAGTCTCAACAAATGAAAGAAAATAGAAATACCCTGTATCTTATCAGACCACTATGGGTTAAAGTTGGACTTCAACAACAACAGAAACAATGGAAAGCCTATAAACCCATGGAAACTTCACAACTTAATGACCACTGGGTCAGGGAACAAATAATGACAGCAATTAAAGATCTTGTAGAATTCAGTGAAAATGAAGGCACAACATACCTGAACTTATGAAACACAATGAAAACAGTGCTAAGAGGAAAGCACATAGCATTACGCACATTCATAAAGAAATTAGTGAGATCATAACTACAGACTTAACAGCACAATTGAAAGCTCTAGAACAAAACAATACAAACACCCAAAAGAAGTAGAAGGCAGGGAACAATCAAACTCAG
>NW_021604566.1:6966873-6971850 GCF_004785775.1 Grammomys surdaster | reverse complement strand
ATACAAACACCCAAAAGAAGTAGAAGGCAGGGAACAATCAAACTCAGGGTTGAAATCAGTAAATTAGAAACAAAGAGGACAAAACAAAGAATCAACAAAATCAAGAGCTGGATCTTAGAAAAAAAATCAACAAGATAGACAAACACTTATCCAAACTAACTAAAAGGCAGAAAGACAGTATACAAATCAACAAAATGAGAAATGAAAAGGGAGACATAGCAACAGATACTGAGGAAATCCAACAAATCATTAGTTCTTATTTCAAAAGCCTATACTCCATAAAATTGGAAAATCTAAATGAAATGCACATTTTTTTGATGGATACCACTTACAAAGAATTTACATAGACCTATAACCCTAAAGGAAATAGCAGCAGTCATTGAAAGTACCCCCCTAAAAAACAAAAAACCAAAAACAACTGGGGCCAGATGGTTTTAGTACAGAATTCTATCAGACTTTTAAAGAAGAGCTAATTCCAATCCTCCTCAAACTATTCCACAAAGTAGAAGAACATTGTCAGCCTTATAGAATGAGGTTGGTATTGTTCTTTAAGTTACACTGCGGACATCAATTGAGTGGACTAAATGCATAGCTTCAAAAAAATGAGGTAGTTTTATTCTTTATATTTTACTTGGCCTTGTTATTTTCTTTATATGTTATATATTCTTTATATATATGTATAATATATATATTTTTAATATTCCTTCTTTATTATATGGTGGGAAATTTTCTTTTTCGGTTCTCCCTATTTGGTGTTTTGTAAGCTTCTTGTCCATTTATTGATAGGCATCTCTTTCTTTAGGTTAGGGAAATTTTCTTCTATAATTTTGTTACTGATATTTTCTGGGCCTTTGAGTTGGGAAATCCTCCTCCCCCTCCTCTGCCTTCTATTCCTATTATTCTTAGGTTTGGTCTTTTTATAGTGTCCCAGATTTCCTGGATATTCTGTGTTAGAAACTTTTTAATTTTAGCATTTTTTGATCCATGTATCAATTTCTTCTGTCATATTTTTCTATGCCTGAGATTCTCTCTTCCATCTCTGTTATTCTGTTGATGATGCTTATGCCTGTAGTTACTGTTCTCATTCCTAGGTTTTCCATCTCCAGGATTGCCTCAGGTTGTGTGATATTTTTGTTGTTGTTTTTTTGCTTTCATTTCCATTTTTAGGCCTGGAATAGTATTTTTTTTCTTTTCTCTCCCCTGTTTGATTGTATTTTCCTGTATTTCTTTAAGGGATTTATCCATTTTCTCTTTAAAGGCCTCTCTAATATTTATACGATTGGTTCTAAGGTCATTTTCTAGTGATTCAGCTCAGTCCAGTGCTTGGCTGAGAGCATCTGCCTCTGTATTTGTAAGTCTCTGGGAGAGCCTTTCAGGAGACAGCTATATCAGACTCCTGTCAGCAAGCACTTCCTGGCATCTGCAGTAGTGTCCAGGTTTGGCGACTGTATATGGGATGGATCCTCAGGTGGGGCAGTCTCTGGATGGCCTTTCCTTCAGTCTTTGCTCACATTTTGTCTCCATATTTCCTCCTGGGAGTATTTTGCTCCCCCTTCTAAGAAGCACTGAAGCATCCACACTTTGGTCTTCCTACTTCTTGAGCTTCATATGGTATATGAATTGAATCTTGGGTATTCTGAGCTTCTGGGCTAATATCCACTTATCAGTGAGTGCATACCATGCGCGTTCTTTTGTGATTGGGTTACCTCACTCAGGATGATATTTTCTAGTTCCATCCATTTGCCTAAGACTTTCATGAAGTCATTGTTTTTAATAGCTGAGCAGTATTCAATTGTGTAAATGTACCACATTTTCTGTTATCCATTCCTCTGTTGAGGGACTCTTGGGTTGTTTCCAGATAAATCATCTCATTTGAAGACCATTGACATATGCTATTTTTGTTCTTTTAATGTTTTGTCTTTTTATTTTCGTAATTATTATTTTATTACTTTTGTTAGTTTTGGTAATGATTTTTTATTTTTAGTTCTTTTTTCCCCATAGTATCTCTAGTTCTTAATTTGTGAAACTTACAAACTTTTAAATTTATGGTTGTGTGCATGTGAGCACTTATATACTGGAGTGCACATATGGAGGTCAGAGGGCAACTTCAGGACTCAGTTCTCTCCTTCCACCATGGCCTCTGGGAACTGACCTCAGGTTGTCAAGCTTGAGTGGTAGGTGATTTTATCTTTTAATTCACCTCACTGGCCCAGCAAAACTCTGAAATCCAATTTTCATTTAGAAACTATGAGAAGAAACCACGAAGACAATCTAACTACCAAATAGAGAAGTTTGATTGAAAATGAATTTTGCCTTATACCAGGCTTATTTAAATGACATGAACCAAATATTCATTTTAGTATTTTTGGTAAGAACCCAAACTTAGAGCTAACATTCAGAGAGAATATATTCCTACAGTAGAATATCACACACACAGTAACAATGAAAAGGAATGTGTCCCCACTGCACACAATCTGTGGATGACTTTCATTCACACAATGTTAAATGAAGTAACACATTTAAATAAATACCATGTAATTTCAAGTTCATGAAGTTCAAACCACTGGTAGAAATCCATGTGATGAAAGTGAAGACAAGTGTTACCTTGGAAGATTGTTGGATGAGAGGTGATAATGGAGATTTTTTTTTTGGAGAGTTATCTTGTGGTCCTCAGCTGGACATGGATGGGGGCTACACAGCTGTGTTTAGTGTGTAAAACTCGTCTGATATATACACATGACTTTTTCTAAAAGTTAGTTCTATTTCAATAAAAATATCACTTAAAAAGAAAAGACTGTTTCCTGTGACCAAATAATTTTTATAAAGATTTATTTTTGTTTCTATGTACATGCATGTATGTCTGTGTGTGTGCCACATGTATGTACCAGCTGAGTACATTGGAACTCCCAGAGTTGGGGGTTATGAGAGGTTGTGGAGCACCCAATATGAATGTTAGGAACCAAACTCATATCATATCCACTGGAAAAGCAGTAAATGCTCTTAACCATCAAGACATTTCTTTAGCCATCAAAGCATTTATTTTAATTACTTAATTAATCAGTTAATAAATTATTTATATTGAGAATTGCACTAGGACTTCCTGTGTGCTTGGAGAGTGGTCTACCACTGAGTTGTTCCACGGCCTATTTTATCCATCATTTTTCTTGTTGGTGCTGGTGGTTGTACTCAGGAAAAACAGTCAGAAAATATAGCTTAAGCCTACAAAGACAGCATGGGTTCTTTGGGCTACTAGGCATACTCAAGTGAAACATCACCAGTTTAAAAACACAGTCTTAGGTTTAGTCACTTGGCTGCTTCAGACTAATGGAATTTTTTTTTCACTTTGGCAAAGTTCCACCTGATCAAGAATTGAAGAATATCTACAGACTTTCTGGCTGATGCAATCTGTGTTGGGCATGTGCAATTGTGTGTAGGGTTTTTTATGTAACACCTCATCTATGTTGCTTGCAGCATCCTTCATTTTTGGTGGAGTAAAACCAGGGCTTGAGATAATGCCAGCCCCATGGGAAGATTTCTTTGTTCATCTATGAGGCTGACATCTCAATGAGACTGAGTATTCTCTAGAGGCTTTTTGGAGCCCAAGTTCCCAGACTGATGAGTTCCAGACACAAACCAAAGCACAGTGGACCGAGCTTTAGACAGAGGGACACAGAATCTCTGGCTTATATGAATGAAGTTCTCCTCTCAGCCCACTGGAGATTAGGTCTGTACTCTTGGCACTCCAGGTGTTCATCTTTCTTCACTGGTTCCTGGGGTAATTGGCCACTTCAGCAACCTAAAACACCAAAATAGGCAATCTCTTGATTTTAGAACCAATTCATTAAACACTTGACAACATATTTATGTTCTTGAGATATGTTCATTCAGCGAGCTTTCACATGTTAAAATACATGATTTTGATGTACAACATTTCAATCACAACATGAAGATGGCAGTGGTAATAAACTTGAGGAAGATGTGTTTTTCAGGTTTGTGACATGAGGAGGTTCATCACATTCAGTGTGATCAAGTACACTGGTCTTAATTGTCCAATGCTTGGATCAGCAGTCAGTGGTGTTGAATTCTTCCCTGTGGTGTGAGACCTTTCTTTGCCTTTTCTCTCCTTACTCTTGTGGCTCTCCTGAGTGAGTGTGGAACCCAAACTGGCCTCTAAAACATTTTTTCTCCTAAGCAGAACAGTTCCAATAATGGACGATGTCTCAGTCATCTACCTGAACCTGTGACAAGATAACAGAGGAAAGGTTCATTTTGATATTAACTTCAATTTCAATTTGTCAGCTTGACAAATCTAGAGTCATCAGAGAGGAAGGAGCCTCAGTTGAGGAAATGCCTCCATGAGATTCAGATTTAAGACATTTTCTCAGTTGGTGATCAATGAGGTCAGGCCTATGTCATTGTGAGTGGTGGTGCTGTCCCTGGGCTGGTGGTCCTGGGTTCTGTAAGAAAGAAGGCTGAGGAGACACACAATCGGTCTGCTCCTGTCCTGTGGAGATACTGAATCCTAAGTCATCAAGGAGCCACTGCACTCGGAGCAGCCGGTAAGAACTCCATCTCACTCCCTAAGCCCCAGAGATACATCTGGGAGCCAGGGACATTCCGGACACAGCAGCTACCCAAACCCCGCCCCTCTGGAATTCCACTTCCCTTCCACCCCTGCCTAGTCCTTTGGGCTGGGCCAGACAAAGAGTCGGTCTGCCCCTGTCCTGTGGAGATACTGAATCCTGAGTCATCGAGGAGCCACTGCACTCAGAGCAGAAGGATTTTCAGATCCAAGAGGTGGCCTGAGTCCCAGGAGTTCTTCCACACAGGAGATTAGGAGCATAAGACTACAGAGACATCTGGACTCTGAGGAGCTCTGCAGCAAGCAAGATAACTGGAAATACAGACTCCAGTCTTACACAGTGGGGGCAGGTGCCACTAGAGTTAACCAGATGGCGAAAGGCAAGCGCAAGAACA
>NW_021604566.1:6946340-6966863 GCF_004785775.1 Grammomys surdaster | reverse complement strand
ACAGGAGAGTACAAGTAAACAGATAGAAGCCCTTAAAGAGGAATCACAGAAATCCCTTAAAGAAATGCAAGAAAACACAAAGAAGGAATTAAACAAAAACATTCAGGATCTGAAACTGGAAATAGAAACAATAAAGAAAGTTCAAAGGGAGACAACCATGGAGATAGAAAACCCAAGAAAGAGATCAGGAGTCATAGATGCAAGCATCACCAACCGAATACAAGAGATAGAAGAGAGAATCTCAAATGCAGAAGATACGGTGGAAAATATTGACACAGTTGTCAAAGAAAATGCAAAATGCAAAAAACTCCTAACTCAAAACATCCAGGAAATTCAGGACACAATGAGAAGACCAAACCTAAGGATAATAGGTACAGATGAGAATGAAGATTCCCAACTTAAAGAGCCAGTAAATATATTCAACAAAATTATTGAGGAAAACTTCCCTAACCTAAAGAACAAGATGTCCATAAACATACAAGAAGCCTACGGAACACCAAATAGACTAGACCAGAAAAGAAATATCTCCTGTCACATAATAATCAAAACATCAGATGCACAAAACAAAGAAAAAAATACTAAAAGCAGTAAGGGAAAAAGGTCAAGTAACATACAAAGGCAGACCTATAAGAATTACACCAGACTTCTCACCAGAGACTATAAAAGCCAGAAGAGCCTGGACGGACATCATACAGACCCTAAGAGAACACAATTGCCAGCCCAGATTACTATACCCAGCAAAACTCTCAATCACTATAGATGGTGAAACCAAGATATTCCATGACAAAACCAAATTTGCACAGTATCTTCCCACAAACCCAGCACTTCAAAGGATAATTGATGGAAAATGCCAACACAAGGAGGGAAACTACAACCTAGAAAAAGCAAGGAAGTAATCTTCCAACAACCCCAAAAGAAGATAACTATACAAACATAATTCTACCTCTAATAACAAAATAACAGGAAGCCACAATCATTTTTCCTTAATATCTCTTAACATCAATGGTCTCAATTCCCCAATAAAAAGACTCAGACTATCAGACTGGATATACAAACAAGACCCAGAATTTTGCTGCATACAGGAAACACACCTCAAAGACAGACACTACCTCAGAATAAAAGGGTGGAAAACAATTTTCCAAGCCAATGGTCCCAAGAAACAAGCTGGAGTAGCCATTCTAATATCAAATAAAATCGACTTTCATCCAAAATTAATCAAAAAAGATAAGGAAGGACACTTCATACTCATCAAAGGAAAAATCTACCAAGGTGAACTCTCAATTCTGAACATCTATGCTCCAAATGCAAGGGCACCTACATACATAAAAGAAACGTTACTAAAGCTCAAAACACACATTACACCTCACACAATAATAGTGGGGGATTTCAACACTCCATTCTCAGCAATGGACAGATCATGGAAACAGAAACTAAACTGAGACACTTTGACATTAACAGAAGTTATGAACCAAATGGACTTAACAGACATCTATAGAACATTTCATCCTAAAACAAAAGAATATACCTTTTTCTCAGCACCTCATGGTACCTTCTCCAAAATAGACCATATAATTGGTCACAAAACAACCCTCTACAGATACAAAAAGATTGAAATAATCCCTTGCATCTTATCAGATCACCATGGACTAAGACTGGTCTTTAATAATGACAAAACCAATGGAAAACCCACGTGCACATGGAAACTGAACAACTCTCTACTCAATGATGACTTGGTCAAGGAAGAAATAAAGAAATCAAAGACTTTTTAGAATTTAATGAAGATGAGGACACATCATACCAAAACTTGTGGGACTCCATGAAGGCAGTGCTAAGAGGAAAACTCATAGCTCTAAGTGCCTACAAAAAGAAACTGGAAAGAGCACACACTAACAACTTGACTGCACAACTAAACGCTCTAGAACAAAAAGAAGCAAATACACCTAGGATGAGTAGAAGGCAGGAAATAATCAAACTCAGGGCTGAAATCAACCAAATGGAAACAGAAAGAACAATACAAAATATCAATAAAACCAGGAGCTGGTTCTTTGAGAAAATCAACAAGATAGATAAACCCTTAGCCAGATTAACCAGAGGGCACAGAGACAGTATCCAAATTAATAAAATCAGAACTGAAAAGGGAGACATAACAACAGAAACTGAAGAAATTCAAAAAATCATCAGATCCTACTACAAAGGCCTATACTCAACAAAACTGGAAAACCTGGATGAAATGGACAATTTCCTAGACAGATACCAGGTACCAAAGTTAAACCAGGAGCAAATAAACCATCTAAATAGTCCCATAACCCCTCAGGAAATAGCAGCAGTCATTAAAAGTCTCCCCACTAAAAAAAGCCCAGGACCAGATGGTTTTAGTGCTGAATTCTATCAGACCTTCAAGGAAGACCTAATACCAATTCTCTTCAAACTATTCCACAAAATAGAAACAGAAGGAACACTACCCAATTCGTTCTATGAAGCTACAATTACACTCATACCCAAACCCCACAAGGACCCGACAAAGAAAGAGAACTTCAGACCAATCTCCCTTATGAACATCGATTCAAAAATACTCAATAAAATTCTAGCAAACCGAATCCAAGACCACATCAAAACAATCATCCATCATGATCAAGTAGGTTTTATCCCAGGAATGCAGGGATGGTTCAACATTCGGAAATCCATCAATGTAATCCACTATATAAACAAACTTAAAGAAAAGAACCACATGATCTTCTCACTAGATGCTGAGAAAGCATTTGACAAAATTCAACATCCCTTCATGATAAAAGTCTTGGAAAGATCAGGAATTCAAGGCCCCTACCTAAACATAGTAAAAGCAATTTACAGCAAACCAGTAGCCAACATCAAGCTAAATGGAGAGAAACTTGAAGCAATCCCACTAAGATCAGGGACTAGACAAGGCTGCCCACTCTCCCCCTACCTATTCAACATAGTACTGGAAGTCCTAGCCAGAGCAATTAGACAACAAAAAGAAGTCAAAGGGATACAAATAGGAAAGGAAGAAGTCAAAATATCGCTATTTGCAGATGATATGATAGTATACTTAAGTGACCCCCAAACTTCCACCAGAGAACTCCTAAACCTGATAAACAACTTCAGCAAAGTGGCTGGTTATAAAATCAACTCTAACAAATCAGTAGCCTTCTTCTACATGAAAGATAAACAGACTGAAAAAAAAATTAGGGAAATGACACCTTTCACAATAGTTGCAAATAATATAAAATACCTTGGTGTGAATCTAACCAAGCAAGTGAAAGACCTGTATGACAAGTACTTCAAGTCTCTGAAGAAAGAAATTGAAGAAGATCTCAGAAGATGGAAAGATCTCCCATGCTCATGGATTGGCAGGATTAATATAATAAAAATGACCATCTTGCCAAAAGCCATCTACAGATTCAATGCAATCCCCATTAAAATCCCAACTCAATTCTTCACAGAGTTAGAAAAGGAAATTCTCAAATTCATATGGAATAACAAAAAACTCAGGATAGCGAAAACTATTCTCAACAATAAAAGAACTTCTGGAGGAATCACCATCCCTGACCTCAAGCTGTACTATAGAGCAATGGTGATAAAAACTACCTGGTATTGGTACAGAGACAGGCAGGAAGATCAATGGAATAGAATTGAAGACCCAGAAATGAACCCACACTCCTACGGTCACTTGATCTTTGACAAAGGAGCTAAAACTGTCCAGTGGAAAAAGGACAGCATTTTTAACAAATGGTGCTGGTTCAACTGGAGGACAACATGTAGAAGAATGCAAATTGATCCATTCTTATCCCCTTGTACAAAGCTCAAGTCTAAGTGGATAAAGGACCTCCACATAAAACCAGATACACTGAAACTAATAGAAGAGAAGGTGGGGAAGAGCCTCGAATACTTGGGCACAGGGGAAAAGTTCCTGAACAGAACTCCAATGGCATATGCTCTACGATCAAGAATTGACAAATGGGACTTCATAAAATTGCAAAGTTTCTGTAAGGCAAAGGACACTGTCAATAGGACAAAATGACAACCAACAAATTTGGAAAAGATCTTTACCAATCCTTCATCTGATAGAGGGCTAATATCCAATATATATAAAGAACTCAAGAAATTAGACTCCAGACAACCAAATTACCCTATTAAAAAATGGGGTATAGAGCTTAACAAAGAATTTTCAATGGAAGAAACCCGAATGGCCGAGAAGCACCTAAAGAAATGTTCCGCATCCTTAGTCGTCAGGGAAATGCAAATCAAAACAACCCTGAGATTCCATCTCACACCAGTCAGAATGGCTACAATTAAAAACTCAGGTGATAGTAGATGCTGGCGAGGGTGTGGAGAAAGAGGAACACTCCTCCATTTTTGGTGGGACTGCAAGATGGTGCAACCACTTTGGAAATCAGTGTGGCGGTTCCTCAGAAAATTGGACATAGCATTACCTGAGGATCCAGCTATACCACTCCTAGGCATATACCCAGAAGATGCTCGAACATATAACAAGGACATATGCTCAACTATGTTCATAGCAGCCTTATTTATAATAGCCAGGAGCTGGAAAGAACCCAGATGTCCTTCAACTGAGGAATGGATTCAAAAAATGTGGTATATTTACACAATGGAGTATTACTCAGCTATTAAAAACAATGAATTCAAGAGGTTCCTAGGTAAATGGATGGAACTAGAAATTATCATCCTGAGTGAGGTAAGCCAATCACAAAAGAACACACATGGTATTCACTCACTGATTATTGGATATTAGCCCAGAACCTTGAAATGCCCAAGATGCAACTCACAGGCCACATGAAGCCCATAAAGAAGGAAGACCAAGTGAGGGTGATTCGGTCCTTCTTAGAAGGAGCAACAAAATACTCAAGGGAGCAAATATGGAGACAAAGTGAGGGACAGAAACTGAAGGAGGGGCTGTCTGAAGACCTTTCCACCTGAGTATTTATCCCATGTGCAGCATCCCAAAGGTAGATACTGATGTGAAAGTCAGGAAGTGCATGCTGATAAGAGCCTGATATGGATGTCTCCTCAGAGGTCTTCAAGAGTCTGACATATTCAGAGGCACTTGCTCACAACTAGCCATTGAACTGATCATGGGGTTCTCAATGGAGGATTTAGAGTGAAGACTGAAGGAGCTGAAAGGATTTGCTGCACCATGAGGAGAGCAACAATACCAACCAACCACAGCTCCCAGGGTCTAAACCACCAGCCTGGGAGCACTTAGGGAGGGATCCAGGGCTTTAGCTGAATATGTAAGAATGGAGGGCCCTGCTGGGCATAGGTGGAAGAAGAGAACCTTGACCTCATGAAGGCTGGACGCCCCAGGGGGTGGGAATTCTGAGGGTGGGGAGGTGGGAGTGGGGGGGGTAGATAGAGGTTACATCCACAGAGAAGAAGGAGGTGGGGTGCGGGGATAGGGGGTTCCTGGGTGGGTGGGGGATGGGGTAAGGGAACAACATATGAAATGTAAAGAAAACATCCAATAAAATAAATAAATAAAAAAAAAAAAAAGAAAGAAGGCCGAGTAAGCCATGTGAATCAAACCAGTAGGCAGCAGCCCTCCATGGCCTCTGCGTCAACTCTTGCCTTTAGATTCCTGCTCTGAGTTTCAGTCCTGAACGACTTCAATGATGAAGAGTGTTGTGGAAGTGTAAGGCGAATAAATCTTTTCCTTCCCAAGTTGTTTTTGGTTGTGGTGTTTGGCTGAAGGAATAAAAACTCTAAGAAAGTACTGTTTTTCTTGGGCCTGTAGTCAGGCAGTGTGCTATGGTGGAGAGGATGTAATAGAGAAAATCGCTTTACTCATGATGGCAAGGAAACAGAGAGAAGGGACTGGGGCCCAATTTCTCTTCAGGTTCATACTACTAATCACTTAATTTCCTCCCATGAGACTTCACCTCCTAACAGCAGTAAGTTGATGACTGAACCTTTAACATTTGGCCTTTGTGGAGACATTTAACCTGCAAATTATAACAGATGAGAAAGAAAGGTGAAGAGAAAGGCCTGACACAAGAGTTATGGAGCATTAGCTCAACAGAAGCCATGGAGGGAATGTAACCATTAACCGGGTAACATCAGTAAGAACATCATCATTGTACATTTTCTGGTATCTATTGAGTGTGGGTCAGCAGTATGTGTGTATACAGTAGAACTGCAGGTGGCTGAAGGTCATAAGCAGAGAGCCAAGGAAGTGATAGAGAATACATTTCTCATGTTAGAACT
Source organism: Grammomys surdaster (assembly GCF_004785775.1). NCBI lineage: Eukaryota > Metazoa > Chordata > Mammalia > Rodentia > Muridae > Grammomys > Grammomys surdaster. The sequence goes on along the minus strand of NW_021604566.1, from coordinate 6,960,623 downwards.
GGAAAGGATTTTGTAAACCTGTTAAGTCTGGAAGTTCTCTATTTGTGGTTTTCCAGAAATGATTTGGGGGCTGCAGAACCCTCACCACCCATTGAACTACATTCATTTCTAGTTGTTTCTATCTGCTTTCTACTTTAGGAAAAAGAATAGCAAGAGTTATGAAGTTTGCCCCTGGAGCAAACTGATCTGCAAGAAAATTGGGTTGTTTTATATTTGATGTGCATATCTATGCCTTCCTATCAGTGTGATATTGAGTAAACTCTTGTTAGATCTGTGTGAGTTCAGTTTGCTCACCTGTGCAGTAGTTATAACACCACTTGCCTACTCTAGTTGTTTCTGGGAATAAAGTATGATAATAAAAATATACATATATAGCACTTACTATTTAACATGTACCAGGCATTTATTTGAGTTCTTTGCATATCTTAATTCATGAGTTTCATTACAGACAAGAATCCTGAAACACTATAATTACTTGCCCCAAGTTGTATTTAGAAATCATTGGTATTGATTACATTTTAAGGAGGGTTATGATGCTCTAGCCTTTTTAAAGTATCAAGAGCTATAATTTACTTGGCATTTACAATGTATCAGTTGCTTTTTAAAATATAGATTGTTGTAAAGCCCTTTTCTATAACAATTCAGTTGTGATAGGTTTTGGCTCCCACATTACAGGTAAGAGCTCTGAAGCTCAGTAGCTTTGATGAAGACCACCAAATTACTAAGCTGGGAGTTTGACTTTACCATTTAAATTTCCTTGAAGAAAATCTGGCCTTATCTGTGACACTGAAAGGCAGGGCTGACTTTGAGGCTACACAGGTTCCTCCACTCAGAAAAGCCCAGGTCAATGCTTTGCCTCCCCTCTCTCAACATTCCTCACAACTTGTCTTTGAACTTGTGCTTTGTAAGTGAAGTTAGTGGGGCAATGGAGCTGGCACAGGAGTGCAGATGTATCCTAGGGGTTGGCATGCACATGAGTGATGATCCTTGCAAATTCTCAGAAGAGGGCTTGGTTTAGGGGCATAGCAGGCAATCACATGCAGCAGTGAACTCTTGGGAAAGTTTGGAGTGCCATTGAACCCCAAAGTCACTTCTGCTCTGATCATTTCAGACTGTAGTGCGTACAGTGTCAACATTAGCATAATTCATGCTGGCAGTAGCTCTTCCTATAGGGAAGAGAGTGGCTCTGCATTGGCATGACACCAGGATCTGTGTGGCAAGCTTAATGGTCATATCTAGAGTCTGTCTTTGGAACAACCACAGTAACATTAACTCTTTTGTCTGAGGCAGAAAAGGAGCTGTCAGCTCTTAGGCAGTAAACCTTTGCGATAAATCATTAAAAAGTAAAAATTTATGTCTGGGCCTTTTAATCGGGTATGTCAAAATGTTATTAGAATCATCCAAAGACTTATAATTCCCAATATTGAAGCTTGCAACTTCATTGCAAAGCAAACAACCACAGATTTAGAAATAGAAACTGAATGTGAAGATCTTTGCATTGGCCACAAAAACACTATTTTAATTTGAAGCTTAATGTGTACCAATATGAAGTGAGGAAGACATTTTCTTAAATTTGTTTTTTTAAAAAATTAACTAACTATAACTAACCAACTAACTAACTAACTAACTAACTAACTAGCTAATTTTACACCCTGACTGTAGTTTCCCTTCCCTCTTCTCCCAATCTTTCCCCTTTCCCCCATCCACTCCTCCATTTCTCTTTCAAACGGAGGAGGCCTCTCATGGCTATCAACCAGCCTTGACATATCAAATTTTCACAAGACTAGGTGGATCTTCTCCTCTTGAGGCTAGACAAGGCAGCCCAGTAGGTGAAAATAGTCCCAAGGGCAAACAATAGAGTAAGAGACAGCACCTACTCCTGCTGTTAGGAGTCCTCCATGAAGAGCAAGCTACAGAACTGTTACATATGTGCAGAGGGCCTAGGTCAGGTTCATGCAGGCTTTCTGGTTGGAGGTTCAGTCTCTATGACCTTCTATGGGCCCAGATTAGTTAATTCTGTGGGTTTTCTTGTGATGTCCTTGACTTCTCTGGCTCCTACAATCCTTCCTCCGTATCTTATACAGGACTTCCCCAGCTCTGTCTAATGTTTGGCTGGGGGTTTCTTCATCTGTTTCCATCAGATGCTGGGATGGAAACCTCTCTGATGATGGCTATGGTAGGCACCTACCTGCAAGTATAGCAGAATATCATTGACAGTATCAAAAGTGGACTCTCAGTCATGGCATGAGTGTTAAGCTGGTCCTTCACTCAATTGTTGCTCCATCTTTTACTCCTGCATATCTTGTAGGCAGGACAAATTGTAGGTCTAAGGTTTTGTGGTTGGGTTGGTATCCCAATCCCTCCATTGGAAGTCTTGCCTGGTTATAAGAGACAGCCTGTTCAGGCTCCATATCCCCATTTCTAGGAGTCTTAGCTAGAGTCAAGTCATTTACTCCTGGGAGTTTCCATTGCCCTAGTTTTCTAGCTTGTCCCAGAGATTCCACACTCCATTCTAGTTGTCTCTCCCAGTACACTCACCCTCTGTCCTTTCTATATCTGATCCCTCTTGTTTCCATCCCTTCCTCTCCTCCATCCAGTCTCCATCCTGTCCACCCATGATGTCTATTCTACTGGAGAAGACAGGTTTGAAATCAGTTCTTCCCATACAACTGAAGACATTATAAAATGCATGAACAGGTATTTAAATAAACACACCCTAAAGTCTCTAACAGTTCTTTATCCAGTATTCAGTGGTCACAGAAAAACTCACAGGAAATGCTTATGCCAGGGGACAAATGCTGATTACAAGAAATGTACACAATGCAGCTAATGTATACAGAGTTATACAGAGTTAATCTTTTCAGAAAAGTTGTTCCTGATATGTGTTCACTGTGCACGTATTCAAATAAAAAAAATGATTCAGAATATATATTGTTATATCCTGGGATACAATCTTGATAATTATGTCAATGGAAATTTTCTTTTCAACATTGCTGAAAGAGCAGTATATTACACCCTTAGAAAGGAACCTGCAAAAAATGTGAGAAAGAAAATTCTTAACATCAGTCAAGTTTTTACATTTTAAATTATTGTATTATGTAAGATTATAAAACTAGAATTTTTTTTAACATTTGTTCTAGCCACCTATGTCTGGGACTTATGCATTAGCATGACTGCAAGTGTGCTTTATGAGTAATATATACTTTTAAAAACGAGTAATCTGGGAGTGGCACGGTACATGGTCCTCTGAGCCCCATTATATAGGTCTGACTTTGCTTCTGTGTTCAAAGGAGTCTTGCAGGACTCCAAGAGCATTTTGCCTCTCTGTGCAAACTTTTGGGGGCCTCAAAACTAACCAGCTTAGAACCCTGCCCCACCACCCATCCTACTTGAGTCTTCCCACCACCCTAGCTGGGTCTGACTGTGATGCAGCCTACAGAATAGGGTTGACCCATGAAACACCCTGCAATCTGGGGTCTACTTCAGGCTCAGCCAACAGAGTAGGATACCTTGACTTCCATTGTTTGGCTACAGCTCCCCCATCACCTTCCTGAGAAGTCCTGCTGCCATCAGGATTATCCAGCCAACACCAGGGAAAATCAGATGCCTAAAGGGCAGCATAAAACACAATTAACAATATACAGGGCAATATGGCACCATCAGGGCCTAGCTACCCTGCTACAACAATCCCTGTATATCTTAATGAAACTGAAGTACAAGAAGAGATCTTAAATCCAATCTTGCAAGATGATAGGGATCTTTAAAGAGAACACAAATAAATACCTTAAGGAAATACATGAAAACACATTCAAACAGGTGAAGGCATTAAAAGAAAAAGCAAATAAATATAAAGAAATACAGAACTTTGGAATGTCTCAAGTTGTACCTTGTTATTTTGAGTAGAATCCAAATAATTATATCAGAGAAATAAAGTGGAAAGTGAATCCACAGGATATATGAATAAAAGCCACAGTCAGTCAGCAAGTCATTATCAATTTTTCAAATTAAGGCTATTTTCTTAATTAATTTACCTTATCTTTTATTGTATCCTATAGTGAAGCTATATCCTCATCATTATGAAGTTTTCTTATTATTTATTCTCTAACAAATAAAATTTAATCTCAAGATGGTTTTATTTATTTAATAATTAATATTAATGTCAGGTTGACTATTGTTTTCTCTTCATTGCCTTGAGTATGAATTCTGATATAGAAAATGTAACATTGAGTGTCACTGGCAGTATTAGACTAGAAATGTATGGCGTTCATAGTGAATTGCTGATTTTAAATTCCAGGAAAGTAATGTGTGTTCTCTGAGGATATCAAGAAGTACATCAGCCATCTGACATTTCTACCCAAGTCTTTGACAGGTGTTACTTACAAAATATGCAAGCAAAATGTTCAGAAACATTGACAACATTGGGGAAACATGGTATATTTAGACATGATGTATATCACATTCATGACGGGCTTCTATATTTATACAAGGTTGGTTTTGCTTGGTTGATTATGTATAGTTGGGTGTCTGTTTATATGCTGCTTCAATACAACAATCCAATAAAACAAAACAAAACAAAAAAGAAATACAGAAAATCACAATTAAACACATAAGGATATGAATAAAATTTTTCAAGACCTGAAAAGAGAAATGGAAACAGTAAAGAAAACACAAACTGGGGCAATCCAGAAGATAAAAAAACATAGGAAAGAGAACAATAACTACAAATGTAAACATCACCAACAGAATACAGGAGATGGAAGATATAATCTCGGGTGTAGAAGATACGATAGAAGAAATCAGTATATTAGTCAATGAAAACTCAAAATCTAAAATGTTCATGACACAAACCATCAACTGGAAATTTGGAACACTATGAAAATACCAAACTGAAGAATAACAGGAAAAGGAGGAGGAAGAAGAGGAGAAGGAGGTGGAGGAAAAGTAGGAGAAGAAAGAGAAGGAGGAGGAGGAGGAGAAGGAGGAGGAGGAGGAGAAGGAGGAGAATGGGGAGAAGGAGGAGAAGGAGGAGGAGGAGGAGGAGGAGAAGGAAAAGGAGGAGAAGGAGGAGAAGGAGAAGGGGAGAAGTAGAAGAAGGAGGAGCAGAAAGAGGAGGAGAGAGAGGAGAGGCAGGAGGAGGAGAAGAGGAGGGAGAAGAGGAAGAAAAATAGGAGAAAGGGGAGGGAGAGGAGGAGGAGAAGAAGGATGAAGAGGAAGAAGAGGAAGAAGAGGAAGAAGAAGACGAGGAGATTCCCAGTTCAAAGGCCCAGTGTTAGACTTCGGCACGCAGCTTGGAACAGACAACACCAGACCAAATGGTTCCAAAGGGGAGGGGGTTTATTAAGGGCAGAGGGCAAAGGTAGGGAGAGAAATGGGAGAAGATGGTGGAAAAAGAGGAGAGAGAGAGGAGAGAAGAGGAGGCCGGCCATGACCATGGGGAGAGAAGGGGGAAGGGAAGGGAGGAAGGGTGAGGAGAAGCTAGAGGCAAGAGAGTAAGAGAGTAAGAGAGAGAGGAGGAGGCAAGCAGCCCCTTTTATAGTGGGCACGCCTACCTGGCTGTTGCCAGGTAACTGTGGAGGTAGAGTTTAGACAGAATACTAACACCCAGAAAATATCTTCAACAAAATGATAGAAGAAAAATTCCCCAATCTAAAGAAATAGATGCCTATATAGGTACAAGAAGCTTACAGAACACCAGAGAGATTGGACCAGAAAAGAAACTCTTTCCACAATATAATAATCAAATCATTAAATATACAGAACAAAGAAAGAATTTTAACAGCAGCAAGGGAAAAAAGGCCAAGTAATTTATAAAGCCAGATCTATCAGAATTATACCCAATTTCTCAACTGAGAATGCTAGAAGGACCTGGGCAGAGATATTGCAGACCCTAAGAGACCACAGATGTCAGCCCAGACTACTATGCCCAGCAAAAGTTTCAATCACTGTTGGTGGAGAAACCAAGATATTCCATGACAAAGCCAAATTCAAACAATACCATTCCACTAACCAAGCCCTATAGAAAATATTAGAAGGAAAACCCTAACCCAATGAAGCTAACTACACTCAAGAAAATACAAGAAAAATAATTTAATATCATTAAAACCAATGGAAGAGAATCTCTCTCTCTCTCTCTCTCTCTCTCTCTCTCTCTCTCTCTCACACACACACACACACTCACACATGCACACCTGTGGGACTGTGTAAGGGTATTCTAGTTCATAGCTGGACATGGGCTTAGAACCCTGAGACTCTACATGAAAACTGGCAGGTGTTTGGCTGCGCCCCCAGAACCCAGAGTCCTGTCATGCAGTCTTGTCTCCATAGACATACATTTTTCAGTCATGTAGGACATTACAGCCCTTCCCAAAGTGCACAGGTAGAGGGCATGACCATAGGCCTCAGGCCCTAGGGATTTACATACTAATGAAGGCCAGAGGGTGGAGCAAATTAAGCATGCCTCCCCAGATCCTCCCCAGAACCTCCCCCTTTCTCCCTCCCTATTTAACTCAGGTCTGGCCTGAGTTTTAAGGGGGTATACCCAGATTCATCCACCATCCGCCATGACAATAAACCTTTTGGAATCAAGGACTTCCTCGTGTCATTGGGGCCTGCCGCTGCCAAAGCCTCCAGGACGCCAGAACCCTAGACCTCCTCCTGCATGTGGGACCCGCAGCTCGTGGAAACCCACCGGGACTCCACCACCACTGTGGCTTTCTTTTTCCCACACACACTCACCACCAACATCAAAATAGCAGGAAGTAACCATCATTGGTCATTAATATTTCTCAACACCAATGGGCTCACTCAGCAATAACAGGCTAATAGAATGTATACATAAATAGAATTCTTCATTCTGCTGTATACAAGAAATACATCTCAGTAACAAAGATAGTAATTAGCTCAGTATAAAGGGCTGGAAAAAGCCTTTCCAGGCAAATGGACCCAAGAAATAAGCTGGAGTAGCCATTCTAATATTCAATAAAATAGACTTCAACCAAAAGTAATAAAAAGGGATGAGGAAGGGCACTTAATACTCATCGAAGGAAATATAACCAAAAGAACAGCTCAGTTTTAAACTTCTATGTCCTAAATGCAAGGACATTCACATTCATAAAAAAATTGTTAAAGTTTAAATCCCAGATTGAACTCCACACATTAATAGTGGGAGACCTCAACATGCCACTCTCACTAATGGACAGTTCATAAAGAAACTAATAGAAGAGAAAGTGGGGAAGATCCTTGAATACTTGGGTACAGGAGAAAAGTTCCTGAACAGGACACCAACGGCTTATGCCCCAAGATCAAGAATTGACAAATGGGACTTCATAAAATTGCAAAGCTTCTTTAAGGCAAAGGACACTCTCAGTAGGACAAAATGGCAACCAACAGACTGGGAAAAGATCTTTACCAATCCTTACATCTGATAGAGGGCTAATATCCAATATATACAAAGAACTCAAGAATTTAGACTCCAGAAAATCAAGCAACCCTATTAAAATGGGGTATAGAGCTAAACAAAGAATTCTCAACTGAGGGAATTTGAATGTTCGAAAAGCACCTAAAGAAATATTCAACTTCTTTAGTCATCAGGGAAATGCAAATCCGAACGACCCTGAGATTCCACCTCACACTAGTCAGAATGGCTAAGATCAAAAACTTAGGGGATAGCAGATGCTTATGAGGATGTGGAGAAAGAGGAACACTCCTCTATTGTTGGTAGGATTGCAAGCTGGTACAACCACTCTGTAAAACAGTCTGGCGGTTCTTCAGAAAATTGGACATAGTATTACCTGAGAACCCAGTTATGCCACTTGTTGCATATATACCCGAAAGATCCTCCAACACATAACAAGGACACATACTCCACTATGTTCATAGCAGCCTTATTTATTATAAATTATAATATTATATCCAGAAACTGGAAAGAATCCAGATGTCCTTCAACAGAGGAATGGATACAGTAAATGTGGTACATATACACAATGGAGTACTACCTAGCTATTTGAAACAATGAATTCATGGAATTCTTAGGCAAATGGATGGAACTAGAAAATATCATCATGAGTGAGGTAACCCAATCACAAAAGAACACACATGGAATGCTCTCACTCATAAGTAGATATTAGCCGAAAAGCTCACAATACCCAAGATACAACTCACAGACCACATGAAGCTCAAGAAGGAAGACCAAAGTATGAGTGCTTCGCTCCTTCTTAAGAGTAACAAAACAGTCAAGGGAGCAAATACAGAGACAAAACTGCAGAGTAGAGCCTGGAAGAGGGTCTATCTTGAAACTGCCCTTCCTTGGGATTCATTCCATGTGCAGTCATCAAACGCAGACACTGTTGTTTGCCAGGAAGTACATGCCGACAAGAGCCTGATATGCCTGTTTCCTGAGAGGCTCTGCCAGAATCTGACATATACAGAAGCAGATGCTTGCAGCTAACCAGTGAACTGATCATGGGGTCCCCAATGGAGGAGGTGGAGAGAAGACTAAAGGAGCTGAAGGAGCTTGTGGGCTCCATGGGAAGAGCGACAATACCAACCAAACCAGAGCTCCCGTCTAAACTGCCAGCCTGGGAACAGGCTTGGAGGGACCTGTGGCTCCAGCTGTATATGCAGTGGAGGATGGCCTTAACAGGCATTGGTGGGAGAGGAGGTCCTTGGTCCTGTCAAGGTGGGATGCCCCAGTGTGGGGGAATTCGAGGGCAGGGAGGGGGAAGTTGGTGGATGGGTGGGGGCACACCCTCATAGAAGCTGAGGGGTGGGGTACCGGATAGGGAATTCCAGGGGAGGGGATGGGGAAAGCTGATAACACCTGAAATGTAAATAAGTAGAATATCTAATAAAAATACATTAAAACCAACAACCAACCAACCAACCAATCAACCAACCAACCAACCAACCAACCAACCAAACAATGGTATCATGAATTTTGCAGGCAAATGGATGGAACTAGAAAATACCGTCTTCAGTGAGGTAACCCAGATCCAAAATGACATGCTCTAATCAACAGACCCAAAGTAGCCAAATAATGAGAGCACAAGGGAGGATGGTTGGATCTTTCTCAGAAGGGGAAACAAAATAGATATTGGAAGTTGATGGAAGGAGGGAACTGGGTGGAAAAAGTGATGGAGATGGGAGAAAGGGTAGGGTGTTTCATATGTAGGGAGAAGCAGGAAAGAGAGAAGAGAGATCTGCTAATGAGTGGGCACAATCTTTATGATATGCCATAGACCTGGGATGCAGAGAGGCGCCAGAGGGTCTGAGGGGGTGACTCTAGCTGAGATTCCTAGCAGAGGGGGATATGGATCCTGAAGTGGCCACTTCCTGTAGCCAGGCAGGACTCCCAGTGAAAGGATAAGGACAGGAACCCACACAAAACCTTCCACCCAAAATGTGTCCTGCCTCCAAGTTGTGCAAGGACAAAGATAGAGCAGAGTCTAAGGTAATGGCCAATGAATAACTGTCCCAAATTGAGACCCATCCTCTTAGCAAGAACCAAATCCTGCCACTATTAATGATACTCCTTTATGTTTTCAGACAGGAACCTAGCATAATTGTCCTCTGAGAGGCTCCACATAGCAGTCAATGGAAAGACTCAGAGACCCACAGCCAAACATTAGATGGAACTTGGGAATATTATGGAAAAGTTGGCAGAAATATTGAGAGACCTGAAGAGGACAGGTACACCATAGGAAGACCAACAGAGTCAACTATCCTGGACCCTTGGGTGCTCCCAGACACTGAATTTCCAACCAAAGAGTGAGTATGGGCTGGAAGTAGCACCACTGCACATATATAGGTGATGAGTAGTTTTGTCTTTATGTGGGTCCCCAAAACAACTGGATTAGAGGTTATCCCTGAGCTTGGTCCCTACCTGTCTGTCTGTGGGTTCTGCACCCCTGAATAGGCAGCTTTGTTTGTCTTCAGTGGGAAAAGATGAGCCTAGTTCTTCAGCAACTTGATGGGTGGGGTGGAGAGTGGATTGTTGGGAGGTTGGGTGGGAGGGTTGGGGGGTTGACACTCAGAGGGGAGCTTTCCATTAAGTGGAATGGGGGATGACTTATGTGAGGGGAGTACTGAGAGAAGAGAAAGGGCTGATACTGGGTAATAAAGTCAGTAAATAAATAATAAAAGAACTAGTATGACTCAAGGACAAAATTGGGGTTTTCTATTTACATTTTTCCAACATAATAAAACTCAGTCTCTGACGAAACAAACAAATGAACAAACACAAAGAAATAAAAAACCCTAGTAATCTGTTTTCTGCTTTAGTGATCTTTTCCCATTGTGGCTTTCAAATAGAAAGCCCCACTTCTGCCCCAGTTTTCCCTGTCTGTTGACTGCTCCATGTGTCCTACTGGGGTTCCTTGCAGATAGTGGGAGACCATGCTCATTTGAGTACTGGAATTTCAGGGTGGTGCCATCATGCATCCCATTACCTGTATGGCTGGAGTGTAGATTCTTCATGGGGGCAACTATGTTTTCTTGATTGCATTTGAGACCATACTTGGTGCTTTATATTAGTGGCTTCTCTCAAAGCACATGGGTCTTCTTGGGCCCACAGACTGCTAGGAATGACTGAAAGGTCATCTGTATCACCAATACCCTGCAGAAGCACAGTTGGCTTCACCAGATGCATTGTCTTTCCATTGGAAACTCCTCTTCTCTTCAGCTATTCATCACATTCATCCTCCACATTTTCTCCAGGAATTCTTCAGTAAACCTAAGGAGAAGAGGAGGGAGTTCCAGCTCCACTCTACTCCTTCATTCAGGGAGGGTGTCCTTCTACAGGCTTCTGAGAGTTTTCTTGGGAAAAGGCATAGTTCTTAGAAGAGAATATTGTCTCCATTTCTCAATTGTTTTTCCTCTCCTCATCTCTTGCTTTCCCCCCAAATCCTGCAAAGTTATCCCAGACTCTGTTTTCTTTTCTAAACCAAACTCTTGTCTGTCAGGCCACACACATTTGGTGATTTCACAAATACAGTTGCTCTTGAGTTTCCAGTAAAGATGGACACAAGAGAAAACTCATTCCTGTTACTCAGAATTTCAAGGTCAGGCCAGTCCAGGTGACAAGTCACAGACTGTCTTTGACTCTTTTAGCAGTTGAAATTGCCTTTAATCTTAGGAAGCTTTTATTATTAAGTTCTTTTTAAATGTGAACCCAAATCTTCTTTCCAGTATTAAGAAAAGCTTCATTTCTCAAAGCCCTTGGGGCATGCTAGTGCAGTGATGGTAAGAGTCTGCTTCATTAGTTTTTAAGATTTCACTTGAGCGTTTGATTTTTAAATGGCTCTCTCATTACTAAATACTGTTTCCACATATTTTAACTTTCAGCACAATAGATTATTTTTAATAATAAAGTTTATTTTTGATGATTTCATAGATATCTAATGTAGTTTGATTACTCTCGCCCAGCCTCTCCCATGTCTTTCCATTTTGGGCCACCTTCTCCTTCTCCTTTCTTGTCACTTTGTTTTGTGACTTAGTGGGGTTTATCCCCAGCAATTTGCATGATCATACATTTGGAGCTGTGCATTGGACCTTGGTAAGCTCATCAATGGTTACACAACTCTTGTTTTATTACGTTGGATTAAGACATTTCTTAAGGTATTTGCCAATTATACTGTTCTATTAGGAAAAAAAAAACCCAAATCAACCACCACCACCACCACCACCACCAATAACAACAACAACAACAACAACAACAACAGCACTCTTTTGCTTTAATGGCTGCCACTGCTTCCCCAGACTGACAGCACATCAAATGTTTTAAAAGATTTTTAAAAAGTTTTAAAAGTACAGTTACTTTTTGAGAAGTTGGTAGAAAAAAATCATATGACCAAGTTTCAGGCCCACTCAATTCAGTGTTGATGAATTTGTTAGATTTCAAGGTCAAATGTAAAACTGTGGGAAACATTACACAGGTTCCTGCTATCAGTAGTTGGCCCTTCTTTTTCAAAAGTGTGGATGTGAATACCCCGAGACAAAATTGATTTGGAAAAGAAGGTCCCAGAAAAAATAAAGGATGAAACTTCAATTTATCACATGTTTAGTACTCTGATAAATTCACACTGGGGTGATGAGGCCTTCTGTTAGGTATTAGTGCTCCTCTGGAGATGGTTTAAAACACACCGGAGGATATGTATGCATCATATACAAATACTACTGGAGGATATGTATGCTTCATATACAAATACTACCCCCGCCTTCACACATATTTGAAGCATCCTTCAATTTTATTCATGGCATCCTCTACCAATCCTGGATGAATTACAATGGACATCGTACTATGAATACTTAAGGATATTGTAATAGGAAGGAAAAGCACAATGACTTATGGAGAGTTTTTTGTTTAACACAACATTCAATTGCAAAATCAAGACTGAAGGAGAGTTGACTCCAAGGATCAGGGAATAGTCACTACCATTGGATAGTGACAGTCCTCTTAATGCATACTTTCTTCCTCTCCTTGGCCAGGTTCTAGGACCAGCAAGAGTCCATGAGCAAGTCAGCAGAGAGATCAGACATATTTTCTTCTCAGCTTTCGAATGGGGTACTTGTGATGTCTGCCTTATATACTCACAGACTCAATAATTCCACAGATATAACCTTCAACATTCCTAGTGAGCAGAATCCTCTAGCCTCAGGAAGTCCAGAGTATGATGTCATTCCCTAATGATATTGTCCATTTATCACTCCTGTCAGTTGCATACTATCAACCAGAGATCCTTATAAGCAATGTTTCTTAGAAACATATATGACACATAATGCTTTCTGGGTTACCAGGGGAATAGAATTAGGGAATTGAGGCAATTCTTATGCAGAGAGGTAAATGTTCTATTAACTTGTTTTATTCAGACTATGTCAATGCAAATAAAAAGCAGAACAGACTGTGCAGTTTTTAAATTCTGTAAACTTACAATATTGATTCACAATATTGACCAGAAAAAGGGCAAAAGCAAACCAAACCAAAGTTTCTTGTGTGGTTAGCAGCACCTGGAAAGCTCTTGTCCTATATTTAGTGACTGTTTTATTCATCTCTCCGTTTGTAGTGCCATAGATAGCAGGTACTTGGTAAATATACGCTGAACTAGTGGATAAAAAGACTTTCCCTAGAGCACACATGAACAAAAAACAGGTCCGGTTTTTACTCACAAAACTGTCAAACATCTTATTGCCTTACTGGTGTTCTTCTTAAGACTGCTTTATTCTGCTGTCAGGACAACTTCTCCCTTCTTTTTCTGCCTCAAGGTAAACAGTGCTTTAGTTACATGAATGTATAAGGACCATGTCCACAATAGCAAATAGGTCATAGTAATAAGCTCTGTCACTAACAGAAGGTGTATCGTAAGGCAGTAGAAACATAAATTTCTGCTCTCACTATCACTAGTCTTTAGATGTAAGAGAAGTTAATGGGCTTAGTATGTGATCATTGCAGTTAAAGAAGCATCTTGAGCATGAAGGGCACCAGAAGTGCCATTGTTAGGACTGCTTGTGAAATGGCCAGACATAAAGTGCATATTCCCATGTTATAAGTGTTTGAAAAATACCTTGAATTGAGATATATTGAAGCAACATTCCTGATGTCATTACAAAAATAAGCTTTATTTTTAAAAATAAGCCAGCAGAGTATAGGAAGTATAAATTGTTTATTTTTCCTATAAAGTAAAAGAGTGAAGAACTGTTCAACACATTGGGATGCAAACAAAACTGGTAAGTTACAGGTTTCTTTAATCCGATAAGCATGTTCAGTTTTAGATGTACTAACAGTCTAAATACGATCATGTAAACCTAGTAAGAGTTAATAGGCAACACAAATTAGCCTTCATTTTGTGAAGTAAACATTTTTAACTACAAAATTAATATGTATATTGAAAATTATCGGTCCACAGCACTGATTTACAAGCTCATTACTTATAATTACCTCTTTTTGGGAAGTGTCTTATATTCTATTTTTAAGTGAGATTTGGGCCAATTAATGTTTTACAGCTATAGTATCCATATGATCCTGTAGATCACAGGTTCTATCACAGGATTCTATAGTCTGTTTAGAGTTCACTGAGAAGACTGCAACAAGCTGAAGAATTATATGGGAATCTGGATAGACAATATAAATGTTTAGAAAAATATCAGTGTGGCTGAGAAAGGTGATAAATGTCTACAAATCCAGCCCTCAAAGGCTGAGGCAGGAGGATTATGAAAGGCCAGCCTAGACAGTATATTTAGAACCTTTTTTGAGACAGAGAGAGAGAGAGAGAGAGAGAGAGAGAGAGAGAG
>NW_021604566.1:6930799-6945940 GCF_004785775.1 Grammomys surdaster | reverse complement strand
AGGGGGATTTCTAACAGCGTACTGTCTCATCTCTATATGTGACTATCATGGTCGAGGCCTGAGCTATTGCTCTTTCCTTTCTGTTTCAATTTGCAGCTCTTCTGCTTTGGCTCTTCCTGTGAATGAAGTCATACACGTGTCCACGCCAAGGTACTCACCCAGGGCAATCATCATTTTTGGAGATATTATTCTAGAGAAAAGTATAGAAAAGTTATGATCCTTTACAATTCTTAAAGTCACCAAAGGGGCTACTTTGCAAGGACTAAGTGAAAATAACACAAAGTCTGAAAGGTTCATGTTTTGCATCTATCACTCGATGTGAGGGGTGAATGGAAGGATACCATCATATCATATCATAGTTCAGGACTGTCAACGTTATGGAGGATGATGGATGCGTTTAGCTCTTCCTTTACCCTATAATCATTACCAAAGCTTTGAAAAATCCCAGTTTCTCCAGTTGCTATACTCACTGGCTCTTTGTAGAGATCAGATGGTTCCTATTTACTCAGTATGTATTTACTTACTAGTCAACAATAGCAAGAATTAGAATAAAAGCACACCAATTAAGATTATGTGCAGTACAGTAGTTTTAAGTGTGAAGATCATTCTAATATGCATCTGAAGCCCCAAACACGTCTGATTCTAAGCACTGTTCACAAAGACAATACATCTGTGCTTACAGAAGAGCAGGAGGAGGTCCTGATGTGAAAGCTTTAATAGTTCTATTTAATCCTGAATTATCTATCCTCTCTAGATTCCAGATGTGCTGTGCTGGCAAGCTTCCTGAACAGCCATCAGGGCTATAGGCAACACACAGAAGACACCACCTACATGCTAGATGTGGGCCTGTGAGAATCTACCCACGACTACCCCAGAACACATTGTACTGGCCTTCAAAAATGTTGCAGGAACTCTTTCATTAAGTGAAGTGAAGAAATTACCAAATACCTTAGTGTTTTCCGAGAAACATCAGGATTTTTGTGCCTTATTGTAAAAGTGTAACTCTGCATTATACAAACTAAACTGATTAAAAAATAAAGACATAAAAACAACAATAAAAAAACTGAATGTGGCGTTGCATACACTAATCAGAAAGGTGAGGCAAGAGTGTTGGAAGCCTGAAATATGCAACATGATAGTATCCCGAACATCCCAAGCAAGTGAATGAAGAAACTCACACAAGCAACAACACAACAACAACAGCAACAACTATAATACAACAAAACCACAGGAAACAACTTCAAAACTTCTCCAAAGCCTCCCCTAGAGTTTGTGTGCTTTTTGGTTCTGTGTAGGAACAGATGCATTGTGCTCTTGAGAGGCCCACATAATGGCTCAATTTAATTAATACCGGAAGTAACAAAGACATGGTTCACTAAAGTCCAATAAATCCTCCTTGTGAAGTATTAAAATTCTTTGTCATTATTTTAAATAACAGTGAAGTTATCTTCTAGATAAGAAATTAGCAATGATCAGATAATTTGTTCACAATCAACCCAAAGGTCTTCACCAACTTACTGTTTGAGAAACAACGCAAAATACGCAAACTTGGGTATAAGGAGGTAAACTTGGTCCTCTAAAATAGCATTGAATATTTTTTGAGCCACGAACTCCTGCTCCAGTAGAGGTAAGAGAGATGGATACCTGGAATAACAATACAGAGCTTCTGTCAGTAGACTGGACTTTCCCATGGTGACCAGTATTGAGTGTTGTTGAGTTTTTTTTGATTTATAATTTCATTCAATTTTAGCTAGAGAATATAATTTATATGACTTTATTATTTTAAATTTTATTGATGGTACTCTATGATCAAGAAGATGTTTTCTTTTGAGCAATGTTTGAGACATACTCAATACAAGTGTGCACTCTTTCATTGAGCAGAGTGACTGTCAAAGTCTATTTCATCTACTTGAATGGGTCTTTTGATCTCAAGGGCATCTTTCAGTATCTTAAAATTTTATTTCTAAAGCTTTTTGCTAATTAGGTTTTTAAAGGTTATATATAAGGTATACTATAAATCTTAATCTAGCTGAATTCACTTTGTATATATATCAGCTTAATTTGAGTATGATATAGAAATTTTGTTTCTACACAGCTATATTATTTTTTCTTCCTCTATACCATAATATTACTATTATATAACTATTAAAATATATAATTATATATATTACACATTGTGCTTATTACTCTATAAGTTCTGTATTTTAAGGAGGATGAAGGGACAAAGGACAACTGATGCACATTACAGAGTCCCTTCATGCTGGCTCTTTCGATCTGCTGTCATTTCCAAAGACTAATAGAGCTTTGTTCCCACTTATCTCATTTAAGCTTTTAATAATGCTATTAAGTACACATTATGTATGACACTGTATTCATAATTAGTTCAAGAAAGGAAAAGAAATATATAGCTCCACTGTCCTTTGCACAGTTATCTACTTTATGAAACTTTTTAAAATTGTTTTTCTCTTGTGAATTCTTATTATTCTCTGAAAGGTGTCACTTGTTTCATCCTGAAGAACTTTCTGTTTCCTGTGTTTGGAGCAATAGAATGAACTCTGTTTATAGTGGCCTTGCTTTTTTATTTAAATTTATTAAGATTTTAAGATTTACGTACTTATGTGTACTAGTGTTCTATTTGCATGTATGCCTGCATGATAAGATCCCATTATAGATGATTATGAGCTGTCATGTGGTTGCTGGGAATTGAACTCAGGACCTCTGGAAGAGCAGCCAGTGCTCTTAACCACTGAGCCATCTCTCCAGTCCTGTGGCCTTCATTTTTGCAACATGGTTTTGCTGGGAAAGATTCTTGATTGATTTATTGAGTGTGTCTTGAGTGAGTCTGAAGTCTTCTTGGCTTTCATTATTTAGGTTGAAAGTTCAGCTGTTCATCACACCCGAGTTGACTTGTTCATAATGAGACATTTTTCTTCTTGATGCTTGTAAGATTATTATATTTTTGTCTTTCAGTATTTTGATGATGCCACGAAGTGTTCATCTTTCTTGGAGCTCTCTGACGTTTTAGAAAATTTCTAATGGAGTTTATTAGCATTATCAAAATTTACTTGAATAATAACTAGATTTGTAGATATTAAAACATCGTAGTGGCAATATCTCATAACCAGCATTTGAAATTGAATGGACAGCTATGTTGCCCATCTTCATTTTGTTAAATAAAATCTATTTATCATTTACATCATAACATGATGACTACTTTGTCCAGAAACCAGTCCATTTTAGCAAATAACTTGAAAAATACATCTTCAATTATAATGGAAGACTGACATGCAGTGGTTGAGGGATCCCTGGTATAAACATTGATTAAAACCAAGAGCTTTTCTTTTTCTTCCAGAAACTACTCATTTTACACACTACAAAGAAATAATTAGTATTTTAGTGTTTCCCTATTTGACAATTGGAATGGCAGTTCCCAGAAATCCCCTTGTCACATAACCAAATTCAGCTCCTCCTCTGGAGGATAGAGACTCCCATGTGTTTAAACCACCTTGAGAAAACAGCCAGCACAATCTAATACATCATAGTTACTACATTTGCTGGCTTTCAGGCTTGTGTGACAGACTGTGGAAAGCTTAACAACAAACCAGCTTTTTGAAGTATTCCTTCAGAATGATTTACTTGCTATTACCAATTCTGTCCCAATTCTCAAAATTTCAGATGTTTTCTCCCAGCTATTCCCTACATGGTCCACACAGGGATAAAGGGAAGGACTGGGTGGTTGGACTTGCCTTCCAACAACTTCTGATTCCTTAAAAAAGTCAGCAGCTGATCACAGAGGCAGCATACCAAGCTCCCGATGATTAAGTGATTCTGGAACCTGAATTTTTCTAGTAATTTATTGATTTTCATTGACTGTTTCTGTTCAATTTATTTTACCATTCAGGATATGGAAGTCGGAGGAGGGTGGAACTAGAGGTGACAGCTACTGCCACTATCCTCTATGGATTTCTGATAGTCCAATGCCTGGGAAGACATGATCTACTGGTGTCAGAGCTCTGGCAAGTCTACGTAAACTCCATCTCTTTTAGGAGGCTTGAAGACATGGGGCCTAATGTTTGACTGGTAAGGATCCTGGAGCTCTCTAACAACAAGCCACCACTCTAGAAGCAGGAGATGCCTACAGCTAGATTTTTCTGCTTTATGGGTTTTTCTTTCTTCCACCCTTTCCCACCCCTTCTTCCATTTTAAACCCCTAACACTAGCTAGGAGAGAAAAAATGATAGAGGAAAGAAGGTGACATAATTGTTAGACTACTTTCTGCTCATTGGGGGCATCCAGTTCCTTGGGGCAAGTTTAATCTTTGCCATCAGGATATCTAATTTCTCCTTCTTCTTCTTCTTCTTCTTCTTCTTCTTCTTCTTCTTCTTCTTCTTCTTCTTCTTCTCCTCCTCCTCCTCCTCCTCCTCCTCCTCTTCTTCTTTTTCTTCTTCTTTTCCTCCTCTTCCTCCTCCTTTTCCTCCTCCTCCTCCTCCTCCTCTTCTTCTTCCTCTTCCTCCTCCTTCTCCTTCTTCTTCTTGCTGTTTCTTCTTTGCATGTAACCAACAGCAACCAACCAACAATTAATCAACAATCAACCAACAACCCATCAGCGGCCACAACTCTCAAGGCCCTGGCATTCATATACTGAAAAGTTCGCAGAATTCCAAATGTCACACAGCTGCAGAAACTGGCAAAATCATGCCCATGCTAGAGCATGAGGCAAATCATAGTCAGCTGCTATGGACAATCTGAAGCATCTCCATACCCTACGCCTGGGATTAAAATGAAAACATATTCTTACAATATTTCTGTGTTTTTTTTCAAAGAAACCAAAATTCCCAAACTGTCACTACAGCTGCTCTCCTCGCCAAATGCCTCTCCAGAGCTGCTTCACTCAGGAACAAGCCCTGTCTGGATGAGGATCCTCTTTCAGGGTACTTCTGCCTCTATTCAGAACTGCTGAAAGCAGGTTTGATAAGAACTCCCCGCTGCTAGCTCTTCTGTGGAAAGGTGGAAATCCTCACTTAGTTCCCAAGCTCACTGAAGTAGTTACCACATAGAGTTTAGTGTAGTATGGAACCTCTAATGTCTCGGCCTTTCAGGACTAGAATTTTCAAAAAGTTCTTTGATCAGTCTTCTCAACTTCAGTATGTTCTTTGATCAGTGTCTAGAAATTTTAAGTGCTTGTCCTTGTGACTTTCAGCCATGTAATAGATAATCTTCCTCTCTACATTCAAACAATGCTTTCCCATCTGTTTGGATTATTTTTTTTTAATAGCTTCAGTGAACTCAAATTATTCTCAGGTCTTTCTGCTGGCTCCTGTCTTTCTCCAAACATAGCTCACTCGTGTGATAGAATTTGCTTCAGTTAATTTACTAACAATGATAAGATCTGCATAGTCCTTACGTTGCACTGTAGTTCACCGTTCCCTGTGCAAAAGTCTTTCATTAGCACTCCAGTGATTCAAATCATTCTAGATAAATTTTGTCTTTGTATAAATAAAGATAAATTTTATCTTTATGTAAAATCGTTTTGAAACATTTCCTATATACATTAACAAACATCACAAAATATTTTATACTTGGGGATATTTATACTTTTATATTTTATAGAGGAAGCAAATTATTTTCTCAGTTAAACCATGGTATTTTAACACATTCTCATTGTTAACTTCTGTTCTATCTTAATATTATGATTATTATAATAGTAAAGAAAGAGCTCACTTACTTGGTTGTACAGCCTTCAAACATTCCAGTTTTGATGAAATAGGGGCAAACGATGGTGCTTTTTATTTTAGTTTTCCTTACCATAGTTAACTCAAGGAAGAGAGACTCAGCAAAGCCAAAGGCTGCAAATTTGCTTGAAGAATAATCTGAAATAAAGTGAAGGGCCACTAGTGATATAGCTTGGAAAATTCTCATAATTATTTATTTAAAAAAATCTCCTTTCTTTCACCCCCTCCCCCCCCACCCCGGCTTGTCCTTGAGGACAGAGTATATCCACCCAGTGTGTCCAAGAAAAAAATCACTGAAATTATTATCTTAATGAAAGAATACCAATGAGCAAAGAGACACACACACACACACACACACACACACACACACACACACACTATTTTATGTGTTTTTTTCAAAAGGAGGGTACATTTCCCAGTCTGTAATTGGGGGTGATTCTCCTGGGTTGAATGTTGTAAGATTTCCTTTAGAGCAGAAAGAGCCCCTCTGCATTCTGGAAGGGCCCACTTTCTGGGGGATAAAAGAAAGTATAGCGAATGGAAATAGTCACCTGATAGTCCATTAACACCAACGAGTCCTGCTATGCTTGAAATACAGACTAGGTGACCATGGTTAGCTTTAATCATGGCAGGAAGGAAGGCCTTACAAGTCTAGGAGATATAAACACATTGTGCTATTAATTGATTAATTAGTTACTTTCATTACTCTGCAAGCATTTGATGAGTTTATTAATCCATTTAGTGAATTTCTATTTAATGCTCATGGTGTGTTAAATTCTAAGGTAGCACAAAAGTAGAACGTATACAGCCACGTTGAGTTTACTATGTGCTCAGATTTAAGAAACAGTGAATACTTTTTTTGTCCTTTGAAATCAAGTTTACTAATTTAACCAGAGCTTTTTACATTCATTGGCTTGCTATCATTGTAGAAACTTTTAAAAGTGCTCCCAGTTCTTTATATACTTTTGACAATGTGCATAAAAATCAGTCACACTTACATTCCAGACTTTACTATCAACTTTACTATCAGTTCGGTTTTCCTTCACTTTCAAGACTTAGCAGAATTGGAAGAAATTGCCAGAGGAAGACGGATTTAATGCAAACTCTGTGTCGCATAGTAAGAAGGGCGCTTTAATATTGTCTACCCTGACTAACATATTTGGTATGTTTTGGTAAACTTGATTCATTTTTCTGTAAGCAACATCATAAGTTCCCACGCCACAAATGCCTCATTTTTTCTTTCACTCCTGCTCCTTACATACTCAGGGAAGTTTCACAGTATTTACTGATCCCCAGTAATAGGCTCTTTTTTCCCTCTAAACCTTGTTCATAAGCAATTTGGAAAAATTGTAGAAATAGGGCAGAGATAATGACGTAACTTGTAGTATATCAGAATGTTTTCTTTAAAAATTCTTTAAATTTATTTATTTATCCATTTATTTATTTGTATTTGTTTGTTTGTATGTGTCTCCATGTATCCACCTTTTACTTTCCATTACTGGGATAAGCATAATCAATAAAAACAACATGCTGTATTTCCCTTTCCAGCTCCCCTGAGGGTCAATATTAGGTAAAATATCAGGGATATCATTTCTGCACTCCTTTCCTCATTACTGTCTAAGTCCAAGTTCCTCATGTCACCATTTTGTCAGCTCTGACATTCTACTGGCTCAGAAGATGAGTTCAGTTAAAGCCTGGCATCATCTGTCCTATCATTCATTACTGTTTTTAGGAGGTATATAATTTGACAGTGTCATATTTTCACAGTGGAGTTTTTGAGAGGCTGCACAGATGTTCTTGCCTAAGAGAGAGGCAGGCCACTGGACCAAAAACAGCATCTTACCTTCATTTTGTTTCATCAACCTTGTTCTATGGCTGCTATGTTAATGCCTGAGTTTCTGCTTCGTTGATGACAATTGTATTCTTCTGTCATTTCATGCTCATATACAATGTCAATAAAGGATCTCTGTTCCTTGTGGTTATGGGATCTCTCTTTAAATAATAGACATCTTGTCATGACTGCGTGCTGGTTTGTAGTGGTTGGATCTGTTTATTGTCTTTCAGCTCAAAAGCTTGAAGGTTCTAACTGAATTCTATAGGCATTTTCTATGTTATCACCCGTTAGACTTTGAATGTGAAATGCAGGGTCTAGAAGCTTAGGTAGAGCTTCCACTATGATACCAGTTTTGTATCTGAGAGCTTGTTGATGGTGTGAGTCAGTGCCACTTTGTTATGGAACTACAGGCACTGAGGCAGAGAAAGCTCCTAGGTGTGAGTGAGAGACTGTTGATGTCTGTAACCGTCTGCCAAACAGCCAAATACTTCTGGGACAAAGTGTCCAAGAACATCTGTAAGCCACTCACAAAGGTCTAACTGTTTTCAGAGTTTTGCTTTGTGCTGGGGTTGGATTTGTTGCTAGTTTTTTATATTTTCAGTTGAAGACAAAATTGGCTGGATATTTACAGGAGCACTCATCTCTTATCCAGAGAGGATGCATTTTAAGACTTTTGTTAATGCTGAAGCCTTGGTGAATATTAAATTGTATATGTGGGATGTATTATCCTATGTTTATCTACATGCTTATGATAAAACTTAATTTATAAACTAAGCAATTGGACAAACAGTGACTAGTAATAAGCTAGAACAAGTATAATAAGCTTGGTTGGCATTTCTGTGGGTTCTGGGGATCAGAACTCTGGTTTTCACACTTGGGAAGCACTTTTACCCACTGAGCCATCTCCTCCACCCATGAAGTATTTTTAATAACAGAGTAATTAATAAGAGATTACACTGGGTATAGGTTGTTATTATCTATATTAAAATAGCTATGTAAACAAATCATAATTGTTCTATAAAAAGCTTTACCTCTTTTCCTCAAATTTTTTATATGTAGGTTGTGATGTAAAGAATCATTAACTTCACTTGATTTTATTTTATTGCAGTTATTTAAAGCTTTTGTTTTCTCTGTGGAAAACGTATTGAAAGATCTTCCTGAGTGTTTCCACACCCATTTACAGGTGTGAAAAATTATTTCTATTGTCATGGAATATCTATTCATTTAAATCAAAAGTGATGTTTTTACTACCAAAACAAAAGTTGGTAGTGTTGACCGTCTTTTCGAAATACATATGTGGATTATCTCTTACAAGTTTTTAGTTTACCTCTTTGACAACCTTTTAGCATCATCAGAGATTATATTGATGCATAGATGGTGTCAGCTTTAATGTCTTGAAGTTTTGGGAGTTGCATTAGTTGGGTAACAATATGAGAATTTTATCCATAATATTTTAAAAGAAGTAAAAATTTATAGTATAACAGGGCCCCAGATCTTAGTAGGCCTTCCGATCTTAGCACAACTGACACCATCATAGAAATACCATTCAGACCATAAAACTTTTAAAGTGAACTCTTAATTGAGATGTTGAATTAAATGATTAAATGTTCATCTTCTAAGAGAATAAGATT
The DNA here is from genome assembly GCF_004785775.1 of Grammomys surdaster. Lineage (NCBI taxonomy): Eukaryota > Metazoa > Chordata > Mammalia > Rodentia > Muridae > Grammomys > Grammomys surdaster. The sequence continues at coordinate 6,936,743 of NW_021604566.1, read as the reverse complement.
AGTTAATTTGTTAATATATTGAAGGATTAAAAATGGTATCCTCATAGAAGCAGGGGAGGGGGAAAGGGATAGGGTGTTTCTGGAGGGGAAATCAGGAAAGGGGATAACATTTGAAATGTAAATAAAGAAAATATCCAATGAAAGAAAAGAAAAAATGGTATCTTATAGTTATACTGAATTACAGTTAACTCAAACTAGTGGCTATGAAGAAGTATACTCTGGACCAGTCTTGGAGGAATGTTAGTTCCCAGACTCCAATAGATACCAAAATTCAAGGTCATAGTGGTCCCTTATACAGCATGATACAGTATTTGTGTATAATTTATGAACTTTCTTTTGCAAATTTTAAGTCATGTCTGTTACTTATAACATATAATTCAATGTTAGTGCTATCAATATATTATGTTTTATACTGTATTGTTAAAGGAATAATAGCAAGAAAGTGTTTATACATGTTCTCTCCAGATGCAACATCATTTTCCAAATATTTTCAGTTAGTGCTTGATTGAATTTATAGGAATGAAGGAAAGGCTATAAAGGGCTAGTGAGGGCTATTTAATATAAATACTGTTTTATTTTCTGATGAGTATATTGATAGGTGTATGGGAAAGCACTTTCTCTTTATTTTTGACTTATTTTTTCAAAAATTATTGCATATACTAATTTTATATAAGGACAGTTTTTGGATGAGTTTGAAATCTTGGTTTATTTATAATCCTATACTCCTCTACTTAAGAAGCTGCAAGAACATGCAAGCTAGAGACAAATTCTTTGTGAATTCTTTGTGTAGTATTACTAGAATCCAGTGAAAAATATTTGTGGGCAATAAGGGAAGGCAGTTTTTCACAGACTTGGAAGCTTAACATTTTGGAGAAAAGACATCTTTCACTAGAAGTGATATAGGCACAGTGTTTAGATCTATCTATGGTGAGGTTAGCCATCAAGCTTTGGAGCAGGTGAATCCAATGCAAGAAAGCAATATATGAATTTTGAATCGCTCAGATTTTACAAATGAATGATGATTCTCTCTGTAGTTTCTGGATGGCCGTGGATGACCTGGTTTTATTGGTTGCTCAGAATAATGCCTAAATTTGCTGACATATACCACAATGGCTTATGTGTGTTTATTGAATTCTTGTACTATTAATTGTGTGAACCATTAAAGCTATTGCCTTAGACATGATAGAAAAGTACAGGCTCAATGACGACAGGAAGCCAGAAGGATGAGAGTTAGAAGGAAGAATTTTTTTAGAGAACACAGCTCATGCCAAGACCCTCTGAGGAAGGTTTGACATAATAGGGTTTAGTGAGGATGTCTGGAATAAATTGAACATGAGTAAGAGTAGGGAAGGAGAGAGTTTGGAGATAGATAAGAGAGGCTATTTCCATGTCATGATAAGGTTTACAAGCTATGCTATGATATTTTTGGGACTCTCTAAATGAGGACTGTTTGATTCTTACATCGAATGAGATTGTTTGATTAATTCAGTGTAAATATCATCTTGCTTCCATATGAAGATAAGTTAGAAGGCATCAGGGTTAAAGATGGAAATCCATGATAAACTGTCAGTAAGTGAAAGAGATGGCTTGAACAGCCGGCATCAAGGGTGGAGGGTCGTGCACTTGGGCATAACTTGTATGGCAGGCAGGACAGTGTTTTTAAAAAAGGAGGGAATCAGGGTGATTTCTATGTGTATGATATGATTAGTAGTGTGTAGTTCCTAGACCCATCTACCAATATAAATGACATTTACCATCATCCAAGAAAACAATTTTAAGATGAAATGAACAGGGAAGGAAAGTAAGAGCTTGTTTATGTTTATGGAAGACCTAAAGTACGCAAGCACTGTGTTAACTGTTCTATTAGTATTGACCAAATAAATTTGTGGGCTCCAGTGTGGTTTCACATCAGTTTCTGGTGACCCAGGATGAAGACAACGGTGTGAAGACGATAAAGATTGCAAAATATTTGAGTTGCAGCGAGTAGGAATTGGGAGATTTGAAACAAATCAATACCAAGGTCTTTCAGAGACAAAGCATTGATGTTCTGCTACTCTTTGACAGTCTCCATATTACCTATGGCCCTGGCTGAAGTCACTTGGATATCCCACACCCTGCACTCATCACTAGTGATTATTATTATTTTTTTAAATCACAAGTGTAGTCCCTTCCAGTGGAAGGAATTTTGGTGGTCCTAGCTTCCTTCAGTCTCTTACCCACTCTGTAGAGTGGCACTGTTCAAAGCCTTAGCCTCTAGGCATTGGTGGCTAATTAAATGTACTCTAATTGTTACATATCGTATATTATTATTAAAGGGCATAAAATAAGAATTTAGCTCTTTATTCCCATCAATTATGGCTTGAATGATTAGCTAATTAGGAAGCAGAGAGAAAACATTTTCATTGTCAAAGGTGGTTAGAGATGTCCCTGAGAATTTGGGGTAGGGCAAAAGCAGGAAAAGCTAATCTAGGCTAGGTAGAGCAAAGCCTGGTGAGGATGAGACACACTTGAGCTGTCAATAGAAAACAGACAAATGCGGTATGTCTCGGCAAATAACTGAACAATTGCTTCTGGAAACGCAGAGAATTCTGACTCTCATTAATAAACACAAGGAAAATCTTACCCAGAAGTGAGAGATGGCGTTGACAAGAAATGATTTTTCCACCAAGTGATCTGGAGTATCGAGGAATGACTTTCCTGTTACAATACCTGCATTATTAATAAGAATGGTGACATCACCGACTTCTTCTCTAACCTAGCCAGAGAGGAGAGAGACATGGCATAGATTGAAATATTGAATTTTTGACATTTATTTTCCTAAGTCACATTTCCCCTTTGTTTTACTCAAGTGTAGTTGTGGAGTGCATAGTGTGTCAATGACAGTTAAAGGTAGTGCCAAGATTAAATTGCCTACTGATGCCTAGCAATATTTCCTTGTGTAAGGAGACTCTATGATGTTCTGACTACTATGAAATCACTTAGCAATATGCCCTTCAGAACACATCTCCACTGTTCAACCATACTTGCCTATTATTTCCTTAAAAGTATTTAATTTGCTCTTGTCTCTTCATGAAGAAATTCATCAATTTAAAAGTAATCCTAGGAAACGTTTTGAAAGAAACATTTCAATTTGGAGATTTTGCTTAAAGAACATGATGATTTCTTCTTGAGGACAACCAAGGACAGAGCAGCAGCTTATATGGTTTTGAGCAGCTCTTGGATTCCTCTGATGAACAACTTGAAAGGAGGTTCCTCATGTCTGGTACTGGAGTTTTCATCAGAGATGCTATGTTGCTGGGAGCATTGTCAGCCCAAGTAACTTCATTTAAACTATATATACTTAGATACACTTCTTTGCATTATTTATAATATTAGATAAATAAAAATAATGATTTTTAGGCTTTCCCAAACATCCTTTGTGTTATTTTTTCCCTTTCTCTATCCCACTCCTTTGGTATTGATCTTCCATCACTGCAGCCAAGTTAAGTCATTGCCGATTTTGACCATTTCCTTCTTAATATCACTTGTATATTCTTGGTGAAGACACAGTGCACCTTGTACACAACCCCCAGAAAGATCACCTGCCCAAGGACCAACTTGCATAGTACTGGAAAGCACTTTGAAAACTGCCAAGGGAGGGAGCAGCCAATAGTAAGTTCTAGCCTGTTGTGATACCTATAAGCCACAACAATGGACCATTAGGGCAAAATATCCCTCAGGGTATTATAATAATGCCACTCACATCTTGTCAGTAACCAAAAACTGTCTAATTGGATATAAGGCCCACTTAACAGGAAGAAAATCATTCCTGGTACTGGAAACCTAGCCAATTACAGGGGCTGTTGAGATCACGGATCTTAGAAGATAATCCACTACTTCTACTTTATTAAGCCAGTGTAATACCCAATGGCATTTTAAACGTTTATCCTTACATTCACAGGTAAATGTAGTTCTCTTCTCTCATCAAAGAAACTTCTTTTTGCAACAGATGGAGACCATTACAGAAAACATAACTAGTCAAAATACAGAGAACTTCTGATTGTAGGGTGCCCAGCTCCAATTGGTATTTTACAATATACCTCTTACACTTATGACCCAGGGACCATTGAAGAAGAGAGAACAGAAAAATCATAAGAGTCAGAGGACCAGATAATCTGATATGAGATTGTGTCTCCTAGAAATAACAAGGAATCTTCACCCATAAAATATCTTAGCAATATGAAAGCCCGCATAAGACCCGAGCAAGGACAACACAAAGAGGTATACTAACAGGGAAGGGGGATATCTCATGGGGCCCCACTTCTTAACAAAGACAACTAAGAGATGCTAAGAGAGGGAGAAACAGTCTTCCCTAGGAATCAGGGCATTAATTGGTTGTTTTGGTGTGTGTGTGTGTGCGCGCGCGCGCGTGCGCGCGCGAGTGTGTGTGTGAAAAACATTGAAAGAAAGAGAGCATGAATTTGAAAGGAAGCAAGGAAAGGGAATGGGAAATAATATAATTATATTTAACTTCAAGAAAGAGAAAACTCACAAAACGAGTGAAAATTCTTACTGTGGTTATATGACATTACAAAAACATACCGTTCAGGTGTCCAGTTGGATGAATTTAAATTCATATACCCATGTAACGTTGTGTCAAAGAATATAAAACAAATTTCTAAGACCCTCCCCCCACAGCGTTTTACACATCTCCCTTCTTGTAAGGTATATTTTAGATCTGGAAAGTTCCCTCGACGTTTGGTGTTCAGTTTGGTGCTTTTGGGACCTAGTACCTAGTGGGAAGTTTCAGTCATTGGAAGAATTTTCAGTGGGGACTGTGAGAGGTAGCACTGCTCTCTTCCACTCCTGGCCATGTGATAAGCAGGCAGGTTGCCATGCCCTGTGCCCTCTGTGGTGAAGTAAGTGCTGCTCTCTCCTGTTTGGCTTCAATGATACATGTTACCATGTCCTGAAAACATCAGCCATAATAAACCTGTTCTTTTGGTTAAAAAAATAATTTCCAAAAGGAGATGGCCTGCTATATAAGGGTAATACCCCCTTCTCTGTTCCTCCTCTTCTCTTTTCTTCTCTCCCTTTCTTCCCATCTTCTTCCATCCTTCCCTTTCTTTCATTTTTGGTAATAGAGGCTGAACCCTGCTTGCATGTTAGGCAAGCAACCTACTACCAATATGTTTTACTAGCCCTCTTCTTTGCTTCAAGGCTTCAGGAAGTTGGTTAGATGCTTAGACAGGTGTTGCTCTTGTTCTGTAGCCCAGACAGGACTTGAGCTTGGGGTCTTCTCACTTTAGCTTCCTGGGTTGTTGGGAAAAGAGCTGGCCCCAGCATGGCCTGTCTCCTGACTTGCATCTCTATTGCTCTGGTGTTCTTTCCTGCTGGTCTTTAGTGCCAGCAAAGTGAAGAAATTCTTTGCCTGTGTGTCTCAGAGCATATTTCTTTTTGCAGCCATTAGATTTGCTATGAGGATGTGGATACTTGATGGCTAATTTCTATAGTTATCAATTCCCTGATTCCTATTTGGCTAGAGTAAGTCATGCTTGGAATAAAGACATCCAAAACAATGATGTATTTGTTCCAGTTCCCCCAATTTCTGTTACCCTGTATACTCTGCCAAAAAGACTAGTTCTAATCTCAATATCATCTTCCAGTAGGATTTTTACAAGCTTAACAGCTATCTCATCTCTTCCTTCTCACATGGCCCACTCCTCTTGCTTGCATAACTCACTAAACATCAGGATTTCTGTTTGGAGTAAAGCATACTCCAGGAATACTAGGTAAAGTGTGTCTCTCTCTCCTGCCATTTTGTCTCGGATTGTATTTCTATAGGTCACAGTGATTAAGCTCATGCTGGGGCAGAGTAGTGAACAGGTTAAACAATGACCTGAAAACGTTACAGACACACACACACACACACACACACACACACACACACACACACACACACACA
>NW_021604566.1:6917599-6930789 GCF_004785775.1 Grammomys surdaster | reverse complement strand
AGAGAGAGAGAGAGAGAGAGAGAGAGAGAGAGAGAGAGAGAGAGAGATTCCAAATTTTTGGATGATACAGCTATTCTTTCTTCCCTCTAGACAAGAAACATTGCCTATCCTGACTTTTCTAATTCCTGGTCCATGCTACATGCTGAACCTACCATCCATCTATCTATCTATCTTTCTTTCTTTCTTTCTTTCTTTCTTTCTTTCTTTCTTTCTTTCTTTCTTTCTTTCCGCTGTTGATATCTGTGAGTTAATATAGATTGGTATTTGGATTATAGCTCTCTACTTTGGAGGAAGGTAGGTCTAAGGAAAACATCCACAAATTACTAAGTTGTAAAGGATATCTTACTGATTTAGTGAGACTATTAGTGTAAAGAAGGGTTCAACCTTAGATTAGTCGGGGAGACCTGGGCAGAAAATGGGGAGAAAAAGGTGGAGTTTTTCATATAAAATCACTAAATGTCTTAGGGAAAAAATGGTCATTGACATCACTCCAAGAAAAGTCCTGCATCCGAGAGTCACTACTACAGTAGGAGTTATTACCCAGGTTGTGGAATTTCATTTTTCCTCTACTTAGAGAAGACATTTAAAGAAGGCATTGTTCAAGCTCATTGGTGAGGAAACAGGCTATGGGAAGTTAAGAACCTGCCAAAAGACTCACTGCTTCTGAGAAGACATTGATTCACATCAAATCTGGAGTAGCATACAATACTTGCTTTTACACAAATTTGCTTCTCTTAATCATCAAGATTATAGCCTCAGCTTGCCTCAAACTCACAATCTTCTTGTCTCACCCTTCTCAGAGCTCAGATTACAGTCATGTGTCACTATGTTTGACTGTATTTGTTGACTTTACACACTGGAATTGAAAATTCTTTCTTTCTTTGCTTATAGAAAGCTAATTACTCTGCCCTTTGGAATGCCGCCATGCTAACTGGCTCTCCATCCATTTCAAGGGTGAGAATGATGTCTGCCGTTTGCTAAAGTCTTACAGGTAAAGTATTTCAATTTCCCAGTACTTAAGAATTAACTACAATTAAGTGAAAAACAAGGTTGAGGGGTAAACTTGGAAGCATGCTACTTATAAGATAGTGGCAAAGAAGAAACCTTTCAGATATATTTCAATGGTAAATATTTCTAATTTTTTAGAATATTTTTCTTCTGGACACCAAGGAAATTTCAACCAGAAGAGAATGCTTTGTTGGGAGACAGAGATGGTGGTGTAGGAGGGGATGATTCGTTTCAGCCTAGGGATAGGTTGGGGGGACGTTGGCATAGCTCACAGCTCACTGATGATACTCCTGTGATAAAGTAGCAGGGGTTTTATGGTTGCTTTATGTCCACTGGTTTCCTGATACATGATCTGGCTAAGTTTCTTCAACTCTCTCTGCCTCTGTTTCATAATGGACAAAGTAGCAAAATGATAGTTCCTGCTTCATTGTGAGTTTTGCATATGATCAGAGACAGAAGTAAAGGTTTTTTCAGGTACCTTGAACTTGCTGATGCTTGGTTCTGGAACAGGATTCCCAACTCATCAGATTACATTAAGTTAACCCCAAATACATTCTGCTGGGAGCTCTTTTTGTCATGTTTCTTTCCCTTTGGATTTCCCCTGTCCTGTACCAAAATGGATCCAGGGAGTTATAACATCCACATTGTTATTATCTGTCAGTAAGTTACAAAAGCTCAAATCCTGTATGGTTCCTCACACAAAAAAAGAGGAAGAAGAAAGTAAGAAAGTATGAAGCAAGAGGTTCAGAAAGTATCACGGTGTGGTCACCCAGTAACTAATTTTGAACAAATCCAAGATTGAATTGCACATACAGAAATTGGATTGCAAAGAAATCTCTTGGGGATTCTGTGGTCAAACTGTGTGTACCTTGTGACTCCCAGATACCTGGCCACGACTCTGTCTCTTGCCAGTTTCTGCCTTGTAATCTTGGGTAAGGTCAGTGCTATGTAACTTCCTTCTCTGTTTAACAGAAATGATGATGGCAAAATACATTTCATAAGGCCAAGGTGTGTTGATTAACTGGGTTATGAGACACACAATGGCCGAAAAGAGTAACATAAGATGAAAATAATATAGTTGCTAGTTTTATATATTGTTTTGCTTTGGCTTGTTTGTTCAAATATTTGGATTAGCTTTGAGACTCTGAGTAGAGGCTGGTACATTAACCTTTTTTTTTTTTTTTTTTGAGAAAGCCATTAATCCCAAATGTCCAACTGCTTCCCCCAATAGGATTACTGCAGTCTAGGCTACTAATGATTGTCTATTTCAATAATGCCTGAGCCGTAGAGCAGAAAACTGAGATGCTCTTATGCTCTACGTTCCTATCCCTTTGAAATCACACAAATTATTCAGTTACTAAATAGCTTGTTCTTTTCTGTGGAAACAATAATGGTGTCTGCCTATAGTTTCTCCTCCTTCCTGCCTCACTGATGTTTCCATTGTTGATCCCCTATGTGCTGGGTTGTGCTGTGTCTGTCAAGGGGATTGTGGATAATGTTAAGCATCTCACCCAAAGTTAGACAATGCCAGTAGGTAAACTGTGAGAAGAACCTTTGTATGCTGAGTGATTTCCTCTTTATACTCCTTATACTGTCTTCAAAAAATACAATGTGGCAATAGGTTTGCCATAATCTGAAGTGGGGTTTCATTGTTATCAAAGTGATGGGACAATAGGGAGGTAAAGCTGCACACCGTGACCTTGCCAACTCGATTCACAGATATGGAGATGGGTGTTGAAAGGTAAGTAATGTGGTAAAAGTTGCACAACTAAATCAGGAGATCTGGGGCTTGGCAGAGTGTCTACCAATCATAGGTGAATCCCTAAGCAAAGCTGTCAGACAGGACTGGGCTCTGAAGTGAGTAGGTTACTAAGCAAAGCAGTCAGGCAGCATTGGGCTCTGAAGCCAGAACAAGACCTTCTAGGCTATGCTTTTTTTTGTCTTAAAATACGAAGCCATATTTATGATGAACAGAATTAAACTGTAAGTACACAGCGATCTTTGGGAGAACCTATAATAAATCCCTCCCCCTTGTAGTAGTAAAAGTGCAGGTTAAAAGCAGTTTTTCGAGAACTGTAGCAAGGAGCAATGATAAACTCACCCGGTCAGCAACTCTGTAGACCTCTGTTTTGTTGCTGCAATCACACGTATAGGCAAAAACTTTCACATCACCTTTTTGTTTGAGCAGTCTACATGTTTCCATATTGCCTTCTTGATTAATGTCCCAGAGAACTAAAATGGCCCCATGACTGGCAAAATGCATGGCCAGTAGCCTTCCAAGTCCACTACCAGCTCCTGTTATAAGTACAATCTCTCCAGAAACATTCTTTTTCCTTTTAGGAATTACTTTGAAAACTAAAGATTCTAAAAAGTAATATAGAAACTTTCCAAAAAAGATGGCTGTGTCTGCCACTGGATTCATGTTGATTGATTGAAGAAAGCAATGTCCTAATAAAAGGAAAAGTAGTTGTTAAATCTATTTTATTACAACAGCTGCAGTTCAGTGCATCATTTAGTACATGGGCTTTATATTTGAGACAGTATTTTCAAATTATAGCATTAGTAGAAATTGTTATAACTTATGAGTAGTAAATTATATAAGGAATGATCATGATAACATTATGTTAACAAGAAATATCTTAATTATTAAATTATATCAACAATAATTATGAGAACACTTTATGTTAATAATAAACATCTTAATTTATAGGACACCCATTTTCAGATAATGTGATTGATAGCTAGGCCATAGATGATAAGAATAGCTTTGTAGTTAAGGACATAAAATCTTTATGCCATCACTCACTCAGCCTTACATGATAAATAATCTAAGATTGAGGACATTTGGTCCAGCCATTTGTTTACTGCATTGTCTTAGTTTGTTTTCTATTACTGTGATAAAGATCACGAAGCAACAGTAACTTAGGGAAGAAAGGGTTTAATTTACCTTACAGGTTACAGTCCGTCATGAAGGGAGGCCAGGAAAGGAATTAAAGATAGGAACTTGAGGCAGAAACTGAAGCAGATACCATGGAGAAATGTTGCTGATTGGCTTGCTCAGCCAGTTTTCTTATACCATCCGTGTTCACCTGCCCAGGGGAGGCACCATTCACAGTGAGCTAGGCCCTCCCACATCAATCACCTCCTAGACTTGCCCTATAGGCCAATGTGATAGAGGCAGTTTTCTCAACTGAGGCTCACTTTTCTCAAATGACAATGGCTTATATCAAATTGGCAAGACAAAACAACAACCCTCCCCAACTTAGACAATATGAATGAATCATCTTAATGATCTAATAGAAATGCTTTTCCACTTGGCAACTGTTTAATAATAATATAGAAATAACATACTACAAATATAACCTCTATATGTTTTCACCTGATTCATATAATAATTTTTGGGTCAGACAAGTTAAGTATAGTACCGCTACTTTATACTGAAATTGCAAATCTTAAGTAATTTCATTGGGCAGTCACATAGTTAGCTAATCAATGGCAGAAGTTTCTCTCACTGTCATTAAGGTCTTTTCAGCTAGAATAGGCTGTTCTTGGAACTAATGTGTCCTTTACCCACAGCCATTTTTTAAAAAAGAATTATTTATTTATTTTATGTATGTGAGAACACTGTAGCTGTCTCAACACACACCAGAAAAAGGCGTTAGATCCCATTACAGATGGCTGTGAGCCACCATGTGGTTGCTGGGAATTGAATTCAGGACCTCTGGAAGAACAGTCAGTCAGTGCTCTTAACAGTTGAGCCATCGTCTCTCCAGCTCCCACACTTTTTTAAAAAACAGTTTTTCTTTTTTCTTTTTTTAAATTTTTATTTATTTTTAAATCAAATCGTAATTTTTACTCATTCACACAGGGGTTATAAACACAAAAAGGCAGGACATGGGGAAGGGGATGACACTTATAGCCATCTGTTTCAATGTTTTTCCACAGAGACCCAAGACTTGGTGTTAGTATACATGTAAGACAGGCCTATTGCTGATTTTAGGCCTGCGGCTGATTTTAGGCCTTCAGTGTGTAAGCAGGGATGTCCCTGACAACTCCTCCCTTCTCTAAGTATAGAAGGGCTGTGGCAATTCTAATCTTGCAAAGGCAGGGATAGAGGCTGACCTCCAGTAATTGAAGGGGACCTTGAAATGGCTCTGGTCCCTCTGTCATTTTCCAGTGAGGCATGAGGGCCATACCCATCCCAATGTCTTTTTCCTGGAGAGGGGATACTTTTGACATCAACCCCTATGCAGTCAGGCTTGTCCCTCAGGGAACCCAGAGAGATATTTTTAACTTTTATTTATATTCCCTTGCAATGCTTAGCCTCGCAGCCTAAGCAAGAATTCAGATCACCAGTCAGAGGGGGTTCTGGGTGGCCCCTCTCTGCTTGGTCTAGGGACAGAAGTCCCCTCTTTTAGGTTGGGTGGAGATGGGTTTTGGGAACACCCTGGATAGAGTATCAACTTCATCTTGAGTCTTGTGATCCTCCATAGCTAACTTATGATAATGTTTCTGAATAGTTTTTGCTACCAAATTATCTATCTGTTGTTTCACAAAGTTAGTCAGGTTATTTAAGGCCCAGGGACCAAAAGAAATAAGCAAAAATGACTCAATTAATGGTGGTTGGGTAAATTTTTTATTGGATATTTTGTTTATTTACATTTCAGATGTTATCACTTTTCCCCATTACCCTGCCCCATAAGCCCCCATCCTATCCCTCCTCCTCCCTTTTGCTTTTATAACATTTTAATTACATGCAAGTATTAAGGTCAGTTCTAGGTTGAGGAACTAGTAATACAACAGACAAATAGCCAAGGAACAAGCAAGACAATAAATACAAATAGTCAAAGAACAAGTAAGGCAATAAACAAAGTCCCATGATCACTCCTGTGATCACTATTTCTAAGGACTTATCAGGATGACCAAAATATCTGAGCCTACTTCCCTGTCCTAACCCACAGTAATTTTCATGCCTGAAACCTACTTCTTTGTTTTAGTCTAAGATTTATATTCCTGCCTGAAATTATTTCTTTGTTCTAGCCTAAGATTTAGCTTTCTGCCTGAAATTACTTCTTTGTCCTAGCCTAATATATTCCTGGCTGAAGCCCATTTCCTTGTCCGTGGCCAATGTCAGATTCCTGCCAAGAACCCCCAAAAGCTCTCTACATCTCCCCCCTTTTTACTTCATAAACAATACTGAGCCTGTCATAGGTCATTCCACATAAACATTCCAAAACCACACTCTTAGCTTGGACAATCAGAATATTTTACTGCACTTCTTTTCTATCTCTGGTAGAATCACTTGTAAGTACTTTTCAGAGATTATTCTGAGTGTAGTCAGGTTTCTTCTAGCAGGTAGCCATGTCACAGAGCCCTGGTAAAATTACTACTCCTGATAAAACTAAACCCACATCAGCATCTACTAGCAGCCCACATTCAGGTTTCCCTACCTGAGCTGAATATCCATAACAATCATGCACTATGTTTGGTTACATCTTTAGTACTCTGGGCTCTGCCCCCAATAAATTATAATTTATTAAGGTTTCTTTATGGCAAAGTCCAACTTTCCACTGTTTAATTATCAGAATTCAGAAGAATCATTTTTGGGTACCCGGTACTACATTGCTCCCTACAATCAGTGACATAATGGCTCTTCAACGTGTTTAGTTTTAGAAGTTGTTTTAAGACCAATGATAAATTGTTCAGACTGAGTTCTTATGTACTCATGATCTGTGTTGTCCCTCTTTTCTCCAACTCCTACCATGGATATTTTAATAGCACAATGGAATATCCGATATGACTTATGTGTAAGGCACATTACTATCATTCCAGTCAATTTACACTGAAACTCAGCCTCAGTGTTGTGTGTTTCTATGGCAGTGACATAGGAAATAACGTCCTGTGTCTGTTATGACTGTATAATACAAAGTGTCCTCATATTTGTGTTCTACTTGTCCCCTCTGTCTTCCTCATAATCTATGTCAACCAGTAATCCTGTTTTTTCCAGAGGGTTGATGTTTCTGGAATGTCAATATACAGTCTTTTAAATAGTTTTCTTTCATTAAATGCAATGTATTTAACATTCTTATGAAGCTGAGTGGTGGCTTCTCCTTGGTTCTTGTCTTTTCAATGGAAAGAACTCTGCTAAGACACATGGACAGTCTAATCAAAAGTTTATTTTGCAAAACAAAGCATACTCAATTTTATGTAATTTAGTCCTGTTACTGGCAGCTTCATTTGGTGACAAGAAATATCCAGTTGGGACTTTATCTCCCTCATTGTTCTGTGGTTTCATTTAGATCATCATATATATATATATATATATTGTATATGTATATATATATATATATATATATATATATATATACATACATATGTATATAATGTTAAATTGAAGCTTGATTATCATCAACTTAACAGATAATATCCACATATAAGCAAATACATACCACATTTATATTTTCAGGTTTGGGATACTTCATTCAGGATGATCTTTTTTTCCCATTTCTTTCCATTTACCTGTGAATTTCATTCTTTCTTTTTTAAAAAAATTGAAAAAAGATTCTCCTTTCACAGAGTAAAACCCAGTTTCCCCTTCCTCTCTTTCTCTACTTCTCCTAGCTCTCCCAACTTCCATTTCCTCCAGATCTATTCCCCCTCTGTTTTCTCTTCAGAAAGATCAGATCTCTAAGGGAGTACATCCAGACAGGACAAAACAAGATACAATCATATTAAGGCTGGTCAAGGCAACCTAATAGGAGATAAAGAGTCTCAAGAGCAGGAAAAGAATCAGAAACACACCCATTCCAACTCTTAGGAGTCTTATAAGAAAACTAAGATAGCAGCTGTAACATATATGTAGAGGACCTTGTGCAGATCCATGCAGACCCCGCGTTTGTCATTTCAGTCTCTGTGAATTCATATGAGTGCTGCTTTGTTGATTTGGTTGACCATTCCATGGGATGCATCTCTGTCTGGTTAACGGTAGCCATTTCCTTTCCTAAGATTTTCAGTTTCATGGGATCCAATTTATTAATTGTTGATCTTAGTGTCTGTGCTATTGATGTTCTGTTTAGAAAGTTGCATTCTGTGCCAATGCATTCAAGATTATTCCTTACTTTCTCTTCTATCAGGTTCAGTATGTCTGGTTTTACGTTGAGGTCTTTGATTCATTTGGACTTCAGCTTTGTGCAGGGTCATGGATATGATCTATTTGTATTCTTCTACATGCAGACATCCAGTTTGCAGCAGTATTTATTGAAGATGCTATCTTTTTATGCAATATGTATTTCTGGTTTATTCATCTATCTATATGTGTATGAATTTATGTTTGGGCCTTCAATTTGATTCTGTTGATCAATGTCTATTTTTATGCCAACATTATGCAGTTTTTATTACTATAGTTTTCTAGTACCACTTGATATCAGGGATGGTGATACATCCAATTGTTCAAGATTATTTTAGCTATTGTTCAGGTTTTTTATTTTTCCATATCAAGTTAAGAATTGTCCTTTCAAGGTCTGTAAAGATTTGTGTTGGGATTTTGATGGGTATTGAATTGAATCTATAGATTGTTTTTGGCAAGGTGATCATTCTTATTACGTTAATCTTATCACTTCATGAGCATGGAATGATAGGATTTCTATATTCTGATATCTTCTTCAATTTTATTCTTCAAAGACTTGAATTATTGTCACACAACTCTTTCCCTTCCTTTGTTAGAGTTGCCCCATAATGTTTCATATTGTTTGAGGCTATTGTGAAGGGTGTCGTTTTCCTGAGTTCTTCGTTAGATTGTTTGTCATTTGTATATAGGAGGGCTACTAGTTTTTTTGTTTGTTGTTGTTTGTTTTAATTTTGTGTTTTTTTTTGGTTAATCTTGTATTCAGATACTTTGCTGAAGGTAGAAGGTGTTTTTAGCTGTGGAATTTTTTAATAGGGTTTTTTGGGCCACTTATGTATAGTATCATATCATCTGCAAATAACCATACTTTAACTTCTTCATATGTAATGTGTATCTCTTTCATCTCTTTCAGTTGTTTTATTGCTCTAGCTAAAAATTTTAGTACTATATTGAATAGATATGAATAGAGTGGACAACCCTGTCTTGTTCCTGGTTTTAGTGGAATTATCTTTAGTTTCTATTCATTTAATTTGAGTTTGCTGTAGGCCTGCTGTAAATTGCCTTTATTATGTTTAAATATGTCACTCATATTCCTAATCTTTCTAGTACCTTCATCACAAAGAGGTGTTGGATTTCTGTCAAAGAATTTCTTTCACATTTAATGAGATGTTCACGTGGATTTTTTTCTTTCAGTTTATTTACATGGTGGATTACATTGACTGAGTTTTGTATGTTGAACCATCCTTGCATCTCTGGGATGTGTCTGCTTGATCATGATGGATTATGTTTTGGATGTGTCTTTGGATTCAGTTTGCAAGTATTTTATTGAGCATTTTTGCATCTATGTTCATAAGGAAAATTAGTCTGTAATTCTCTCTCTTTGTTGAGTATGTACTTTGGAATCCAGGGTAATTGTGGCCTCTTAAAATGAATTGGGCAATGTTCATTTTATTTTTCAAAGTCTGGTAGAATTCTGCACTAAACTATCTAGCCATGGGCTCTTTCTCTCTCTCTGTTTCTCTCTGTTTCTCTCTGTCTCTCTCTGCCTCTCTGTCTCTGTCTCTCCCTCCCTCCCTCCCTCCCTCCCTCCTTCCCTCCCTCCCTCCTTCCCTCCCTCCCTCCCTCCCTTCCCCCTCCCTCTCTCTCTCTCCCTCTCTTTGTGTTTTGATTGGAAGACTTAATGACTGTTTCTATTTTACTAGGGATTATAGGTATGTTTAATCTGCTTATCTCATCTTGATTTAACTTTGCTATGTGGTACCTATTGCAGAAATTATTCTTTTTCTTTTAGATCTTCCCATTTGGTGGAGTACAGTGCTGGGAATGAGACTTGGGTATTTAATCTGGAGGAAAAGAAGGAGAGGGGAAGATCTATAGTCAGCCTATCTGCTTCCCTGGTGGATGTGGACTGTGAGTTAGTCGTGGGTACCTACTGGATTAGGGAAGTAGGATAAAACAACTAGTTAAGGGAAGAAGGTTAGGAGAGGAAGGTCTATGAGATCCACAGATGTAGGGAGAGAGGGAAACAAGTGTTCTGTTGTGGAGATGAGGATGAGACTGAGGGATTTGATTTGGAAGAGAAGTTGTGGTGAAGATGTTCAGTTAGCTTATCTGTTTCCCAGGCCTTCTCAGCTGATGTGTTCCCAGGGAATGCTTGTTGGTGTTGGAACCTGGGATAAAGGCATGAGTTGAGAGAAGGAATGTTGGAAAAGATCTTTTTGATTTGTTGGGCATGAGATCAGAGAGGAAAGAAAAACTGCATCAGGTGTCCTGTGGGACTGCGTAAGGGTATCCTGGATCATGGTGGAGCAGGTGTCTAGAACCCCGAGACTCTGTAGATTCTGGGCGAGATTTTACATGAGAACCGGCAGGAGTTCGATGCCCGCCAGAACCCAGGATCCTGAAAAAGCGGTCACGGTCTCCATAGAGTTACTACATAGGCCAGGCTATAGGCCTCAGGTCCTTGGGATTTACATACTAATGAAGGCCAGAGGGCAGAACAAATTAAACATGCCTCCCCTAGATCCTCCCCCAATCCTCCCCCTTTCTCCCTCCCTATATAACTCAGGACTGGCCTGAGTTTTTGGGGGGTACGCCTAGATCCATCTATTATCCGCCATGACAATAAACCTTTTTGGAACCAAGGACTTCTTCGTGTTACTGGGGCGTGGCGCTGCCAAGGCCCTCAGGCTGCTGGAACCATAGGGTTTTCTCCCTAACGTGGGACCCGCCACAGCAGTGGAAGCCCCTCTGGGCCGCACCGCTGTGGTGGCTTCTTAAATTTTCCCCACAGTGTCCTGCTATAGAGCTGGGGATGAAATCTGGAGAGAAGGGGAGGTGAAGATTTTCAGTCAGCTTACTTGTTTCCATGACAGGAGTGACCAGTAGGCCAGCAAAGAGTACCTGTTGGATTTGGGGGATGAAGCATCAAGTGAAGAGGAGGGTTAAGGAGGGAAAGAGATCTGTGGTATCTACTAGAGATGCAGGGAGGGCTGCCACAGGTATTCTGTTGCAGAGCTCAGGATGAGACTGGGGGATTGCATCTGGAGGAATATATGGAGATGTAAAGATCTGGTACCCTGGCAAGGGTGCATTCCTTGTTACTTTAATATTCTTTCTTTGTTTTGTACTTTCAGTTTTTCGATTATTGTGTGTTGTGGGTACTTTCTTTTCTAGTCTGGCCTATTTGGTGTTCTGTATGATACTATTACTTTTTAAAATTTTTTATTCATTGTTGTTTACTTATTTTTGCTTTTTTCTTTTTTCTTGGATATTTTATTTATTTACAATACAGATGTCATTCCCTTTCCCCATTTTCCCTCCCTAAAACCCCCTAGTCCACCCCCTCCTCCTTTATGCTTTTATACTACTTTGATTACATGCACGTATTAAGGTCAGTTCTAGGTTGAGGGTCTAGCAATACAATGGATGCAAATAGTCAAGGGACAAGCAAGACAATAAACACAAATAGTCAAAGAAAAAGTAAGGCATTAAACCCAATTACGTGAACACTCCTGTGATCACTGTTTCTAAGAGCTTATAAGGATGACCAAAGTATATGAGCTACTTCCCTGTCTTAGCCCACGGTCATTTTCATGTCTGATGCCTACTTCCTTGTTCTATCCTAAAATTTAGATTCCTGTCTGAAATTACTTCTTTGTTGTAGCCTAAGATTTAGATTCCTACCTGAAATTACTTCTTTGTTCTAGCCTAATGTCAGATTCCTGCCTGAAGCCTACTTCCTTGTCCTTGTCCAATGTCATATTCCTGCCAAGAAGCCCATTTCCTTGTCCTTGGCCTATGTCAGAATTTCATGAAGTCATTTGTATCTTCTTTATGGTAAAAAAAATACACATAATTGCTATTTTGAAATCTTTGTCTTGTGCCTCAACTTAACTGCTTTTCTCAAGACCTGCTACAACAGTGGTGCTGGATTCTGGAGGAGCCATATTGTCTTCATTGCTGATATATATATTTTTTCTGTGTTTTGATTCAGTCACTTGGAGTAATGGTGTTTGGTGTGTTTCTTGGTGTAGATATTTCATCTTGTTTTTGTTAGGTCAGTGTTCTGTTCTTTGGTTGCTATTTCTCACGTTGAGCTCAAGCCACGTACAGAGGGTACAGGACACCTGTGTTCCAGCCAAGTGTACTGGCTGTGGGGTCCCTGGCAGAGAGCTGTTAGATGGGTGGGGAGTCACAAAGAAATGGAGATGGGCTAAATAAATATGTTTTAGAGGGGTAATGGGGGAAAAACTAGGGGGACTAATGGTCAGTACCAAGAAGCAGAGTCCTAAGGGATTATGGGTGGACTGGAAGATTGGGCTCAGGCAAGTGGACTACCTCAGGGCTAAGAGATTAGAATATAGGACAGAAAAGATTGCCTACCTGGGTCCCAGACTTGTGTGGTGGCGGAGGGCCTTTGGTAGGGAGTATTATGGTTTTGTTCCTTTTTTGGAGTGAGGCATTGGCAGAATCACAGGGGAATGGAGGCAGGGTAGAAGGGAAGGCTGAAAGTCCACAGGGAACACTATGGGGACTGTGGGCCTGCAACAAGAGGTCTGTGACCTAAGGGCATGTTTGACAGATTTAATCTGGGATATTTCTAAAATTACTTCATTTGGCATCTAAAATGTTGTATGGAATTTTATTACCTAGATTTCTTTGCTTTAATTGCTGTAGTATAGCATACTCAACCAGTCTACTGTAGATGGGCCGAACTGTTTATAGATCAACTCTCAGCCTTACTGAGACTTTCCCCAGGCTGGAACAACTTCTTTTCCTACAGTTAACCTATTGACAAGCTAGTGGACAATTTATGGACAGACAGGAATGTGGCACTTCCTTGTACTGCACTACTGAAATGAAGAAATACCAAGTAGAGATAATAAAATACCTGAGCATGGCCATGCATGCCTTTAACTCTCACACTTGGAAGGCTAACACAAGACTGTTGTAAGATTCAGACAAGAATGAGCTATGTTGTAAGACCCCATCTCAAAACCAAACCAAACCAAACCAAACCAAACCAAACCAAACCAAACCAAACCAAACCAAACCA
>NW_021604566.1:6810212-6917589 GCF_004785775.1 Grammomys surdaster | reverse complement strand
CAAACCAAACCAAACCAAACCAAACCAAACCAAACCAAACCAAACCAGAGTTAACAAGACTGTGGCTTTAAGATTATTTGGTAAGTCACATTTCCAACCTTCAATATGAGTTTGATAGTGAGTGCCATGCATATTAGATTTATAAAAATGAATGACCAGTGTTTGCTCTCCAGTGGGTGTTTCTTAATAAGATCGGCTCACTCCTTGTACTTGAGGCTGACTTCCAGACTGATGTGTAAGATTTGGTTCTGTGTATCCCAGCCTGAGCCTCCATCCTTGGTCTTGCCCACACACTGTGTTCTGGAATGGACCATGTCCCATCATTTTATCCTCTTTGGTTCATCATGCAGGGATACTTCTTTTTGAAATTATCTGGTTTGTTAATTTTTGCTTCTTTTGATAATTAATTTCAATGATGTATCTATTCCTCTCCAACAAATGGCTTAATTTTTAAGTCATTCAGTTTGTTCAACAAATATTTTTTTCAATTGTTTTTCCATTGAGTCTTGTGTGTGCTAGGCTCCAGGGGCACAGAAGAACATATACAAGATTGTTTTCCTTCTTAGAGAGGTTGGATGATATAAAACAACTAATTGTGCATGGGCATACATTTAATATTAGTCACATGTGACAGGCAGACATGTACATTAGATTAATCTAAAGTAGATACTCCCTGGGAAGATGGTTGTATTTTGCTATCTGGTAATACTTTTTATAATTTCACATGGTAAATATACAACATTTATCTATTAATTGATTAATGGGGAGACTGACATGTCATTTTTCATATCATGTGGCTAATTGATAATAGATTAAAAATAAACATATAAATAATATTTTATCCTTAAACATTTATTATATATAATAATATTGGCTCTTTTTATCTTCTAGAGTTTTCTGAACTACATCTCATGGTTCTGAAATAGATTTGGAGAACAGTACAGGGTCTTTTAAAATTATCTGTTCTCCCAAATTTTGACATTAGTCTCTAATTCAATGATTAAGCCATTCACTACAAAAGGTCAACAATATTAAGTTTTTCAAGTTACAGTTTGCTGTGGATAATTGAAACTATGTAAAGAGAGACTGCAGATGAGGAGCTGTGGCTTTATGAGGCTGAAATCGTATATAGATTAAAAACTTCAAGGAGACAAAAATCTCCTTAAGAGAAATTGAACTTATAGGAGGTGTCATCAGTCATTAGCTGTCTTTAGTTCTTTGTCTAGTGATGAGACACTGTGAGATTTTCTCCTTCCAGATTAACATGTCTATTGATATTACCATTATTCAGGTCTTGTTTTGGCAGTTACATTTTTGTGGTCCCTTGGGCAGAGCTTTCCTCTTATCTCTAGCAAATAGTCTCACAGCAGAATCCTTGTTCCTATGGCTCTTATAGTCTTTCCATTCTTCTATGATGTCCCCTGAGTCTTATGTGCAGGAGTTGGACAGATGCATCCACTGGGCTTGGGCATCATACAATCTTTGCATTGTATTCAGTTGTGGTTTTCTGTAGTATCTTCTGGTCTGTTGCAAAGAGAAGTTTCTTTGGTGAGACATGAGAGCTATGCTTATCTGGCATAAGGATACGTTTAGCAGTTAAGAATTATGTTGTTCTAGTGAAGTGGTGGTAGTAGGCACGGTTTTCCTCCTGTTAAGTAGGCCATAAGTCTAATTAGACAGCTGTTGGTTACCAAGAAGATCTGAGTAATGCTAGTTTTGAAATAGCTGCGACAATGCCAACTGTTCTGGACAACCTTGCTGACCATGGAGACAAGCATACTGTTGGCCTGTTTTACTGTGAAATTTTCTTTTGTTTACCATAGCACGTTAGGTCCCTTCAGTCATGTTGTTAGAGTTCCAGCAGCAAACAGTAAAACTTGGGTGATTCAAGTAACTTAACAAAGGTACTATTTACAGAGATATGGGTAGGGCATGCATAAGCTGCACTGGGAGATGTGATACCCAGGGACTGCTGACAGCACAGCACTTCTGGGTCTGAGGTTGGCACAAACAGGGAGCATGACCAGAATGAAAGATGGAGAGTTAGTATCAAGAAGACTACCTCTTAGAATGTAGTTAATGCCTGTGTACTGTGTAGCCAGTGGCAACCTTCAGTGAGGGAACTGGAGAATGAAAAATCTTCCAGTTACTGTCTGCCAGTGTCCTCTGCTTAGAGAAAGCTATCAGGGGGGCCAAGCAGCACAATGATGTTATCTGTATAGGGAGAATCCCCTCATTACAAAGCCAAGGAGAGAAGGTAGGATATGAAATGGAGAGGGTGGTGGGCTCTTGCTAATAACCTAATATCATAGATGGAGTAGAAAGAAAAGAGAGTGCCATGCCTGGATATCCCTGAAGTCCATATGTTAAAAGGCTTGGTCACCAGCTGTGGGGCTGTTAGAAAAGGCCAAACCATATAAAAGTAGGGGCTGGTGGGAAGAACTTAGGTTACTAGAGAACATGCTTTTGAAAGGAATAGTAGACGCACAGCTCCTTCTTCTTTTTCTTTTAGCTTTCTGGCTGTTGCATGATAAGCTAACACAGTGTACTTCCTTACCACAGGCCCAAAAGCAGTGTGGTTAACCAGCAATGGACTGATACTTTAAAAATTGTTGGATTAAAAAAATTTCCTGCTATCAATTTATTATTTCAGGTATTTGTCATAGTAATTGAAAAATACCTTTTGGCTCACAGTTCTAGTATAAAGACAAATAAGCATATATCTGGCAGGTATCGTCTCCATAGTAGTTTGAAATAATTTAGAATGGATAGACCTATTCAAAGTGACTTTTGTACTCATCTCATACTTGAGATAAACCTGGCAACTTATCAAAACATTAGTTATATGAATAGAATAATTCACTGGTGAAAACAGAGCCATAATAACCACTTATAGTTCTCATGTGCTTTCATTTCAGTTTTTTTGAAATGACTATTAAATTTCAACATAAAAAAACCAGGCACAATTAATTCCAGAAGTTTAGAGGTTAAAGCAGAAGAATCAAGAGGTCAAGAAAAATCTGGACCATAGAATGAGATGCAGTCTGAAAAAAAAATCATCATGAGTGTTAATAGAGGCAAATCACATGCAAGCCACACGGGAAGAAGCACAGCACGGACACTTGTCTGTGGGTTACACGCAGGCCTGTAGTGAAATAGCATGCTTGAAGAGAGGCCAGGCTACACCAGTTCAGACGTTACTTGACTTATTTTAAGGCAATGTTTTCTAACGTCTGTCAGCATTTTGTTTTGCCCCAGTCTTTAGCTTCTGGCCCCCTCCTCTTGCTGAGCAAGCTTGCTAGTGGCCTGTGGTTTAGTGCTTTCACTTTGAATACCCTCTCAAGTTGATATGGCATAGAAGAACATCTATTAACTAAGTATTAAGGAGAAGAGCTTCATCCTGTCTTGACTAATCATGTGCTGAACTTGCTGCTCTGGTTTTGCCAGTACAGTGTGTTCATTGCCCAAGTTTTCCCTTAGTTAATGGCCTTCCCAGCATTCCTTGGTATGTATTTTCATTCTGTCCCACTTTAATTGGGTGAGAAGGAAACTTATGAGCAGGGTACATATAAAAAGACTAGAATTTGTAATCACTAATCTTTCTTACTTTTTAGTATTCTTTTGAATAATTTTTACCTTCTAGCTCAGATTGACAGTTTTGGGGTATATTTTTGATGCAACTATTATGCCCATAAACCTTTACTTGACAGATGTTGCAGCTCATGTTTGCCTCTTTTCTATATCTATATATAAAGGCTTGTGTTAAGACTTACCAGCTCCTGAGTCTTATAAAAATATATCTCAATAAATGAGAGGAAGCAGTATGGATCTTGAATACTCTAATGTATTTTAATATTTAATTTCTAGGTTTTTTTTCTGAATTTCTAGTTTCAAGAACTAGATAAATGCTCAAGGGTTGATTTTCTTATGTACTGAGACTAGAGTCAGCTTCTCTGTGATCTGAGCAGAGTCCTACAATGGGCAATAGAGAAGGTTTGAACTTCTTGTTGATACCACTCAGTTTGAGACACTTGGAATAATTTGAGGCGGGCAGTACAAGAACTTAAGAGTATACTTAGAAAATTTGAGCAGATTTTGCTTGCTTCTGAGATGTGTTAAGTTACAGGTCTCTGAGGCAAACAGGAAAAGGAGAATGACGTTTGGTTTTCAGGCATCTCCTCAGATGTTATGTGTCTTCTCTTTTGCAATAGATAAGGATAATTTCACTGCGTAGGCTATTGTATTGTTATTACATTAACAGTGCAGTCTTAAGCAAGTCATATCACCTCAGGTGCTCTAAATGGGGTAATATTGTTACCCAATTTATAAGTTTGTTGTGTGTGAAAATTAGGTGATAGATGTCAATGCTTAGGTGTGTTTGACACAGAGATAAAATCACTAAGATGAAATTAACAGAATGTCAGTAATCTGTGGGACAACTTCAGTCAAAAGTATAATGTAGTCTCCAAAGGAAGAAAAAAGAAGAGACAAAATATGGTGGCCTCAAATCTTTTACAAGCTATCAAACTATAGGTTAAAAAAATCTATGCTCTGAGAAATAAAATTATTCTTAAGCTTCTCACAAGCAAATTGTTTAAATCAAGATGTAGAAGAATTATTAAAAGCATACAGTGGGAAAATATATCTCATATGCCTCAGATCATAGATAAAGACAAAAGCACATATATTGGAAGAGGCATACATGCCTCAAAATAAAGAAATAACTCTAAAACATAGACTATCACAAACCCCCATCATAGAGGATGCATATACCCAGCAAAATTATTTTCAAAGACTAAGACTACATAAAAATTTTTTCAGAAATACAAAGGTGAGAGAATTTATTAATACTATATAAATTAGTAAAGAATCTGAAAGGTAACCCTTCACAAAACAGGAGAACTATAAAGAAGAAATCAGTTTACATCTGCAATTGTAGCATCTATTGATTTTGCACAATCAGCTTATTTATTTTTCATTTTATACTATTGGTGTTGTTTTGTTTTACTAAATGTTTGAGTTACACTTTTAAATAGAACTGGTAATAGTGTATTGTTTTGCTGCATATTAACAAAGAGATGTCTATAATTTTTAATTATTATTTTTCTTATACATTTAAAAATAATCCTTAGCATTTTTAAAACATTTTTTAATTTGGACTTTTAGACCATTACATCAAAAATGTAAATTTAATGCAAACCACACAGTTATTTTAGAATTACTTTAATTGGTCTTGATGTATTATATTCTTCTCATTTTAATTATTCTTAGATGTGTTTCCACTGGCATGTGTTTGATTTACCAAGAGGTCTTAGAAAAAATTGTCCCTACAGCTAACAATTGCCAATAGCTCCAAATCTAGGAGTGGGTTTTCATACTCAGCTCTATCTCTATTATGAAAGTTCATCTGTCATGGGCTTGCCCTTGTTTTAAGCATGTTGTAGCAGCCACTGTGAGTTCATATGTGCAGCTGCCTTGTTGTATCCAGAAGACATCATTTCCTTCTAGCTATCCACTGCCTCTGATTCTTACACTTTTTCTGCTCCCCTGGTCCACAACAACACATAAGTCTTGGAAGCAGAAAGTGTGGTATATGCCTTCCACTTATGGGTGGACATTCTGAAGTCCAGCCATAAGTGGAAGGCATATACCACACTTTCTTATTCACTACATCCTAGCCAGTTATATGACTTTCTGTTAATCACCATCGAATAGAAGCTTCTCAGACAAGGATTGAAAGCTGCATTTATATATGAGTATAATGATGTCTTTAGGAGTTGATTTGGCATTATGGTCATATGCTAGACTAATAGTAATAGGTTCTTCCCTAAGGCCCTATTATCTGTCTACCTATAAATTCTTGGTCCAATTTTATAGGCTTCATCTAGCAAGTGGTACATTGAATCCAAGCATAAACTGGTTGGTTATTCCCACAATACTTGTACCACTATTACACCCATGAGCATGCCTTGCCAGGCTGATCACCACTGTTGCTTTCCAGATTTATAGATGAGTATGCTTGATGTTTGCTTTTCTATTTGGGTAGTATCCATAACACCCTCCACCACTATGAAAAGTAGTCAGTAGGGTCAAAACTTCTGGGTGAGTACCAGCTTGATTTAGTCATGCTCTTTTTATATAACTTAAGTAAACAGAAACATTGGTAGTATCCTTTAATGCTTGGGAGTCTGTCAGATCTCATTCTCCAACAACTCCAAAAGTTAAAAGAATTTCATGGCACTGGGCTTTTTATTTGTTAGCCTCTGGTATCTATTAAGAACATTGTCACATTGTCATAGAGTAACTCAATTTGAATTCCTTTTACGTATGAGGAAAAAACAAAAGTTTGCTGGCTACAATCAAGTAGATAAATAAGTTTGACTTCATAAGCATAAAAGATAAGTAAGAAATTTAATAACATATAATTTAGTAAAGTAATAGGGACCTAAGCATAAGCAGTATAAAAGCTCCTTATAGAGATGTTTGTAGAACATTGTAAGACATTAACATGAACCTAAATTTACAGATATTCTTGCATTCATGAGAATATCTATGTTTTAATATTTCTTATTCTATATAGATTGGTCTGTAGCTTGGTGTATATTTGGTCTGTCAATAGAATGTTTCTGTTCACTGTGTGCTAATGACAACAGAATATGTATTTGACTGGTATTGCTATAAAGATATCGGGATTGTAAGATCCCAAGTTGTTTATATCTGTCCCTTGCAAGAACTCATAAGTTCTTCAGTTTTCTAAACTGCTTCGGTCTTGCAGAGTAAACATTTGTAGGTTTTGAAATAAAAATTAGATTGGTATTTTGTTGTTGCTGTTTTGGTTATGCTTCTATAGTAAAGTCTCACACACTAGGTGTCTCAAAAAACAAAACACCACAACCACTACCACCAAAATCTGAATATACACAAAGGAATTAATAAGTTGAAATAGAAGACAAGAATTTTTGCTTACTTTTAAAATCTTCATTAAAAGATAATTGATCATTTATGGTAGAAAAATAGCACCATATTACAGAGTTTATACCATGTGTAAAAGTAAAATATATAACATGAATGCAAGGAAGGCATGCCATGAAAGGTCTTGCATTATACATGAAGTAATGCAGTATTATGTAAAGCTAGATTGCCACAAGTTTAAGAAAAGTCAGAAAAAAGAAACACATTTGCTAATAATCTAATAAAATAAATAAAGGAATAATTAAAAATACTCAGTTCTCTCAAAGGCATAGGATAAAGAGAATGGAGAATTAAAAATTAATGAAACAACCACATAGCAACTAGAAATAGGAAAACACAAACTCTTCTGTATGAAGAGTTACCCAGACCCTGGAGATCTAGACTTCTGCCTTTGAAAAGTAAGGAATTATAACATTGGATGAAGAAAACCAACTGCTGCATGTTCCATCTACAAGAGACTCTCTTCATATGAGCACACACTCAGAGGAGAAGACACAAAGAGGCAAAAGCAAAAGGGTGGGAAGAAACAGATTATCCCAACAGTAGGTTTAGAAGCTATCATGGCTATGTTAATATCACACAATGTTGGTGCCTGAAAAGCACTAAAGAGAACTGTTTCCTAATAGTAATTAATGAAGAAGTTACTGTCACCCCAAATGCTTAACGACACAAGTGATGTAAGGCCCAGTTACACTGTAAGGGGAAATAGACTCAGGGAGAGACTTGTATACACTCTTAGAATTTATTATGCATCATGCATTTTATTTTTTATTTTATTCTAGTAATGAAGGACTAGTTTAACAAGAAAATCAATATAAAGGCCTGTTGCTTAAATTGTCTCAATTCCAGACTGTTAAGTGCTAGTTTGTGTTAATGTAAGGTTTTTCTTTGACTGGTCACTCATTCCTCACTTGCCCTCTGCCCTTCATAAGAGATAGTTTCCAAAATCTTCTATCCCATGCCACATCTAGTGCAGATCTTGCAGTCTGAAGAGCTTCTTTCTCTGAATAGACAGCTTGTCTTTTACATGGTTTTACAGTTTGCAGATTTCCTGGTTACTGAAGGTGTAGGGTCAGATGTAGACTTACTCACATAAACAGCTTGGTAACCTCTTTAAGTTTTTAATCTTTGAGTTAAATTGTCCTCAGTACCAGATGATTTTTCAGGAGCTAGTTTTTAAACAAAAGCTTTATTAAGACATTCTTAGCATATAGTGCCATTCATCTTTTAAAATTGTGTACTTAGTATTCATAGTATATTCATGACATGTGCAGCTATTCCCACTAGTAAGCAATTGAAGAAACAGTGATCAACCCCCTAAATGTAGTATGAACATCAGTGGTCATCCCACACAATTGTATTAGTACCATATGATCATGCTCCAATTGTCCAGTCTACCGACTGCAGTAAATACTAACCTACTTTTGATATTTATGGCGTTATCTATTTTTAGGAAATAGGTGATTTATTGAGCAATAATGAATAAAGTGAATATTTTATAAAAGTGAAGCCACACATCATTTGGCTTTTGTGCTGCACTTCTATACAGTACAGAAAGTTCGAGGTTCATTGTTACTGCAACATCTGCCAGCATTCCTTCCTTTTAATGATGAATGATTTTGTACTTTCGGACATATACATTTTGTTTACTCACTTACTGGTTTATGTGCAACTGCATTGCCTTCACTTTGTATTTACTGTAACATCATGATAGAATCATGATAACTTTTCTCTTTCTTATTAATTGGTTTATCAATAAATTGTTGTGAATGAATAGACTCTTTAATGATAACTAGCTAAAATATGTCCTGTTTAGGGGACTGGTTGGATGGTTAATAAAACCATGTGCTGCACAAGCCTGATGACTCAAGTTAAATCCTTGGAGGGAACAGAACCCACATACTTAGCCTTTGCATTCTCCACACATCAATTGGCACCATCACCCCCCACATGCACAATAATAATAAGTAAATAAAATCCTATTTAATTAGGTTCTTTAATGTCTATGCACATCATTTATTGCTAAAACTTCTTTTCATATTTGACAAATAAATTATCTATTTTAAAAAAACTCCTCTGGTGCTGGTGGGGAGGGCTGTGCTGGAAGATAAGCCATGGAGCATGGCTGTAGAATACACTCATGGCCACACCTTGTCCTACATAATTTCCTGATGAAGTAAAGCACATGCCAGGATCTTGGTGACAGGACAGAGGACATGAAATCAAAATCACACCTTAATTATACACATGTGTCATTAGGCTGATATGAACGTTTCATAATTTCTCATATCCCTTTTAAACAAAAGACATTCCTGTTTTTACATCTTCAAAGATATTGAAAATCAGTTTCATATTGTTCTGTATTTGCCTATGATCAGGAGTCAAGCCACTGCCACTTTTTGCCTATGTCTCTCAATATTTGTCCTTAAGCACTTCAGCATTTCACTGTGTTGCTTGTATGAACTAGTACTTGCTTAGCCCTCCCATTACTACTTCAATAGTTTTGCAGTCATGGCTCAGATATAGCCTTTATTCTGCCTGCTTGGAGCCTGGATTCCGTAATGCTGTTGATACTACTGCAAGTCTATGCCCAGAGCTGTAGGTGGCTTGGCCTATAGTCAAGTTCAACTTTCCTGCATTGTCATCTACAGAGGTCACACTAGAGAACTAAGAAATGTAGTTTAAAAAAATCACACAATATACATCTTATAATGTTTTAAGTTGGGGGTCCCACCTGTAGCCATCCCAGAGTATGTGAAGCCCATTGGTAGGCTGGGGAAGATGCCTGGTCAAGCCTGGGTCTTTATCTGTACTTGATGCTCCTACATTCCAGATGCCCAGTACTGACAAGCAGCCTTGACATTCTTTATCCTCTTCTAAAAATGAAAGAGACATTACTATCTTTCTCAATTGTCATAAAGAGTGAAGGAAGTGGCTTAACCAGATACTCCACATGCTTGCATGCTGTTACTTATCACTCATACTTCAGTCTTTCTGTGTACAATCATGTCTTTTAAATAAAAACAGTTCACATATCTTTGCTACAAATCTGGGCGGTGAGATATATTCTCAATGATACTCACATTTGCACGAACTGGTAAGTCAATCTTAGGCTTTAAAAAAACAAGTACAACATGAAGCAACACTATGACAGCAAGGCAAAATAATCAATTATCAAGTAAAGAACTTGTCCTGTGGGAGCTGTGATGAGTGAATCTGACTATACTTGGATAATGTCTACATGGGAGGTGGGTTTGTGGATGCTACAAGGTCAGTCGCCAGAAGCTAAGTCAGAAACGGCTTTGTTAGTGCAATCAATTTGCAGTGCTTGATTCATGGAAAATGAAATGCTTTGACATTGTGGTTTTTAAATTCTGACCAAATTGTATAAAGTTTCCCCTCACTCTGATTCTTGATTAGCATTACTTAACCCTGAGTTATTAGTTTAACAGGTTGACAAAGCTAAGGACAGGTAAAATTATGCACAGAGCCTTACAGCCTAAGAAAAAGTGTATTGCTTTTGATAATGCATATTCCATGACAGGTAAGGAAGGCATTTGTGTCAGAATGACCCAAGACAGTCTCAGTCTTGTTTATGAAATAAAAAAGGAGGAGATGTGGAGAGAGTATGAGGATAGAACACTAATACCACAGGTAGGAATGAGGATCAGTATAGAATTTTTGGAAGCTATGTGGTAATAATATAAGTATTTTACATATATTAAATATTAAATATATATGTATCCCTTGATTTAACAATTCTCCTTTCAGGAGTTAATCCTATAGAATTTCATCATGACTAACACACACACACACACACACACACACACACATACACACACACACAGAGAGAGAGAGAGAGAGAGAGAGAGAGAGAGAGAGAGAGAGAGAGAAAGAGAGGGACCACAGGTGTGTCCAACCCATATGTAGCTATGAACAGCTATGAATGGGATCCAGCACAGAACATAAGCTTAAAACATCTTGTGATTCCTATTTCTTTTCTAATGAAAGACAGAGAGGATGTGGATTCCTATGGGAGGGAAGGTAGGGGGAATCTCAAAGGTTATAGGGGAAGGGAAACTATAATCAGAATATATTCTTTGAAAAACTATTTTAAATAACAGAAAGAAAAAATGAGATCCTTCTGTGATTTTTTTCTTACTCACTTAATTATATAGTCCTTGAACATGAAGTATATAAATTACCTAATGTCATATGTCAAATGTTGGACACAACTGGTTATGCATTAGAGTATTTATTGAAATAATTTTTATAATATTAATATGGAAAATTATTTATTGACAAAATTATTAAAGGAATAATACATGCTACACAATATCGATGCAATAGTTAGCATCAGGCCAGTCTGTTGATGTAGAACTATTACTAGTCTACTAAATGAAAAGGTAACAGAGCAACATATGAATCATTATTTTATTCATATTAAAACCAAAATAAGACTACACATCCATGCTCATTTTGTGTATTTTATTTACTTAATTAAATATACTTAAGTGCTGAGCTGTTAGAGCAGTTGCTGCTATGGAAAGTAGAGGGGATAAAAGAGGAGTGCTACTTTCCTTAAAATTTTATGTATATGTGTTTTGTCTGACTATAGGAGGTAGCCACTTCAGGATCTATATCCCCCAGTGCTAGGAGCCTCAGCTATAGTCACCCCCATAGACTTCCTGGAGCTTCCCCCATCCTGTCTTTGGCCTGTCCTAGAGATGTACTCCCCACACACCAATTTCTCTTCACTCTCTTGTTTGTTCATCTCCCTCCTCACTCTCCCTACACTTGACCCTCCTTCCCCTCCGCATCCCTCTCCCATCCAGGTCCCGCTTCCAGTATCTCTTTTATTTCCTCTTCTGAGTGATATTCAAGTATTCCCCCTTGGGCCCTCCTTGTTATTTAGATTCCTAGGGTCTGTGGATTGAGGCATGGGTATCCTGTACTTTATGGTTAATATCTACTTCTAAGTGTCAATTTTAATACCTGTCTACACGGTGGGTCCTCTGAAGAGCAAGCTGCAGTCAGCTTTCTGCAGCAGCTGTATCTGCTTGCTGTTGCCTCACTCTGCATGCAGAGGTAAGCTGGAAACAAGCAGGCTTTCCCGCTTCCTTGTTTTCATTTCCATTTCCTGCTTACACCATTCACTTCAGTGACCTGATGAACAGTTCGGGTAGTAAAAGGGGAAAAAACTGGAACACATCTGCTGTCAACACCAACCTCACTCAATCCCCTGCAGTAAACTCCTTAGCAAATTCACTGGCACCTTCTGCCTCACTGCTGATTTCAAACTGGAAGTCTTCCTCTTTACTGACTTCTTGAGAGAGCCTAGGGCCTTCCTCATGTTAGACTTGCTCAGCATCCAGTGTATCCCCAGCTATTTGGGCTGCCTGATCCTTTGAAGATCCAAATTTCACTTCTGGGAAAGTAGGTTCTTTCAGTTTCTGTATGAATCTCCCTCTAATTACTTACTAGTTTGCTATGGAAATGAGGGGACTCTTCAAGTTCCCTTCAGGACTCCATTAGCGAAAAGACAAATGAGAACCTGCACCCTGCAAGGTGAGGTGGCAGGCTGCAGCCCAAAGATGAGGAAAATGGTGGGTGGTCCACTTCAGGTCCAGGAGTTTGTTCTTTGAACTGTCTCAGCCTTTAAAGCCCATGGAACCCATCAAACATCAGAATGACTATGTTTCCTCCACTTACTAGGAGTGTCACTAGGAGTGGAGGATTTTCCCAGGTCTCCGCAGCCCAAGGAGACAAAAGGAGAGGTTTGTGCAGTACAAACACTCCACTCAGATGTTTATAACAGAGGACATTGGGAAGAACATCCAGAGGGCACTCAGTGAATGGCATGCACTCTGCAAGCATGGCAATGGATGGATTTGAGGGAGTGAAAGTGATTGCAGGGGTTGCTTTATAAACAAACAAACAAACAAACAAACAAGCATTTGGGCCAGGCACAGAGGTGCACAGTTTTAATCTTAGCACTCTAGAAACAGAGGCAGGTGGATTTCTTTGAATTTGAGGGTATCCTGGTCTACAAAGCAGTTCTAGCCCTCCTCCCCACTCCAAAAAAAAAAAAAAAAAATCAGATGACGGTTCTGATGTGTGTCTAGAGAAATGTATTTGAATAGCAGAATAAGTGAATATACAAATGGTTGGTATATAAAATAAGTATCTCTCTGCATTTGGGAAAGTGTAAACTAAGGCACAATGTCTGAAATGATGAAAGACTAACAATAAACTACCCATGTGCTGTACCAGAACAGGTAGGAGGCTATAATTAAAAAAAAATTCTTGATACTATAAACAGCATTGAATATTTGCATAGTTTATGATAAGGGAAATCTGCTGTTGTATATACTGGAGAGAAATATGTAAGTGGAGACATGGGCAAAGATGTTTATGGAAGTATTATTTACAGTGGTAAAACTTTGAGACAGTCACGTGTCAACTTAGCAAGGAAGTGGAACTCAGTTAGTGCTATACAAAGGAACACCAATAAGGATAATAAACAGCGGTCTGTGCAGGTTCATGAATGAACCTCATTAATACTAATTGGGTCACTAATGGATTCATGTGAAGTTTAAAACAGATGAATTAGTCTTTGTGTTATGAAGTCTATGTGGGAAATGAGTGGGCCTTGAGAAGTTTGTAGTAGTGGGCGTTATTTTACAACCTGGGTAGTGGCTTGTGGATGTGTGACTTAATTTGGATATTGAGTCTCTTGATGGCTTGTGTGTTAAAGGCTGTACTGGGAGGGGGAAGGTTCCTTAGGAGATCCATACATTGGAGTCAAATAATCATCATGGATTGGAGGACTCCAGCCTTGTTCCTTCTGCTTTCTGACAAGATTTTCTCCCTACATGGTTCCACCATGATGCATTGCCCCTGCAGAGGCCACAAATGATGGGGCCAATGTGTGAATAAACATCAAGGTTTTCTTGTTTGTTGCATCAGTTTATCCATTCTCTTCTTTTTCTTCTGGAACTCTCTTTCACCGGATAACTGTGCAGTGGGCTTCATTCGTTTGGTCAATGAATGAATAAATTGTTTTGTGTGGGTGCCATAGAAATTTTAGGGAAAAAATGTCAAATTCAAATGTTGGAAGCGCAGGGCTGTCTCCCATCTTCTCTAAGCCCATATAATCAAAAGGTCCAGACTCTTTATGCCATTTGTTTTTGGAGAAAACAAATGCTCCTTTTAAAGGAACCATTTTAAGTTTATAGCAAAATGTAGTACAGACATTTTTCTTATATTACTTACCCATGCATGTCACCCCCCCCCTCTGTCAAGGCACCCCATCCACGTGACCTGCTTTTCAAAGTCAAGAAGCCAACAGCAACACATAGTCACCCAGAGTCCAGTTTACACCGAGATTCACTCTTGGTGTTGTTCTTTCTGTGGTTTAGACAGATGTATGGCAACACGTAGGTAACTAATTACATAGGCTAGCCATGTGTGTGGTGAACCAAGAGAAAAGGATCAAGAGGAATCTGCAAGCAGCTGCTCTCTTGTAGGACACAACCTTCAGAAAAGAGCCCAGATCTGAGTTCAGACACCATTACATCCCTGAAGAACCAAGCTGCCATGGACAGGTGGTGGAGTGTCAATGATCCGCCTGAAGAAATGGAAGGTTGAGAAACAGAAACAGCGTCCCTAGTCAGTCTGACAGCATGCTGGCTCTCTGGCCTAAGGATTATGTTTACTTTGACCAGGGCAAGGGAGAGAGTTAGGCAGGGAGAACTTCATCCCTGTAGCTGACTGGATTTCCACACAGGCCAGCTGATCTCAGAGCTCACATGTTATTAACTCTCACAAGGAACCCTAAGACCAGGCTGCTCTGTGGGGTGTGAAAATGCAGGTGAGTAGGAATGAGGGAAGAGCAGGCCAGAAAATATCAGAATGGAGCAGCAGCTCCCTCTGCAGGTGATGTAATCTTCTTCTCCTACACTTCTCTCAGCACCCTTAAGGCAGTCAAGTTCATATTAAATTCCTGGAGTCCTTGTGCGTATTGCTCAACACACATTGAGCCAGAGCCCAGGAGTCTGTACAGACAAGAGAGCCCAGGAGTCTGTACAGACAAGAGTGTTCAGGTGGCCTTAGATAACAGCCCCTCAGACTTTAAACAGAACAGTCTTGAAAATATCCAGAACTTTAAGAGTTAAAGCAAAAATTCTAATGATAAACTGCAGGTCCGAGGCTGGGCAACAAAGGGGATATCTGGAAACTGAGAGAAGCCTAAAAAGAAGCCTGGGCAGGGGATGGTGCACCATGGGATATTTCACCTGGGCTTAGTGCTCAATAATCTGGACATAACGAGGAAAAGCCATTTCCTTTTATCCACCTTTTCTGACTTCCCGATTCTCAGTCCCTCTGCTCTGTTAGTCCCTCCCCTGAGCAGCTTTCCCAGAACCTTTTGAGTTCCTGCTTCTGTAGCCATCTGTGGGACTTGCACATCAAGGATGTATGGTCCTTGACACAGGAGACAAGTGATGAGAGGCTGTGGCAGACAGCTGTCTATTACTGTCTAGCAATAGCATTTTGGCCCCGTTTATGTAGTACTCCCAAGTAGGAAAGAAGGGCTTCCAGCATGTCTTGGTTGCAAAACAACCTGCCCCAGACAGATTGGTAATGCAAGCACACATGCCTATTATATTCTCCTGGGATAATGTATTGTGAGGAAGGCAGAAGGCAGTGCCCTCTCACTTTCAGATACTAATGGTTGGATTCTTGCTTTCCTCCAGGGGAGAGAGATTTAGCTGCTTTTTTTTTTTCAAAATATTAACGTCACATCTTTTGAACCTAAAGCTGTCTTGTGTTTGACTCAATGTTTTTGCTTCACATCTTGTCTTGTGACTGACCTGGAATCTGGTCTAACTGGCCAATAAACTTGTGTGTTCCTGTCTCATTCTCCCGAGGGCTAGGATTACAGGTGCGTGGTAATACATGCAGCATTTGCACTGTTTTAAACAGAACCGATTGCCAATAATAAATAAGACATAGGACATGATTTTACGAATCTAAATTTAACATCTTGTTGGAACCACCTGCCAGTGTGGAGTTGGCTTGCCCAATGGAGGCAACAGTCCCTAGCTGAAAAGATGCTGGGCACCTGCAACATCTCCAGCCCAGCCTTTGCTTCTGATTCAGAACTCCATGGTCAGCAGCCGTTTCCCATGGGCTTCCTTATGTACCTCATTCCTATTACTTGCCTCTCACTCAAAATGTGGAGTTCTCAGGGTTCTTCCTGGAAGAAAAAGTTAGGATCTTGACCAAAAGGGTCTGGGGGGGGGGCACTGATTCTTAAGGCCAGGGACCTGTGATGCCTTTAGCTGATAGGAGAGGTAAGATGTCCCTAAGTCTCTGTAGGGATGGACTTATGAGATGGGCTCCCAGTCTCAGTAGCCTGGCTACCCTTGTCAGGTGGACCATACAGGCTGGATCAGGGATGCTTGTGAGAACCACAGGAGACCGCTCAGCTGCTACTGCCTTGAAATGTGACCTGATTTTCTGAAGGGAACAGGACAGGGGCTGATGAAGATTCTGAGTGAGTGAGTGGATGGGTGGTGCTATCTGTAATTTCAACTAGAAATGTGGAAAAAGTTGCATTTTTGATATCTCAGTGCTACCCCAAATGCCTTTGCTAATGTGAAATATTCATCAGCCCCCTGTGTTTTGAAAATTCATATCACAAAACAGCCACAGAGCCCTTCTGAATTTTCTGTTTGCAAGATGAATTCATTGATACACTTCATCCACCCACTCATTAGCTATTAGAGAATCTGGTATGGCCGTGGTGAAGGGCATATAATGATGAACAAGATATAGTGCCAAGCTTTTCCTGTTTTTGCTGGACTCCTGGATGGAGAGGAGAAAATGAGGCATAAAGGACAATGACTGGGAACAAGAAGTTCAGGGCTTTAATCTCACTCCTGTTTCAACTCTTAAGCAAATTTAGACTAAGTACTCAGCCATTCTGGACTTCCCTTTCTGTATGTATAAAACATGGTAAAATTCTCTTGGCATCCAATTTTGTTCCATTGCATTTACGTATTTAAGAGTTCAGATACTAATAAAGAGTTAAATAAAAAATGTTTTGTAGCCTGGGTCAGGAAAGAAAAAGGCCAGTGATTATTCTGTCATAGCAGGTGTCTCTTAATCTAGCATTACCCACAGACAAATGACAGTCAGTTCTTTCAAGATCATTGTGCAGTTGGGGTCATGGGTTTATTATATTTATATACAAATAAGCATTTATTGACGTTTCATCTGAAGGGATGAGGTAACAAACCATTTCAGCATGATAACAACAAAGCCACAAGAGACCAATACTGAGCTTCAAGACTCAAAAGAACACAGACCCCTAAAATCACAGCTTTCAGGCAGTGTAGTTATCCAGACCACGAGGGCAACTGTACAGCACAAGCAGCATGTGACAAGAAACATCACTGATGGGGCAGTTGCTCACGGGGGGAGGGGAGGATGGAGCAGGCTAGTGGGGGCCTGGGGTCACTACTGGGAAAGGGCTTCAAAACCGCATAAAGCCCCCATATCTTTTTTCTATCTCAGGAACTTCTTTAGAGTAACTTTCACCTTCTTCATCGGAGGGCAGAGATTCAGCAAAGCGCTTCAGGAAGCCTCCGTATCTCTTCTGGTAGTCCATCCACCACTCGGGGCGCCCCACCCTTCTCATGAAGCCCCCATAGCGTTTCTGCAGCTCTTTTGCTTCATCTTCCAGTTGGGGGCTTCTTTTGAGGCCTCTCATGAAGCCCCCATACCTCTTGCTCATGTTGTCTTCGTCATTGTTGGTGCTCTCCTGTTGGTGGCTGTCCTTCGCATGGTTGTCTCCTGTTCCCAGTAGCTCTTTCAGCAGGTCAGAGGAGTTGGCCAAGGTGTCTCCTTCATCTGCATTCTTCTTCATGAAGCCGCCATACCTCTTGGCAAGGTTCTCGCCTCCATTTGCCTCTTCTTCTGGCTCCACAGGATACAGCTCTTCCATCTTCTTCATGAAGCCTCCATACCGTTTCATGAACCCTCCGTACTTCTTGGCTAACAAGTGGCTCTCATCCTGTTTGCTGCTGTCTTTGTACATGTCGATGTTATCCCAGGGGAACTCTGGCTTGGACACCTGAAGGAGATCCTTGCAGGTCTCCCAGATTTTGAGAGAAGGCAGCTGTCCTTCACATTCCAGTGTGCATGCCTGTAAAGTCAAGGAGATGACTGATTAGAAGAGACCCTTCTGACCCAACGGTGGGCTATGAGGATCTGCTTTAGTACACACACTGCCACAGAGAAAGGCCAGCTCCTTTCTGTCATAGCTTTCACTCAAACTGAACTAGCAATGGTCCAGGAGCACTGGAACAAAGAAGGGAGAGGTTAATAGTCTTGTCTTTAGAGATCCTGTGTATGCTGTGCCATGTCAGTGTTTCAAGGTACCCACCCTAATTCTGAGTCTAGTGGCTGCCTTCAGAATGGAAATTCACTGCACTGTTTACCGTGGAAGGTGCAATTTTGTTTGAGACATTTTGAGTCCCAAGCGAGAAATTTCTATATAACTGATTAGGAATATTTCCAAACCATTCTCTCTATGTCTTTATCTTAGAGAGACAATCTTTATAAATGGCATGAATGATATTTACTAATGACTATTTCATTTCACTGCCTTAATCCATCTCCTTGCAAATACTTTTAACCTTTAATGGATAACCCTACAATCTCAACCTAAGTTTTAAGAGAAAGCTATTCAAGACACTATAACACTATGGATTATTTGGATCCCGATATAACGATTGGTTAAAAATTGAGATGCTTTGACCTTTTGTCTTTTTCTTGGTTGATTAAAACAGATTCCATCATTTTGAACCAAATGCTGACAATTACCTGGATGCAAATGCACAGATTATTCATATTATATTCTTAAGATTAAGCCATCGGTATCCAAAACAGATTATTTTCAATAGTCATATTCTTTAATAAAGGAGGAATTAGCAGCATGTAATCACACTTATTATAAAGTAATTAAACTCAAGTCATTATAGAGTAAATAAACTCAAGCTATGGTAAGGTTTAAACTATACATCTTAAATTACCTTGCTCAGAGTATTTTTTTTTTTTAGAAAATATTCAATTGTTTGCCTACAATAAAAATAGCACAAATAATAGATAACATTAAAAATTCTATGATGTTTGTAAGCATTTCAGGGGCATCACTACTTTCAGAAATCTCCTTGTAGATGCCAGGAAACAGTTCGTTGATTTAGACAGGAAATCTAGGCCCCTTCTTGGCATTTAAAAATCATATGTTCATATTAAACACACAACAAAAAGTCTTTAATTCAACAAACAAAATATTCTGGAAATATAGTTTTAACTGACTTTGAATGGTTATTTTAGTTTTGTATACAAGAAAATAATTAAATAGATAAGAATATGAGAAAGCTAAAGAGGAGCCAATTAAAATGATTCCATTTTATTCTTGATATTATATGATTAAAGAAGACTCAGAATATCATTAAAAGCTGAAGATGTCCGAGCGGCAGTAAGAATTCCACTTAAGAAACATATGTACATGACCTTGTTGCCCAAAATGAATGTCATTCACGTAGCTTTAGAGACACTTACTGCATGCTGAGTTCTACGGTCTAGAGCACATCAGATGGAAAGTTCTAGACTCACGCCATCTCATCTTGGTATCTTTACCTACCTCATGGCAGAACTTGGTAAATATCTACTAAGCTACTCTGTACCTTTGTCTGGGCAAACTCATTTTGCTCATAAGCTCTAGCTAAAATTCCAGAACTGCTATTATTTTAACAACATCTGAGCGTTTAACTAAATCTCTGTCAGTGAGAAAATAATATTCAATATGTGCTGCAACTACTCATTCAAAATCCTTCTCAAGAGG
The DNA here is from genome assembly GCF_004785775.1 of Grammomys surdaster. Taxonomy (NCBI): domain Eukaryota; kingdom Metazoa; phylum Chordata; class Mammalia; order Rodentia; family Muridae; genus Grammomys; species Grammomys surdaster. Next base: position 6,897,701 of record NW_021604566.1, on the reverse strand, counting down.
GTTTGTTTGTTTGTTTTTAATGGATAATGGCTTTCCCCTAAACAGTTTATACTGGATGTGTCCCTTGTCATCTGCACCAAAGATAAGAACAGAGAGCTGCAGTAACAAGGACTTAATGTATCAAGGTATCAAGGAAGCTGGAAGTTGCTCTGCTGTCTTGGGGCTGGTTGCTCATGCTCCTCGGCAGTGGAAAAGGAAGAGGAGCATTACTTTGGAGCTTGGTAATCTGAACAGTTGAGGAAATTTTCTTGACTAGGTATTGCTAAAATATCAGTTACATTTGAGTTCCCAAATCACATATTTTAGTAAATCTGATACTATTTGAGGTCAGATTATAACTCTTCTAGAATTCAATTACTGTTAATTACATAGGTGGTAGAGAACCTTCCGTGACATGTTGAGTTCTGTGCTCGGCAAGCAGTGGGTAGAGCTAAAATGCCTGTGATTACTCAAAAATAAAAATACCGGTGGCTGTGTGCCAGGAGCTAGACGGTGGTCTTCGGTATAGTATGAATCTCCTGCATATAAAGTCCGTTATTCACAAGATTGATTCTTATTTGCACTCACTCAAGTTTTAGGGAAAGCTGTCAAGCTCATGACTATAGGAGATGGAACAAAGCCAAGCGTGATTTCTGCGCCTGTTTATGATGAAACAGTTTTCCCTCACAATTTAAACACATAGTGCTTTTCTGACCAAGTTAGTCTACATCAACTGAAATAGACCACATGATCAAAAAATTCAAGAGAAGCAAACAAACATTTAACTGGAAATATTGGCTTGGATTTGGGGACCCCTTTGTTTCTTTTCCATTTCAAGAATTTAAAAAATGTAAAGCTTTCTCAAAGGCTCAAGTGTAAACTGACTCTCTTTTGAACTATCAAGGAATTTCAGACAGGGCAATAGATCACTGAGAGTAAAAAAAGAAGCCTTTGGAATTTCAAACGTACAGATTCAGACTTAGTGTTTGGAAAGCCTGTGGACTATGATGAAGAGATCAGCCATTTTGTCTCTTCTAGCTCCTATACAGGACAGGCTATCTGTGGACTGATACCAGGTCTTTGGGTACCGACCATCTCCCCTGAGCCCTTCTCACAGCCAAATCAAAGTGTTCTTTTTAGCTATTATATAAAGTGTAGTCAAGACAAGGCAAAGGAAATTGTTTCACTTGCTCATGGGACTATTAATGAGCTCTTTTGGAGCCTTCTGTCAATTCTCTACCTCTCCCCTTATCCTTTTCCTCCAGAAAGGAGGGACTCAAAGCTAAGAGAGCCCAGGAAGAGCAATGGGTTGGGAGTCAGGGGTAGTGGGGGCACTCTCACTAACAAAAACATTCCATTCTTTGCAGGAAGGATGTTTGTTTGAAGGGCCCTAGGCTTGAGGTGACTGACAGCCTAGACGAAGTGCTATCCAAGGTAATGAAGAGAACATATCTTGGAGTTCTGAAAATTCAGGGTCAAAACAAAATCGGTTTATGTGGAAATAGATGCCCCAGCCCTTAAGTCCCAGCTAGGCTGGTTCCAAAATTGGGAGGCAGAGCAGCTTGGGATCAACGTTTGGAAGCGCCAGGTCACCTTGGTCACCAAAGGTTCCTGCCACGCACCTTCCAGCGCAAATGAACGCTATAAGCCTGCGAGGCTGGCCTTGTGAGCTTGGCCGAGCAGTCCCTCACCGCAAATTCAACTCACCAGGAAGTTGATGTCGCCGGGGCGCACCAGGCGGTAGCTGCATTTAGCGCAGTCCTGGCTGCATTCCGCCTGCACTGTAGCCAGGAGGCAGGACCCAAGTGCTAGCAGCCAGGTGCAAAGTCTCAGGAACCGCGCCATGGGCTGTAGGAGAGAAGAACGCGCCTGTGGGGACCCGTTCTATCTCTGGTGGGTGGTCGTGAAGCAACACCCGCAGGGACAGCCTTTTCTGATCCCCGCCCACTACCCAACAACATCCCGGGTGACTCAGGGATAGCTTGGTCCCTAGTGTTTCCTGCTGTCCTAGGGCTGCCTGGGGGCATTCTGTCTTCCAGGAGGTATCCTATCTTCCCCGGGGTGGGCGGGAGTAGGGGAGAGTCCTGTCTTCCCGACAGCATCCTGTCTTTCCAGGGGAGTCCTGTCTTCCCGATGGGAACCTGTTCTTCCGAGGGCGCCCTGTCTTCCTTGGGGCATCTTATCTTCCCTGGCGTCGGTTGCTTAGGGCAAGATTCTGGAGCGAACACTGGAGTTCGCGGCTCGGGAAAAGGCGCTTGAGGAATAGGACCCGGACACCCATAGCAATGAGAAACCCCAAGAAAGTTGGACGAACGCATGCAACAAAGGGACAGGCAACGGTCGCCAAGGCACAGGCGACTTGGGGCAAAGTCACTCACGCTGCTGCTGTTCAGATGGCGCAGGTTGCTGGAAGAGGGTGTCCCAGATGCCACTCTGCAAGAGAAAGAAAGAAGGCAAGTGTGGGGCGGCCGCGTCGGGGAGCTCTGAGAGGCGCCGGGCAGCGTCGCTGGGCTGCGGGGCTCTGTGCTCCTGCCTCGCTGGCGGCGGCCACAGCCACTTTATAATTAGCCCCAAACCGAAGGAGGCGCGCGCGCCCCAATCGCCGGCGGGCTGCAGCTGACGCAGGCCCTACGCCAGCCCGCGCCGACGCCTGGCGGGAGGGGACGTCCCCGCAGCACGCGGCCCCCGAGGGTGGCGAGTGCGAGTGGGCGCCGGAGGCTCCCCCACCGAGCAGTTAGGAACTCTGGGGAGGACACGAAGAGGGAAACTGCTCTCCCTGCATGAATCACTTCGGTGGCACCGTGGGTGGGGTGTTTGAAAGGGCAGACGGACTTGGGCTTCCGTTGAGTTGTTGGACACCCTCGGATTCGGTGAACCTGCCCCTTCCCTTCTATCCTCCTGAGGCATACTTCAGAGATGACATCTGCTCAACTATCCGAAAGTCGTAACTTTTCACCCACCTGTCTCGACTTTCTTGCTGTCGAATAGCGCCAGGGACACAGAAGGCACTCAGTTAATGGTTATGAAGATCAATAATTGAAATTTTCTGAGGCTCTTAAACTTTCTCCTTTAGATCAGTATCGAGCCACAAAAGCAGTACCTCCAGTGCAGAAAACAAAACAACCCTCCTTAAACAGATAACCTCAAAAAAAAAAAAAACCAACCAACCAACAAACAAAAACAGGTGGTGGGAAGTGTGTCCTACAGGGACCACAGGAGGGATGAATCTCGGGCTACCAGGGAGGCCATGGGTTCTGGACTTGCTGCTGCCAGCGTGCTGTACAGGATGTTTTTTTTCGGGGGATGTTTGTTGAGTAAGGGGTGTCGAGGAGTTGTGATTAAGTCAGGAGTGTGGTTTGGAGCGAACAAGGAGGGAAGCTGTTCTGGACATAATTAGCTTGGGTCTTGCACATCTTGTCGACCAGGAGGGGCAAAAGGTGAGGCTGGGCTTTCAGAGCAGCCCACTCCCTCGCTTCCCGGATCTGTAGATAGTCACTAGTCAGGAAGCTTAGATCTTACATCGTCTAAGCCTTAGACTCGAAGGTCTCATTTTTTTTTTTCTATTTGTAAAACAGCAGCTGAGGTAACAACATGCTATTTTATGTCAGCACTCGAGAGAGGAGGCACGGTGTTTAGGAAAGAATCATCTGGAATAATGGACGAAATCACTTAACCTGTCTGGCCTCAAAAGCTGTTTTTAATCACTCATCCTATTCGCCTCTCTCTCTCTCTCTCTCTCTCTCTCCCCCCCCCCCTTCACCCATTGAGTGTACCTATCTTCCCTAGTCCAGGTAGGCTACAACAAACAGTCCGAGAGTTCATAAAGAGAGGGTCTCAAGATTTTCCCAGACATTTGCAAGAGATCCTCTGCCTTTGTCAATCTTTGCAGATCCTGCATTCTCACAGCTCCTGAGAGAAATGCGTCTCCCATTTTGGTCGCTAGAGAGCAGCGCTCTCCTGCGTTGGTGGCGCACACCAAGGACTAGGACTGCATCTGTTTGCCCTCAAGATTCACTATGCTGTCTATGGACATTTCACTGAGTGCCCCAGGGAAAGCACCAGTGCACCTGTTTTTCTCTTGGCTGGGGAAGCCTTGGACCCGGACCAGGAAAGCAGAGTGCTTGTGTTAGGTAGAGGCCGGTTTTGTCATCTTTCTACTTTTTAGACTCTTCACACCAGTGTTTTGATGACTTGTTCTTTCCTGCTTCTTCCTAGCAAAAGAAAGCTTCTGTCTGTCTTCACTGAAAGACTGTTACCTCTTATTGCCCAGGTTTTGTAATAGAGACGAAGACATTGCAGTACTGTGCAATACACTGAACAGTAGTCTTACATAAAATAAGCATCTTTCTAAATCTGGGCATTTGCACACTTGAGATGGCTCCCAAGCTTTAAATCTTTAAATACGTGTCCCATGGCAGGAGGCAGTGTGCATGTACGTGTGCATGCATGAGAGAGAGAGAGAGAGAGAGAGAGAGAGAGAGAGAGAGAGAGAGAGAGGAGAGGGAGAAGGAGGAGGAGGAAGAGGAGGAGGAGGAAGAGGAGGAGGAGGAAGAAGAAGAGGAGGACGAGAGCCCAGCTATGTGATGCTTCCCAGGGTTCTTAGTGCTGGGTTTCAGAGGGCACTTTAGGACCTTAGAGAGGTAGAAGCTTAAGTCTCCGGACCTTAGAAACAAGGGTCTCCAGACTCCAGCTATGTAAGTAGAAAGCTGAGGCACAGAACACCTGACCAATCGGCACTGACAGTCCAGGTTCCTCAGAGTATCTAGGCAGATTTCCTCTTGCATCTCTTGAAGGCCTAGTGTGCTTCTCTTGAAATGGTTTAGGTCCTCTCTGACTTCATTTTCTAAGTGGCTTTTAAAACGTCACAAGAGAGACAAATGAGGATGCTCTGTAGAAGCTCCCAGGCCTGTCCAGTTCAGATAGTTTGCCTACAGTCATGGTTAATGACTGCCAACTGACTGAACTCATGAATGAGGCTTGGGTAGGCTAAGCTGGTTTGTAAATCAAATTAGTGACTTTGTCTCTCTGTCATCTCCTACTTTCTAGGTCTGAGGAGGGAAAGAATATACTTCTGTATTCATTGTTTTGGACTTGAATAATAGCAACAGCTGATTTGGGATCCATTTCACCATCTTTTAAATATATATGATAGATTTTGTAGCTGTATTATGAGAAGAATATTTAAAAATCAGAATTCCAAACCCTGAAGAGGATCTGATTTAAAGCATTTGATTCAGAGATTTCTGATTCTAAAGTCAAAATCAAAACCTTACCTTCTCATTCTAGGATGACACATACTAGCTCAGAGGCTAACACGAGTGACTTCTCATGATGTTTAATCCAGTTCTTAGCTGTTGAGCAAGGTTTTTGAGAAAGAGGGCTTGAAGAAAAGTCCTGTAAGCATAATTTTTCCATCATTTCCAGGAAGGAAGATGACTCCCTACCCTCCTCCTAGCTCACCAAGCAGAGAGCTTCCTTCTGGCTTCCCTCTAAGACAGAAGTAGAGGAGAGGAGACAGCTCTGCAGCATTGAGGGAGTTCCATGCTCTAAAATGTCAAGAGTCTGGAGCTGTGTTGAAGCCAGGGAAAGCTTGCTTCTTTTCAGCTCCAGTCTAAGGTGCGTGCGTTGTAAAATGGGATTCTGTGAGTGTGGCAAGTTAGCACGAGGCCTCTGTGTAGTTACAGGATTCTGTTGCAGAGTGGCCATAGAGTAGAGCTGGCTTGGGTATGATTTGCTGCTTTATTCTTTTTTTTTCAGAATTATAGAAACAGATAAGACTGTTTGAAGAAAAGGTAACCTAGGGTATGGTCACCAGAACTGATTTTAAATGAAAGCCATGGAAGAGAGGAGAGAATAAAACAGAGAAAAGTGCCAAACATATTGATATTATGTTATAACTTAGAGAGAATGAAATTTTTTTTCTAAATTTGACCTTATCTTTGACAGGAAAATACACTTTTCATACCAAGCAATACAGTGAGACAATGAGAAAAAGAAATCACATTATAACTCAGATCAACAGAAGAAATTGGTATGAATACAATCAGTGCAGGGTTTGTGGAGTAGCATGACTTCAATGCTGACTTTTGGGGATGTGTAAGGACCCGGAGAAGCAGTGATGTTAAAGTTTTGCATTGCCTCATTGGGTTAGAAATTTTATTTAGCAGTTTGACTTTGGTTTGCTCTTAGTCATTTTCAAACTTAAATTCCCTATTCTAACTATAAGACTCTGCCAAGAAGCAGTTTCCATGGTGGAGGCTGAGTCAGGAGGAAAGTCACAATCAGGATTTGAGTAGCAGGCAGGCAATCACCTAGGTAAGTGCGTGTTCAGCTTCTTAAGGGACTTTCTTTGGAAAGGATCCACAACACAGAGGCTGTGTGTGACAGATACCCACTAGTTCTGCTTTAAAATGTGTTTCAGATGGCCCTGGTTAAACTAGAGGTGTCACGAAACCAAACCAAGAAGCAGAAGGACTGGTAGGGATGCTGATAAGGTTAGGAAGGAAGGAAGGAAGGAAGGAAGGAAGGAAGGAAGGGGTTGAGGGAGAAAGGGAGAGAGGAATTGCAGTATACATGTGTGATTGTGTTACAGTATCAAACAACACAATTAATTAAAAGCATTTTCTACTAATGGTCACATTTTTATAGTTTCCCCACACCCTGGATGAACTCAAGCACTCAAAGTGTTTTGGCTGTGAAAACATAGGACTCATCATCGTCACCACTGGGCTTATAAGGGGGAAGCAGGAATAACCAGAGTTTGAGACCTGTCTCTGTTACACTAGGAGTCTCCTTCTCAAAAAGTTTTCATAAGATTATACAGGGAGAGTGTTCAGGTACCTGCAGAGATGACTTGTCATCAGCTCAGCAAGCAGAAAAGCCAACAATTCTCTTTCCATCTGCCAGTGAGGTGGAGTCACCGGAGAAACCACTGTCCTTCCCTGGAGCTGGAGAGAACATGAAGTAAATGCAGAAGAAACTAAAAAACAAATCAAACACTAACCCTCAGCTTCTTAAACAGACACAAACTTCTGAGAGGACTAATTACAGTGGGACCACCTGCAGCATGAGTGGCAATTTATGCAGCCACAGTGTAGCCAAGGGTGCAATAGAGAACTCAGGGATCCAGGCATATGGGGCCTCCCACTCTTTTGAGTTTTATTTCTAGGAGCATGACCTGGTTATCATAGAGAATATTGGAGAAAAGTGTGTATTTCTAATGAAGAAGAGGGAAAAAGGAAGATGAACCGTTACAGAGCAGCTGGGTAAACAGAGACTCATTGACCTAAGGGGAAGAAAACACCAACTCCAGGCCAATTAAACTATTCTGTTCCATTCATAAGGAACAGTAAGGGAGCACACATGTGACATTCACAGTCCAGGACGAGGCTTCCTGAATAACAGACCCACTAGCCTATAGAGCAATCTTCCCAGACACAAAAATTACAGCTGGCCTAATGACATCAGTTCCTTTTCCTCAGTGTTGCTATTGAGGTATTAATAAAAATGATGAGGCAGCCGGGCAGTGGTGGCGCACACCTTTAATCCCAGCATTTGGGAGGCAGAGGCAGGCAGATTTCTGAGTTCGAGGCCAGTTTGGTCTACAGAGTGAGTTCCAGGACAGCCAGGACTACACAGAGAAACCCTGTCTTGAAAAACCAAAACAAAACAAAAAGGCAGATAAAAGGTGACAGAACAGTTTTAAGATACAAAGAAAGCATTGGGACCACACTCGATGCATCTGGGATTCCTCAGAGCAGGCATTAAAAACAACTGAGACTTATAGATGACAAGTATATAAAGGGTTGTAATGGGTTGACACACAGTACCACATCAGGAGAATCAGACAAAGTAAGAAGAGAGATCACACATTTCATACAGAAGTAGAACAAAATACTAGGGACCAAGCATGCTGGAACAGAGGTCAAAGATGTTTGATGACTTATCGGTGGACTGGTTGTGGTGGAGGCAATATCTCCAAAGCCTAAAGGGTGTCAACAAAACTACCCATACTGAAAAACAAAGAGAAAGAGTCTATCACAGTACGTTGGGTGTGATATATGGCTAAGAAGTTTCAAAAGGAAAATGAGGCAGTAATATTTGTACCTAGAACCCCAGCAGGCTAAACCAGGCAGACCTCCACAAGTTCAAAGCCAGCTTATGCTGCATACTGAATTAGAGGTCAGCATGGATTTCAGAGTGATCTTCTGTCTCCAAAGAACTCCCCAAACAGAAAAACAAACAAATAATACAACCCTAAATGATCAGACATGAATCTCACATCTGGGAAGTTCATGAAGCATTTAGCCTGATTGATGAGAACAGTGTGCACTCGTGCACAATATTGTCAAACCAGAGGGATTCGGACCTAATGAAAATTCCTGAATGAGGGCATGGAAGCTTAGAGGAACATGAGATGACTCACCTCTGACTTATCCTCAGACGCAGATGAGTGAGGGCCTGACCTGCTTTAGCCTAAAGAGACTGCAAGAAAACTAAATGGAAATCAAACATCTCTCATGAACATAGATGTAAAACTCCTCAGCAAAAGACAGCATAGAATGATACAGTATGCCTTGAACAAGGGATATTTCTCCCAGGTATGCAAGACTATGTAACTGTAGAAAATTGGCTAACCTAATCCAAGTACCCCTGTTTGCAAGTTAGCCAGGATTAGGGCAATTGTGTGGTGGCATTCCACTCAATGGATTTTTTTTTTATGTCTTTAGCCTGTGGCTCTATACCTTGTTTTACAACAAAAACACATAAATTTGATCTTTTGACTATGATCTGTCAATAATTACATTTTTTGTTTATTAATGTCTGAATGTATTAATTCCTAAGTCTTGTCATTAAGACCTTACATTTTCCATTTTTCTCAATCTAGTCTCCCGGATGAGGTTTTCTACTGAATTTTAAAAGTTGATTTGTTGATTTTTTTTAAAGATTCTTTTCAGTTTTTCCCAGTGTCAAGCTACTGTTAAAATCAGAAAAATTGGAAGAAAGCAAAACAGGAGACAAGTATTTCCCATGATCACAGATGCAAAATTCTCAGGAAAAGACTGGCACATTGCATAGTGTGCAAACAGAATGAAAGGCACATCATGAATACCATTCTGTTCATTCAGAAAATAAAACCATCAACAAAATGTTATAACAATTGTTTTTACCTTTTACTTGGTTCTCGATGATATACTGGGTTTTGTTCTTCCTTATCTCATTAGGTTACTTTAGTTACTTTAGGTTACTGTATCTTTTAGTATTTATTGATATTTTCAAAATTCTCTTTGGCGTTTCATGTGCTTGGGAATCTTTGGAGTCAGGTGCTAAGAAGGTAGGGACATTTAGAGGAGTTGTGTTGTCTCGTTTCTGTAGTCGATGATTTACTGAGATGTATGCATCTGTTGGATTGTATATTTCTTCTACTTTTATTAGAGGATGTTTTAAGGGAAAAGATTTCTCTTGACCAAATGTCCCAGGATATAAGATTTTTTGTGAAGTGCTAAATATATTCCCACCTGTCTCCAGTAGTATAGTTTCTGCTACTGTACAGAAGGCTGGCTTAGTTTAATGTAGTCTATGCTGTTTGGAAGCCAGGAGTCTTTTCTCTGTAGGTTTGGAGTAGAATACCACAGACCAGACAGCTCTGTTGTCGACAGAAGAGTATACAGTCCTCTGTGATTACCCCTCTAGGCTCATGCTGTGTGAGAGGGTCCTGGGCTCATCTGTCCTATGGCCTTGCATAGCTGTCATACTCTCAGTCTTGCTTCATCTTGAGGCCGATAGAGGACTCAATGTTCAGGTGCCCAACCCCATTTTCTTGATTATTTTTACATCCTGATTGTGCGGATTAAAGTGTTTGCTGATATTGAAGAGCTGAGCTGTGTGTAGAGCACTCTTAGGTGGGGAGGGGCGGTTACTCAGCTCCAGCATATACACAGTCTCATAGAAAAGTGCTGGATCTGAGGCAGTGTGCAGGAAGCCACGGAAAAGCAACAACAGCAATAGCTGTGATGCAGACACATAAATAAAGCAGAGTCTAGGGGAAAACCTTGATACCCACAAGTCTAGCAGCAACAACAGAGACAGTAGGGTGTGGGTAGTAGGAACGGAGATGCTTTAACATTAAGGCAGAGGAAAATGGGGTTTGAAAATAATTTAGAATATTCAAGAAATGGAAAGTAAAAACAAAAGAGAGGAGGAAGTAAACACCACATTTTATAAGTTTTTTCTTTTTTTATTTCATTGTATGGGTATTTTGCAAGCTAATGTATTTGTGTACCACACTTGCATGCCTGACATGCATGAAGGTTAGAAGAACCTGTAGAACTGGAAATAAGGGTGGTTATGAGCCACCATGTTAGTTCTGGAAACTGAACCTGGTCCTCTGCAAGAGCAACAGGTGATCTTAAACTTCCAGCCACCACATTTTATTTTTTAAATAGGAGAGAGATGAAAAAGTAGAGAAAATGAAGGAAACTGACAATTAGTAAAGAAGATGGAGAATAATGCAAGCAAATGAATACAGAATTATTAAATGAAAAATAATAATTTAAAAAGCCAGAGCCAAGTGTGTAGGTAAGTGTGTGCTGACACTTGGCTGGTGGATACGGGAAGATCAGGAGTTAAAGCGCAGCCTTAGCTGCACAGTGAATTGGAGGCTAGCCAGAAGAATAGGAATATTTACCTTAAACAACTTCCTTCCTTTCTCCTTCACCCAGTGTGTGTGTGTGTGTGTGTGTGTGTGTGTAGTGTATGCATCCACACAAGTAATGACATTTTTAAAAAGTCTTAGCAAAAAAATGTTTTAAAAAAGTATTATGGCTACTGGCAGTAGCATAGGGAAAATGGTTCTTCAGTGCTCATCCCCTTCCCTGTCCCTGCTGCTTCCTTCCCTGACAGAGCAAAAGGTGAAAGATCTTCCTCCCTTCCTCCCTCCCTCCCTTCCTCCCTCGTTTCTTCCTTCTTTTTGCATGTGCATTGATCACCAGCCAGTGGTTGCAGACTCAAGCTGGCTGAACAGCGTTTTCCCTGCTTGCTACAACAAGGTATCACTGAACAAAAGTGTCCTAAGCTAGAACTGACTAGGAACAAATTTCTTCTGCATGCTTCCAAGTCTGGGCTGGCCCTGGGCCTCAGGCGCCACCCACCAATCCCAGAGTAGACAGGGTAACAAACTAAGGTGGAGAGATGTAGAGGGTCCCTTGCTGCCCTACTAGGAGATGTTTTCTGAGGCCTAGTTTCTGCGCGTGCTTCCGTGTGCCTTCTTGGTCCCTGGACTCCCCTTAGCTGCTCCCACTTTTCTCAGTTTTACAGGGAATGGCAGCTCCATTCTCTCTCCTGTTGCATGTCATTTCCAACAGGCTTGCTTCACCCACGTTCTGCCAGAGCCAGGAGCTGTGTTGCAGGTGGATACCAGCCAAGACAAAATGCAAGTGTTTGCTTCAAGTTCACAGGGGAAGAAAGATGCAAGGATCTTTCTGTGTTTCTTCTTTCTTCGTTTCTCTTTATTTTTTTATTGATTCTTTGTGAGTTTCCCATCATGCACCTCCACTAAAGTTATCTCCCTGTCCCTTCATATCTGCTCTCTGTCCTGGCAACCTCCTCCACAGAAGAAAATAAAAAACAAAAATAAGCAAAAATACACAAAGCTTAGAAACCATCTTGTTATGGATGTAGTGAGTCACAATAGGTCCCACAGTATGTCCCTCTGTCCACACATTTTCACTTTCACATGTTCATTGCAATAAGTCATTAGTCTGGTTTGGGGACTCTGGCCTCCACTGTATCATCAATACTGGATCCTCGCCAGGATTTCTCTTGGTTATCCTGTTGTTGCCCTAAGTCATGGAGGTCCTGCAGCTTTGAATCAACAGGACCAGTCTGATCACATGCTTCAGAAGTTTATTGATGAGGTAGATTTTGGGGTGGGCCAACTCAAGATGTGGCTCTGTGCCTGGGGGTAGCTGAGCTGCTCAGCCTGTAGGCTCTCCCATACTCACAGCATCAGGACCACTCAGTGCCACAGGTGACAGGGGACAGGGTCAGCTCTCCTGCTCTCATGTCACCATCCCCCACCCCCATACCTGGGCTGCACTCACAACACCACAGCCAGCTCCACTGTGCTGCCCAGTGGAAGCTGAAGGCCCATTCTCCAAAGTGCTCCAGTTGGTGAGGGTCTGGGCCAGTTCTCCCCAGCTCACACCCTGGGTCTAGCTCACCAGTGCATTTGCCATCTGGGTTAGGCTCACTGTATTGCTCAGGAGAGAGTTCAGGGCCAGCTCCTCTGCCCTCTGGCAAGCTCTAGTGACTGCTGCAGGTGGCAAGAGGTGAGGGGGCAGAGGATAGCACCCCAGTGCCCACAGCACCTCATGCTAGACCAGTGGCCACCAGTTTTCCTCCACTCGTGCCCTTGAGGCCAGCTCCCCAGAGGCCTCACCATAAGAGCCAGATCTGTTATACTGCTTAGGTGAGGTGCAAGCCTGGAGGTGCAGGGCTGGATTTATATTTCATACTGATTAGCTAATAGCAAGTGGTCAGCCCTGAAGTCTTTCCGAGTAACCCTAAACATACTCACTCAGCAGGCTGTATTTATTTATGCATTTACTCATATGTAACATTCAGAAACAGAGACCCTGGATTTGATATGGAGTGTTGGGAGATTGAAGAGATGTCTGGGAAGGGACGTGGAGGGCTGGGGGTGGGAGGGGATGTAATTATATTTGTATGAAAGAAAAGCATGATGTGATCATCTCAATAGATCTCATTTTTGGCAAGACAGCTGAGTACTGAGAACTGAATGAGTGCCCACCTACTGTGCAGTCCCCAGAAGCTGAGTCCAGATTGCCTTTTCCCTTAGCATTTGCTTTTGTGAAACTTTTAAAGGAAATTCTTATTTTATTACTTTATGTGTACTGCTGTTTTACCTGTGTGCGCATGTGTATGAGTGTGTGTGAGTGTGTGTGCGTGTGTGTGTGTGCGTGTGCGTGTGCGTGTGCGTGTGCGTGTGTGTGTGTGCCTGGTGCCTTAGGAGACGATGTCATATTATACTGGCTGGGCTTCAGAGTTAGAGAGTAGCAGGAAGTTCCCCTTGCCTACAAATACCATCTTAGCCGCTCACACTCTCCTTCTGTCCACCTGTATCTTCTTCATGACATTTTGGAAATATTTATATCTTTCCATATGCAAGTCTTTCACTCATTTCATTAAGCTCATTCCTCACAATTTTATTCTTTTGGTTGCTACTGTAAGTTTTTTGTTTTAATAATTTCCTTTTCATAGCATTCATTAATGTAAAAATGCAACCAATATTTGCATATTTTACATCCTGCCAATTTTACTACATTTATTAGCTCTAATAGTATCTTTTTGTGTGAAACATATATATATTTCATGTCATATGTATAATGACATATATATACTTTTATATATATGAAGAGATTATATATAGATTATATATTAATTATAATCTATATATAATATATAATTATATAGAATAGATCAATATAATACATAGAATAGATTATATATGTATATATGACATATATATATATACATATATACATATGAATAGATTATTTTACTTTTTCCTTAGAAATTTAAATGTATTTTCTCTCTTTGTGGCTAGTACTTTCATGCTATTGAGTAGGAGTAGGCTTCCCTTACTTGTCCCTGATTGTAAAGGAAAAGCTCTAACCATTTGATTGTTGAGTACATTCTTAGTCCTAGCTTTTCCTGTGCAGCCTTTATTATGCTGATGTAATTGTCTTCTCTTCCTTTTCTGGGCTTTTATTTTTATTATGATAGCTATTGGATTTGGTCAAGTCTTTCCATGTAGTGAGCTAGTTATGCTGCTTTCTTTGTTCTACTAATACATTATACTATACTTATTGATTTTCAGATACTGTACCATTTTTATGCTAATAGGATAAATCACTCTTGTCATGGCTTATCTGTATTTTGTTGAGGATTTTGAACATATATGCATAAGGAATGTCAAACTTACATTTATTTTCGAATCACATCTTTTCATTATCTTTGGCAACAGGGCAATGCTGATTTCATAAAGCGAATATCTCAATTTTCTTCCCAAGAATTTGAGAAAGAGTACTTTTTCTGTAAGTGTTTGGTAGACATTAGAAATGAAGCTATCTGGTCCTGGTTTTTACCCTGAGTGTTTTGATTATTAACTTCATCTCTTTGTAGAGTTTAGAGTTTCTATTTCATGTTTGAGTCTCTGTAGATTATGTGTTTCTAAGACTGGATTCCTTCTGATTTCTTGGTATGACTGTGTTAATGGTAATATTTGTATACCAGTTGTAACAACTTCTATTTCAGTTTGAATTTCTGGTCAGTTTTATATAAATTCCGTCGCGGTACATCTTAAAAAAACAGTTTGAGCCTGGGTCCCACTCTGTATCCTGACCTTGTCTAGAAGTCACTGTGCAGCCAAGAACGGCCACAATCTTAGGCATAATCCTTCTGCTTCAGTTTCCTTAGTACTTGGGCTTTAAGTGGCTCCTCTCTGAAGGGCACATCTGCTTTATTTTTCCTTAGTTTAAAAATTTGTCTATTTTGATTTTTTTAAAAGTTAAATTTAACTGTATTGATCTCTTTATATTGTCACTCCTTATTTCTCTTTTTATATCTGTCAGAAATGCCAAATTTGGGCTTAGCTTTCCTTCAAATTTCTTGAGTTGCAGAGCTACATTCTTTTCCATTTAAGCTATTCCACATAAGAATTGATTGTTACAAAAATTCTCTTTAGTGCTGTTTCTGCTGTGTTTAATAAATTCTGGCATATTATGTTTCTGCTTTCATTTATCTCGAGATGCTTACTGATGTTGCTTTAATTCCTTCCTTGGCTCATCATTTGTTAGTGAGAGTGCTGTTTATTGCCATTTGCTTGTGAGCTTTTCTTCCTGCATTTTGCTACTTATTTTGCTAGAACTATGGTCTGAAAAGATGTTTGATGTGACTTCAATCATCTTACTTGTGAAGATTTCCTCAGTGACCTGATCTCTGAAGTAGCATGGACATATTCTCTATGTTTGTGAGAAGAATGTGTCTTTTACTGTATTAGGATATTGCACTCAATATTCTAAGGGTCTGTCTGGTGTGCTCATCAATCTACAGTGTTGTTCCCTCCTGGGTTTCTTTGTTATATGTATGTGTTCTATTATAGAAAGTGGGAATCAAAATATATTTTTATAGAATTACTGTTTCTGTCTCTATCTTATATTTTCAGGTGTTCTAAGGTTGGGTACTCTTCTGGCTTGGATATAAATTGTCCCCCCACAGGCTTATGTGTTCACATCTGAGCCATGTGAACACATGGTTCCTAGATGGCGGCACTGTTTTAGAAGGTTTAAAAAACCTTTGGAAAGTGGGGTCTTATTTCACAAAGCCAGTAACTGAGATGTGAAGTCTGTAGCCCAGCCCTATGTCCTGTCTGTTCTGTACTTCCTGATCTGTAGAGGTATAGCATGTTACAATGTAAGCTCTCATCACTATCCAGCTATCTCTAGAGCCCCAGCTGCCTCTCTCTGTCTCTGTCTCTGTCTCTGTCTCTCTCTCTCTGTCTCTGTCTCTGTCTCTGTCTCTCTCTCTCTCTCTTACACACACACACACACACACACACACACACACACACACACACAACTAAGCTAAAATCCTTTAGATACATACATATTCATCATTGTTTCATCTTACTGATGGGTTACTCATTTTGAATAATATATTTTTGTTAATTTATTTATTCACTTTACATCCTGATCAAAGTCCCTATTTCCCCTCTCCTCCCAGTTCCACTTCACACCACCTCCCTCATTCCCCACTTCCCTTCTCTGAGGAGAAGGGGAGGCTCCCTATAGGTACCAGCCCCCACCCCCATCAAGACACATCAGGACTTAGGGCATCCTCTCCCACCAAGACCAGAAAAGATAGCCTAGCTATGGGAAAGGGAACCAAAAGCAGGAAACATAGTCAGAGACAGTCCCCACTCCTATTGTTACAGAACCCACATGAAGACCAAGCTGCACAACTGCTACATATGTGAAGGGAGCTTATGTCCAGTCCATGTATGCTCGTTGACTGGTGGTTCATGCGGTTGCCGTTTTGTCTTATTGACAGTGTCCTTTGCCTTACAGAAAATTTGCAATTTTATTAAGTCCCATTTGTCAATTCTTGATCTTAGAACATAAGCCATTGGTGTTCTGTTCAGGAACTTTTCCCCTGTGCCTAGGTATTTGAGGGTCTTCCCCACCTTCTCTTCTATTAGTTTCAGTATATCTGGTTTTATGTGGAGGTCTTTTATCCACTTGGATTTCAGCTTTGTATAAGGAGATAAGGATGGATCGATTTGCATTCTTCTACATGTTGTCCTCCAGTTGAACCAGCACCATTTGTTGAAAATGTTGTCTTTTTTCCACTGGATGGTTTTAGCTCCTTTGTCAAAGATCAAATGGCCATATGTGTGTGGGTTTGTTTCTGGGTCTTCAATTCTATTCCACTGATCTTCCTGCCTGTCTCTGTACCAATACCATGCAGCTTTTATCACTATTGTTCTGTAGTATAGCTTGAGGTCAGGGATGGTGATTCCTCCAGAAGTTCTTTTATTGTTGAGAATAGTTTTCGCTATCCTGGGTTTTTTGCTATTCCAAATAAATTCTCAAATTTCTCTTTCTAACTCTGTGAAGTGGTTAAGAGCACTGACTGCTCTTCCCGAGGTACTGAGTTCAATTCCCAGCAACCACATGGTGGCTCACAACCATCTATAATGGGATCTGATGCACTCCTCTGGTGTGTCTGAAGACATGTGTATAGCCTGTTTCACACCTTTGTCTTTAATTCCTGTTCAAAAATTACAATGTCTTTTTGTACCACTCTTACAAAATTACAGGATTTATATATTTGTCTATATATTTACCCTCACCAAAAAGCTTTATATTTCTTGTGCTTTTAGAAGCATCTTTTACTTTGGTCTTGAGTGACTCATCCTAACATTTGTTGTAGGGTATGTCAGGTATCTTTAGCTTTTGCTTATTTGTGAAAACCTTTATCTGTCATTTATCTATGAGGGACAACCTCCCTACACACATAGTATTTTTTAAAACAAATAGAGTTATCTACTTATTTTTACATATATATACACACATTTTAATAAAATAGAATTACATAATTTTCTCCCTTCTTTCTCCTTCCTCTTTTCCTTCCATCCTTCCAAACTGATATCCTCTTTAACTTTGGTTGTTACTATTACATACGTATGCAGGTGTATATGTATATGAATGCATAAATATATAAATATAACCAAGTTCATTTTTCTTGTTTGTGTGTATATGGTTTCAGAGATGACTATGTTGAATAATTAAATAAATAGGTTCATCCCTGGGAGAGGCTAACAACATTCATTAGCTGCCTGTAGTTCTTGGTCTAGGAGGGACCCAGTGAAATTTCCCCCTTCTGCCTTAGCATTACTATATTGTCATTTTTCTGGTCTTGTTTATACAGCCCTTTCAGCAGACTTCTCAGTATTCTGGCTCTTAAAAATCTCTCTGCCACCTCTGCTGTGATGTTTTCTGAGCTGTAGATGCAGAAGCTACGATGTCGATGTCAGTGT
This sequence comes from Grammomys surdaster, assembly GCF_004785775.1. Taxonomy (NCBI): domain Eukaryota; kingdom Metazoa; phylum Chordata; class Mammalia; order Rodentia; family Muridae; genus Grammomys; species Grammomys surdaster. The sequence goes on along the minus strand of NW_021604566.1, from coordinate 6,880,102 downwards.
CGATGTCGATGTTGATGTTGATGTAGATGTATCCACCAGGGCTGGGATCCACATGATCTATTGATCTCTGTATTGTATCCAGTTGTGGTTTCTGTGATGGTCACCATTTGCTACAAACATAAGGTTCTTTGATTTGTGATGAGAGCTACACTTATCTGTGGGTACTAGGATCAGATATAGAATGGAGTTAGAAATTATGTTCGTCTAAGAAGTGGCAGTAGCAGATCCATGACCTCACTGACCCCAGAAAGTTTGATAGGTTTCTAGTACAAGGCATGATTCCTCTCCTATTGATTTGACCTGAAGTCCAACTAGACAAGTGTTGGGTACTACCCACTTACTGAACTTTTATGGATATCTTGCTAAGTATGGTAGATGCTGTAGCTGGGTAGAACTGTTTAATTGCTTTCCTATTAAGGCAGGGTGTATAATATTTTTTGGTATCATGGAACGTAAAATGCAGAAAGGAGGCTCTCAGGTTAGATCTAGTTCAAATCATCCTAGTTTTGTGTCTTAAGTTATTTGGTGTTATCAGCAATATGGGCTTATGTTTAAGCTCTAAGAGGTAGCCAAGGCCTACATTGATAGTCTGTATTGTTTTGGGAGTCATTTGGGGACTACCATGATCAGCCATTCAAAAGAAGGTTTCTCATTCCTGGTACTGAAGTTTTTGGTAGTTTATAGTTCTTGTTGGGAGCATTGTCTGCCCAAGTGGCAAAATTTTGAGTAAGTATAAAATAATGTCCTTGGGAATTTATCAAGTAGTCTTGCTACTATTTGTCCCTGCACCCTTCTTAGTCTGTATTGACTTCCTATAGTATTCTTGGTTGGAAGTCGTCTATCTTTTAGCACTTTGATTATACAATTCTGCTTTCCTCCTTTGTATTTTTGGGTTTTGCTAGGGAATTCACTGATAGTTTATAAGAAACTTTCTTGCATATGATCAGTTTCTTTTCTCTTGCTGTTTTCAAAATAACTGATTTTATCTCTTTGATTATAATGTGTGTTTATGTGGACTTCTCTAGTAATGACTTTTTAATTGTTTTCCTGTGCTGTGTTGATCTTGAAGTCCTGATTTAAAAGCTTTTCAAAGAGCCTGGTTTTTCATATTCTTGGCCTCTTAGTTCTGGAAAGATAGTTTGGTTATTTTAGCAGAGTGTTCAAATAGTGAAAAGCGTTAGTTTTTATAATTAAAATAAGTTCATTATTTACATGAAATCCCCTTGTCTCCCTTACAATTTCATGTCTTCCTTTAATAATTTTTCGAACGTTTTTTGCTGTTGATGAGAATTTCATACAGGTATATAATGCACATTGATCAAATCTACCCCTTCACTCTCCCAACAAGTCTTCCCTTTCTTCAAGCCCCAACTTTCCCTCTAGATTCCATGTGCTCCTTTTCAAAACCCACCGAGTTTACTCAGTTCTGCTTGTGTGTGCCTGGGGTTAGGACCATCCACTGGAGCATGTGTAGCTTCTCAGAGGCTGTATCGCAGAGGAACATGACTTTCCCTCATCTAGAAGTCATCAAATGCTAACTGAGCCCTTCCCCACGTCATGCTGGGATTTTGACTGGCCTGATCTGGTACAGGTTTTGTGCATGCAATCCCAGCTGGCACAAATTCATGTGCACAATGGCCCTGCCTTGTCACAGCTGGTGTCTACTACCTCTGGTTCTTACAAGAAAAAAAGGAAAGGAAGTGGAAAGATTATTTTACTTAGTCTAAATCCTCCCGTCTCAGAGTCTTTATATAATTACCAGTGTTCTAGCAGAATTATTGAAAAGAATATTTTTCCATGTATTCAACCAGAAAACACAACAAAACAGACAGCACACATATGGATATATTTTTGAATTCTGTGGGATTCTTTGCTTTGATAATCAATACTTCTCCTTGAATGCCAACATAACACAATGATTACTATAGCTTTATATTACATGTTTAAACAAAACACTATAAATATTCCTTGGGTAACATGTAACTGTTTTATCTATAATAGTTCCTTTATATATCCATATGGATCTAAAACTCATTTATCAGTTCTTACAAAAAAAAATCCAGCATGCTTTTAATTAAGCTGTATTAAATTTGTTTACAAAACTTAAGAACAATGATGGTTTTAAAAACTATTTCCTTTAGTCTATGAAAATGGCCTATCTCTCCATTATTTAGGTCTTCTTTTATTTCTCTAGCAATGTTTTATAGTTTTAGGTACATAAATATTATGAATATTTTATGAGATATATCTTTAAGTATTTGAAATATTTTGTTGTCTTTAAAACAGTATTATTTGAAGTTTATTTTGCAATCATTTATTACAGGCTCTATCTTGTCGTTAAAATGGAACAATGATAAATATGTTTGTTATTCCACTTTAGACTGAATTAGCAGTGAACTTTTCATCCCAGGTCAAGTCATAGGTAGTGTTATGTAGTAGACATGCAACAGATTTTTGTTTTGAATTAAGGCATCACTTTCAAGATCAAATTAATTTTTATTTAGCTTTTAAAAGACCATTGGAAAGCACTGAGAATTCAAAGCTCCTAGCTTGCACTATACCAAACAGCAGTGTGAGATGATTTGACAGGTATTTGATTGATTTAAAAAGTGTAGCATATTTTTTCGCACTTGATTGGCATTCAAATTATTCATTGTTAATATTAACAAGATGAATGTCAAATCACATCCTCACTTGTGTTATCTCAGGAGAGACGTCTAACAAAAGAGAAATGGGAAGAGAGCCTGGTAATTCCATGTGCAGCAGAGCATTGCTCTTTTGAGTAGAGGCTGGTGTAGTTCAGGGGTACTACAGCATCCTGAGCCATCCTGGATGGTCAGGGCATAAAGAACTATAAGAAAAGTGTCAGGGATCAGAGGATATTCGACTTAGATTACAGTCACTTCTTTTCATACTAGCTGGATAAGGTGATTGACTTACTACCATATAAAGAACAGATAGGGAAGGAATTCAGTGTCCTAGTTTTTCCTGTCCATTTGTGCTACTATCAACATACCAGGGCTGATGAAGTCAATAAGTGTATTTCTTATAGTTCCAAGGGCTTAAAGTCCAAGATCAAATCCTGAGCTTCCCTCTCCCAACATGTTGCCTTGTTGCTTCAAAAGGATGAACACTGTATTCTCATGTGGCAGAAATAATTCGAAGGGTGAAGGGCACATGTCCTTTGATAAGGGTTTTAGCATCATTGATGAGAAGCCTTTGTGACCTAATCAAAACCTAAACACTCCACACTTTTAATACTGTTGTACTGGGGGTTAAATTTCAGCATGTAATTTGGAGAGAAGTCAGGCTTCAGCCTACACTGTATAGTGAGCAGTGCCACCATCTGTTTCTGAGGCATGAAACTATTAATAGAAGCTGTGCTTCATGCAGCACTGCCTTCCCCCATTACAGACTTTATTTCATCTATATAGTATTTAAAATTTAAAAAAATTTGCATTTAAGAGCAACAATTTAGGAGTGGAGAGCATAGAGGGACTCACGTCCCCCCCTGTCTGTCTCTGTCTCTGTCTCTCTGTCTCTGTCTCTCTCTGTCTCTGTCTCTGTCTCTCTCTGTTTCTCTGTCTCTGTCTCTCTCTGTCTCTGTCTCTCTCTCCCTCTCTGTCTCCCTCTCTGTCTCCCTCTCTGTCTCTCTCCCTCTCTGTCTCTCTCCCTCTCTCCCTCTCTGTCTCTCTCTCTCTCTCTCTCTCTCTCTCTCTCTCTCTCTCTCTCTTTCTCTCTCTCTCTCTTTCTCTGTTGCGAAACTGGTCTTTTAAGTACATGCAAGAGAAGATCTGGTTATGCACAGATCCTTTCGTTCTCTTATGTCAAGTTTATGCAACTGAAGTAAACAATATTCTCTTACTACAGTTTCACTTTATGAACTTTCAATACCAGAGGTGCCAAAACAAACAGCACAGTATGATAGTATAAATGGATAGAAGGATAGATGGATCAGTAGATGATGGATGGATGGATGGGTGGATGGATGGATGGATGGATGGATAGGTAGAACTCACAACTATATAGCTCACTACAGTTTGTTGCTGTAGTTATTTCTTTTAAACATTAGCTATTGCTAATCTCTTATTGTGCTTATTTTCTAAATTTAAATTTGTCGTAGGTGTGTAAGAATGAAAATAGAGCTTACATTGTATGATTCATAACTTCAGGGTTAGGAATGCATTGTGGGTCTTACATCACATTCTGCTGTTAGGGTGCCCTTTTCTCGTCTGAAATCTCCAAGTCTTCTACATTCCTTCCAGAAAACATCATAGTCAGGTTCTTCACAGTGCAGCCTCTTCTCTAGGACCACCTTCAATATTACTTCCTTTTCTGTTGCACATACAAAAGCCACTCCAGAGGCAAGTGGTTTTCCAGCCCAATTGCAATCACCTTGGTGGCATCTCAGCTTATGCCCTGCAGCTGTGATGCTTGAGACTAGGGTGGGGTCACAAATGCTCAAGTTCCCCACAAGAGTGCCATGCATACCATCAGGCCATACTTACACTAATGTCTTCTGTAGGAAATAACACAGACGTGGTTAAAGCTAAACCCTGGTTTACAGAGCACAGCGGAATGGATCACGCAGAGTGAAAGTTGTTTAGATACTACACATCTAACTTCTTCATACAGCTCTCTAGCTCCATAACCTCATGTATGTATACCCCCGCATACTATTACACACACACACACACACACACACACACACACACACACACACACACACCGCTACACCCCTTACACATTCCTTAAATATGAATAGATTGGAACATTTCTTTCTTTTTATTTAAAACACTGAAAAAGCATATATGAAGCAGTAGTATCTTAGAGAATGGGAAGCTTTCCCCCTACGTCTCTTGAAGTGATTACAAAGAAAGCATATGTCTCAGGGATGAGCTCATCTGTGTGTCTGTCATGGGAACTGCTCATTGATGTAAGACAGATTATACTATAATAAAAGAATAGGCAGAGTCTAAGTCCCTATAAAGTGTTTCTTTTTAAAAATACCTCCACATACATACACCCAGTTTTTGGCCCACTTGATTTTCTTGGTTTGTGTGTGTGTGTGTGTATATAGAATGGTATGCTATGGTCAGAATAAAAGTAGACAGGGTGAAATGTTATCGGGACATGGGAAGGACTCTGGTTTTTGGCATTATTTGGACTAGAACTATCTCAATGCTTGTTCTGGCTCTATCTCTCATGGCCTTGGCTTATTTTTTGATATTGCTCTGTGGTGGTTTGAATGAGAAATATTTCTCAAAGTCTTGGGCGTCTCAACATTTGGTCTTCACTTGGTGACACAGTTTGGGGAGGTTTTGAGGGTATAGCTTTGTTGGAGGAAGTACACCATTGGGGGTAGGCTTGAAGAGTAAAAAAGTCCCTCAGTCATTGCTAGTTTTGTTTCTCTTCTTGGTTTGAGTGGTTCTAGCTATGAGCACTCAGTTTGCTGCTACAGTATCCATGTGTTTATTTCTCTGAGACAGAGATGGACTCTTATCCCCCTGGAACTGTAAGCCCAAAGAAGCTCTCCCTTTTGTTAGCTGCTTCCTGTGTGGTGTTTTATCATAGCAACAGAAAAGTAACTGATGCTGAAGTTGGTACTAGAGATCAGGCTGCTGCCGTGAAGACCCTGACCATGACATTATTTTCTTTAGAAGAATGTGGAAGATTTGGAGAAGACCCTGACTCTGACATTTTGGAGGAATGTGGAAGAGTTGTGGACATTACACTAGAAAAGTTGTTGCCTGCTGTAAGCATGACTTAATAGGCCTTCCTAGATGGATCCTGGAAGACAGTGATGCTGAGGGCACCGATTCCAGCTCAAGAGGTCTCAGAAGGGAACAGTATCAGGAATGGGAATAGAGACCATTCCTGGGGCATTTTGACAAAGAATGTGACTGTTTTCTGCCTTTGTCCCCCAAACTTTCCTGACACTAAATTGAAAAGTAATGATTGATTTCTTTGTTGGAGGAAATTTCAAGACAGCATGGCATTGTGGGGAGGTCATTTTTAATGACTGTTATCCTGGTATACAAAGAAAGTGAGCAAGTAGAGCAAAGAGAACTACCGAGCATAGTTTGAAGAAAGAACTCCAGGAAGCTTAGTGCTGCATGGAGGCTTGTATTGAAAGCAATAAGGAGATCAAAAGAGGTCTGATTTGCACTGGAATGTAAGGAAGGGTACTTTGAGGCAAGATCCTGCCCAGCTAAGCTTCCAACTTGTGAAAGGGGAAGACTTAAGGAATTATCTGGTCCTAGAAAGGAGCAACAAACCAAAACTTCAGCAAATGTCATTCAAGCTGTCAAGGATTGTGATGGTTTAAATACGCTTGGCCCAGGAAGTGGCACTACTAGGAGGTGTGGCCTTGTTGAAGGAAGTGCGTCACTGCATGGATGGGCTTTTGAGACTACCTGTCTGAGGATAGTCTCCCCCTGGCTTCCTTAGAATGAATATGTAGAATTCTCAGCTCCTTTAGTACCATGCCTGCCTAGATGCTGCCATATTTTCTACCTTGATAATAATAGACTGAACCTCTGAACCTGTAAGCCAGCCCCAATTAAATCTTGTCTTTTATAAGAGTTGTGTTGGTCATGGTGTCTTTTCTCAGCAATGGAAACCTAACTAAGAGAAAGATCCATCTCAAGCTGTCAGCTGAACTTGGCCGTAATATCACCATGATTCTGGCTTTATAAAGGATACACAAATGTAGATGTTGTGGAACCTTCCTTGGTGAAATCTGAGAGATAATGAGGCCAGGCAGTGTGTGTCAGAGGAGCCTCTACCTGATGACCCTGAGTGGATAAGGCCCTGAGAGGTAACCACATGAATCTGTGAAAGTGAAGTCTGGGTTGCATTGAATACCCCAAGATGTTGGAGATGGCAGAGCCATGAGATATATGAAAGGAGAATCTACAGACAGGGAGTGGAACCATAGCTGAAGGGGCAGGACCATCTATAAACTCTTTGAAACTGAAGTCACACATACTACAGGATTGGGAATTTGTCCTACTGGGTTCTGGTCTTGCTTTAATCTAGCATTTCCTCACTATGTACCCTTTCTTCCCTTTTGAAATGGCAACATATACCTTGTCCCATTATATGTTAGAATTACATAATTTCTGTTTTGTTTTACAGGGGTTGCCCTGAGTTTTAGAAGAGAGTTTGGGCTTAGATTATAGAGACTTGAAGATGGACTAAATAGATTTCTCATTATGATATGGCCACGAGACTACAGGAGCCAGGAAGTGGGAATGTTGTAGTGTGGATGACAAATGTTCCCCAAATATGTGGTTCTCATTTGGTGATGCTGTTTGGAGAGATTTAGGAGGTACAGTCTTGCTGGACAAAGTATGTCACTGGGAGCCTGCTTTCTGAGTCTGATTCCCTCATTTATTGTTAGTTTGTTCTCTCTTCTCTCTCTTCTTTGTTTTTGTGGCTTGAGCTGTGAGCTATCAGCTTACTCCTTCAGCTGCCTTGGTTTTGTTTTGCTGGGTGGTGATGGACTCTTATCTCTCTGGGACTATAAGCCCAAATAAACCTTTCTTTCATTAGTCACCTATGATTGTAACATTTTATCACAGCAAGAGAAATGTAATTAATACAGTCCTAAACCTTGCCTGAACAGGAGCCAAACTTATACTATGTAATTCAATATGGTTGTAGTGCTACAATGGAAAATGCTTGCAACACTGAGGAATTAAAAAAAATTTGGTAAATTTCTATTAATAAGTAGAATTGTACCCAGACCTACGGAGGCTCCCACACTCTCTACACCACCCTTCCCTGTCAGGCCCTGTTCTCAGGACTTCACAAAAAGACAGAATTGACTGAGTGAGTCTGGAAACAATAAGCCACAAAACAGTGTACACCAGTATAGTGTGCTGTGGCCTCCTCCTCTGTTCCTGCTTCCTCATCTCCTTACCTCAAACCAGATTACTGATAGACTGACTGGATAGCCACTTTTATTATTGATCCCTTGTATTCTTCAGAGTTGTAAACTAGACAAGCATGGTGACAAACACCTATAACAGAGGCACTTGGGAGGATATGCTAGAATAGTGAGTTCAGAGCCAGCCTGGTTGTAGTCTCTCTCTCTCTTTCAATATTCACATGAACGTAAAACAAAGGTTTCCAATTTTTGCTGTTTATCTAAATTGATCCAAGCAGTGACTGTAAATTGGTTTCTTTTCCTGCAGGGTCCATAAAACCAGCAAAGAGGAGCCTCAGCTTTTTTTTTTCCTCTTTTATAGTAGATGTTGCAAAACTGTGACCAGTGCTTGGATCTTAGCCCACAGATGTGTTTTGTTTGGCTCACATGGCATGCTTTAAAATTTTGAATGTTTCCAGCATTTGAGAATAAGAAGTCTTACATAAAAATTCGGATTTCCAGCTAACTTTGGAAATCAGATCTGGCTCCTGTCCAGGCTCATGTTTTGGCAACAAGTGTGGGCTGAGGGTTAGCCACCCTGGGGAGTTGGGAGGGGGGGAGTGTAGGGCCTAGATACTTCTTTGGGCTTGCTGACTTCTGCATATATTCTGATTCTGGAGCTTCAGTTCATTCACTGGGTCTACAGTACTTTAAGAACAGGCTCTAAGTCCTTTGACCCAGGGTCCAAACAGGACGTTTACCTCAGTTTGCTGATTTGTAAACCTATTGTGGAAACTCCGAGTTGATGGGCTACATGTCAGTGTTCACTCTGAATCTTTCTGCTTCCATGTCTGTACCTGTGTGGATCAAACTCTTACTTGTACTTTTTGAAGTTTGGACCCACTAGCATAGCTGAAGCCACCAGCTGGAGCTCAGTGATATCTTTCACTTCAAGCAGACATTATAGTATGTGAACTGTAGTACTGGGTACAAAATTCTGTTTCTGACTAGGAGAGAGGGTAGGCTGCAGACAAACACTTGTTGAGTAACTAGACCAGTCCGTAGTCCGGTTATGCAGATTTTGTGTGCATACCATGCTGTGAGGAGCTGCTGGCCTCTATTTCCTTCATATATCAATAATCATGGCAGACACATGATAAAATTCATGTAGGTCTAGAAGAGATCATGTCCTATTAAACTCCACTGTCAAAGCATGTGAGAAAGTGTAGTTGATAATTGGTGTATTAAAAAAAAACAAATAAAATCTTACTTTCTCTTTGAGATCTCTGGATGTATAGAAAATAAGATTCTGACTCACCAACACCAGCCAGAAATGAGTGACAACTTTAAATGCCTTTTAAACTCAAGCTGACTGCCTTAAACACATAAAAAACCCGACAATAGAAAGCACACTTATACCCAAGAGAGAGGTACAATATCCATCAGGAGCACTGTCATAGTTCCAGGTTTAAAGTGAGATGCTTTTCTGCTGTGTCAGTACTTTAACACTCATTGATAACTTATTATTTTTAGATTCATAAAATATACAGTATCATGCTGTGTTGTAAGATAGGATACAGTGAACATCCTCTGAGGAGAGTGGTTATGTTTTTGAGTTGTATTAATTCTAATACAAGAATTTCTTGCTTTGTTATTTAAATTACAGTCTAGAAGGATTAAGTCACAACTCCTATTAGGAACACTCAGGCTATTTCCATTGCAAACAACTGAGCTCGAACATCCTGTACTTGCTCATTGCACCTATGGTCCTATTGCCCAAGAAATACCTCAGTTTCCAACATTGGAGTAGAGAGGAGATGGAGATGAGGAAGGAGAGAGGGAGGGACAGAGGGACAGAGGGAAGGAGGGAGGGAAAGAGTATGAGAGAGAGGGGGGGAAGAGAGAGAAGAGAAGAAAAGAGAGAAAAGAGAAGAGAAGGGAAGAGAGGAGAGGAGAGGAGAGGAGAGGAGAGGAGAGGAGAGGAGAGGAGAGGAGAGGAGAGGAGAGGAGAGGAGAAGAGAAGAGAATTGTAGGCAGGGTAGGAACAGTGAGTAATAGTTTTACATTTCTGGAGAGTAAGCAACACTGAATAGCTCAAGGCTAGAACAAAGCAAGACCAAGTCTTGTGAGTTGAATTGTTGACTATATTTGACATACACCTTCTGAGTAATGTCTGTGCAATATCCTCTTGGCCCCTTTTATCTCAGCTGGGCAAAGTCTGTGCCTCTTTAACCATGGAAACGTTTTAAGGTTCTCCTCTTGATTAAAATGCTCTGCAAAGGAGAAAACTTGACTCAGGTTTGCATTTTCTGTTTTTCTTGACCTGCAGAATCACCAGTTTGAAGTTGACTGGCCATTAGACAACAGAGGTAGGGAAAGTACAACAATCACAAATATTAGCAAAGACATCTTGAAAATATTTTGTATTAGGTTTTCTAAAGTCAGGTTATGACTAACCAGAAAATGTCTCAAGGATTAGCCTGGTCAGCTTTAGTCAGTACTACAGTCTTTTCTATTGTGCTTTGTCTATAGCAAAAGTCCACTGTGGCACAAGTTCCATATAGATTTGGTAACAATAAAGGACATTCATTATTCAGAACTATTTTAGTTCACTTTTATAATATTTGCCTTTTTCCTTGAAAGCTGTGCTTTTTGGAAGCCACACACTCTGCTTGGATAAGTGGATTTATTGGAGTAGGGACGCTTTTTATAACCTTGTGAGATTAGTGCTTTAGAACCCCTCCTAAAGTTATCATTGGATTCTTTGTGTGAACGTTTGTGTGCGTTATGCAGAGGTCAGAGCATTGCCTCAGGGATCTTCTACCTTATGATTGAGCCAGGATCTCCCATGGGCCTGCTGGGACTTCACCATATAGAGGAGCCTAGCTGCTGTACAACTTCCAGGATCTCTGCCTCACACTCATCATTGCTGACATTCCACATGCAAGGCATCATACCTTTTTTATAAGGGTTCTGGATTTGTAACATTTGAAATTAATAATGACAACCATTTATCTGGGGACCGGGAATGTTGATTATATAAATGGCTGAGGGTAAATTATTAAATATAGAGTATGTTAGGACTAGTTGTCACATGTGACAGTTGGATAATTTGATAGGAGAAACAAATGTTAAAGACAATTATGAAATAAAAGAGAATAAGGAGACACATAATGAAATAAAAATACAAATTTAAGCTTGACCCAGAACCTCTGCCTGAGGAATTGGGAAGGAAGTGAGATAACCATACATATACTCACCTGCTGGTTTGTAGACTCTAAGGAAAACAGCCTACCTGGATGTACCTTGCACATCAGGAGACCATCATGGTCAGAGCTCTATTTGTACCTGATGCCCAGGTTGTGGAATTCTAAGCCTATTTACATGAGAAACGCTTCTGTAGAGCTTAGGGGCCTTTTCTGTAGTTAGATGTTCTTAAAGTGGTCCTTGCCAGCTGACTTGCACAGCATCTGTTAGAATAGACTTCTTCATGTATGTGTCAGCTTGCAGAAAACATGTTGTGAGTGCCCTTTGTAGAGAAATCAATTGTCTCCCATGTGTGGGAGTCTCTGTTTCCTGACTTGTCTTTGGGCTAATGTCCTTAAGTGTTGGGGAAGGATTGAGTCCCAGGAGACTTTTCATAGCAATATTATACCACTAAAGTTTACTGAGACATTAAGATATAAACCCTGAAGCCATTACTATTAGATCAAAAAGCAAAACTGAAGTATCAATGTTTTTATGTTAAATGTCTTCTTTTGTTATTTTTCATTGGTTTGGGGAAGATTTTGCTTATGAAGAGATTTATAAATATTTTCTGTGTAAGTTTTCTAATAATTGTAGAATATTGAATATATCACATATGTACAAAAGCAATATATACAAGTCTTCTAATTATAAGAAAAATGTTTTAATTCAAGAAGAAAATTTATAAATTATTCAAGCAAATTAAAGCTTAATGTCACTTATAAACAAACAAATCATTCTTAGGATAGGAGACCTGAACATAATCCTACTGTTAGAATATTTTCTTAATTTCAGAAACATTTTGTTGTCCATTGAAATTACAGAGAAGCATCAATTGATTTACAGGTACACTGATACACATGCTCGTGTCTCTCTTCCCAGCAGGATGACTGTAGTTAATAATATTCTATAGAATTTTCCAAATTAGTTAAAACAGAGGTGTTTGGATATTCTCATTAAGACAAAAGTAAGTAAGTGTTGGGGTGATGGATAAGATAATTATCCTAATTCAGCCATCTATATTTATATGTGCTCAACCATTATACTGTACTCCAGAAATATGTATAGTTATTATATGCCACTTAAGACATAAACAATGCTGAGCTCATTGAAGAATCTCTTGCATGTAGTGAAGTTTCCTGGTTCAGTGCACTTATGTGAATGGAATAAAGGTACAGGATGTTTCTGTCTCTTCCTGAGTTGCCCTATCCTTTGTACTTAGCCCTCTCTGACACCCTCTTCCTCTGGAAGTCACGGCTCTGATGTCCCACAGTTCTGCTTTTCCATTGATGTCATATATATGATGTAGCCTTTTATATTTGGTTTCTGTCTTTTAGTACAAAGCCTTGTAGGTTCATCTAGGCTAGGCACACGTTTCTGAATGGTTCTGCATGCTACTGAGCATGGTTAGTTGCACTGTATATCAAACAGTGGTTTACTAGTGATGAGCATGCTCGGTTTTTTCCCCCTTTCTCTTTCCCCTCACAGTTTTGAACAAATTATCTGGTAATATTTGTCTGCAGCAGCTTGATTCATTTTGTCTAAGTATTCTGGACTGGAGTTACTTCTCAGATACTTATGGGTGTCTTAAATAACAGATATGGGTTTTCAAAGTATTTGTATGGTTCTCTATTTCTTCCACAGTGCACAGAAGGTCTGACTGTTTGTCTAGTTTGTTAGCCTTTTGTATTGCCAGTTTTAAAAATTGTAAAGTTCCGTTTGAGTGTTTTGACCACTTTTAAAATGAACATTTTATTCTGAATTAGGGGAGTTTTAAAATAATATGCACATGTGTTCTTTACTAGAATAGTCTCTGAAAGAATTTTCTTCTGGTCTATAACCTCTTTTAAAAATTTTTATTGTCTTTCAAGAGAGCGTTTTTTACTTTAAGGAGTCTAAGTTGTCATTTTTATGTTTAGTGTCTTTTATTTTCAATGAGTTCTTTGCCTCCTCTAACTTACTTTAAGTATGTTCTGACTATGTTTAAAAGTGATGTGATCAGCATATTTTCTTTTCTCTAACTTCCAGAAAGACATGTTTTAGGTGAAAAAAATCTCTCTAAATCTCAGGCAACAGGTTTGGTTACTAATTTTACAAAGCACAGTATAAACAGGGATGCCTCTGTTCCCAGTTGTTCTGATATTCAGTAGTTTGCTTTCAGGACTAATGGTCCTACTATTTTATATTCAGTGAGTCTTTGGATAGGCATATTCTCCACATGCCATGCCTTTTTATTTTCTCGCCATCCATCTCTCTACAGTCAATAACTGAGAAGTACCTTCTGCTTCCTATTTTCTACTAACCTGTGAGTCCCTTGTATTGCACCTGCTGAGGTTTGATGGTGGAACACATACACTTGTTTTCTCTTTGGAGAGTTTCTATTTAGTTCAAGTTCCCCAAATTCTAATTCCAACTTGTCTGCTTGGTTTCTGAAGTATTTGGTTATTTAAAAAAATCTTTAACTGTTTTGAATATTTTTGAAAGCCTATTCAAAGAATTTAAGATCTTTGGGTCTATGTGTTTCATGAAAAGTCTCTCTATGATACCCATTTCTTATTTCACTTTGCATCTCTTTTAAAATTATGAATTGGTATTTTACAGAGGATGATATGTATGCATGCATGTATATGTGTGTGTATGTATGTATGTATGTATGTATATATGTATGTTTTCAGTGGAGCGCTCTGGCCTGTGAAATGACATTATGGAAAAATTTTGTGACTCATTGCTGTTGGAATCTATGTTGAGAATCAACATTCCTGGAAGGTTTATGTTTATTTGTTGGCTTTGAGCTTCTGTATTAGGAGGATAGCATAAACCACAAATGTACTGAGGTCAGGTCTACAAATGATGCTATCTCACCTTCAAGACTTATGTATAAAATGACAGTCCTGATGCCTTCAAAGGTTGATGTGCAGAATCGTGTGTGTGTGTGTGTGTGTGTGTGTGTTTATGCACCTGTGTAAGAGTAGGTGTAGAATTCCTTCTGACAATACCAACTGATAGCAATATTCGTTTTTGTGGGTGTCAGGATACCCCTATCTTAAATTAATTCCACTCTAAGTCCACTGTCCAAGTAGCACCCTCTTATTGCTCAAGCTTTGCTTAAAAATCATCTGTGTCCAGTCTCCCAAACACTGTAACCCTTGGGTTATGGGTAAGCACCACCATCTCTGGCTGTTTGGGGTTCTGGGAATCTGAACTCAGGTCCTCATGTTTGTATAGTAGGCATTTTACCAACAGAGCTATCTCCCAAACCTGTGGAAACAAGCTTAAATACAACATTCACTGGGTATTTCATTTATTTTTAGCTGGAATATGATCCACCATATTGCTAGAAATCTAGTCTCCATGATGACTCTCGCTTTGACTAAAAGTGAATACAGAATTCAGTCTCTAGGATTTTGTGCTATTTATTTTATTTTTTTTATGTTTATTTTTATCTTTATATTATATATATCATATATTTATATATACATTATATAATATATTTATATATTATAACTATATATTATAATATATATTTATATATTACATTTTATATTTATATTTTATATTTATACTATTTTATTTTTATTGATTTTTATTGTTTATTTTATTTATTGTTTTTCCAAAGGGTGAAGGACAAACTCCTGTATGAAGTGTATAACTTTCAGCGATGGTAAGAGAAAACCTTTAAAAGTTTCTTTTCTAGTGTTTTGTATCCCCACCTATGTTCCTGTTCAGTCTTCCATTTCCACTTTCAGCTAAGCAGTGTGGGTGCTCCAGGATACTTCCCTCCCCCCAAGATATACGACATCTTCTTTGTTTAATACCAGCATTACTAAATGAGCCCAGGTGCTCACCTCTGGCTGTGTTTTACTGTGTCTGCCGTAAAGTAATTAATGAGGTACTATTTGAATAATTTCACATTTGTTCCATTGTATATTTGGAGGCTTGTAGAGAATAGAAAATTAATTGTTTTGTGAGTAAGTACCGCTTAGGCATTTGCATCCACCTGAAGTGTGGCATGAGGTGGGGATGTATCTCACAAGGATCCTCTCCCAGATTACAAGGCACAAACATCTACAAGGAAGAGGTATATACTGATAGGAAATATCATATATGCCCTACCTTGTGACCCAGCATAATAAGTACACAGAGAAGGATACAGGCATGGAGGAAATTGGAAATTGGAGAAGGATTTCTGGGAGTCTGAGTCAATCTTTGTGGGTGCTGATAAATTTGAAATGGTGGAACAGGAGTGTCTGACAGACAGGCAATATCATAAAAAACAGTTTGTGAAATATGAGGGCAGGAAAGAAATCCAAATGCTTTCCACTTCAGCCAGACGAGAGGAACAGCACACAGAGAAACCCCTTCAACAAGCAGAGTAATTATACAGTTCTCAGGCAGGTACCTCCACAAGGAACACTTTCACAGATGCTGGAGTTCATGGTTACATTTTGTTCAGTAAAACAAAACCTAAAAGGCAGACATACTGTTTAATGTTAGGGACTCTCACGATCTCTAGCCATAACTTCTCATTTTTCGTTCATACTTTTAGAGAAAGTGATGTGAGTTTTCCCCTCTTAAAGGGAAAGTCCTTTTTTGCATAAAGCTTAATGTTTGTTTGGAAAGCACAATGTGAAGCGCTTCTAGACAGCTGAGAGGGAAGAAGGGCTATACTGACGGGACTTGGAAGTCTCTCCTGGTGCCTTCCTCAGAGTGTCTCTTCTCAGAATGATTTCTCAGAATGGTACCAGTACTTGAGAGTTTAATTTTTCCACTAATAAACTTAACTCTATTTCCACTTTGAAATTTTATTTGTGTGTGTGTGTGCATGTGCACATGTGTGCTTTTATAGAGAGAGCTTAGAGTCTCTCATTAGTTGTCTTTCTCTCTTTCTCTACTTTTATTTTGATGCAGTGACTCTCACTGAACTCAGAACTCACAGACTGACTAGACTGGATGCTCAGCAAGCTCTGGAGAGCTATCTGTCACCTCCCCAGAGTGCTGTGGGGTTAAGTTTCTATGCCTGTTTCTTGCGTGGTGGTTTTTGAGTGGCCAAATTCAAATCCTTATGCTTGTATGGCAGGCTTTTGTCAGTGGAGTGATGGTGTCCCTGCCCTCAGTTACTTACATCTTGAAGCATTCCTGCTCTTGGTGACAGAAGGCATGCATTTACTATATCCCATAGCATGAGCTGTAGAACAGGATATCTGTGTGTTTTCATGAAGAGTTGTTCTTGTAGAGCTTTGCAGTGTCCATCTGATATCCGCCAACCACATCTCCGTGTTTCACACCAAAACTGATGTGAGTTTCAGAATCTCTCCTGGATTCTTCCAAGCACTTATCCTTCAAGGGCAAGAACAGGCTTGGAAAGCTATTAGACACCTGTTTGTAATCACAGGCATTTGCATTGCTACAAATAAAAGATACATTCTTCCTACATATGCACCGTGGAGACATTTAGGAAAATCTGTTCTGAATTAAGCTTACTCCCTTTGATACATGTTTCCAGTTGCTAAGCAAATGCTGCTTTAATTTTTGTTTATAGGAAGCTGAACCAAGTAAAAGAAGACTGCTATTTGGAGCGTGTGCCAGGCTTGGCTAGCCCAGAGGCTGATGCCACTATTCAGAGGTTCAGGATAATGCTACCTGTTGGACGTAAGAAAACCCAGTAAGATGTAGCTACTGTGTTTTATTCTGTGTGCTTGCAGGGTAGAGGTGTAACAGAATGTGCTTCTCATGGAAACTGAAGGAAACATATCTTCAGTGTGACGAGTTGGTGGCCCCATGGCTGTCACATAACAATCACTTGGCAAGCTTACAGCCTTTCCTTCTATAACCAAACTTTCATAATTTGACCCAGGTTTTTTCATCTTTTCTTGTAGCCTCTGTGTTCACAGGCACCCAGAGCTGTGTTATCACCTCTCATGTTTTCCTTTCCGCACCCACACCTCCCGTGGCTCCCCATGGCTGCCAGTCAGGAGAATCATAGCTCCACATCTGAGGCTATCTAACCTTGCTTTTGTTGTTAGGTGGAGACACCTGACTTCAAGACTTGCCTCAGTTTCCCAGCTTTGTTCCTCAGTATCCTTTATTCTTCCCTAAAGCCCATTCTAGTATTCTAGTGGTTTGAATGATGGCTTACAATTTCCTGTCCTCCATAAAGAACCCAGAGATAGTGTCAGGATTAATCTGGCTATCATTTCGTTTCTTTTCCTACTTGTCCTATGAGTTTCTCAACATGAAGATAGCTTTTTTTTTTCCCCTCAGCATTGCCAGCTAGAAACAAGAAAGGAAAAGTGTAAAGACATGGCCTGCCAACTTCTGAAAGTTACTGAGATTGAGAACATTAAGGCCTCCCATGGAGGAGCTGGATTTGACTCCTGATTGGGGTCTCATATTAGTTTGTCAGAAGTCCACATGTTTCACTGAGAATGGATAATGATACTGCCTGCTGTCTTAAAGACAGGAAGTGTTTGCAGCCTTCTTTAGCAGGTAGACAAGAACCAGAATACTTTTTACCTGAAGACTCCCTCAATTATATTTGACCTTCATTGATTTTTAGCTAATGTTATTGATATATTAGAAGCTGAAAATGTGTTTTAGTGCCTTAGCTAAAATTTATAGTCAACCCGATGCCTTCCATGCCAGTCTGTTATGTGGTCATGTGTAGCACTGGAAAGCTGGCCTCCTGGCAAGTGACTCATTATAATCCATTTGGATATCATTGTAGAAAATGGAGGGCTGTTAATTGGAAAGAAATGGTGATATCTCCTTCCTCATCTTAATATCCCAATTCTCAACTTCAAAACAAAAGTGAAAAGCAATGTGTACCCTTTTTGTGTCCAGCTATTCTATCCCAGTTTTTAGGTGGAGATATGAAAAAATAAAGTGTCGATTTTCAGTTTTATTTTGTCATTTGCTCTCCACATATCAACTGTGTATTATCAGCAAGGCACTGTGCTCCTCTGCAAAACTCAGATCACAGTCAGGCTCTCGTGATCTAGGTGGCAAGTTTGCTATGGCTCCTTGATAGCATGGACTAGATTCGAAAGTAGCTGGTAAGTGCTCTGTGCTTTGAGGTTACCGAGATTCTCAGTGTGTCTCAGTCACTGCAGGCCTCGCAGCTTCTCTGCATCAACATCAGTAGGTCTACATAGATCAAGCTGAGGTCAGTTTGGTGGCCTAGGGCTACCATAACTGTGAAATACTTCTAGACAGATAAAAGGGAAAAGGAACATAATGACAGAACTTGGAAGTCTCTCTTGGTACCTCCCTCTCGCAGAATGTCTCTTTTCAGAATGATTTCTCAGGGACCAGTGCTTGAGAATTAATTTTTCTTTTAATAAACATACCACTATTTCTACTTGAAATTTTGTGTGTGTGTTTTGTGTGTATGTATGTATATGTGTGTATGCATGCATGTATGTGTGTGTGTTGTGTGTATGTGTCTTTGTGTGTGATATGTGTGGATGTTCACATGTATATTTGTATATTTAGAAGATAGAGGCCCACATTGGTATCTTTCTCTCTTTCTTCTTTTTTATTTTAAGGCTGTGACTCTCACTAAACTCAGAACTCACTTATTGATTAGATTGGCTGGCTTGAAGGTTCAGGAGATCTGTCTATCACCTCCCTAGACTGCTATGGGGTTAAGATCCCATGCTTCATTGTGTGGTTCCTGAGTGGTTAAATTCAAGACCTTATGCTTGCATGACAATCATTTTGTCAGTGGAGTAATGGTGTCCCTACATGGGGCTGAAGTAGGATGCCTGGTAGCCAGAAAGTCAACAATTGCAGCTCACACAATGCTGAATGAAACTCAAATTCCAGGTTCACTGGGACTATGCATCCCCCAAACTGAGCCTTGCTTCCTGTCTGTTTTTTTTTTTTCTCCTTGAGTCTTTCTTGCGTTTGGTTTTTGCCTCACAAATCATTAAGCAGCCTCTTGGCTCTATAATTCAAGCCCTTCTGTTTACTTGTTAGTATTGTGTGGCTTCTGCCTGTGTGCAGACAATGTCTTAGATTCTTCAAGTTCTTCTTCCAACATTTGTAAGCAACATGTAAAAAAACAAGTTTGTGATTTTGACTTAGGTGTTATCTGGGCAGTGCTAGGTCAGTCATGTTATCAAACGGCACTTCTATTGACACAATTAGCATTTAAAATGACTTTGCTATTGCTTAATGGTTTACCAGGATTACAGTATGCTAGACATCATGTAGTTATCTTCACAAAAAGATTCTCCCACAAATACCTGGAACACTCACAGCAGGAGTGCTGCAATTGAACACAGTAGAAGAGCTGCATCAGGTGTTGTCTTCTATAATATAGAGGCACTGTGAGGCTGGCACTGAGGGAAGGAAGGTTTAGTTAAACCCTTTTATTATTCACACAAAGATGAAACAAACAAACAAACAAATAATCTGTTCCAGATCATGCAGATGCTTTAGGGGAAGGAGCCACATGGGACCCAGGTTTCAACTCTCAGCCCCAGTTCCATCCTCTGTGCATCTGTCAAGCCCCCAGATGCCAAATATTTTTGGAGTAGTGCAAGTGCTGCCATAGCAATTACCATAAAACATCTGCCATACACAGGTGCCACATGATGCATGCCTATCCATTAGTTTGTTGTTTGTTTTTTACTGTGGGAATGCTCAGTCACGTACAAAATAGGATATATAAATGAACCTTCATATTCACAACATCTAGTTTCTACCCCTACCAGTATTTTACTGTTTTAATATTCCTTTTCAAAACTACTAAGCATTTAAAATTCCAACATATTTGATTTCTCCTGCTAATATTTCTGTTAAAATATAATTGTCATACTTAATATTGCCGGTTTCCTAATGTCATCTCATTCTTGGTCTACATTTTCTCAAACAAGGTACATTTCACAGGGGGAACATCATATATTAGAATAACAATAAAGTGTGATTCTAATAAAGAATTCTAATAAAGAATATGTTGCTAGGGGTATGTGTGCATTCAGATCATATTACAGCAGGTGACACCTGGTGGTCCTATTTCTAGACTGCAAAGCATCTGGGAGCATGGCTTGTAAAGATATTTTTCTTTAGCATTTAAAAGTTCTCTATCTTTTTGTTCTAATATTAATGAGTTAAAGAACTCAAGTAATTTTCTCTAGAATTTCCTGTATTGTATATCGGATGACCACAAGTTGGCCTTCAACATATTTTCTTGTTCCATATTATCTTCTCTAAGTAGATAACTTTACCCAGAGGCTTGATTGTTATGAATTTAAGGTTTGGCAAGAATATGTTGCTAGGGATATGTGTACGTTCAGATCACATCACGGCAGGTGACACCTGGCAGTCCCATTTCTAGAGGTGTTAAAATTGATTGGGGTGGAGTTTAGGTATTTTGAATCTGATCTGTCTATTGTAAAATTCTCTCACTTTTCTACCATTTTTTTTTTTTAGCTACTATTGCCTTAAACAGCTGCTTTTCAAGGGTTGTAAAATTCTGATTTCTAATCATGTCATTACTTTCTGCAATTATGAACAGGAACTCTCATAGAAAGAGCTTCGTCTCATGCATTTAAACATAGAGCGTACAAGAAGACCCAACCAGTCCCTTTATTGCAATTTTCAGAAAAGCAAATGCAAACAGAAGCTGTAGTGTTGATCAAGTCATGAATCAGAACTTAAAGGACTCATTTGTCACGAATCTGCTTCTGCAGTCTGATGTGTCACCCTTGGGACCTTTCACATTGCCTTTTGTTCTTTCAGTTGCTTAGCAGGATCACCCATTACTTTTTTTGTTTTCTAATATAACACAGGGCTCAGACTCATGAAGATATCATGTCTTAAGCACAGGATGGCCTATTTGGTTAAGGAGTCTTGATCTCGTTTCAAAAGAAACATTCCCCTACTTTGTCTACGGCTTGCTATCTCCTACAGGTTTTAGTAAGCATAAGTTATATAACTAATTTACATATATTGAATGTTTTTGCTTAATGTATGTAGCTTCACAATTTTCTCTCTTCCTCTTTTACATCGAGGATCTTGGTATCGGACACTCACAGAGTTCTGTCTACAGTGCTTTAGTGTACCTATGCACGAAGTGTAACTCTATGAGCCTCCCTGAGAACTGATCCATCTAGCTCTTCTGGATGCACTGTGCACACAGTAGGCACTCAGACTTTTGCTAAATTAGATTGAAGTCCAAGTATGTACTTGTATTTTCTTGATGCACAGGGAAGTAGCAGACCAGATATGAGAGAATCTTAGCCATTTTGTACTCTTGGAGAATCATGTACCCTTGAGAGGACTGAGGCCAATGAGTTGAAGCAATGGGCAAGAACTAATGAAAAGGAAAACATAAGACACATAACTAAACACACAGCCACCTACATTCCAAGTAACTGTCTAGAGCCATGGAAATGTAAATGTTAAGGAGAGTACTGAATTAACACATCCCGTGGCTTCATTAGCAGCTGATACTGGTGTGTCCAATAAAAAGAGGAGAGAGAAGTAGAGAGAACATGGCTTGCCAGTCATAAGCATGCTGAATAGCCCTGCTCTCCTTAAAGAACAGGGATGGAGGGGAGGATGTAAAGGAAGCAGTAATTGCAGAGCCTTTGCCAGGTGTTTCTCTCTTAGCAACCTTGCCCTTCTCCTTTCCACATCTAAAGAGCTGGATACCCCAGTTTGAGCAGGGAAGGTGGACGGAGGTGCTTTTGGACTGTTCCAGAGTTCTGTCATCTGGGCAGCTGGCCCAGATTCACAATGGATTTAGTGGTACGTATTCTGCAGACCCTCACACCCTCCAAAGTCCTAGTTTATTTATTTGTAGGAACTGATTCTCCGTTGTTGACTGAAAAGCATAATATGGAAGAAAAATCATAGAAGACTGTATATTCCTTTGCTTTTATTTGTCAAAAAGCAAAGTGGTACTTTGCAGAATAATATTGGTTTTACATAAGTGTGTTTCTTTAGAATCTCAATGAACTCCCAAGCCTACTGTAATGACTAATACCTGTTGAATATTTATGTGGAAAAATAAGTGTGCCGCTAGAAGCAGTTAGAATTTTAATCTGCAAATTAATGCCCATGCCAAGGAGAATATTTTTTGTGTGCCTGACAGTTATTTTACTACTGTTGTTTAAAAGATAATTTAACAAAAATGAACTTTAATGTACATTCTCTCTCTAAGACATATACGAGCAATGATTACAATTTCAGTTTTCTGGGCCCTCTGGAGGGCTCCAAAACACATGTTGGGAAGGTCTGGTATACGTGAAACTTCCACTTGGATCCACCATTGTGTTTGCTATACAGCCTGATCATCCTGGCCCTCAGAGAGTTTATCTATGGGCAGTGGTAGTTATCTCTTGGACTGGGCACCTCTTAATTAATTAAATAAAACATTAGCATTTGTAGTGAAAGGCATCCATATAAGGAAATCACAAACACGTTCTTCAGAACAGTGGTTATGATGTCTTTGAAGGAGACCCGTTGTCCGATGCTCAAGGGCACACTGAAGAGGTGAGCATCCGTAGTTGCTCCTCATCTCAAGCTCCCATGATTTATGGATGTGATGGGCCTTTCACCTAGTGCCCCCTTCACCTCTGTTTTGGTACTGCAGCCACCTGTGGACCCATCCTTACTGGGAGGTAAACTTTAGATGTTCGCATTCTCTTGGTGCGACTCAAATAATACTGAGCATTGCAACCTCCCCTCTCAATTAAACCTCGGATCCTAAATACACAAGAACAGGGAATAAAAGTCATAAGGTATTTTGAACAAACGTTAAAGTGACCAAGAGAAAAGTGTCATTTTGCTTTTACGGAAGTCAGCCTAGCACCTCCCAGGCAAGGTGACAATGGAGAATTCAGGAAGGAGTCTGTCTGACAGTGGGTCACAAGAACGCCTGCCTCCTGCATGTCCTGTTCCGATGGCAAGGAGGAAATAGGCCATGTCTTTCATCTGAGGCTGTGATGGGAAATTGAGACGTTCTGAGGTTGATGGAGCCACACACAGCTCTGTGAGCGAGTTGTTTGGCAGCATCCCCTGGAGTGTGACAATATTTTTAATGTAAGTACATCTTGCCTCTTGCTGCACAAAAGCCCTGGAAATGAATTTTTGATGGCTGAGAATGAGCCCCAAGAGGAAATCAGGGATTATTATTACTTTTAAAAAAATACAATCTTAAAAAAATAAAATGTATTTTGAAAAGATTTGTTTGGGTTCAGTTCACCACGGGACTGTCTGAGATTTTTATTCCTGGTGAAAAAGCAGCAAGATTTTGTTCCCATCCCTCCGTCTGAGTCTGCAATCTCCCTACAGTTTCCAGACACAGATTTCTTTCTTGCAGCCACTGTGAGTCCACGGCACGAGATGATGTTTGGAAGAAAATACCCTCCCTGCTACATATACCCAGAATAGGCTGAGATGGTAGCCCAGGTGAGAGAGATGGTGAGGGCAAATGTGGGGAATGAGTAGGTGAGAAAATAAGGCTTCTATTCTCTGCAGCAGAGTGTTGCAGCTCAACAAGGCAGCTCTTTCATGCCATAGTGTGGTAACACCCAAGGGCAGTAACACACGAGAAAGACTTCAAGTTGGAAAACACAAGACATACTGACGGTATCAGCACACAGGGAGAGCTGTCTGGGCGGTTCATCTGCATACATGCTCTCCTCAGGTCACGTGGAAGTGCCATTTCTTCCTGTCCATTGTTAGACCATGTGTTGCACTCTGCATAGCGTTCAGGGGAGGCTCACAGAGACTCTGGGAGGCTCACTGCCATCTGCAGCTGGTAGTTGCTCTCGAGGCCTCGCCTGTCAGTTCCATCTCACAGTGTGGTCTAACGGGTTCCACATTGTCTGCTGCGCTGCTCCCAGAGCGGCTTTAGTTACTATGAATAATATTTTGAAAGGCTCAACACCTGATCTTCTATTAACAGACTCAGGTACTTTGTTTTTAAGTGTCCGAAAAGGGCAGCTATCCTGCAAAGCTCTGATTCAAGCGTACCCGGTTGAATTATAAAGAGCATATTTCATGAAGCTGCCCCTTGCACTTACATCTGTCCAGCTATAGTTCCCTTTTTTTCTCTGTCCTGTTTCAGACACTTACATGTTTACAGTATCTCTGGATCTCACTGCCTGAGGGGCAGACTTCTTTGCCTAGCATTCAACTTCCTAAGAGGTATAAGCCTTTAAATGCTCTGACTGTTTTGTTCAACCTGGATAACGATATACATCAGGATGTCACCTTGTTAGCTGGCATGGGATTTTATGTGCCACTGGGATGTAAGCAAGATCTAATGTCAGAACCGATTCTGTTAAAAACACAGCCATGTTTTGGGCAGGGTTGTCACTGCTGGCTGGAGGCCTATTGAGGTTGTTGACAGGGCTGAAGGCCAACAGGAGGAGCCTGGAAATTCAGGGGAAGGAACAGAAACAGCAAGGACTGTTCAGTTATAATCTCAGGAATGGCCAAGGCAAGAAAACAGCAAGTGGCGAATTTGATAATGTGACTTTCCCCCCTAAGCTTTAACCCATTTTTAGGACTATCTGCTGACTAGACTGCAACCTGGTAGGACTTACGGATACCTAGCCTCATGATGGGCTAGGGTTTGAGTGTTCATGCAGAACACTGAGCTATGTAGCTCTCCCCACATGGATTTTAATGCTTGTGCAAATGTGTGGTTTGGGAAATGTCTGGAAGCGAGACCTGGCACACAGGAGATAACCAGTATTTGTTGGTTAAAGAAAGGCAAAATTCATCTTGATTGACTTTATTGCTTATTAAATTGAAAGTTAAGAGAAGGCTTAGACTTAGTTGGAGAATTCAGCATTACATACAGTGAATCAAGTTTTCATTTTCCCAAGTTTGGGAAATTTCCTTACATTTTGACTGAGAACAGATAATTTTATGTGGTTTATAAAGTTGTTGAAAATATTTCCATAGCTCTCCATTTTTGTTTATTTTACTTGGTTTGCACATCTTGTGGTTGCTAGTGGGACAAGGAAGAGAAAAGGGGACCAGTTGCTATTCTGGCAAGTGCTTGCATTTTGACCAATGAAATGAAAGAATGTATGTTAGCATATTTCCATGAAGCAAGAATGAGGGCATACTTATTGATTTAAAGGACATTTTATTTTTTCTCCTTTTCTGGTGCGTGTGGGGGCAGGGTCTCAGGGGATATGTTAAGGCTCTCCTGGAACTTGGTATTTATGAACTTGTATCTTTGATCTTTCTGACATGGTGCTTGATGTTCTTAATCAATTATCCAGAGCATGCTGGCTTCTAATTTATTTTTCTAATTTTTTTAATATGACCTTTGGTTCACATATCTATCTTTTTTCTTTCTGTTTATAGGAGCTCTTTGAACATTAGGCCTGAGCATTTTGCCCGTTAAAGATAAATAACACCATACAGCTTTGATTTGATAGTTGTCTTCCATTTTGATGAATATATTAATATTTATCTTTGTTGTTTGATTTATGGTTGTCAATTAAGAATTCTTACCTGTTTTGAGGTAATGAAGAAATTAGCCTCATTTTCTTCTTCCTTATATGTTTTTTTATAAACACTTACTCTCTAATCTACTTTGAATTTTCCAAGAATCTATTGCAAAAATAGATCCCATAACAAAAAAAGAAAGAAAGAAAGA
Organism: Grammomys surdaster; assembly: GCF_004785775.1. Lineage (NCBI taxonomy): Eukaryota > Metazoa > Chordata > Mammalia > Rodentia > Muridae > Grammomys > Grammomys surdaster. The sequence continues at coordinate 6,854,351 of NW_021604566.1, read as the reverse complement.
AAGAAAGAAAGAAAGAAAGAAAGAGAGAAAGAAATAGGTTTTCACATAAGCTATTGCAGTATCATATAAAGAGAACCTGTGCCCTCTCCACTGATCCAAGACTGTGTCACCCATACCTTCCTTCCACATACAATACAGCAGTTTCTAGAGTTTTTATTGTATTCTATTTGTTTTTCTGAGTATTTATATACAAATAAACCACTCCATTTACATAAATATTTTCATTTAGATAGGCAAAAGAATTCATAGTATTATTTTACATATACTAAATTATCTTTAATTTACCTGACCCATTGTGCTTCTTCCTAGGACTTGTATAGAATTCCTGCTTATTTGTTTTCATTGTAGTTCCCTTATTTAGCTCTGTGTACAATGATCTATTGATTCTTTACAGAGATCAGCCAAGCATAAAATCAATTTAGGGAGAACAGATACCTTGGAGCTTTGTGTTTTCCTGCCAATGTGTGCTACATGTCATTCCACTCATTTTAGTAAGCTGTGTAAATTTTTAGGAGTGCTTCATGTTTTCCATCATACATATGTATTCCACCTTAATCTTTAGGTTATGTTCATTGCTTTCCTTCATAGGAATAAAGAGAATATTCCTTTTATAATAACTTAAAATATAGAAACAGAAGTTTTAGATATAAGAGCTACTTCCAGAAGCACATGTTTAAGTCTACCTAAGTTCTAAATTATTTTCTTGTGGGTTTTTGCCAGTTTCTCTGGTTATGTATCTCTCTACTTTCTGTTTATAGAAGACAGGCTGTTAACGGTCTTCAGTGACTTATTTTTGGGTGGAGTGTTATAGTTCCCTAATACTGTACTCTGCAAATCTCCCTTCGAGGCTCTGATGCTGCTGTTGCTTCCATTCCTCCTTCTGAGTTGTCTCAAGCACATGGTGGAAGCCATATTCTGCTTGACTGCTATTAACACAGAGTAAAGGTGGTTGAATGGCATATGCCACCTTCTCTTACTGTCTCTTATCTTTTGGAAGGAGAGAATAGTCCATGAGAGGTTCCAGAGTGGAACTTGAGAAAGACAACTGTAAACTTAAGAAGATAGAAGTTTACAGTTGGAAATTCAGGTCTTAGAATTGCCATAGTTCATATGAAAAATGTGTTTAACTGCCAACATTCAAATACACCACTTTCAGATGCTTCTGAGGTAATTGCTTACTTATTATCAATTCTCCACACATTTTACACAAAAGCTACTACCTTAGTTTTCATCTAGTAAGCAAATTAACTTGGAAAAGAAAGGTTTATTTTCAAATTATCAAAGCCAGAACATCATCTTCCTAACATTTCCCTAATATTACATAGGATATTTTAGGTTCAAGACCAAGAGTGAAATGTTTTATCTGATTACTTTCATGAGACACACCAAACTGAGTACTATAGATGTCAGGGAATACACATGAAGCCAACAGTGTTCACATTGAAACTGGCCTGTCTCCTACAGCAATTACCCAACCTGTGGTTGTGGCTTGGATGTGGGCATGTGCCTACAGTGTCTTTGAGCACTCTCTTTTCTACTGTGTAGGTTTTGTGGCTGTTCCTGAGAACATCACTAGTCATCTCTACATAATCTTTGCCACAAGCATTATTGAATCTTCCATCAGGTTTACAAAGCTATGTAGCTATGTGGCTTTGTCACATCTGCTGATTGCAGAGTGTGCCTCAGTCTGTTACCTTGAAAACAACTTGTAGGAAGTCATTAAAACTGTGGAGCCTTTCTGTGTCTTTGTTGCTCTGCTCCATCTCTGGACTGTCTGCAGTTGTGTCCTGAGAGTTCTGACAATAGTAACAGGTCTCAACAGTGGCCTGGCTCTGGCTTTGCTCTCTGATTCCATCTGAATGACTTAAAGCTTCACAAAACTGATTAAAACAAAAGACAAACAAACAAACAAAAACAGTCTCAATACTGAGCTGTTGCAATTTTTACAGAATATGCCTCACTTGTCTATTTTCTTATTAGAACAAGAGTTTTTTTTAAAGATACTGCTCATGCTTTCACAAAAATGTTTTGTGATTTTTTAAAATGTGTTATGCAAAAAGACAATAAGAAAGTTAAAAGAAATTCTTTTTTCATCAGCAAGTATTCAGCAATGTGTCAAATCTTAATTGACCTAATTTGTCTTCTTTCAACTTGACTTTTGGATTTCCTCATTCTGATTTTTCAAAAGGTGACAGACATTATATGGTTGTCACTAATTCCTCCCACTCAGCTCTCAGAGATGCATTGTTCTGAGGATGATGTTGCCATCCCCCTCTCTGGGTTCAGCTTAAGGAAGAGAGGTAGGGCTTTGCAGGTGCCTCCTCACAAACTGGCATTTGATTTTGGAGAATCTCAACACCTGTTCCAAAAAGATCCAACTCTTTGTCCTCTTCACCTTCTTCTGTTCTTCATTCAGGACCTGACTGTGCTTATAGTGGAGGGCACAGGAGGAATTTGCTTTGGAAAAGCAGAAGGAAGCCTATGGATTGATACATACACTGGTAAAAATCTGTTTTAGTCCATTGAGCTAAGTGAGCACTTTCAAAACTGAGCTAAGCCAGGCTGAACCTCAGTGGTGGAGAATTTGCCTATGTATAAGCTCTGTACAGTTTGTTCATCTGTACAGCACACAAACACAGCAAAACCTGACAGCCAGGGTCCAGCCTTCTGGGCAGGCCAGTAATGTTAAGGATGTGTTAAACTGTGATGCACATTTGTGACCCACTCTTCAGATCTTCCCTTGAAAGTTCAGAGTGCAGTACTTTCCACTGATATTCAGGTATCCAAGTGGCAGACATGCAGCTGGCTCATTCATGCAGGAATTCATGCAGCTGGCTCATTCATGCAGGCAGGAATGCATCCAGGTGGCACGGATCAGCACCAAGTGGTAGAGTTTTATTCTTTAAAATACAAAGAATCCTTATTTTGGTAATTTTACAAAATATGGAGCGTATATTAAGACCCTGGAATGCTCCAAGCTTAAACATCATTGGCTTCTAGTCAAATCTATTGTTCCACACAGACAGCCCTGTGGCCCATGTGCATCTTCCCTGTGTGATTGTCTTTACATGGTTTTGCTTCTTTCCATCCCTTTCCCTTCCCACAATTCCTGTAATCATTCACGTTTATTTTGATGTGGCTTTTCCTATGTCTCACTCTTCTTTTCATCAAGCAAGAGTGATCTTACACATCATTTCTATTGTCTGTTTATTCGTTCCTAACATAGCCATTAGTAATGTCCCATTCACTATGAAATTTCCTTGTTTAAATAATGTGTTTTTCACCTAATTATTGTGTTGCAAAGAGACTCTAATTTTTTTTAATCAATTTGCTTATAAGAAATGTTCTCACTCCTGGACACAATTATTTTCCTCCTAAACTCATACTGGCCATCCACTGTGCTCCAAAGATAATTGATCTGAATTAGAACCAATTAAGACTTCGAAACTGGGGTTTATACTGACAGTGGGTCCTCACAGCAGTGAGCAGTGAATATTTTTTTCTGAAGCTGTCAACAGATGTATCTGCAACACAATGTCTGTACTGATGGCTCAAGAAACAGAAGAGAGGGCAGATAGATTGCAAAAGCCAGAGGACCAGGAAGTCTGTAAGACTGTCTCTCCTAAAGATGCCTACCTAAAGTTCTGACAATGTCAATGTAATAGACGTGCTAGGAGCGAAGTAGAAAATGTCATGGGACAGGCAACTTCTGACTACCAAGAGAGGAAGGATGAGCTTCTCTCAGGAACTGGCCCCTGATTGTTGTTTAATGCAAGGTGGTCAGCCTTGGTCATATACACCCAAGCCACAGTAAATGGACTCAGCCGGATGTATTTATATATTTATGAATATACGAATCAACAATAATAAAAAGGGTATCAATTTCAGAGAGTGACAGGGGAATGGTAGGGGCCGGAGGCAGAGTACATGGGAGGGGTTTGAGGGAGAAAAGGGAACAGGGAAGTGATGTAGTTATATTTTAATTAAACATTTTAAATAAATTAACAAAAACATTTAGCACATTTTGTCTGAGCACAGAAAAGCTTCCTCTGAGCCCCCAGTATGACCTTCCTTGGGTCTGATCCTATGTAGTTTTACATAAGAACTTTCAACTGAACTCCTATCCACTGTGCAAGGAGATGCTGTTTGAAAAAAAAAAAAACCTTACTCTCTTGTTCTGTTCTTAGGTGAATGTTCATCATCTTTATATTCTGGGTATCTAGAAAACTCAAAGTGTATAAATACAATCCCAGACTAAGCTGCTAGCTATGTAAGCAATGAAGAGCTCATAGAGAGTCAGAAGTGCTCATGCCTAATAAGCTTGTCTTAAGTTAGACAACTGGTACAGATCAATTGAGGGACATGTAAGAGACTCCCAAGACTGGAGAAGAATGAGTCATGGTTAAAGTCTGGAGCTGGAGGTGGACTTTCTGATACTTGCTTCCTGTAGGGTCTTGAAGCTAGTGAGTTTCTCTGATTTCTTTATTTCTTTATCTGTAAAATTGGAATAATGTTAGCCCTTATTTCAAAAAGGCTATTACAAAATCAAATAAGATACTCTTTGTAAGATTTAAGCCTACTTATAAAGTGTGGATGGCACCAGAATATTCTCCTGTAAAGCCTTGTATACTATTAACATCTGAGGCATCATATTAAAGAGTGGACTTAAAGCTGTGTGGAAGGAATGATATGCTTTAGCAGGAAAAATGGACTCTGGAAACAATAATCTGGATTCTTCCATTGGTTGGTTCTTTGACCAGGAACAAGTCTTAGTTTCTCCACTTATCAAAGGGAAAAGACTTCCAGGAAGACAAGGGAAGAACCAACTGAAACTATACACTAAGTTATTTCTAAAGTACAAATCATTGCAAATGTGGCAATTTGTGTACTGTCACTAGGATTAATGCCTAGAGGAACTGTGTGGAGTGTGAGCCTAGTAGAGTTATTTTGGAAGAGTTGATGTGAAACTATTATTATAAATAAGTGTGTTCAAAAATAAATAAATAAATAAATAAATAAATAAATAAATAAGTGTGTTCTGTCTAATTTTGTCTTCTAACATGGGCCATCTCATCTCCAAAGCCCATAGAATAAGGAAGTTATATTTTAGACTGTGGTGCTTTGCTTTAATCTCTCCTTACTTCCATAGCTGGTGTCAGATGATTAGGTTCCATCTCCAGCACCCTCATCCACACGCAGGACTTTAGGGATGTCAGCCAACCTCTCTGGTCAATTGTCATCATTTGTCAGAATCTCACTGCCCATATTTACCAGATCCAAGACATTTACTACTTCATCAGCCCAGTGAGTGATCACTTAGTGTTCTTCTGCCTTAAACAAAGATGAATTTTTCATTCGGCTCCAACTCTGTCCTGATCTGAGCTCCTATGCAGATCCAGATTCCACCTTACATCACCTCATCTGTCTCCTATACCCACACTAATTTCTCTCTGTTATGTACTATTACCACTACTCCATTTGGTCAGCTGTTGTTGGAGTTTCCAACACCAATAAGCCCATATAATAATCACAGAATCTAATTATAATTATAAGCTATGTGACTAGATTGGGCATATCTAACAGTATACTAAGTTATTCCCGAGCTATAAGACCCCTTGCTACTTGCAGCTCCCCCTGGCCACATGGCTCTGCTGTATCATGGCTTCCTCTTCATATTCTTTTTTTTTTAAATTTTTATTGGATGTTTTATTTACATTTCCTATGTTGTCCCCTTACCCCATCCCCCACCCGCCCAGGAACCCCCAATCCCCTCACCCCTCCTCCTTCTTCTCTGTGGATGTAACCTCTATATACCCCCCCTCAACTCCCCACCCTCAAAATCTTTTCTTTTTCCCCTCTCATCATCTTCTGCCCCTCTACCTGTCCCCTACTGCCAAACCTCCAGTCCCACCTTTCCCCTCCACTGCCCAATCACAGGCTGTAGCCTTTATTGACCATTTAAAATGGGAAGAAGGTTCACATGAGATCACCTGAGTACTTGATGGACTACTCAAGGGGCAACCCCTCTTGAGGAAGCAGAATTAACATCACAATACAAACGAAATTAGGACAATCCACAACACTGCCAATTGAAAGCTCCTTCTCTTATAGTAACAAACAATACATAGTAGATACTATTTTGAAGCAATTATGAAAATTATTAAGTATGAATTATACTTAAAACATCAGTCAATTATATTTGTCAATCAAGATCACTTTGATCACTTATCCTAACTAAAAGAGTTTATAATGCTGTACCTCAATCATGTTTGATTTTAACTTGTATTACCACCTGAAAGCCATCCTTTCAAATCTGGAACATCTTTAATGTTAAACAACTTAAGTTCAATTGTGAGACTATAACTAGTCTTCAACTCCATCAGAGACTTGAGAAGGAGTTAAATATTACCTTAATATGCAGGAAGCACAAAGATAGCTTCCAAAATTCATACAATTGGCAGAGACAGCTGACTTCCTGGACAGTCTCCAATATTCCTTATTTTCCAAAAGGAAATAGTCAAATTGGTTTTGTCAAAGGAAGGCTAGCTGGCATCATTTGCCATCTAGTCTCTATGTTCTGAGAAATATCTGAAGTCTTGACTATAACTCTGAAAGGTTTGATGGGCGAACTAGTGGTTCTGGAATATCTTGGAAGCAAGTCTTTAGATGAAATAGCTTCGAGGTACTTGAGGTAGGATTAAGTGGGGCTGAAATGGAAGAACTCAGAATCTCAGTATCCCAGAATGTGAATCTTGTTAGGGCTGTCTTTTTTTCTTTCGTTCTGTAATAAACAAACCTTACAAGTAATATATAGCTCTGAAAAAAGAAAACATTTGTATGGAATGTGCAGGGTGCACAGATTAATTAAGGAAGATTACTAAATAAAGACAACTGGCTTTCTTTAGAGGTTAGTTTGATCATATAATTGAACTACAGTGTAAGTTTACATCTTAATAGCCAAATCTTATTTGGCCATCTTAAAGAATAGTATGTAATAAGTCATGAGAATTTTGTACTAAATAAGAGTTATTGGCCATGTGTAGACATTTCAGTCTCAGCTGATACTAGAGTTGTCTCTGCATACAGATCTGCTTGTACACCATCTATCTTGTTGATCTTGTCAGTCTCCTTCTTGTCCATAGCCAAGACCTTTAGGGGGTCTCCCTTGGTCATGTCTGATTTTTACCAGCTTAGAACGAACCTATTGCTTTTCTTTTCCTGTGGAAATATAGGCATAAACTTTCCCTTAGGGTAACATGTTTCATGTTTTCTATTTTGTCATTAGAATATCCTTAAAATAAACAGGATGGTTTAGTTTAGTAGTTTTTTCCATAATCTCATGTCTTCCAATAACCATAGTTTTTTGTTCATTAATATTTTTAAAAATCAAGGTTAGTAAAGCACTACGTAATCTATCTTGGGGTGGGGGTTCTTTGGTGCCTCCTTTTGTATGTTAAGTATCTCTTTTAAACTATGATTAGATTTCTCCATGATTGCTTGTCCAGTATGATTATGTGGTATGTCTGTAACATGTTTTATATTGTAATATGTAAAAAATAGTTTCATTTTATTAGAGAGATATGTCAGACCGTTGTTTATTTTAATTTAACTTCTAATAAATGTGTAATTATAGAATCAGCCTTGATTCTGAAGCTAAGACTGCTGTTCATTGATATCCTGACTATGTATAATGTACATATCTTGGTTTGCCAAACTTTGTAAAGTGGAAGACTTTACAAATCTCCCTAACAAGATTCACACTCTGGGATACTGAGATTCTGAGACCTTCCATTCCAGCTCCCTACTTAATCCTACCTCAAGTACCTTTCATCGAAAGACTTGCTTCCAAGACATTCCATTTGCCAAATTTCATTTCTTTGGGTGCATTTCGGGTTACTTCCTGTAGGTAATGGAATTTGATTATATAATGAGCAAGTAGGACTTTGCCTCACAATTTCCTTGGCTTGTTCTCAAGTGACAGAGAATTCTTTCTTAAAACTTTTGCGTTAATATAGTGTTTTTTATGGAATTTCAAAGTCTCTAGTACACTTTCTATCTGTAGCTGACCGATTTCGTTATGACCTTGTGCCAGAGAGCCTGGCAGACGTGGGTGGAATCTTATGTGTGTTATGTACAGTAGATGGCTCCTATTCTTCATCATTGGCTGTAGCTGAATAAACAGAGAAGTCAATTCAGAATCATCCTGAATAAGTTCAGCATTCTCTATGTGTAAAACAATCCTTTCTGTATATTGAGAGTCAATTACTGTATTAAAAGACTCTTAAAAATCTGATAACATCGTAACTATTGCATATAATCCTGATTTTTGAACTGATTTATAGGGAAATCTCAATTATCTTACTTACATCTTCGATTTATATCCTGCCTATCCTGATTTATTAGAATCAGTGTAAAATGTGGGGCTCCAGAAATTTTATTATATGACGGACAATCTAATTAGTTCTTTTTTTTTTTTTTTTTTGGTTTTTCGAGACAGGGTTTCTCTGTGTAGCCCTGGCCATCCTGGAACTCACTCTGTACACCAGGCTGGTCTCAAACTCAGAAATCCACCTGCCTCTGCCTCCCAAGTGCTGGGATTAAAGGCGTGTGCCACTACCACCTGGCTAATTAGTTCTTCTTATGAACTTTTAGGGTATTTCTTGTTAATCTCTCCCAAAAATTACTGTATGCTTTGTCAATGTTTATCTTGTGTCTATAATGACACAATGTCTACATTATTAAGAGGTGTAACAGTCTGCTTCTTTACTGACTCCCAGACTTGTACCTTCCCTTCTTAACATGTCAGCACTGCAGTTCTGCACTACTCAAATGATTGGCTATCTACTAACTGTTTCCCTGTCAAAACACAGGTCATTTAGCAGAGAAATCATACCTTTGTTATCATACACCCTCATCTTTAATAAGTAGTTTTCAATAAATACTGAGATAAATGAAATATACATGAGATATAATGCAATTTTAAACATTCTACATGATTATTTTCTCTAACTAATTCAGGGCTACAGAGAATAATTCTTTCAGAAAATAACACCATCTTTTATTAGATGTCTCATCATTAATAAATATTTACTTTTCATGAATCTAACTTTAATGATGTAGTAAATAAATAGACCTGGGTGTCTAGAATTCTCTCAAGGATTTCAACTCAGTCACTAGAGCAGGAAAATCAGGGATCAGAAGAGCCAGCAGTATAAATGATGATGGAAATTCTCTGTGGATTTTAAGTAGCTGAAGCTATTTAAATTTTGGCCAGTGTGAAGCTGGAATGAGAACTGACTGGTCCATCATTAGTCCAGCTTGTAGGTGCCTGTGAGGCCACAGTCATCTTCAGTAACCCAACTCTTGTTGTCTCCCTCCAGCTCCTCCCATTTTTCTAGGCTATGACTACTTCTGAAAGGTCATGGAGGGTGAGCATAAATACCCTGCTTATGTTTGTTTGTAAAATCCAGACGACTGCCTGCTGCTGGACTCATGCCATCCCTAGTTGATCACCTTTGCCATTTAGTGTATAGTCCTCTTCCTCAATCTTGCCCCACCCTCAGGAGACACAACTGACTCAAGTTGGTTTTTTGTATTTAGAGTTCAAGTAGTTGATTCAGGAGGTTTATCTTGATTGACAATAGCACAAAATTTCCCAGGATGAATCAAATGTGTTATTGAAATCTTGAGTTTTGGTGGTGCAGGGGATTGATCCCAGGGGTTTTCATTTGCTACATCAGTACATTCCTGGGCTATATCTTAACCTTAATATTAGTTTCTTGTATGAGAGAATAGAAAATAAACAGAAATAGGAAAATAAACAGAAAATAGAAAATAAAATGAAAGGCAATAGCTTGAGTCAAAAGAGAAAATTGGCAGCCTCTAGAAATTGCTAAGGCAGTTTCTAAAAACCAAGATCAGCTACATCACATATGAAGCAAGTGCCGGGAAGGTTTAGGGCTGAGATTCAATGGTACCAACACGGAGACTAGAAACTTAACTTTAAAGGACCACAGGTGTTTCTGATGCTGTTACTTATAAACAGTGCAGAAGTACCCATAGCCACAGCATTTTTCCTTTGAGCCAAGTTTGACAATGGATATGTATGGTTGAGGAAACTCATAGGTGAAACCTTGGCAAAGGACATCTTGAATAAACATCCAAGGAATGTTGAGCAAGAAAATGGAAGCTTATCCTGAATATGTAAGAGTGGAGGGCCCTGCTGGGCATAGGTGGAAGAAGAGAACCTTGACCTCATGAAGGCTGGACGCCCCAGGGGGAGGGAATTTTGAGGGTGGGGAGGTGGGAGTGGGGGAGGGTAGATAGAGGTTACATCCACAGAGAAGAAGGAGGAGGGGTGAGGGGATTGGGGGTTCCTGGGTGGGTGGGGGATGGGGTAAGGGGACAACATATGAAATGTAAATAAAACATCCAATAAAATGAATTTTAAAAAAAAAGAAAATGGAAGCTTTTAGCCATGATGTAAAGGCTATACTGACTGTGCAAATTGCTTGTGCATCAGAAACTTTGATGGCACTTTTAGGAACATAATTTTCTTTTGTAGAATAAAGGATATTGTTGAGGGATCCACTGTTATACTTCTTTAGATAGACTGAGTGGGAAGAACTGGCCGGTTCATGACCATCATACCCAAAGTTTTTCAAGAGCGATGTAAGTTTGTCAGGGAAGCAACAGATGACATTATGCAAAATCATTAAGTTTAGTGACTCCAAGTATCAAACCAATGGAGTTTTTAAACTATGATAAATAATATAAAAGTTTATTATAAATCAACCATTTGAATAATTGTAGCAACTGTGACATCACCTTTGATCATCAACATCAACTTTACTGGATTGAGCAGTAACCAGGCATTAATGATGCTCAGTGTTGGGTGTGTCTGTGGGAATGTCTAATCTAACTGATTTTACTGAAGTAAGAAGACCAAACTTAAGTGTGAATGGTATAGTACCATGGACAGGCATCCCAAGTGAAATTAAAAGATAAAAGGGAGAAAGCCTGCTGAGTGCCAGTATTTTATTTTCTTGCTTTCAGATCTTGTCAAATGTGGACTACCTGTATGCCTTGCCAACCATGATAGATGATCCTCAAACTGTGAGCCAAGAAAAATTTCCTATTTTAACATGCTTGCTTCTTGTCAAGTATTTAGTTAGTAAAGAAAAAAATAGCTAATGGATTTATACCAAATGCATATCATGTATTAATACTAAATATTACATATTTAATATTGGGACTTATACAATAAGACACCACTAATTAAGTATAATGTGCATATATATTAATATATAATTTGAATTATTTTAATGTAAAACAATGTTGTTGTACATTCAATGGGATTTACTATCCTTAACAAACATAATTCTTAATAGAAATGCCATTATGACAATGAGTTGTTACTTTATTTTTCTATTTGTCATAAATTTTCATATTCATTTTTGCTAAATAGTGCTTTAGTGAGTGATTGTGAACCTGCAATTAATGTGTTTCTTTGATGGTATTAATTTGTGGCTTCCCTAATACATCAGATCCAGTGATCCTTAGTTTATAAAAACAAATGAGCCTTTCTATTCATTTTTTACAAGGTTAGTGGGTACCTTTGTTAATTTTGATGTTTGTGGGTACGAAAACCACTACATGTATCTTGGTCACTATCTTCAGTAATCTTTTCTCTGCATTATGATTATATTGTAAAGACTTAATGTGGCTCTGCAATTAATCCAGTTCCACAGAGTAAAATTTGCTAGCATCTGGGTGAGGAAGTCACACCATAGTATAAAGAAAACAATCAACAGGACCTTAGCAAATAAGACATCATACTTTGAAAACTGTATGTGCTAGCTGTATTTGTTAATTGATTAACAAGATATCAAATTCATTAAAAGACCAAATCATTGTTATTTTATAAATAAAATAGAGTTCCACAATTCCTAGCACCTACAATGACAGTTAAACCTTTTTTAACCACTTGAATTCAGTAACTAGCTTATAAAATATGTCTTACCATACTGAAATGATATTAATTTCAGTTCAATTTTCATTGTAGGGACTAGAGTTTGGGGCAATGACATTTAAATGAGGAGAATTCTGTAGGAATACAATTTGATGCACTACTTTTATCCAGTCCAGGTGAGGTAGTTGTCTGAGCACTGTCTGTGACAACCTCTCTCAAGGATATATGTATAATATCTGCTTCAGAAGGCTCCTAAAGGAGGAGGTCTTGATGATGTTTCTTGTGTGGGAGATGATATTATTACTCTAGTTCCAATTACAGGCTTCCAATATCCTCCAGGCTTATTCCAGCTCTAGACTTGTCTGCTTTCTTCCCTTGATACCATGTTTGTCTCCTCTACCACTTGGTTCTCCTGTTTTCTTGAATCACTGGTGTATTTCCTGATGTCACACACATGTTGTGGCTGGGCTCCTCTCCTCATTGACATGCTTTTGCATGAATTATCAGCTCTTTGTTCCAGTGCTTGGGAATGATTAGCTTTACCCAATTTCTGTGTAATCTTGAATGATACCCCAGCCTCTCCACATCTGTATTTATTTGTGTCCAGAATGAGCTTAGCAATAGGACTAATATTACAAGGTATGAGGATGAGATGGGGTGGCAGATGTCTGGTGGTCAAACACTCACTGAATGGTTGCTCCCTAGATGAATGGTGTTACTGTAGTTGACTGGGATCTGTACAAAGAGAACATGTCTTAAGCATCCTGTGTTATCTCTACAGAGTTTAGCACAAGCTTGCTGCCTTGTCCAGTGCTCACCGGTCATTTGTCCTCATTGTGATGACTTTCTGTTAACACGGCCTTTCTTGGAGATGACTGAGGTGTATGTACATGAGTCTAAGCACTCTTTGCAGTTAGGTGTGTGATCAGTGGATTTGGTGGGAGATGTAGGAGGAGGAGGAGGAGCACATTCTGGTTTATGAATTACCACAACCAAGTTTTAGCTGCCATTGTTAGTAATTGGATTCCGAAGTCTTTAAACAAGTCAAAGTGGGCTTTCCCAAGCTTCTTGATATTCCTAGATTTTTCTAAAAGCAGACGGTAGGGAACTTAGGTAGTGTAATATTGAATTTAGTGGTGATGAACTGGTGTCCTGAGTGCCCCTGGACTTTGACAACACTCTGAATCAACTCCAAACATGGATCCTCCAAATCAACATGAAAGCTTCTTTTCCATTGATACTATGATGAAAATGTCAAAATTCAACCATCTTATAAGTTATTTCATCAAAAGTAGAATGCTGATTTGTCTTCTACTGTGTGAAATGCATATAGTTAGTATTAGTACTAGATCTCTTGAAGCCATGACCATCTTTATGAACTGTCACTCAATATTCAATAAATAAGTTCAAACTGCAGGCTACACCCCAGCATACTCGTATGTTACCAAAGGGCTGCGGCATGCAGCTACACAGCCTGTGCATGACGCAGCTCTAGAAGTACTATTTTTGTGGGTTACAAGTGAATTATTTCTAGTGGAGTTGGAACATGTGGGTATCATTTCAGTTTTGACTTGTATATATTCTCTACCATATATAACTTGGTGGAAGAGTTGGCAACCAAGTAGCTAGAGAATCAGGAGTGTCAGAAAACATCTAATACACTTTAATCCAGTACATTCTCACATCTATAGACTAAAGTTAAGCCATGGGTGAATACAATCAAGTAGATTTATTCAGTAGTTGTATATATAAATACTGTGCTAAGTGTGACTATGACAGAAGGTTCCCAGGTGCCAGTGCAGACTCTTTGCAGTTGATTCCTCTGCCTTAGAAGTGTGTTAGAAAGCTGCCCTCTGCTCTGTTCACTTTCAGCACCTCACATAATGTGAGGAAAATTTAGAGGTTGCCATAGTGGTGGGGCCCTGGAGGGGCTTCCACGATGTGGCGGGTCCCACATTCGGGAGGAACCCTATAGTTCCAGCGTCCTAGAGGCTTTGTCGGTGGCAAGCCTCAATAACAGGAGGAAGTCCTTGGTTCCAAAAAGGTTTATTGTCATGGCGGATGATAGATGGATCTAGGCGTGCCCCTGAAAACTCAGGGCAGTCCTGAGCTATATAGGGAGGGAGAAAGGGGGAGGATTGGGGGAGGATCTGGGGGAGGCATGTTTAATCTGCTCTGCCCTCTGGCCTTCATTAGTATGTAAATCCTTAGGGCCTGAGGCCTATAGCCTGGCCTATGTGACTGAACAATGTAATTCTATGGAGACCGTGACTGCTTTTCAGGATCCTGGATTCTAGGAGGCGCCAAACTCCTGCCGGTTCTCACGCAGAATCCCACGCAGAGTCTACAGAGTCTCAGGGTTCTAGGCACTGGCTCAACCATGACCCAGGATACCCTTACACAGTCCTACAACATAATACTCTACATAAAAGTGCATTGTGTGTTCTGCTGGGATCTGTAAAGCTAAATGAAAGGCACAGAGCACAGGCTGCCTGCACAGAGCTTTGGGGAGCTCATCTCTGTTCACATGCCCTCTAAGAGAATACAATGAATTCACCACCCTTCTGTTCCCTGCAGACTTAGTGTAAATCCCAAATATAAGCCAAGTAGTTTATCTACCTGAGTGCTGAATGCCTAATGAGTTACTATTGGAATATGAGCAATTAGTTCAGAGTCATTGCTATTGTCCAGATTTATGCTTTCATTTCTTCTGAGTGAATCACCCCCAGAGTCCATTTACTCCCCTTTGATCCCCAGTTGCTATATATTTTTTCCAAGAGTGGATTTAGGCTAATTCTTTGATAAGTGTATATGCTTACAAACTCACTGTGAGCATGTGGCAAAAGTTATAGGCTGGATTAGTCAATGTACATCAGCTTCCTGGATGCCATGCTTCCTTAATATGAAGGCTGGAAAGCTGAAACATTCTATTTCTTCACATCTTTGATTTTTCATAGCTAACAGTGACTGATTGGCCTTAACCTTGTCACTAATTCATGGGTAGTGATTCTTGAGAAGGATTCTAGTGTCCAACGAAGCCAAAGCTGTGAGTTGGAAACATATTTGATCTCTTTACCATCTTCAGTGCCTGTGTCCAAGAAGTAGGGGGTATTTGCCAGCTTACAACCATGAAGATAAAAGCTACATCCTAAAGGTGGTTATGTAGACCAGTGGGAGGGACAGAGAGCCTGATAACATCCTCGATCTGTTAATCTGGCCCTGGCTGTGCATCTAATGCACCTTGTTCATATGAGCAAAATATTTGTTTGAATATCTGTTTCTTGGGCTTGCAGGACTCCCTTGTTAGTATATTCTTAACAGAATTCTGAAGATAATTCAGTAAGATGTCTGGATGGTACTCCAGCCAGGGAAGTAGGTAGGATGCCTCCCTTCCAACTTAGATCTTCAGTGGAACACACAGATATTCCTCTCCAATTTTCCTTCTTTCAAGTTCTAGCTTCATGCTAGTCCCCAAATCCAGCAGGCACCTCTGAACTTATAGGCAGAGCAGGAAGGTAAGCTTCAGATATTTACTTTCTCTTTTCTTCTCTAAATCCAACACCTTACTTTTATCCCTAGGTCTGTAGTAGACTACAGTTATGGTTTCTCCTCACTGTCTGCCCCCATTCTATGGTAACTAAGTAAATTCTGGTGGCACATCTTGCTTTCCTCCCTCTGGCAGGCCCCTGCTACTAGCCTATATCCATTCCTAACTGTCATCTCCCAATACCTAGAGACACATCTTACCTTGGAACTCCACTGCGGCACACCCAGCACAATCCCAGAAAACATCACTATCAAGTAACACACAAGTATCAAGTAACACTCTCCTAGGAATAAGAGAGGGCAACAGAAACCAAGGAAATACCCATCAAAGACAAGGCCAGATGTCTTAGTCAGTGTTCTATTTTTTTGAAGAGATACTATGACCAGGGTAACACATATGAAGAAAAGCATTTAATTGGGTCTGGGTTACAGTTTTCAGAGGTTTAGCCTATTGTTATCATGAATGGAAGCATGGCAGCACATTGGCAGACCTGGTGCTAGAGAGATAGCTGAGAGTTTTATATCTGGATCAGCAGGCAACAGGAAGAGAGAAACACTGCTGCTGGCTTGAGCATTTGAAACCATAAAGCCCACTCCCAGTGACACACTTCCTCTAAGAAGGGCACACTTACACAAGAACTTACAAATGACAAAGCACTCACATACATGAGCCTATTGGGATGATTCCTACTAAAGCCATCACAGTTCACTCCCTGGTCACCATAGGCTTGTAACCGTATCACAATGTAAAAATGCATTCAGTCTAGCTCCAAAAGTTCCTGTAGTCTATGACAGTCTGTTTAAAGGTTCAGTCTCTTCTGAGATCCATGATAATTACAGAACTCTATAAAATCAAAATGAAAAAGCAGATCACATATTTCCAACATACAATGACACAAAATATATGTTACCTTATGAAAAGGGAGAAAAGGGAACATAGTGAGGAAATACAAGACTGAAAAATATCCAGGCAAATTCCAAACTCTGCATTTCCATGTCAGATGTCAAAATGCAAGTCAGACCTGCAACTCATTACAGCTTTGTTGACTGCAACACACTTCTTTCTCTTGGGCTTGTTCCATTCTCTGTTAGCAGCTATCCTGGGAAAGCATTCCACAGCTCTGGTATCTCTAACATCTTGGGATCCCCAAGGCAATCCAGGGTTCATCTTCACAGCTTCATGCAATAGCCTTTCTAAGCCTCTATGAAGGACCACCCCGACCTAGCCTCAAAGGCTTTCCTTAGTCTCAGAGGTAGAAATTTCATAACCCCTTTCTTCTATCTTTGACTGCAAAGCCAGAAGCATTTAGCTAAGTTCTGCTGCTTGCTGGGGCTGGAATATGGGCCCCTCATTCAAATACATCTTCACCAACCTTCTGTTTTAAATGGCTTCTTCATTGTTTCAATTGGCTGTATTGGAACTAAATCTACAAAAAAGGCTGGCTTCAGCACAAGCTGGCTGTCTCCAGAGTGATTGGATTAAAGATGTGCACCACCATATCTGGCCCTACACTTTGGTTTAATTCCTTTGCACAGTTGGAAGCTTAGCTGTGCAGTGCCTTGCCCCGAGGTTACCACTCCCTTTATCCAACTGAGCATCAGGTTTTTGTTTGTTTGTTACTTGTTTTTGTTTTAACCTTTTCATCTCCTTGAGGGCTGGACTTGACTCCATTACACTTCCTGGTTCTCATTTTCTTTTCAATCTTGTACATTTTGTATTTTTTCCTTGCTCAGCATGTTTCTTGTTATTATAAATCTACATCAGTGTGATCATTAATAACCAAACAACACAGTTAATACTAGGCTGTCTAGAAATATCCTCAGTCAAAGCTGTTAGTCTATAACTCTTAAATTTAGCTTCAGTAGAACATCTTTTTTTGTTTTTTGTTTTTCCTGGCAAGAGCAGAAGGCAGCCAAATTTTTTTCACTAAAACATCACAAGAATGATGTCTAGGCCACATAACTTATATTCTTTCCTTTGAAACAGTGGTTATGTGAGTTCTGCCTCTTCTGGTGGGGTTCCTGGGCACTGCAGGTCCACCAGCTCAGAGAAGGCATGGCAGAGTCTGGAATAGGTGGAGTCTGTGGTCTACTCCTTTCCTCTGGGGTATCAGCTACTGCTCTCTGCCAGAATGAGGAGGGTAAGTAGAGTCTGGGATGAATAGGTTTTGCCAGATCCATCCAGGAATGACAGAAGTGTTATAGCTCTTAGAAAAGAAATAGAGGTTTGGACTGGCAGTGTAGGGCATGTAGAGTGGTTAGAGTATGCAGACTCATGTACATGCAGCTCAGTCATCTCCAACAAAGGCTGTGTTAACAGAAAACCATCAAAACGATGAGCAAATGATAATGAGTTCTGTGACTCTACAGAACCCTGACTAATGCAACAGCAAAACTTTCAATCACAATAGATGGAGAAACTAAGACATTCCATGATAAAACCAAGTTAGAGCAAATTAGAACAAAAACTCCAATTTAAAGAGCTAAGCTACACCCCTTCAAAACACAAGGAATAAATAATCCCAGGCAAGAAAATCAAATGAAGAGAAATATGCACATATACAAAACAAAAGAAAACTATAAACAAAATACCATAAATACCACCACAATCACAACAAAACATACCAGCACTCAGAAAACACTATTAATTGATAACTCTCAACATAAGTGATCCCAATTCTCCTAGAAAAAGGCACAGACTAATAGAGTGGATGCAAAACCAGGATTCTTCCTTCTTTGTATCTAAGAAACATACCTTAATATCAAGGATAGGCATCATCTCCAGGCAAAAGGATGATGAAAAGATATTTCAAGCAGGCAAATGAAACTAAGAAGAAAGTTGATATACCCATTCTAATACCTAACCAAATAGACTTTAAATAAAAATTAATCAAAAGGGATATAGAAGAACACTATAAACTCATCAAAGGAAAACCTGCCAAGAGGACATTGCAATTCTTAACATCTATGTGCCCAACACAAGGACACTCAATATCTTAAAAGAAACACTAATACAGCTGAAATCACACATTGACTCTTACACTCTGCTAGTGGGGAACTTCAATACTCCACTTTCACAAGTAGACAGGTCATCAAGACAAAAACTGAACACAGAAACTCTGAAGCTAAATTCATAGGAATCTTTAAACAACTCAGGATGTTACCAATGCTCTCTACAAACTAGCAAGATCCTGGTGCTAACTACAACACCTATACAACTCATTGAGCATAGAGATTTCAAGCTGTTGTCTACGTATAGTCTTCACCTCTCTCTCTCTCTCTCTCTCTCTCTCTCTCTCTCTCTCTATATATATATATATATATATATATATATATATATATATATGCTATGCTAGCATTTGTGGTACAGAAAGGTAATTATCTATCTGCATGCTACCAAAGGAGAAACACAAACACTACCCAGCCATATACCCTCAGATCAACAATGGTATCTTACTTGCAAGATATGCTAATGCAATGGTGGTACAAAACTTGTGGAGGTTAGGCAACTACTATCTGATTTGACTTAAGGTCCATTCCATAGATGGAGCCCATCTCTATACTGCTTCTGTGGCCAAGAAACCTGAGACTAGACAGCCCAGAGACCTATAGTCAATCAAAGTTCTTCTGTTCTACTAAAAGATTATAGCAATAACTCCTAATGACATTCTGCTATACTCAGAGATCTGTACCTTGCTCAGCCATCATCAGTGAAGCTTTCTCTTTCAGTAGATGGGAAAAAATTTGGAGACCCACTTGCAGATAGTATGCAGAGAGTGAAAGACAGTGGAATACTCAGACCGAAATGATGTCTTCATTAAATCTCTCCCTTTAGGACTCAGAGAACATTGTGGAAGAGGAGATGGAAAGATTGTAAGAGTGAGAAGGGGATATAGGACACAAAGCAACAAAGCCCTCTAAATCAACAGGATTGAAGCACACATGAACTCAGAGACTGAGGTACCATAGACAGGGCCCGTAAGCATCTGCGCCAGGTGGGGTCCTACAGCTGAAAGGAGAAGTGGATATAAGCCCCATCCCTAAATCAGAAGCCATCTTCAATTGAAAGCCACTGCAAGTAAAAATTTAACTTCGTATATGGGAATCTTACTGGGGAAACAAATCACTTTAATGCTTATTAGCATTGGCAACAGGGACCTTTGCCTACTGAACCATCTAAACCAGCCCTGCATACTTTCTTAAATTATTTGTTGCTAGTTTTCACGATAAACAAAAAATGTTCTCAACACACACACACACACACACACACACACATCAGCTAAGATTACTTCTTAAGAGGCTATGCACCTATACTACTCAGATCCTAAACACTAAATTCCAGGGGCACGTTTCTGGGCTGCTTGGCGTTCAGTTCCTCTAGGAGAAGTAGCAGAAATTGAAAGCAGCAGGCCAGGAGTTCATGGATGAAGAATTCCTTCTTGCTTTGAAGCATTTTCAGAGACTTTGCATTCTTAGTGTTATTAGTTCTTGCAATTTAAAAAAGGATAGAAGAAGCATATTTTGTCTAGAATAAGAGTAGAACATTAGAAAACTCTTTGATAATTTCAAATAATACATGATACAAAGAGAGAGAAAATTGGGTTCAAGGGTATTGGAATTTGTTTTAATAAAGTAATCGGATCACAGTCTTCTCAGTGTTTAGGTAGTTTCCTTACAAAGAAGTTAAAAGCTGCGGGAGATGGCTTTCATGAAAGAAACAATCTTCTCCTCCCTCTTCCCTTCTTCACCCTCCTCCCTCCCCACTTCCTCCCCATTCTTCAGAGATTTATTTAATTTAGGAATCTGGCAGATCACCTTTCTGAAGTTTTGCCAACACCATTATAGCATGTATTCGCATTAAACTACAGGAAGCTTCTGGGTCCAGAATATCAAACAATAAAGAACTTGATGCTGAATGAGTGTAAGACAGTTTTGGTCCACAAATAGCCAGGACTTAATCATTCCATCTTTCCTGACTGTAATGATTAGTCTCAATTTCACCTTTTTGCAAACACATTTTCTGTTAAGTTTAGACTGTGGGTTCTTTCTGAGCTTAGGTGTTGAAATATGTAGACCTTCGGCATAACATAAGATTTTCAGAGTCTGTTCTGGTCACTTTCTCCATTTTCAATGTACAAACCAGTTGCTGATTGGAAATGCTTCACTGCTATCTGTTGCTTGAATGAAAGATCTTTGATTTCATGTAGATGTTAATGTCTTCAAGGTTTACTGAAGCATAAACTACAGATGAATTAGCTTAATACAATTAATGTATACATACAAATCAATTTATTTATAAAATGCCTTGTATTCAGCTAATTAAACCAATGAAAACCTGTACCCAGGTTATGTCAGAAAATTAATAAAATATACTTGTGCATTACTACACCTTACACATCCATTTATGGTATGTTCTGTACTATCCTGGTTTTAATTATCATACGGGGAACACATATTCTTTATGAGCCACGACATACACATTTTAAGTTTAAAGAGTTAAACTCTTGCTTTACTGGAAGTTGAGTATGAGACACTAATTGTATATCAACAAACTGGAAGCACTGTCTTCTGAAAATAAATTATGTTGTCTTGTTTTTAGATTTATTTATTTATTTCATTTTATGTGTATCAGTATTTTGGGTACATGAAGTTGTGCACATGATGTGTATGCTAGATGCCAGAGGAGGCCAGAGGAGGGCGTTGTATCTCCTGGAATTGAAGTGCTAGATGTTTGGAAACAACTGTAGGGTGATGTGAACCAAACCGTGGCCCTCTGCAAGAGCAAAAATGTTAATGGATGAGCCATTGTTCCAGCCCCATATGGTAAGTTTTGAGAGTTTTGGGAGCTTATTTTTAAACCCAGAGTAGCCACAAGTTCTCTATGGTAGCTAGGATCTGAACATATAAAGGTTCATTTAGCTCCTTTGGAAACCCACATTGTGCCTTGGAGTTATTTGGGTTGAATTGAGGGGCCTGAGCTGACTGATACTGCTATGAATCTGAGGGGTGAGGCAGCACTACCCTGCATGGCAACATGGGCTTGTCGGCTTAACCTAAGTCATACAGAGTACCCAGAGGCAGGAGACAAGACAGGTTCATTGTGGTCACAGTTCATTGTTGATTTGCCTCAGTAATGACACAAAACCAAACTGTTGTTTTCCTATGGACACTGACAGCTTTCTTTTAAGTTCTGTCATTGTGTGGTGTGATGACCTGTGTTATCTTTGTAAACCCAGCAGCATGAAAGCTGAGACAGGATGATCACTTGAACTGGGGAGTTTAAAAATAACCAGTGTAGTACAATAGAATCTTATCTCACCTAAACAACTAGACAGAACAATATAAACAAACCAACATGTAAATGGTGTCCCTACTCTTCCAACAGGTATCCTTTTCCTTGTCCTCAGCCTAGAGTCCCACACCTCCCAATTTTTTTATTCTCTTTATTCAATGGAAACTCTCCGGAAATGGCTTGGATTTTTATAATCTTACTTATTGGTTGATTTCTTTATGGATAAAGCATATTTTAAAGGAATTATCCTTCAAATACAGCATCTTACAGGATGATAACAATTTCTAAGATCTGCTAAATGGATTCTCTATGATAGAAATGACCCCATTTTTTTCTTGTATTATCCTGTATAAGGTGAAAGAGATACAGCTAGACCAATAGGTAGATAATGGACACCTTTCTTGCCAGAAAAGCTAGTTGTTTGGAGTGTCAAATGAGAGAACTGAAGGCTCTGGCATTTACCTAGTAAAATTCCTAGTAAGATTTTTTTTTTAAAAGACCTTGCAACTGAAAAACGAAACACAAAATACCATAATGCTTGAAATAGTAAATTTATGCCCAAACCTCAAGCTATTTAGGCATTTTCCAAAATCAGTGCAAAAGCAGTTGAAATAGGTACATTGTTAATTTATGTTGGGTTAAAAATACCTTTTATTTTTAATGATAATTTTAGCTGTTAACTTTAGCTAAAAATCTCTACAGATACCTGAAGGGTTTCAGCATTGCTCACCAGCTCTCCCACACAGCCATCATGTTTCATAGACTGCCATTGTGATCAGCTTCAGTGTTCATGTGCCTTTCCATGTGCAGTCAGATTTAGAAGTGCTACTGT
This sequence comes from Grammomys surdaster, assembly GCF_004785775.1. Lineage (NCBI taxonomy): Eukaryota > Metazoa > Chordata > Mammalia > Rodentia > Muridae > Grammomys > Grammomys surdaster. Next base: position 6,831,710 of record NW_021604566.1, on the reverse strand, counting down.
TTCACAGCTTTGCTGTGGATAGTTCCTTTCTTCCAGGGGATATGTTTGCCAAAGTCAGGTCTCTTAGTTTATTCTGTTGTTGTAGTGGAATACCCAAGTCTGGGAAACAAACAAAAAAAAAAGAAAAGAAAAGAGAAAAAGAAAGAAAAAAGGAAGGAAGGAAGGAAGGAAGGAAGGAAGGAAGGAAGGAAGGAAGGAAGGAGGAAAGTCTTGTGGATCTCACACTTCTGGAGCCACATTTGGTAAAGTTCTTCTGATGGTAGGGGTTCTGCATCCCAGGAGAGCTCAGGATATCACATAGCATGAGATATATGTCTAAAAGACAGCAACACTGGCTCTTACCACATACCTATTTAGAAGATTTAATTTACTAATCCACTAATCTATGAGTTGGTTGATCTGTTTGTGACAGCAGAGGCTTCCAGACTTTATCACATCTTCAAAAGGTCTCAGCTAGTTTCACCTTTTAGTACTTCATTGTGAGAGTTAAGCATCACATGAGTTTTGATGCAGCACTCAGGCTGTAGCATCTGGCATCCTTCTTAATGTCCATGAGGCTGAGATATAAGAAACTGGGAAATCACTAGACTGAGGTAAGAGTACAACAGCTGCTTCATCTGACACATGGTGGCCTAAGGTCCTTTCCTGAGCCCACTCTGTCATTTTGGTTCTAATCACTGACCAGAAGTTTCTTGGCTTCTGGAAAAACATTTTCCACCAATTAGTTTCATCTGCAGTGAGAGGAGGTAGCCTCAGGCAGAAGTATGGACCACCAGGAACTCCTACTAAGTAAAAAATATAGGAGCTATCATTTTGATAAAATGTAATTTTAATTACTATTAGAAAGTATAATTATTATTTTCTGACTGGAATACAGACAAGCACTGGATTACAGTATGATCTGGATAGAATACAGATATACCCTTAGTACACACATTTAATCCCTAGCAATGAAGATAAGGTTAGTTTATAGAAGGAAACAGCCATGTTTGGAAGTGACATCTAATTGAGGGTTGGACAAAGTGATGAATTAGAGAAAGAGTTGACAGAATGAGTTAGAGATAGTATACACCCAACTCACATGAGTACATCAAAGGAAGAGAGGCTACTTAAGAGCAGCAAGAGAGAAAAAGGGTGGTATGGTGGGTGGTGGGTGTACATGGCAATTTTACAGAGATAGGTTATATAGAGAACAAGCTAGACACAGATGAAGACAGAAACAATCAGAGAGTAAGGAGACAGACGATTAGAACATATTCCAAAGTTAGTATGAGGCCAGGCAGAACAATTCAGTCAGAAGCCAAGAAAAGCCAAATTGAATCAGTCAGTTTGGAAGATAAGATTGTATTGAGGCTAGAAGCTTCCAGGCCTAGGTTTAGGATAGTTAAAATAGAGAAGACAATGCTCCGGGTTCAGCTCAAGCCAATGTATTCACACAGCTTGGGTACAACTCTCATCACTTCATCTAAGGAAATAAAAATGACATTTACAGGCATATATGTAGGTTGCTTAACACTGAGACCTAGATAGCACCCATCTAAGCTAGTCCCAACACTTCTTTCTGCATATGTCCATGTGTGTGTGCACACGTGTATACATGTGCAGGCCAGAAGATAGCAATGGGTGTCATTTCTTTGGCATCATCCTCATTCCTTTTGGATTCATGGTCTCTCACACAGAGCAGGTACCACCAAGCCCAACTTTTTTATATCAGTTCTGGGGGTGGAAATCTGGTCCTTAGGCTTGCATGGCAAACGTTTCCCCAACTGAGCTGTCTCCAGAGCCTGTTAGCTTCTGTTTTATTGGAAAAGATGCTGATATGCTAGAAAACAGCATATAAAAATCTAGTGATTGGTGAGACAGACTTGGGAGGCTTTTCTTAGTTCATCTTTTCTTGTTATGATTAACAACCACTGAAGTTTTTGGTTTTTTTTGTTTTTTTTTTTTTTTTGTAACAGTGACCTATTTAGCTTGTATTTCTGGAGGCCTTGAAGCCTCTTGTTACATATCAGAGGATGGTTATATGGAGAGCTAGAGTTATGTTAGCCATCTTTAGCTCTCATAAAAGCACTAATGCCATTGTAGTAGCCTAACCTCTGACCTAAAGTTAGTCACATCCGTGGGCCATATTTCTAGGTAGATTACTATGAGTTGTTTCAAACTTAAAGTAAGACACAGAAGAGAATCCTGAAAAAGAGAACTGGTTTCATATTTAATATAGTTAAGGTTATTTGGGAAGGTTTATCTGAACAGGTGGATTTAGTAGCAAGGGGTAAGAACCGAGCTGTGGGAAGAACCGGAGCACACACGTACTTGACATAGGGAATGGCAGAGGGAACATTGGCTCCAAAGGTGTTGGAACCCTTTTACTCTGACAATGGCCTGGTTTGGTTCATCAATGAAGAGTGGTTTTACTTTTCTTTAAAGGGCTTATTGATGTGAGAATTAATTGACCCCAAGTTTTCTTTAATTTGATACTAGATATAGATTAATATGCCTTAGTCTAGTGAATAGAGTACTGATTTTTCTGACTTTGCTACTTGATTTTTTTCCCTCTTAGAGCTGCTTTTCAGTCAGAAATAAAACATAATAAACCTCTTATCCATAATAAACATGCTTGCATCCCTTTGTGTATGTTTGCTTGCTTCCCCCTTGTTCTACTCAAGCTCATGAAAATGGACTTACCTTAAAAGTAGCTGGGAAATATAGATTCTGATGTCACAGCAACCCACACACGTTTGGAGAGTTGTAATCTTCCTCTAACAGTCTATTTGTTGAGTGGATTTGATTGTAGGGAAGCCACTTTTGCTCTGCTGCTGCTTTTAAATAGCTCTGAATAATTTCCAAAATAAGATGGCATTTTAGTCTTTCTGGTAAAGATTCAAATACATTGCTTTCGATTTCAAAGTGTGACAAACATTATGACTCAGTCAGGCTTCTTGTTTCCCAGAAGCCATTCTTTCTCTATCTCTTATACTGTTGTAACTGGGATGTGAAGTTACTTTGCCAATATCATGGTTAAAATATTGAGATTTTAGAAAACACTAATTAAAAGGTAGAAGAAATATTTATATTCAGACTTAAGTAACAATGAATAAGTGAGAATAAGTTTGTGGAAACCTACTGTAGAATCCCATTATTTATATATGTGTGCTTATGATTCTAGAAACACAGTACCAGCTACTTTAAACACATCATCACTTTTGGCTATGTGGATTAAACAGGAAAGAAACAGGATGAGAGAAACAACTGATTGAAAAATAGTGCTGGGCCAAGCAGCTGATTATCAAAATGCTCCTTTATCAGAAGCTCTTATCCTAGAGCACCCCAAAAACCCACCTTTGTTCACTAGCATGAACAAAGGGAGACTGCAGAAGGAGCTGTTGCCCATGCTTAGTTTTCTCTGTGACTTAGCTCTGGAGCTGTGTGTTAGAACATTCAACTATAAGCCAGACACAGGAGTATCTGACTGGGAAAGTTGGCACCTGTGTCTTGCTGTTTACTTCTCTGAAAAATTTGTCTCTGCTTGGCTGTTCTGTGCTAGAGAGCTGTAGTCCTGTCTCTGTGACTGTGTCAGAACCTGGGCTTGTGGAGGAAGGGAGGTGAAAGGCAGGGAAGTCAGATGTTGCAAGTAGCAAAGATTGCAGGGCAGTGGAAGGTCCTGTTTGCTCATTTCAATACCTTCTGCTGTGTTCCTAAAGCCTTGATGTCCCTGCATAGCTTCTTTGCATTCTGGCTAGCTACTTCTTTGCCTGCCCTGTCCACTCCACCACTGACCTCTGGGAATCATTCTGGTCACATCCTGATGTCTCTTTCAAGTTCTACACAGACCAACTCTGTAGTGTCCAAGTTTTCAGTTACATTCTGATTGTTTTCTCTGGAGGATTTAGACATCAAAGGTAGTTTAGGTGAGTACAAACTTTAAGTTAATCCCCTTCACTTTAAAATATACCTGCCTCCCCCCTTTGCCTTCATAGTGGATGACTGGCAGCCTCTTAATTTTCATGGCTTAGTTTTGAATTCAATTTTTTAGAAGTACCCTATGTACCAGGAACTATTGCTTCAGTGTCATAAATAACCCCCCTTTTAAATATTGTTGTTTTTCTTGTTAAGATGGACTCTCACTTCTCATTCTGTGGTTCCATTTTTCTCCTTCCCATGGGGTATCCAAGTGCTACTGCACATCAAACAGAGAAGAATGGATCAGAGCCGAGTTCTAAGGTCCATGTCTTCCCTTGGGGTGTCTGGACCTCAATGCACACTGGATGTGAAAGGATGAAGCAAAAATTCAGAACGGTTGGTGAATGCCGGGAGGAGGTGGTCTCCTCAGAAGATTCCAGTATTACAACTCTTCAGTGTTACAGCTCTGTTAGAAAATAGCTTTCTTAGACAATAGTCAATGAAACAGCTTGTAAGCTTTATTTGGGGTGAACAAGGACTCACAGGTGAACATACATTCACGTGAAAACCCCATCTGTGCACCTATATTCACACACACATGCACACACACATATGCTCACACACACATGTATGCACAAACACATACTATGCATGTGCATGATATGTAAATAGAAGGGGACAATTTTGGAAGAGGAAAGAGATTGTCTGTCACAGGGAGAAGAGACAACAGAGGGTGATGGGCAGTGACTGTGAGTAAAGCACATAATATACAGGTATGCAATGTCATAATGAGACTCATCATTTACTCAGCCAGTATACACTAATAAACATAACCCAAACAACATTAAAATACTACAACTGTGCAAAAAAAAAACCACAATGAGAAACACACTCCTCTTTCAGTGTGGAGGACAGAGGCAGCTGTACTGGTAATCTGGAGGTGTTGCTATTATACAAAGGAGACAAATGACCAACCATGTTTTATGCTTCAGGTGCACTGTCCTTCTGGGCTGTGTGCTTCTATTCTCGTTTTTCTCCCTAGTCACCCTTTTACATGGTGAACTCCTGCTGGACCTTCTCAGTCCCTGATGAGGGGTCTCTTCTGGGGGCAACTGTGGTCTCCTCCATTTAAGGCAGCAATCATGTGGGAAACAGGTTCCTGTCAGCTTCCTGACCAAGAGTGACTCTCCCTTTTCAGTATCCACATTCTGGAAAGATCCAGTTTCTGCTCAGAGAATAAGTCCCGCCATTAGCTCACAGTCTTCAACAGGAAGAAGCATCTTGCCTGGAGGCAAACATGTCCCTTCTTATCAGCATGCCCAGGTAGCAGGTAATCTAGCTGAGGCAAAGTTGAAAAGACATTATTTTCTCTTTCCTTTGTCTCCTCCTTTTATTGTTCTTTTGGCAAAATATTTAAATATTTCAAGAAGGTAGAAAGGTTGAGTATGTGACTGAGAGGCACAAGAGCTACCCAAGGAGAGCACGGAGGGAAGGAGAAAATGTGGACAGCACAGGCTACTCCTTCCCTTGAGCCTGCACACTGCTTTTCCATGAATTCATGGTGACTAGCTTTCCACACAATTACACTTTGCCATGATTGGTAATAACTGCATAGGATTCTTTTCATGTATCTCCTGTAATTTACTTGGTTGAGCTCCTTATATTACAAGGTTTCTTTCAACAACCTCAAGATATGGTTAACAATGACTACTGTAGAGATAAGAGATAAGTGGGCTCTACTGTACATACTGCATGCTTCCCACCTGCCAAAGCCGGGGGTGCTTTGGGGTATGATTATAAAAGCAGGTGGGATATGATTCTAAGTAACCATAAATGCTGTTTCTAGGCTTTAAATGTTTCCACATTTGTTTCCAGTTTTTCAATGGTTTTAAATAGAAGATTGATGTTAGTTTTGCATTAAGAATTTTATAAATTGGCATCTCTTCTTGAAACATAATAATTATGGTGGTTAGGAGAAAGAGTGAAGCAGCTCGAGTTTGAGAAAGGGAGATATGGTGGAGCCCAGCCGTGCTCCTGGATTCATTGGGAACCTTGGGCCTCAATCCTTGCATATTATTTTTTTTGATAGTGGTAGCTGAATGTGTTTGTGTACAATTGTGTGTGCAGACACACATGGAGGCCAGAGGTCAATGCTGGCTGTCTTTTCATTCTCTTACTCTTTTTGAGGCAGTGTCTCCCACTGAACTTGGAGCTCACTGATTGTCTAGAGTAGCTACCAGTAAGCCTAGGGACCCTTTCTAACCCCAGGATTGCAGGGACAAGTCACTATCCCAAGTTTTAGAATTTTTAAAGTTTTATGTATTTATTTATTGCTTACTTATTTATTAACTTGAGTACATGTATGTGGGTTTGTCCATGCTATATTGTGAGTGTCAGTTCCTTCTTACTTTAAGATTTCAGTGACAAGACACTGTGTCCAGTTTTAGAAACTTCAAAGTTTCATTCATTCATTCATTCATTCACTCACTCACTCATTTATTCATTCATGTGCATGTATGTGGGTGTGTCCATGTCATAGTGTGTATGTGGAGGTCAGAGGACATCTTTAGGAGTTGACTCCCTTTCTGCCATGTGTGTTATCAGGCTTTGTGACAAGTGCCTCTACCTGCTGCAGTATCTTGGTGGCTCCACCATCATCTTTTTGTGTGGGTTCTGGGGATCTGAACAGAGGTCCTCCTGTTTGTGGGACAACTACTTTACTGGTTTACCTTTTCTTTCCCTGTGTCAGTTGTTGTAACAGCTACATTGCCATTACTGTTATCACTGTTTTTATTGCCCAAAGTTCCTTACAAATAGCTTTTTATCCCCATCATTGTGATGTGAACTGAGCTTTAAGAACAAGCAGCTGTGCGGGCTCTGATATAGTCCCAGTAGAGTCAAACCAGGAAGTCACACTGCAGTCCAGGAGACGGCTGCCACATCTGCAGCATGGCTGGAGCATTCCATTATGCTAATATGTGGGGCAGGGTGAAGATGTGTGGGTGGATTTTTCCTCTGGGAGAGCACAAAGTTGGCAACTATTACAGAGAACCAATATAATTGTTTCAGATGACAGAGACAGGTGATCTTTGCCTAAAGAAGGAAAGAAAGAAAGGACAATGACAAATTATTCTTTTGGCATACTCTCATTATAGGAAGCTATTATTACTTTTATCTTCAGAGTTATGCTGTATTTTCAAAGCCAGGTACTTTTCATCTTACTAAATTGAGTAAAATTGAGGAAGCTATAATCTATTGTTGAGTTAGTAATTCAAATAATCTATGTCAAAGAAGTAAGTCTGAATAGAGGAGCTCCAGGTAGAAAAGAAAAATTGCAGCTTAAAAATACAAAGAATGAACATTGAATTCTTCATATATAATTAAAAATTATACTACTAAGAACACAATTACAAAAACAAATTGCACCTAAAAGTTGTGTCTAATTATATGATTTAATGCAACAGATTTAAAGAAAAAAAACACTACTCATTTTTGTTCATGTGCCAAACATTAATCCTCACTGGTATGTTTAAGGGCCCTTTTCTTTTGTTGCAGAGAAATAACTAAAGCTATTATAATTAATGCTCCTATGACTCAAGAACTCTGAGTAATGTGAGCACCTGCTGATATATGAGACATAAAATAATATAGTGTCACCGAGAAATCCTGCCAATTTAAAGTGATTTGATAATTAACAGTAGATTTTTTTTCAAAGGAAATCTTCCAGAATCACTGTGGGCAAAACTATAACTTAAAAGTTGCCAAAGTTTCATTTGGGACTGTATTTCAAAGATGTTCATGATTCGAAGAGGGTAATAGAGTATGGCGATGGTTGGTGTGAGAGTTAAAATGCCCATGTACACTTAAAATAATGCAAGAATTTTGGAGAATGAAGTGTGGCTTTGCATGGGCTGACAGCTATGCAGGTCTAAAAATGCTATGGAGTCAGGCTGTCTTCTAGGTCCCTTCAAGGCAGGCATCATTCCTACAGGATCTGCGGGTTTCCTTGGAGACAGGATGCCACTGGTCCTGTACAAGATTTTGAGTCAAGTTAAGGCTACTTCCTTTTTTCCCCCGACCGACTACTACAATTTTAAACTTAATTTTTCCCAGAAATAAGATCCTACAGTTTAGTCCTTATTTATAATTTTTATCTTCTGTCAGAGAAGCTGGGGAAAGCCCATATGAACGGCTACAGGTTGAGTAATTTTCCAGGTTAGCTGTTGGTCCTTCATACCATTCTATCTACTGTGGATTGAAAATATCCGAGAAAGAGAAGCTGTGTCTCTGCTGAACATGTGCAGATGTTGTCCTTGTCATTATATTCTTCAAAATATAGGATAACAATTATTTAAATCTCTTTTACATTGCATAAGGTGGCAAAGGAGTCCAGAGGAGATTTAAAGTATAACAATGGATATACATAGGATACATACAATATTTTCATTTTTATGGGAAACTTGAACGTATTTGTTATATAGGACATCTTGGGATCAATTTTTCATCATAGATGGTAAGACAAGATTGTGTTGCCTTATAAAGAGATTAGGTCTCCCTGGTTGAGAATGACATGCTCTTGAAGAGAGTTACTATGAAGCAGGAGATCTGAGTTCTGGTTTCAACTGTGTCATTCATTAGTTGGTGGACTTACTATATTATTTGCCATAGTTATCTGTGTGTATGTGTGTATGTGCATGGGTGTGTGTGTGTGTGTGTGCTCACAAGCACATGAATATGCATATGTGTGGCAGCCAGAGATCAACATTTAGTTAGTTCCCAGGAGTCATTCTCCTTGTTTTTGAGGCAGACTTTCTTACCAGGCCTAGAACTTGCTGAGCAGTCTAGGCTGGCAGGCAAGTCCTAGGGATGTGCCTGTCCACTTCCTTAACATTGGTGTTGCAAGCATATACAAATATGCCTGGTTTTCCCTTTAACTCAGGTTCTCATGCATAGATGGCAAGCATTTTATCTAGTAAGCTATCCTCTCTAGCCTCTAGTTATCATTATTTAAACCTCATTTTCTCATCCATAAAACTACAGTGACTCTTGCTTGAATAATGCCTAAATTTGGGTGGCATCTTATTGTTTTAAAAACTGGTGCAGGTCAGAGCAACATTTATATAAGCAGGTGTGTGATTTATAGTGTTTGTGAAATAGATAAAGTATTTATGAGATGACTCTGAAGCACACAGCCATAAACATAGAGTATGCTTCCACGGAAGCAAATGAGCTCCCCATCATGAGCAATGACAGACCTCCAGATGCCAGAGGATTCTGTATACAGCTGCCTGGTGCTGTGGATGAGGCTTAAGCATCATACTGGTAAATCAACAATTGACTGGCAAGATACCTGAAACTGTGAGGGTCTCCAGTCATGTATTAGAGAGTGGTCCTAACTTGGGTTAAGAAAAATAAAGATTAAAGGTCTTTACTCAGTAAGTTTTAATAAAGAGATTCACTTTTTGTCTACAGTCCCCAAAAGACTATTGTAACTACTGTGCTTGGCAAATGTAGTTAGCTGAATCTTTTCCATTCGTTACTTAGAGTTTAGGCTGGGAGAAGGATGGGATGGTAGAGCCAAAGTGGTGTAACACCAAGTATGTTTGAAAAAGCCATATGAAAACCTATTGTTTTAAGCACACACACACACACACACACACACACACACACACACACACACACAAATTTAGTGGGAGTTACATTACACATGGGAGACTGTTCCTTTTAAATAAAAATCCCAATGTCAGGTGTAATATATCTATCCCCCTTGAGGTGTTGTTCAGGGATGTTCTAGAGCCTGTAAAACAATGCAGGCTGCTGTTGCTATTGCTATTGATGTCCAACCAGAACCTGATGTAGAAGACTGTTGCTGAATACACTACACATCTTAGTCTCTAGACAAGGAGAAATCAAGCTTATATTGATTTGCAAGGTTTCCTCCTCTAGCTAGCCTTTGTAACACCAGAAAATGCTATCTAAGTTGCTGGTGGAGAAAAATCAATAGTCTTACCCAGATATTCACCTTGTGAGCTACAGAAATGCTTATCTTGCAAGATAGGCCCATGGGTGCAATAGGGTCATAATATTTTTAAGCAGCTAACCAACTGCCTTCTGATTTTATGTAGGACCTGTTCTACAGGATGAAGCTCATGCCTAGTACAGAGAATATCCCCATGGTTGGAGAGCTCCTGGGCCTTAGTGGTTAACCTATTATTATTTTGCTAAATAAAGAGATCTAACTCCTCTGTAAATATGTGTCTATAGATCACTGCAGCTCCAAGTCCTCTGAAAAGTCTCTTCATGCAGTGACAGAAGTTAGTACAGAAACTCACAAGTGACCAAATCACAGAGAGGAAGTTTCTGTGGTGTGCTCAGCTGTAAATGTGATATCAGTATCTTGTCTCATCCTCACATGACTCAGGGAAGTCACAGAACAGAGGGTGGAAAGATTAGAAAAACCAAGGGTCAAGGAGGATCAGTCTTCCAAGCATGGAAAGACACCTGCACTTATCAAGTCAATCAACATTCCAGCACACAGGAAATAGGGGCTCGTGGCCTTCTGCCCATAGCTGAGAAACCATCAGTGGTTGCTATAACAGGAAGAATCTGTTTCCTTAAGTGCCTCTGATAAGTTGTGCTCCAGTGGATGGCACCATGCTCATAGACACATGGCAAGAAAATTACATTATCTATATATGATGAAATTAATATTGCATTGTCTTAATATATGTATAGTATAGGGACCTTCCCTCAAAAAAACATGGAAGAGTGATCAAGGAGGCCTCCCATCATCAACCTGGCCTCTTCACATATACACACGTATGTGCTTATAGACATGTACACACATATATACCCAAACACACTTGAACATGCATACAAACATACATGTATACCATACACATATACATGAAAAGAATTACATTGCTACTTATATGTGTAGTTAGTTTTTTTGTCATTATTTCCTAGACAATATAGTAGTAGAACAACTATGTACACAGTGGACACTACAGATAATAAATATATTGACAATAAATTATGTGATATTATGTGTATATATTAAAACATGTTGCAAAGGACTTGAATGTTGCTGGGATCTAGAATAAGCATCCTTCTCTGAAAAGTTACTAAATGACTGTATCTTGTGAGATTCTTGTTCTTTTTAAGCATTAAGAAGAAAAGCATTTAAAAGTCTACATGGTAATAATCTTTGTGTTTTCTGAAATCAGACTAAATCTTATTTTAGACATAGGCACAGGTAGACACTGTGTGTAAGATGTAATTTTAACCTTATGACAACAAGTTTTAGTTCCATCCTAGAAGAACATCTGTAAAAGAGAAAAACTGGCATTTTAATAAGCTGCATCAGTAAGGTAGTTGGGTGAGAATGCATGACAGCTACCATTTTGTCTGTTGAAGTACAGGCAAGAGGAAGACATGGATGAGCTTTGTCCAGAGGCCGTTAGAGCTCACTCTATACTGCTCCACCCTTCATTAGTGACATGGCATGCTAGACAGAGAAGGATTGATTCAAGAGTGTCCAGTGACATTCATGTAATCTCCTATCCTTCACTTTAAACCATAAATAGGAAAGTTGAAAGAATAAACTCTCCCCCAAAGCATATTTCCTATTAACCAGAAATTATACTTCAATCTTCCCAGAGGGTGAAAGGTGACACATAAAGTGGGGCCAATGGCCTTTCCCTTCTTTTTTCTACTTCAGGACACCAGTGCTGGAAGATGACTGTAGGGTGAACAGGCATTAGTTACTTAAAAAGTACAAAGCAGTGTTCCCATTGGCCTGCTTAAAAATGTCCAGTTACTTTCTGAAAGGGCTTTTTATTGGCTCACAGTTACAATTTGTTAAGCAGAAGTGGCTCAGGAATAAAGGTAAACCACACAGGGATTGCTGTCATGCAACCTAATTGTCACAGAGCAGACAGGAGCAGGGCCCTGTCTTTGTTCAAATGAGCACAGCAAATAGACTCATCAATACATTGCCTGCTTTCTGAGTCTTAATTTATTTTAATTAATTTAAGTTTTACCTTTCAGAAAAGAAAATCTATACTGTGGGTTGAGAAGGAAATGACGTTTGTATGTCTGAGGAGCAGGAAGAAGGGTGTGAAGAGAGCCCAAGTGGGCGAATTGGTCCAGGATTAGGGCCCGTGGAGCCAAGGCTAGGATTAGTGTGTACCTATATGCATAGGAGAGAGGAGTAGACCAGTTCTTCAGTGTGAGCATGGTATCACCACCCTGGGACCTGAGAGAGATATTTGACATATCAAAGACAGACCAAAAATTCAGAATCAAGAAAAGACATGATGATGGCGAATAATGGTTGTCACACTGATTGGATCTGGAATCATTTAAGAGGCAAGCAACTGGGTACTTCTGTGAGGGATATTCTTGGTTATATTATTTGAAGTGGGAAACCTGGTACTAAATGTGCATGGCATCTTTGGTGGGTACCCAGATAAAAGCTGGAATAAGGAGGCTTTACCTTTGCCTACATGTCTTTACTCTTGCTGGCACATATATCTACTTTGAATCTGCTTCTGCTGCATTTCTTCACTGAAATTCATACTCAGTTCTGGGATACAACTCTCCAGAAACTTTCCAGGTACTCAGCCCCACATGATTCATCCAGTCTCTGGATGAGCTACCATAAAAATCCATCTATGGACTGAGCTACAAGGGTCTTAAGTTGTCTGGTGACATTTATTAGACTACCCAGACTATATCATATAAGCTAATCTAATAACACCCATTCCTTATGCTCCTAGGCAAAGATTGGTTGAAAAGTGTAGAGAAAAACACTTCTGATTCTACTTAGTTCCTTGGGTATAGAAGGTTAAGAAGACATTTGTCTGATAGATGGGTGGATGTGAGGAATGAGGGCATGAGAGGTTCACCTGTTTAAAACTCTCAGTCATGTGAACAGGGCAATGGTCAGGAGTCAAGAGTGGTTGGGACAGAGGTAGTAGCATATTAAAAAGATCTTATTCTTGTGTGTAATATACATTTACAAAATATTTACTGAATGAAAATGACCTACCTCAAACCACACACACAGAGGTGCTTCCCAGGTACTTTAAGCAGTACGTTTCTCCTTCCCTCCGTCTAATAAATGTGTAATATGGAGTTTTATGCACCACTAGAAAGCTCTTTGCTAGAATCATAATAATGGAGGATCTGTTCTTGTTGTTCTAGTTAGTTCTACCCTGGGAAGGAATATAGGGAGGAGGGAACTAGAAGGAGGAAGGAAAGACAAAAATTGCCCCTAAATAATAGTAAAAAAGAGGAGTACTTGACTAACTAGAAGTCCTACTTGGTGAGCACGTATGTTTATTTTTGGAGGAGACAAAGTAGTAGAGTTGCACTAACCAGGGAGGTAGACGGCTGGAATGGGCTGGGGGAATCAGTGTACACAGCACATAGACTGTACCATTTTGTAAGGGATTCTTGCCTCAGCTAGAATCACAGGAGAAGCTTTTTGCCTGGAGCAGATGCTTGTTTCATTTAGACTTCTAAATCATGCCAGGGACTGCCCAGACATCTTTGGAATGTGGATCTTTCTTTGTAGTCCCCCATTTTTTCATCTCACTTCTTACTGTTTGTGGCTTCCCTCTGATCTGGTCCTGGAATGTGTGCTCTCTGATCTCCAGACAGCTGTTGTGGTCTTATTTCCTGTCCTATGCTGACTTTCACAATACCCAGAATATGGTGCATGTTTTGTTTGCATATGTTGGGATGGCCACACATTGTAGCCCAGGTTTTTTTCAAACTCATTATGCAGCCCAAACTGGGCTCAAACTTGCAAAACTCCTTCTGTCTTATCAATTTCCATTCTTAGATTACAGTAATGAGTCACAGCATCCCGTTCATAGCATGCATCCTTATTAAGGATTACTTTAATTAATAAGTCAATATGGCATGAAAATTTCCTTGATATGGTAGTATTTCTAGGTGTCCTAGTTAGGGTTACTATTGAAACATCATGACCAAAGCAATTTGAGGAGGAAAGGGCTACCTTGGTGTTTCATCACAGCAGTAGTAACCCTAACTAGAACAGTCTATAATAACCTTATACTAAAGATTACTATGGACTAGAAAAACAACAATTTTTAAAAAAAAATGTGTGTGTGTGTGTGTGTGTGTGTGTGTACATTTGTGTTTGGATACAGACCACAGGAATTCTGGGATTACAGAGCATCGTGCTACTTCATGTGACTTTTATGTAGCTTCTGTGAATTTGAACTCAGATCATAATGTTCACACAACAAATTCTTTTACTTCCTGACTCATCTCCCATTCTTTAACAACAGAAATTTATTTCACCCTAGTTTGGAGGGTGCAGATCTGAGATTAGGGTATCCAAGAGTTGGTTTCTGGCGGAAGACTTCTTAACAGCAGATGGCTCTCATCTTCCTGTATCCTCACTTAGGGAGAGGGATAAGAAAGTAAGCATTTGGCTCAGGACTTAACCACATCCTGAAGGCTCCCTCTTCAAAATGATTGTACTGAGGCTTGGGTTACTATTTCAGCTGTATGAGCTTGAGTTACAATTTCAATTACCTCATTGTCTAGGGACTGCAGAATACAATGTCTTTAGTCCCCATCTGTTTACTCAGTGGGTTATGCTGCGTATAAGCCTTAGCTAAGGTGAATTACCTCTGCATATTTAGGCTGATATTATATCTGACTTTACTAATTATTTAGTTCATGGACTTTCTGGTTTTAACTCTAACCTCTGCATCCCCTCTCCCACAACAAGGAGAGAGTTTGGACACAGAAGGGTTACTAAAAACTTTCAGCCTTTCTTTCTTCTCATCTACAGAATATCCAAAGTTCGTTTATGGATATTTGGGAGCAATTCTGGTTTCTATACCAGAATTGTCTACACCAGAATGTCCCACCATTTCTTTTCTAACACAGTCTGATCATTTACATTTAGTAGCTGTGTTTTCTTCTTCCTTTTACAATGACTATGATAACTGTTCTTGGAAGAAGTATGCGAGTATCAAAAGATACAATTGGCATTTCTCTTATCAGCAAGCTGCATTTCTCATCTGCAATATTAATCATTTTGACTCCTAGAGGGGAGATAGAGCAGACCTTAGGGATGGATGAGTACAGTGTAGGTAAGTAGATTAATATTGTATAGGGTAAATATCTCCTATATCCTTTAAGTTTTGAAAGGAAAGGGAAGTTAAGCATCTTTCTTGCTATAGAGGTCGTCAGAGGCTCAGATATTAAGTAATGTTATGGTCCCTGGCCTGTTAACCTGAGAATAGTGTCTCCTAAGCTCCCAAGACCCTGCCAGCCAGGTGCTATCATAGGAAGAGGACTCTGGGAGGGTCGTGATATGAGATTACTGTTCTGGAGAGGAACAACACAGCAGTAAGAACCTTTAGATACTGCCAAGGTACAGAACAGCAAGTTTTGAAAGCCTCTGACCTGCTTCCAGCCAGTAAGGAAGTTGGACTGGAAGGCCAAAGTAGGAATGATTTCTTATAGGAAGCAAGGGAGGCAGATGTTCTTTGTCTCCACTTCTGCCCATAAGGATAAATAGAATCTCATTATGTGAGAGGAAGCCCCTACCCTGTGTTCTCACCCAGCAAGTCTTCCTCAGTTCTTTCTCAGCCACATCCCCATGGCTGCCAGCTCCAGTTTCTCTGTAGTTAGAGGAGAGAAGACCTGTGTTTCCCCAGGGCTGACAGTACACTGAAGGGACAGAGTTAGTGGGAAAGCTACTAAGAGTAACAAAACCCCACAGCACAGTGGTGTCCAGAGCTGTTTTCTGAGGAAAGGACAGGGACTGTGTGTGCTCTTTTCATTTCTGTCACTGAGGTCACACGAGAAAGTCACACGCAAATAGTCTCAGAGTGGAAATGGCAAAAGGGTGACATGCCCTTTGTGAACTACCAGGAAACTGATCTGGTCATATATAGATCAGGAAATACAGGACTGACTTGGGATTCTGTATGACAAATTTAATCCTACCTTTCAATGCTTAGATAAATGTGTTTTTAAAGACCAAACACATTCTAGAACATAACCAGTGAACTGGAATGATTCTCCATCCTCCTTCACAACTTCCATACCAGAAAAGGCATTTGCCTTCTTGAGAATAGAACAGAAAGAATGCAAAAGTGAGAGATGCTGAGCAGGGCAAGAGTGGAGAGGAGGCAGCTGGTAAATCTCCCTGCATGGGAGTAATCTTCCTGGCTGAGCCTACTGTACTCAGAAGGAGAAGAGTAGCTGTCCTTGTATCCTATCAGGCTTTGCAGGTGCCATCTTCGTGACTGACCCTTCAACTTAGCATCCCTTTCTCAGCCACACAGCTATTCAGGAAGCAGCAGTTCCTGGCCAGATGCCCCTTCTATGTCAGGGCTCTTGCAGCCTTGAAGCAAGTCAGGACTGGACTGGCCTCAGACTGTAGCTGTGGTTAAATGGAAAGGGAAATTTCTCCCCATTGCACCACATTAGCATGTTGCAGTCCAGGGTTCTTGATAGGATGATTGATTGGTCTGTAACTGTTGCATAACAGGTACTGCGCCAGCCTCTAGAGCCATCCCATCAGCAGGCAGGAGAAAAAGACTACAAGGCCTTTGTTTTAAGTTGACAGGCTTTTGTCTCTGGTCAAAAGGGCAAGAAAGAAATGGAAATTCCCCCATCTTTATTACCTAGTCATGGCCCCTCTTCCATAGTCTGCCTACCAGGGAATTTGTCTAACTCCCAGTCCTTCAAGATGACCTCATTCAGTTAGGCATGTCAGGCAGTAGGTGGAGAAGGAGCCTGAGATAGATGGTTGAGGTGGAGAGTCGCAGTGTTCACTACTGAGATCAGAATAGTGGCCCAGGCCTTCTCATGCTAATGGGCATGAGGAATATAAGGTAGAATGACTCTCAGTCATCTCTCTGGAGGTCTCAGAGGTTATACCATGAACCTAAAGAGGAGGGGCATTCTGACTCAGGAGCTGATGTCTAAGGAAGATAAGAAATGATTTATCAATCAGCTGTTCCTACAGACCCATTTGAAGTTCTCTTGAATTTGATTCTCACGTTCAGCCTGTGGTGCTGTCCAGACAACCTGAATTACTATTCTCCTAGTATTGATTAGACAATGGAAGGTTTCAAAGTGAACTAATTGCCCAGTTTGCCACCTGATAGGTGGCTGAGGTAGGCTTCAATTTAAGCTTACCCATTCCACATTTATGACTGTCTTGCTGTGTACTGTTGCATCTTATGTCATCAATATGATGTACGGGTCAGGAAAGATATGATGGGATTTGTCAACTTGGGTCTTGGGAAAGGTAGGAGCTACAGTGTGGGTGGGTCTGGTCAAGTTGAGTTGTGGTGTTTCACTGTCTCTCCAGCTACTGTTGGGATGTTAGTCAGGCAGGAAGGTAACTGGAATATAGCCTTTCTATATAAAGGACAAGAATTTTCTGTAGATTTCTAGAAGAAGGTCAGGCCAGTTAGTTTTGGTTCTGTCTGATCCTGGTGACACTTTCTCAGTGGGAGATGGAGAGGCTGTGTCACTTCCACCTCTGCTCACTTTCTGATGTTTTACTTGTTGGGGGGATGTGTTAAGGAACTTAGATGTAAGGGGAGCTTTAACAATCTGACAAGAGAAGTATCCTTACAGGAACCATCCCCATCACAGTAAGGCTTCCATGGAGACCAGGACATCTTGACTATACAGAAGGTTTACATCTAGTTTTCTTTACCTACACTGTCTTCAAAACAAAACAAAACAAAACAAAACACAAAAAACAAAAACAAAAAAACCGAAAAAACCCCAAAAAACTAAAATAACTGTTGATCAGATGCCTGAGGCATGGTCAACCCTGGGCAACAGTCCTCTTTGGAAAAGGTCCAGCTAAGCAGGACTAGGCCAGGTATGAGATGATGAAGATTGTGCTAAGTTCTGCTATCTCTTTTTATACAATTACTCTGCCTCTTTAAACTTTCTGCACATGATACAAACCTGTCTGAAGTTTGAGAAAACATCAGGAAGGTAAGGACTGGCTTGTGGTGGGCCCCTTGTGTTATATCTAGTTTTCAGCAGGGAGGACAGTGTTTTTGTGACTTCATGTCCACCTACTGCTTGTATGCATGAGTGGGTAGGGTTCTCTGTACAGACAGGTGGTGCTCTGGCTTCTGCACGTATATACGTTTGCTGGTTTGGTCCATCACCTGTAGTTTGGAGTCAGTAAAGAGTTGTACTAGAAGGATAACTTCTTGCCCAGCTTGCTCTTTCACAACTTATTTGTACACAACCTGGATGGTCTCAGAAATGTGACCCCCGCGTAGGGATCAGGCTCACATTGTGTCCTAGGACTTCTGTCAAAGAAGATTTTAGGAAGATCTTGCCCAAATCATACCAAATGAAAACTATACTCCTCCTTTCCCTTTCCTTTCAGAGCAGACTCATGATAGACATCATCCAGAAGACACCACTGCCATTTCAGTGTTGACGTTGACCGCATAATCCTTCCAGTAAGGTTTCTTAGTCTCAGTGCTCCTGCCGAGTAAAGCTGGATGGGTGTTTGCTGTGTGGGTGTTTTGTCTATTTCACAGTGCATAGCAGTACCTCTGAGCTTGTATGTACTGGATATAGGTTCTATCTCCCCTTCTAGGATGCACAGAAGTTGCCTAGTGTCTCATGGAACAAACTCTGCCCTAATGGAGAACCATTGCTCCATTCATAGATCACCTCAGTTACCTTATAAAAGTGCGCAACCATTGAGATACTCAGTTTCTCCAAGTGTGAGGTGGAGACAAACACGAACCAACCCTGTAGAACTGCTGGAGGACAGACCCTGTCTGTCCTAGGCATTCTGCACACTAGATCTGTGTAGCATCAGGCACTGTGTGCACTAAAAAGGGAAACTGCATATACTCACAGCTGTTGCATGTGTCCCATAGACCCTACTTTTGCTGTTTGCTGCTGTGGGTTTGTTTCTGCCAGTAGAGAAAGGCAAGGCAAAAGCTAGGAACCTTGTAAAGCTCCCACACTTCCTCTGAGAACAGAGGAGTCTGTGAGGGGAGGCAGGCAGCACCTCTTCTTCGAAGCAGTCACAAATGCTTCAGACAGCATCACTCTCCAGGTAGGTTCAGCCTCTAGGCTGTCAGAATTAAAGGAATAAAAGAGACTCCCCACTAACAAACTTGGCTTGAGATCATGTCACTCAGCTAAGAATGTGCCAGTTCTGTGGAACCTTGCTGATCAGAAAGTGAAATATTCATGGGGTCCCACATGGATCCCTATTTCTAGAATTGTGGTGATTCATTTCAGGGGTTCATTTTCTCCTAGGAAAGGCTGCCACTCTGTCATGCTTCAGAGGCATGCTGATGAAAGAGCCAAACATTTTGTTCTCTGTGCATAGCCTCCTCCAACAATAGGGAGTTTTCATCCTATGACTCTCAGGAGAATATGTTTGTGCCAAGCATGCTTCTTGGGGGATATTTATTAGACTAAATTAATCTTATGATGTTCTACAGAGTTTCGACTGAGGAATAGGATATGCAGTAACAAAAAGGAAGGGGCAGATCTGTCCCAGGAGAGATTTGGCAGGGTTGTTTGCACAGACAACCACAGTCAAGTGTGGCTTCAGCATTCCCATTGTTCTGAGAAGGTATTAAAGGTCTATCTGTAGAAAGTGACTTTGAGAAGACTGCTTTGTTCCATGCCCACTCTCTTCTTGTCTCTGGGACCTATGGGGCTGTGACAGTGGCCATTTGAGTTGTGAATGCATTAGGTTGGCAGATATGTGTGAGGTGTTTTCCAGAAGCAATCTTGATTGGTGGATGTTTTCCCCAACCCCCATGTCTGCTCAGTGCGCCAGTGCTGTCTTCTTAATTTAGACAGATGTCATAAGATTATCCGGAAGCCTGTTGACCCTTCACCAGCAGGAGCAATGCTACCCACAGATCAAGAAGGAAACATCTCTAATATTCTCTATGCATATTAATAATTTCCTTTTTTCTTTTGCTAAAACTGCTTTATTTTTTTTTAAATTTGGCAAGTTGATGCTTATATGCAATGCAATATTATCATTCTTCCATCTTTTTATTGCTCTCCAATGCAAAAACTGTTAACTTCCTATGGTGGCTTGGGGTAAGTATCTCCATAAATAGCTCATTGGAAGTAAAAGTAAGAGGAACATTTTTTGGCAAGTATGCAACAAAACCAGAGGAAATTACTTGTGTTATTTCAAATCCCTATATGTACTACTTAGTGACACCAATCTTTGAAAGCTCCATGCTCCATGATGGGGAAGGATTTGCACGGAACTCATTCTTACTCTGCTTGCTATCTGGACTACCCTTGTTTGGCCAATATCTCTTAGCCTGTCACTTATCTATATTCATCATATTCTATTAAGATCACTTTGTTTTCTTAATTTAATGTCTGATTATGCCCATTCTTGGATTCTCAAGCTATAATTATTATCAGGTTATATTTCACTATGCTTACTTGTAATATTTCCAAAGCATAAACAAAATGATTCTGAAATGCAGAGCTTATTTATACAATCTTCATGTTTGGTGCAGATACATAATACTTGCTTGTGTAAAGTAAACTCCTAGGCCCAACTTTTTCTCCAAATGACATTTAGCTTTCTAGTGTTTTTTAAAATTTGTACTTATTTGTATATTCAAACATGTAATGTAATGCATTTTTTATTTTTATAGCAAAAAATAATATCATGGTGGGAGTACATGGGAGAGGAAAACATCATATAGTAAGACAGGAAGTCAGAGACATTCAAGGGTTACCCAACATTGTTCTTGTAAGAAGAGCTCACAACTCAGGAGCTCACAACCCAGTGACTGCCCAGGGTCACTTGGAATGGATGTTAATCTTTTCAGAGGGTAATAACTCCCATGATCTAGCCACTTGGTCACTAAGTCCACCTCTTAAAGTTGTGACACTTCAACGTTGCCTATTGGGACCAGTCTTCTAGCACCCAAATCTCAGATTGCCACTTTGACAACATTGCCATGCCTTGTTGGACAAATTTACCCACAGCCAAGACCTCCCTAGTCTACTTCAAACCCTCTTATATGAGGGCTTTTCAGGGAGTTATCTCCTGAAAATTTCCCTCCTCTGTCTAGACACAGTTTAAACTCTAAGTCAGATTCAGTTCCCTCAAGAAACCCATGTAAATGATGACAGTATGCTTGCATGTTATGTACCAATTCACTACACACTTAACTTTAGCACAATTGCCTTAGAAATGATGATTATCTTGTCTAAGATGTTTTCCTTTAAAAAATCCATGCATGTGGCTTATACTTAGATTACATAGGGTAGCATGTAGCAGGAACCATTTACTTAGTTTTTCATAAGTTACCATTTTATTTGCCTTACTTATGATCTATTGATATGATGAAACACTATGACCAAGCAACTCCTAAAAAGAAACATCATTGGGAGTTTGTTTACAGTTTTAGAGGTTTAGACCATTAACATTGTAATGAGGAAAAAGGAAGGAGGCAGGGAATAATGGCACTGGAACAGTAGCCAGAAACTTACATCTAATGAGAGAGAGAGAGAGAGAGAGAGAGAGAGAGAGAGAGAGAGAGAGAG
>NW_021604566.1:6798300-6810202 GCF_004785775.1 Grammomys surdaster | reverse complement strand
GAGAGAGAGAGAGAGAGAGAGAGAGAGAGAGAGAGAGAGAGAGAGAGAGAGGAAGACAAAGAGAAAGACAAACATAGAGAGAACCCCAAGTGACATAAACATACTTCTTCCAACAAAATCACACCTCTTACTACTTCCCAGACAGTTCCTCTAACAGGGGACCAAGGATTCAGGTATAAGAAACTATGGGAGCCATTTCACCACAGAATTCCTGCAGTTAGTACATGCATAACACAATGGACTTATGTTCTCTTCCCACTGATAACCTGGATTAGGAAAGTAAGCATCTCTGTCCCATCAAGGCCCAACACAGAACTGCTGTCCTATATGTACTAGGTACAGGCTGCTTGTAGAAAAGAAATGGATGTCTATAAGTAGAATCATTCCTTCCCTTATTATTCCATTGTAGTCCATGGCCGCCAATAGCAATAATAAATGAGAACAGTAATAATAATTCTTCCTTCTCTAGAAGACAGGTAGCTACCATCTTTCCATTACCCTATGCTCATTGTCCCCAAAGGAGTTGTAGCTATTGATCTCATTGAGAGAGGAACTGGTTGGTTCCTAGCCTTCTTGTTTTTCTCAGAACAGTTAATTCTTGTGTCAGGCATTCCTTCTTCCCAACGGAAAGGTCTGCTGTCCTCCAACTCTGTCCATGAATCTGTCAGAAGGCACATCCATCTGTGTATTAGAAACTTTATTGTACTTGCAGATACATACTGTACTTTGGTAGTTCTGTTTCAGTCACCATACACTTGATATGTTTATCCTCTTCTATCTGCCTTTGAGTCTTCTTCAGCTGTTTTAGAACACTGAGAAGAGGAGGGGGCACTGTGTCTCTCCTTGTCAGCCCACCACTCTCACATCACCTCAGGAAGACTTTGGGTGACCATCTGGGTTCAGAAAGAAGAAGGCAACACACCTTTCGAGCATGCTGCTTTGATTTGGGCTGCCTCCTCTATCTCTCTGGGTTAGAATACATTGTGTTGGTAATTCCAGGGAGTGTAGGTGAGGAAGGGGGTGGTTTAAACTTAATCAACCTGGTCTTCAAAGATACTTAACTTTTTCTGGAGAATCTGTTTCTCTTTATCTAGGTAGGGCAACTATGGATCAGAGAATCAGTTGTGCACAAATTCAGCTTGGTATATAGGTGGCTTTTCTGGGGTTATGAGGTACGAGTATAGATAAGGAAAGACAAATGTAACCTCAGAAGGAGTAACAAAATACTCAAGGGAGCAAATATGGAGACAAAGTGAGGGACAGAAACTGAAGGAGGGGCTGTCTGGAGACCATTCCACCTGGTTATCCATCCCATGTGCAGTCACCAAAGGTAGATGCTGATGTGGAAGTCAGGAAGTGCATGCTGATAAGAGCCTGATATAGCTGTCTCCTCAGAGGTCTGCAAGAGTCTTACATATTCAGAGGCAGATGCTCACAGCTAGCCATTGAACTGATCATGGGGTTCTGAATGGAGGAGTTAGGGTGAAGACTGTAGGAGCTGAAAGGGTTTGTGAAGAGAGCAACAATACCAACTAACCAGAGCCCCCAGGTCTAAACCACCAGCCTGGGAGCACTTAGGGAGGGATCCATGGCTCCAGTTTTATATGTAAGGGAGGATGGCCCTGTCAGGCATAGGTGGGAGAAGAGATCCTTGGTCTCATGAAGGCTGGACACCCCAGTGGGTAGGAATTTGAGAGTGGGGAGGTGGGAGTGGGGGGGGTAGGTAGGGGTATATCCTCAGAGAAGCAGGAGGAAGGGTGAGGGGATAGGGGGTTCCTGGGCAGGGAAGAGGGGAGGGAATAGGATAAGGGAATAACATATGAAATGTAAATAAAACATCCAATAAAAAAAGGCATTATTTCTTTCTCTATCTAGACTGATATCAGTAGGGTGATAGTGGAGTTACAGAGTCATGAGTAGAGAGCATTTTGCATGATTTCGGCAGCTGCATCAGGAGCACAGGTGAAGTGTGGTTGTGTAAGCTGAATCACTGGGGCCCCTGCAACAATTCTGTGAGGCCCACACCACAGCCATTTCCCTTCCCAATCGATTGTTACTGCTCATATAATTGGCTAGGTGGCCTTATTAATTTTGTAAATTTTGTGAGTTTCTTGGGTCCCCCCTATGTCTTCTCTACAGAAAAGACTGTTTTAACCTTGAGGAAGCAGCTACACAATATCACGGTTTACTTCTTCCTTTGGGCTTTCCTACTTCACCCACTGTCCTTTGGCCTTCATCAACCCTTTGGGCTAGGGACAAGACATTTCTGTGTTCTAGAGTTCTGAAATACTCAAGCTAGCAAAACTTTTTTTTTATTGGATATTTTATTTAGTTACATTTCAGATGTTATCTCCTTTCCCCATTTCCCCTCCCCAGACACCCCTTATCCCATCTCCCCTCCTCCTGCTTCTATGAGGGTGTGCCCCCACCCACCCATCCATTCCCACCTCCCTGCCCTCGAATTCCCCCACACTGGGGCATCCAGCTTTCACTGGACCAAGGACCTCCTCTCTCACCTATACAAATCTTGACCTGTTTATATATTCTCTTTTGTTTCCTCCAGCTTCCTGCCTCCTCTAACTTCTGCCTAACTGTGCAGATTCTGTGTAGTTTAACAGTGTGGCAGGGTTCCCCTCTAGTAAGGTCTGAGTATGATAACATACCCTTTCCAATGACAGTCTCACCTGTCATTTACATAGTAATTATTGTTATTTAGATAATACAAAAACCTACATTTTAAATTTGTTATTATCAAGGGAAAGACAGCTGAAAACGAAAAAAAAAAACCATTGTAATAGCCACCAAAGAACTTTATGCTAAGTTCTAGAAGCATTTAGCTTAATCTTCATATAACTTTTAGCATTTTTCAAATAAAGATAATGAAGGATGAGGGAGATTTAGTACCTCTCCCAAGATGACACTTCCAAGGAATGGGAGAGCAGGTGATGACACACATTTGTGGAAAGCAGAGAGTGTGGAGGAAATGACTGTGGGCTGGCTCCAGAGTAAAGAACTCTGTGTTGATGAATTTGAATTCACTGTGGTGTCATCCTACAGTCACTGGTCCCTGCAGCAGAAAGATCTCTCTGCCTCTGTTTTTTTTTTTTTTTAATACATTCTAATGAAATCCAAGGGATTGGCTGGACTCCCGTCAGAAGTCCCATGCTTATCAACTGAAGACAGAGCCAAGTCTTCAGAAGTCCCTGCTGATCTCAGATAGCACGGAGATAACTGAAGTTGTTGAATCATATCAAGCCCAACAGAACAGAGCACAGTTTCTCATTGCTTTGCTTCTACTTCCTAAAGGCTCCAGGGAGTAAACTGAAAACTCCAAATTCATTTTATAATTGCATGTCAACTGCAATGTCTTCCTACCCAAAGGAGGCCAAGAACCAATTTCCAGAGCCATGTGTCACAGCCTCAGCTTTATTTATATTGTGTCAAAATAAAGAGTTGAAAATCCAGGTTCACTTGCTGCCCTCTGCCTCTGGGCCAGCTTCAGTTTTCTGGAAGTAACATTCAAAAGGTCTTTGAGTCTTACTTTCTGCCAGAATCTTTGTAAGTTAAAGCATATAGACCAGTCAACACACATGTGTAGTGTAGGCAACCAAGTGTCCTCAAATCCATATGGACAAACCATTTCAAAAGAAATGCCAGAAGTGGAAGTTAGTACCTCTTAACTCAGAGTGCATGGTCAAAAAATCACCTGGTAGATTACAGAACTCATGTCAAATAACAGTTGTTTGGAGCTAGTTGGGTTTCCACATCTCCCTGATTCGTTATTTCTCCCTCAGGAAGTCTTACTGTACAGCTTTTGTTTGTCTTTGAGGTTCAGAGACAAACTTCATAAAAGGTTGAAGCATGAACATGAGTATACCTTTAAAGATTCTTATGAGAGTTCCCTCCTGTGATGAGCCACCACTCAGAGGTGTACTTCTTTAAGATCATCCTGAGAATTTAGATGTTGGTTTCAGCAGCAAACGTGAAGAAACTGAAAATATATTGGGAAAGAGAACCACAGCCTGTGAACTTAGGCCCTGCATCTATAGTGTCTAGACTTGGCAATTATTAAATTGAGCAACAGACCTTTGGCTGATTGGAAGTAGTCACATATTAGCATTTCTGCATAGTTGGAATTCATTCTATAATATCCCCTCTATTTTCATGTAACCAGGAGAGAGGCTCTAGTTTTATCACTGAAAGACAACACACAGAAAAGTCCCTCTGTGTGTGGGAAACCAGCATACAATCATTGGTCCATCAATGACTGGGAGATGTGTCAGGGATGCTGCGTACTGTCACACTCTGCTCCATTCTTATGGTGTTAGTTTAAAGGGTAATCATTACAGTCCCTCAGTGTCAAGCACAGAATATGATCTCATAATCTCAAACAATCCTTAGGTTTGGAAAAGTCAGGCTTCATGGGACGTTGAGGGTGTGGGTTGGAGCTGTCCTGGCTCTGTCAGGCCCAGCACCTGTGCCTTATTAGGCACTCTGCTTGGCTCTGGGATTAGAGTGATGTAGATCTTGCTTGACTTTCTGCCACTAGAAACATAGAAGTCAAATAATGCTTGTTCAGGTGTTGATGCATTCTTTTAAAGATGCAGGGATGGAGAACCTTGAACTTGAGGACAGAAAAGGAACCTGGTGGTTATGGTGGCCTAGGGGCCAGAGGTATGGTTTCAACAGGTTACTTTTTGGTAAGAGTAGGCAGACATTGGCATGAGGAGAAGGGGTGGTGAGAGAAGTGAAGATACCTGCTTTGGTCTGTTGAATCTTCTCCAAGGAATTTACTGAATTAGGAGACATCGATGCCTCCCCTCTGGAATTTCTTTTGTAGCAGCTTGTCTAGGTGGGCTTGGAAACCCTTGCCTGGTAAGGCTCATAGTCCTGCACCTTACTATTTTGTTGGGAAATTTAGATGGATCTTTTCTCTGGATTCTTTTGCTATAAACTGTTGCTTTTTATTCCTTGGGGGAATTATTGACGCTTCCTTTTTTATTGAAAAAAAAAAAAAGAAACTTGTCACAGCAGTAAAACAGTTCTTTCACA
The DNA here is from genome assembly GCF_004785775.1 of Grammomys surdaster. Taxonomy (NCBI): domain Eukaryota; kingdom Metazoa; phylum Chordata; class Mammalia; order Rodentia; family Muridae; genus Grammomys; species Grammomys surdaster. The sequence goes on along the minus strand of NW_021604566.1, from coordinate 6,805,150 downwards.
GACAGCTAACAACATCCTCTATTGATTAACTGTATTCTTCAAACTGGGGAGGATGGTGTTGAGCACTTTTCTTTCTGCTGGAATCTGGCTTCTTAGTACATAGAAACTGCGGTACTAATCAGGAACACAGCGGTAGAAATTGTTTATACTTGAAGATTTAGGAATTTCCCTGACTCTGGATAAAAACAGCAAACTTATGAAAGAGGTAAATTGGAAAGTCCATATGACTATTTAACATACTTGAATAATTAACAAATTTGAAGTTGTTTCAAATTCTACTCTTAGGCCCTCAGGTCACAGTGGTTTCAGGAGCTCAGAACCAAACTCCAGTAAATGAATCACAGGACTCTGAGATCACACTCCAATCCATTATCCCCTGACCCTGAATTCACCCCATTATTCTTTGTGGAAAAGGTTTTCTCTTCGTCATATGGGTCACCAATAATAAGTAATACATTTCATAGTGATAAGCCACCTTTCATGAAAACATTAAAAACAAAACAAAATGCAGGCGCAGTAAGTGGTAAAGTGAACTGGTTAGTTTTGGTCAAGACATCACAAACTGCAGTCACCATGGAGGAGAGAACCTTAACAAAGGAACTGTTTCCATCAGATTGGCCTGTGGGCATGCTTGTAGAGCATTTTCTTAATTTCAAATGTGGGAGAGTCTAGCTTATTGTTTGGGATGTCATTTCTGAGCAGGTGGCCCTGGGTTGTATTCTTACTCTTTCTTAAGCAGGATGATATTGAGATAGCATTCACTTATCAAGAAAAATGCAATTATTAAATTTGCAGGTAAATGGACTGAGCTAGAAAAACAAAACAGGTAGACAGATGACAACAACAACAACAGCAACAACCCCCCAAACCCCCAAACAACAAAAAACAAAACATCCTGAGTGAGGTAAGACAGAACCCAAAAGACAAATATTGCATGTTTTCTCTTATATGTGAATGCCATCTTTTAAGCCTCTGTAATGTGTGCTATAATCTTAATAGCTACAGAGGTTAGGTATCTAGCAAAGGACTGTGGGTGTGGGTTTGGGGAAGTGGATCTCTCAAGAAAGAGGAAATACACTGTTATGGAGAGATAAAGGGAAAATTAGAATATGTGGATTTAATAGGCAGGGCAATGGGAGAGAAGGGTAACGGTGGGAATATGGGACAGACTATGAATACTTAAGGCCATTAAAAAAATCATGGAAACTTAACTACCATAGAAGCTTCCTAAAATATATGTACACATGAAAGAAATCTGAATAGACTCACCAAATAACAGGGGAGACAATGCCCAAAGTAGACATCATAAGCCATAAAACGAATCCTTGGCCAAAGGTGCTCCATAGAACCTTCAAACATCACAGGCTGTTGCCAAGGCTTTTGGTTATTCTCTGCATCCTGATGGCAAAGCCCTGTTGATGAACACTGCACTTATTTTTGTCATCAACCATGGAGAAATCAAGCTGGCACCTAACTAGGAATTTAGTCCCTACTGACTAGTGTCCGTGGTACTGCATGGTGGCTGCATGGTACCAGGGGAGAAAGGTACTCATCTTCCACCTACAGTACCTGTGACCAGCAACAGCGACCTTTTTTTCAGGATACTGATGAAGAGTGACACAAAGGTTATTGAAACAATCAATTACTTTTTGAATGGATTTAAGGCCTACTCCATAAGTTGGATTCCATACCTGCTCATTCTAAAAGTGCAAGAACCTGAGACTAGATATGTCATGGGTTTAGGGGAAAAACTACTACTGTGATTCTACCAAAGGAAAAGAGTGATAAAGTGTTTCCTAATGACATATGCTCTACCTGTAGATCAGTGTCTCACTCAGACAAAGAGAGAGTAAGAGATTTAGGAGAACTCAGTCCTAAGTGGGATGTCCTCATCACATCCCTCCTCTCAAGGACTAGAAGTATCTATGCAAAAGAGTAGGCAGGAAGATTATAAGAGCTGGTGGTGATGGATGACTCCAAGGAAACAGTGTCTTCCAGGAACAACAGGATGAATACATGTGTGAGCTTACAGAGAGTGCAGAAGTATACACAAGACCTGCAGAATCTCAAGCCAGAGGAGATCTCAGCAGTGATGGGGAATGGACATGGGGTCCCACTCCTAACCAACTGAAAACCCACTGGCAAAGAAAAAATTCAACTTTCTTCGAAGGAGTATCACTGGATATATCAACCAAAAATCCTGTGTAGGCTTATGTCTAGGAGTAGTTGGCCATCTTAAAATGAACTCAATAATATGTTTGTAGACTTTTTGTTTCATTTTGCTTTGTTTGGGCATCTTTTAAAACCTCATTGTTCTTTGGTCTGTTATGATTTTTGTGGCAATTTCTTGTATTTTGTTTCTTTTTTTAAAAAAATGAAACAGCAGGGAGGGAGAGAAAGCATAAAGTTGGGTAAATAGGGGGGTTGGAAGAATCTGGGAGGAGTTGAGGAAGATTGTAAGGGGTCATTATTGGCTCAGGACCCCCCTAGGATCAGTGTTCAGCATGAAGGACATTTATTTGCCTCAGAGGAACAAAGAGCAGAAATAAGAGACAAAGACAGGAGATAGAGGACAAGGAAGAAGGTGAAGAGAACAAGGGAGAGGGGGCAGGGATATTTGTTTCAAAGTGGGACAAAGTACAGCCTCTAGGTAGAGATAGACAGACATGGAACGTAGGAAACTAGCAGCTTGTAAAGATGAAGGGGAAGCCATGGGTTAGGATGAGGTGTTTACTTTTGATTGAGCATGTTAATTAGGTGAGCCAAAAGGGACTTTTGATTGTTGGACTTCAATACTTTGATAGATGGACCTTGGCAATCAGCCTCAGAAGGAGAGAGTGGCCAAAAAAGGGGAACTGACCTGGGCTGCTATCTTTAGGAATCTAATCTAAAGGTTTTTTTTTTTTTTTTTTGAGCAAGGCAGAGGGAATGCGGGAGAAGGATAAGGCCTGCCAGATCCACATATTCAAGTGGGCTAGTGTCCCTTCAAAAATGAGAAACATAATCAAAATATATCATTTTTAAATTAAACCAAAAAGAAAAGAAGGGAAGAAGAAATAAATAAAGAAAGAAGAAAAGAAGAAAAGAAAGAAAGAAAGAAAGAAAGAAGGAAAGAAGGAAGAAGGAAGGAAGGAAAGAAAGAAAGGGAGAAAGCAAGCGAGCAAGCTGAGAACCCCATTGGGAACAAACCAGTAAACAGTATTTCTCCATGATGTCTACTTCAGTTCCTGCCTCCAGTTCCTGCCTTGAATTCTGACCTGGCTTCCCTCAATGATGAACTGTAACTTAGAAGTTGAAATAAACTCTTAGTTTTTTGTCAGTGTTTCATCCCAGCAACAGAAAGCAAACCAGCACAGCAAGGATGCACTACAGTTTTCTGAATAGATTTTGATAATACATTTGCAAGTACTTTCTAAATGTCTTTACCTACTAACGGCTTGAGCAGAGCTCTTTTGAAATTCAAAGTCATTGTACTTTGGCCTCAAAAATTATGTAAATTGTCATAGAATAAAATTCTCCTTAAATAATGAGAATGCCTAGTTACTTTTATGTCTGTTCTATTTGTATTGCTCATAAGCTGTGTTCTGCCTTGGAAGTAGAGCAAAGTTTCAGTTGAAGAAGGGCTATCTCCGGGCTACTTTGCTCTTGTCCTTGCTTTACTTGAAGGAACCACTTAGGGCTGACTGTTATCGCTAAGGGTGAGTCAGGAATTCCTGTGTTCAGCATCTCAGCTGGCAAAGCTGATCCCTAAGAACTTGAAGCTTTAGTACCAGAAACCACAGCCATCTCTAATGTGACTTGAGAGGGGATTTTCAAAGTCAAAATGGTAAGAAAGTTTCTGTGATCTTGAACTGGGCCCCTGGTCAAATGAAGTGGCTTTGTTTGAGTTAACTTGTGTTCTGCTTTCTACTTTAATGTGTTAGACTGAGTAGAGTTTTCATTTCTTCCTTCTGTGCAATTTTTTTTTTGTATTGTTTGAATCATACTGTGGTTTGTGAACATTCTTTTCCTTAACAGAAAGGTAATAGATAATGTCTTCCTGTGCAGCTTTGTGTCTTTTGAAGTAGCATTTTGTGTTGAGTTTTAAGCTGGACTCTATTGTGCAAGTTAGTAACCACTTAACAATTGTCAAGAACTATGATAGATTCAAAGCTACCCCCACATAATTTTTTATTTCACATTCAAGTTATGGATATTTTCTTTGATCTTGATGGATTTGGGGCTTTGTAAACAAAGAGGATTTTGATTTTTATCTTTTCAGCAAGAGGTGGTGATGCATCTGAAATGCGTTAGCAATCCCAATGGTGACTTCAGGTTGTTTTCTTTTGTGTCTGTGCATAAGTGCTGTGTATGATAGGTGGGTGGGTGTTCACCCATGTGGGTATACAGAGTGGAGATCAGAGTCACCGTCTGCTGGAGTATTCCCCTGCTATTCTTCACCTGATTCTTAAAATTGCATTTTTTACTAAGTCTTTGAGAATTTCATACTTGCATGCAACATATTTTGATCATACTTATTTCCCACTCCACCACTGATGGCCAATGGACCCATCTCCTTGCAGCCCAGGCTCTCTGTGTGTGTGTGTTTGTCTCTGTGTGTGTGTGTGGGTGTAAATGCATCATTGTGTTTAAGCATCACAGATTACTCTTAGGAGGTTGTTTTAGTGAGAACAATATATTTGCAAGACTGTATTTGAGAGATTATAATAAGGTAATTGGGGGTAGGCTTGGCCGAAGCTCTTGCTCAAGGGGTAAAGTACATGCTTATCTTGCTTGAGGCCCTGGGTTGAGTCCTAGCATCAGCAAACAACCAAACACATAAATAGAGCAACATATAAAATGTACACTCTGATATTTGTCATATCAGATATTCGTAAGCATAAAGCCAGGAGGATACCTGGACAGCAGCTGCATGCCCTAGGAAGCAAACCCTGACACTGAGCCACAAGGCACAGGAAAGGAAAAGCAAAGTTCCTTGTCTCCAAAGATAAGCACTGTAAACTATTTACTTTTTCTATATTATTCCACCTTATTATTTACTAATAAGTAAATAACTAATATTTAATAGAGTAGACTGAGGTTCTCTGAAGAAGGTATATGTGTGCTCAAGATCCTACAGACTGACAGAGCAGAACATTTGATTCTCAAATCAAGATACTAGTAAACAAAATGCCAATTATTTGATAAAGAAACAATCACTGAAGTGATCTGTCATAAAAGCAGACCACCTAGCATGTTAGTGGAATAATTAGGAGTTGAGTGGAAGGGTAATTACAGTCCGTGGGACAGCTGCACAGTTTAGGGGAAGGAACACACAGGGCCTTCTGCATTCTAAAATTCACTGGAATGATCATCAGCAGAGACCAAAGCCCTCACTGCTACCAAGTGAAGAGAGGGCGAGTAACACTTATAGACAGTGAATTACATATAGTTTTAGAGTGTTCCATGGGGTTATACATAGAATTACTCAATATTTTCCATCTCCCCTTTGTAATTGAAATGGCTAGTGGAATACACTTTGAGCATATACTTAAGTCACTGCATGCTAGCACAAACTATACTTACAAGGACAACACACGAAACATGTGTTAGCAGTTGTTACTATTGACACCTACCTCTTTCTTGTCCTGGGGTCAAATACAGCTAAGGATTGGCTTGAGATGAAGAAATCAAATTATCAGCTTGGCCTTGTCAGAGCCATAGGGGAAACAAAAGACTTCCATGTGAAGCAAAGAGGATATTAAGTCCCGACGCTTTCCCCCTCAGACTGTCTCCAAAACTTCAAAGAGGTTTCTCATCCCACAAACTGAAGTCAGTCTATACCTACAACTGGGTGAAGACAGCCAAGGGGATATTGCCACCCCTAGTAGCACATCCCTATGGACAGAGATGGCTACCAGCTGTTGGTGGAGATTCATGAATGAGCCCTCATCTGTGAAGTTCTACATTTTATGTTCCATAATTGAATTAACACTCTTGGTGTTCTCATGAGGATGCCATCTCTTCTCAAGTGGGATTGGATGCTTCATCTTTCTTTGACTATCTCATTTGTACCCCAGAATCACACTTTGAATGCTGCTGAGATGTTGAGTGCAGCTGAGATGTGTTGTGATGGATTCTAATGAGATGGTAACCAGGAAGGGTTTCTATAAACCCCAGGGCATCACAGAACCCAGGAATAAAAATGATGTATGCTACCCTGGCAGACAGCTGTAAGAGAAAGACAGTATTCTCCAAAGGGATATATTTGTATCATTTGTATCTTTCTAAATATTCTCTCTCTCTCTCCCCCCCCCCCTCTCTCTCTCTCTCTCTCTCCCCACCCCCCTTCTCTCTCTTTCTGTGTGTGTGTATGTCTGTACATATGTATACATGTATATAATACATTGTTATTTATCATAACTGTCAAATTGTACAACAGACTTTATGAATTTAGGTTTCCTATCATGTAAAATGTCTAATTTTACATCCTTTGATCAACATCTGCCCACTCCCCACTCCTTGGGAGACCTTGGTAATCACAGGTGATTTTGCATCGGTGAGTTTAACTTTTTTATATTTTGCATATAAGCAAGATCATGTGGTGCTTATGTTTCTGTGTCTTGATCATTTTACTTGTCATATTGTCAGGCATGTTGTAGAACACAGCAAAATTTCTTTCTTTTTCAGAGTTCTATGCTATTTTTCTGTTGCTTCACACTTCAGTTCCATGTCCTGGCAATGAGCATGGGACTACAGATGTCAGTGGGACATACTAATTTCAGTGACTTGGAAGTTATACTCTGGATTTCTAGACCACAGAAATCTATCTATCTATCTATCTATCTATCTATCTATCTATCTATCTATC
>NW_021604566.1:6762237-6798290 GCF_004785775.1 Grammomys surdaster | reverse complement strand
ATCTATCTATCTATCTATCTATCTATCTATCTATCTATCTATCTATCTATCTATCTATCTATCTTCCTGACAATCCTTTTAACAGATGTGAGGTCATAAGTCATTGCATAAGTAATTCACACTTCTCTGATTTAGGTGCCTTCCTTGGAGAAGCGCTTACGGAGGTCCTTTCCATTATTTCCTCTCCTTTTTAAGGAAGAGAAGCTACTGTTGATTTGCTTTTTATATCTCTGTGGATAAAATGAGTATAGAAAAGTGAAGAATAGCTAGTTGAATAGGTGGTTGGAAGGCTGTTGTGGAATATTGAATAATAGTGAGGGGAGAATCCCGGGAAGCTGCTTTCAGAATTCTCTACTATGTCAATGGTCTGTCCTGAGTGAGAACATGGCTTCTGCAGAGACTTCTAAAAAGCCATTCGCAGACCTCTGCATTAACATTTAGATACCTCCTTCCAACTTTACCTACCTGATTCTTGATTTAGTTGAACAAGTTTCATTTAGTAGATGTTGAAAGTCACTATAAGAAAGAAAATTGATAATTCTCAAACATTCAGTAATTAAGCCTCTAGGGTAAGGATCACACAAGTAGAGTAGAATAATCTTCAAAGTAAGACTAAAACTCCTTTCATTTAGCATTACAGCTTCATCTATTTAGCACTAATATTTGTCTGTCTTTTGTGCTTTGATTTCATCTTCACTGTTCAATGGATTAGATAGCAAAAAATAGTTAGTTACAGATATGTTTTTATAAGAAAAATGCATATCCTATGGTTGGTTGTATGCCTTTGTTCATCTAGAAAACATTACCTTCTCCAATTGTTTGGTTAGTGGCTGAGGCCTCAGGGGTGACTTGTAATTAACTCAGGCTAATGACATTAGCTGTACTTCTTTTGTCAATAGTTGGTTTACAGGTGTGAATGTAGCCCAGCTGTGGCCATTCATCTGTTGAGGAGTGTGCTAGCAGACTGTTTCAAAGCCTGCCTGTGTCGCGTTTCTGGCTAATGACCTCAAAATAAGAATTCTGGGAAAATTTTTTGCCAATGTAAGAGAAGATAGGGCAAGAAAGCAACTCATTGGCCACTATCATTCTTTTCACGATTCTTTTTAAAAATCAGGCAAAGAGGGAAGTCCATGTTCTAGGTGACAAGGTAAAGAATATAGAGCCCTTGGCACTGTTAGAAACTAGCCCAACCCTGGGGACTCTTTGTCTGAAGTCTAAAGAAATGCTGGTTAAAGTTCTATGGTTGACAGTAGCTGTCACCTCCTGAGGAATATAACCCATGATGTTCGATGTCTCAGGACTTTATCTGAGCTATTCTGCTATAAATTTATGTAAACAAAACATTAAATTGTAAGACAGTTCATCAGTTTTCACCAGAAGTTAATGAAGACTCATAAGATGTTCCATTGAGACAAAAAAAACACAGCCTGGCTCTCTGAGAGATTGTTTTGTTTGCCTGCTTGGTGTATTCCTGATATGGAAATTAATTAATTTGAAAGTCACCCTTTAAATGGATGATTTGGAGATAATGTTTAAACATTAGAAAGATATACGTGTAGGGGAAGAATAAAATTAAATATAAATGAGATCTGATATCTTTGTTCTGCACATTTTTCACTTTTATTCTCCATGCCAGTTGATTTATTAAGGCTTCTGGCCAAGCTTATCACACCATAATCTTCCCCAGGAAAAGCAATTTGAAAGTGGTTGTGGCTGAAGGCATATTAGAACGGCGGGAAATCAAATAGAACACCGACTTTCATTTAAGATTGTCAACTTGATGAATAGAATTATGTTGACTTAAGCCAGGCAGAACTTGAAACAGATGCCCTGTTCCTAACAGGTGGGCACTAGGGAAAGTCACAGCAAATGGGACACACTCTGAAATGGAATCCTAGGGATTTTACAGTCACTACTTTTAAACATTAAAGGAATAAAATTGTCTAGACCTTCTGTACCAATTCTTTTAAAATAATATCAATTTTATCTCATTCTCTTTAAATGCTATCCATTTTGAATAATTTTGAGATCATAACACATTTACCTTTTAATTTGGCAGGGATGCTTACTTTGTGACCATTTCTGTTTGATTTGTTACTAGGAAAGATCGCTTGTTTGTTTGTTTTATCTTTTCTTAATTTTTACTCTGGGGTGGATCTTGGTCTTGCATGTTTGACTATATGTTCTAACTGTCTTTTGATATAGTGCTCCTGCAAACTGTGGTAAACAAATTCAACTTTATTTACCTACCACTTCTGTACAGACACCACATACACATGGGCATTGCAGAAGACTATAGTGGTTAGAATGAAAATGGCCCCCATAGGCCCACAGGTAGTAGCACAACTAGGAAGTGTGGGCTTGTAAGAGGAAACGTGTCACTAGGGGTGGACTTGAATTTTCAGAAACCTTCTCAGAAAGTTCCTCTTCCTGATGGTACATATGTAGAGTTCTCTAGAACTCTTTCTCTAGCACCATATCTGTCTGCATCCCATAATGCTTGCTCCACTGATGATAATGGACTGAATGTCTGGTCTGCAAGGCAACCCTAATTGTGTTCCTATATGAGCCTTGATCATCGTGTCTCTTCACTTCAATAGAAACCCTAAGTGAGACACAGACAGACCATTAGAATGATGGGATTCTGTCCTAAATATCTTTTTGTTTTGATTTTTTTGAGGTAGTGTCTTGCTACTGAGCTCAGTCATGTCTGGAAGCTGTGATTCGCTGCCTCTGATCCACAAGTACTGGAATTATGGGAACATGCTGTGTTCTCTTTCTAAGTATCTTTAAGGAACACTGTATGGATCCTCATCTGTTTTGAAGAGTTAAGGAAGACTTTTCTGAATACCAGAACTTTGCACTGAACTTGGAGTGAAAAATATTTTATTTTTGTCAACTGAGCTTCTCCCCTTGGTAAGTTAAAGTGTGTGTTCATGTGTGTGTGTGTGTGTGTGTGTTGTGTTCTCAGGTGGTGTTTACTCTAGAGAATGTTGGTCCAACCTTCCAATAATATAGAGAGAACTAGTACTATCACACCAGGCTTAAATATAGTTATAAAAACTAGTGGTCCAGGAAGAAGTACCTCTATAATGGCCCAGGAAATGAAGAAGAGAAGGATACCTCAGATGGCAGGCCTGGGTCAAAGCAAATGGCAAGTTACTGTCTAAGCAAACAGAAATCATAGCATGTGTGGACAGAATTAAGTTTAATTTCTATCTCATGTGATTTGATCTTTGGGATTTATGGAATCTCTGAGTGAGAACAGCTATGTGCAAAAGGCCAGACAAGGAAACAGTCCTTGCAGAGATAACAGGTGAACCTACCTGCTTGTATCACTCCTAGGAGTATACTGAATAGTTGTATAAGGAAGGACTAGACTTCTGACATTCTCCACCTCCCTCTGTCTCTGTATAAGTATGGGCAATATTGTATGTATGGCGATCAGAATACATCTTCCAGTGTCAGCCCTTGCCTTCTACCTTATTTGTGACAGCATCTCCAGTTCTTTGTCTTGCACTGTGGACACCAGAGATGGCCTGTGAACTTCCAAAGGTTTTTCAATCTATTTTTCCATCTTGCCATAAAAATGCTGGGATGACTGACAATCACAACTGCATCTGTCTTTTGGGGGGGTCTTTGAACATAAGTTCTCACATTTGTGTGACAAGAGAACTAGTACCAGCTAGCACTGCCATTCTTATCATATACTATGCTTATAGATTTTTATAGATCTCCTATAGTCTAAGTTAAAAGAAAGCTTTTATGAGTTACTTTTCTATTGTTGAGACAAAACTCTGCAACCAAGGCAACTTACAGAAGGACTTTATTTGGACTTATGGTTCCAGAGGTGTAAGAGTCCATCACCATCCCAATCAGGAAGTAAGACAGTGGATAGTTGTGACAACTTGAGCAGCAAGGTGAGAGCTCACATCTTAAACTGAAAACAGGACATACAGAGCCCATGAGATTGGCACATGGTTTTGTAACTTCAAAGCCCTCTCCCAGTGGTGTACTTTTTCTAGCAAGGCCTCTATTCAGGCAGTGACACCAACTAGGGACCAAATGTCCAAATGCCTGAGACTGTGGTGGTGGGCATCACACTCAAACCACCACAGGAACTGTTCAATTGTTTGATAGGAGCTTTATATACTAATTAGATAGGAAACTAGACATTTAAACTATTAATTTTCACAATTTCAAAATATGCTTTTGTAGCTATTCTTTATGCCTCCAGCTTTCTTTCTTCTTTTACAAAAATAAAAATAAGCATACAATAAAAGAGTTACACTGAATTCTTAGTGTATAGCAAACTGTGCATAAACGACTGAAGAAGGGACCCAATCTGCCTTCAAAACCTTCTATTTAGAAGAGAGAATGAACAGGTTATTTTGAAAACATAACTTGCTACAAATTGAAGAAGCCTGGATACAGAGGTCTGGAGAATTTCATGAGCTTGTAGAAGAGGGGATTTGCTGAAAGGAATCCAAAGACAGAAGAGGACAATTGGATGACTTATCTCCACAGTCTGGCCCAGACTTAGAGAAGTTTGACTCTTAATGTTTCCAGCTTTTGGACCTGTCAAAGGACCCAGTAGCTCAGAATTTGAATGCTCATACTTTCCAGTATCTGATGTGGCTGGGCTGATGTGTCAGCAAAGCTCTGGGATCTGCCTGTTCCTACTTCACCACTGCTGGGATCACCACAGGAGCATGTTACCACACCTGGATTGTTATGTGACTGCTGAGGAATCAAAACTCCAATCCTCATTCTTGCACAGAAAGCACTTTATCAACTGAACCATCTCCTTAAACTTTACATCTCTTCTTACTTATTAATGTTATTTCTTTCTGCATTTGTTTGTTTTCATAATGCTCTGATACATGGCAGAAAGTCATTGTTGAAGATCTGCTTACTTCGTAAGTTTATCAGGAAGCAAAACTAAAAAGAGGGGATGGGAAGGGCTAGAATTTCAAAATCATCTTCAAAGGACTATCCTGATGAGTAATATTCTTTGACTAGCCCTGTCTCACAAAGGTTCTATGCCTCCCAACAACATCATGGACTCAGACTATTAATCCATGAACTTTGGAATGTTCTGGATCCAAATTATTGAACAATATCATTCACAGATAGCATTCTTTATATCCCATGTGCAGAATTCCATGACAGGAGGTAGCTCAGAGAAATGAGGAAAAACTATGCTGGGTCCTGTTTCTTCTGATTGATCCAGAACTTCTGATTGCAATAAGAAAGCAATGGGTTTTAAAAGAGCATTGATGAGCGAAAGCCCTAGGCTCTCTTTTTAAATGCTTCTTACCTTTTACATTAAGCTAAACATTTATGCTGAAGACGGCTGCAAGAATGATGACATCACTCTTTGTTCTCTGATCTTTATCTAATGTCTAAGGTTGGCTCAGTGTGCAGGTCACAAGAGGTGGAAAGAAACACTTTTAATCAGTGTCTTCTTTGTTCTTGTAAGAATGAAATACGTGTGTGTAAGAGAGGGAGCATAGTAAAGAAACTGCCAACATGACTGTTCCATAATGGAAAGGTTTTTATTGTAGACATGAGAAAGACAATAGCCAGGGGAATTTGGAGATGTCTAAAGGAGAACAGAAAAACAACAGACTCCAAAGGCTGGGGCTACCTGAGAAAGAAGAAAATATAGCTAATAGAGAGAGAGCAAGAGGGTAGGATATCAAGAGATAGAGAGTAAGTATGCAAATGCTGGAAGAATAGAGAAAAGTGGGTTATTAGGAGACTGAGTAGCTGAGGGGAGGGAAATGAAAAGAGCCTGGTGTGGGGGCCTTGACCTATATAACAAGTACTTGTGAAAAAGGACCAAGGAAGGCTGGAGGCCATCATATGCTTCAATATACAGCCACAGATACATGTTAATTGAGAGCCATATGTTCCTTTTGCCAGATGAGGGGAATGACTCCTTTTGGCAGATGAGAACTAGTTTCACAAATTTCTGGGGTGAATGACTTTTATCTAAGTGCCAGAAAACACTCTCTATAGTCCAACTTAAGCTCATTTCTGGATATTTAGATAGCCTGGGACCTAACAATATGTAGAAGTTGTTAAAAGGCAATCACCATCTTGGTGATTCTACATGTAAGCCATATGTTCTTTATTATATCTAAAATAACATCAAGATACATGGCAAAATTTGTGCTGAATTTTAATTTGTATCATTAGACGGCAAATAAAAACACATCATGATAAGTCATGAGAAAGAATTAAAAGGAAAAAAAGCCCTGTATATTTTAGTGTATAGAATAGACTTTTCTTTTGTTCTTTTTTTGAACAAAGACCCTATATTTTCTCTTTGTACTGACCCCTTCAAATTCTGTAGCTAGACTGGTCAACTGATCACTGTTGTGTGGCTATTTTCTTCAAATTGATTTTTTCTAGAGGGGAGCAAGGAGGCTTAGGAGACTCATGATGTTCACAAGACACTTTCAAGGCTGATGAGGGACACACCTGAGGTTCTATAAGCAGAAAACAACTGCTGGAAGAGAGGACACTCTTTAGTGTTATAACTGCTTGAAAGTTTTGACAATGATCTGTGATGCAGCTATCATGAATATCATATCACCCATACTGGGTAGGATTTCCTGGGATACAGATGTCTGAGAGTCATTCCTATTCCTGTAGTGGGTCTAATCGATAGCTATGTGATAGATAGCTTCACTGAGCAAATCTTGTGTAAAACTCTAGCCAACAGAGCCTTAGTTTACTGGAGACCCCCCTGAGTGAACCATGCAGAGACGAGAATTGCTACAAAAAGCAACAGGAATTTTAATGTTCCAGCATGCTGGGGCCATCCTGTACCCCAAAAGGAGAGGCGACCCTGTGCAGCTCGTTCAGTGAGCTTTTATACAGTCCTTAGGACAGCAGCCATTAGGCACAATGTGATTGGCAGAACAGTCTGACTTTTTAAACTGATTGGTCTTTAGGGAATGAGGCGGCAAGGACCTCCCTTGTCTGTGCGTGGCCAACGTCTGTCCATCAGTCCACTGTCTATGTGCTCTTGACACCCCCTCCCTTCAGGTCAGTCTCCATCCCCTGTGGTCTGAAGAATGTTAATTAATCTCTCTCTTCTGGAGGGGAGGGGTGCCTAAGTGTCCTATGACTTTTTTTCATCTAGGAGGGGAGGGGTCTGTTGGAATTTTCTTCTTCACTTGCACAGAATTGTTGCTTTGCTCTGTTCCTGCTCTCTCTTTCTTGAGTAAATAGAACTATACCTTCAGTAAAGGTAAGCCAATAACGTAAGCTGAATTGTATGGACATTTCTTCCTTTATAATTTGCCGTTTTTTCTTTTCTTTCCTTCTCTTCCTCCTCTTCCTCCTCTTTTGTTTGTTTCTTTTTTCTTTTTTGATTATTTTAATTGTGTTTTATAGTCCTGGGAAAATTAGCTTAACGAGTATAATGAACTTTTCCAAGTTCTTACGTTCAAAGCCCCAAAGCAACGGTGCTAGGAGGTGGAGCCTTTGAAAGATGGTGAGACTATGAGGTAGAGCGGAGAATAGTGGTGTCATAAAAAGACTCCAAGGCTCAGTCTCTTTCTACCCCACGTGGACACACCAAAATATGTGTAATGAAGAAGAACTTAATCTTGTCAGACAGTTTTCAGAATGATGAAAAAATATTATAAACTAGCTGGTCTTTGTCTTATATTACAGCAGCCTGAAGAGAGAAATACAATGCAAGCATGTTCCCATAGGCCCAAAAGCTGAGCAGGTTTCAGCTCTCAGTTTTCTGCAGATGCACAGGGTATACTGCAGGCTGGGTGTTTGACTGACAAGGTAGCTTCATAGAGTAATTGCCCTGTTATATTGTTCTATATTTAAAACATTATCTTTGCATAAGAGCAGAGATACAGATTTCCATTTATGGATAAGATACACATATCAGCCAGGACTGAGGCTAATCATAGTCAAGTCAAAACAAAGCAGGAACCCCTCTTGAAAGGAGAGTACTCACTGTCCCCTATGTTCCATTGAGGGGGCAAAGATTTCTGTTACGATTAAACTTTTTATTGATCAAATTATACTTTAGCAAATTTCTGGCAGTGCAAAATAACAAAACGTCATCACAGATTTAAGCTATAAAAATCATAGAAATTAACTTAAATTCTCTTACTTTCTTCACCTTTGTTCTTTTAATTTGTAGTATAAAAATAAATGACAAGGGGTCCAGTGAAATTGATGACCATGATTTCCAGTTTCATTCATTTTCCTTCAAATGTCATTTTCTATTTCAGTTGATTAAATTTTTATTGTGCACACATACCACATTTTCTTGATGCTTTAGTCCATTGATGGACACCTCAACTGGTCCTGCAATATGTTACTGCAGTAAACATGAATGTGCATGTACTTCTGTGGTGTGTATATATCAGAATCCTTCAGGTATGCATCCAAGAATGGTGGCTGGGCTATATAGCATCTCTATTTTCAGTTTGTTTGGGAAGCCTCCATATTAATTTCCATAGTAGTTATGGAGTTCATGCTCATACAGTTTCTGTGGATTCCTTCACATTCTTTCCATTGATCATTGCCATTTATTCTCTGACAGCCACTCTGATGATGTCATATGGAATAGTTTGCACTTTTAGTTTGCATTTCCCTGATGGATCAGTATGCTGAACATTCAAGCATTTTATTGGTTATGTGTATTTCTTCTCTTGAGATCTATTTGTTCAGGTCATTAGCTCACTTATTGATTCGATGGTTTAGTTTGATGTTTAATGTTTGCACCTCTTTGTATAGTCTAGATACGAATCCCTTGTGTGATAAGTAGTTGGCAAAGCTACCCATTCCCAGTTCTTTGGTCTGTCTCTCAAGTCTGGTTTCCTATTCCGCACAGAATATTTGTTTTTATGTTTTTTTATTATTTGTTTTAATTTTATTTGATCCCATTTGTCAGTTATGGAGGTGGTTTGTCTGTATACTGGAGACCATTGTTGAAGTCCCTGCCTATCACTTGAAGTATCTTATGTATTCTCCTCTAGAGTTTTAATCTTATAAGAAGGCCTTTAATTCATTTCAAATTGATGTGTGTGATATATGAGAAAGACAGACCTAGTTTCATTGTTCTATATGGGGAAATCCAGTTTTCCCACCACTGAGTACTAAGGTGGCCATCTTTTTCCCAGCATATGCTGTTTACATCTTTGACAATTAGGTGCCTATAGCTGTGTGTGGTTATTTATGAGTCCTCCGTTCTCTTCCATTATCTATACATCAGTTTTGGGGGCCACTTTTATGTTGGCTTTGTTACTATGTTTTTCTAGTATAACTTGAGATCATGTATTGCAACAATTCCAGCATTCTTCTTTTTTTCGTAGAAGTTGTCTAGCTATATGTTGTCTTGTTCACCTATATATACATTTCAGGATTGGTTTTTCTAGTTCTGTGAAGAATGTCATTATGATTTTGATGGGAATTGATTTGAGTTTGTAGGACCCTTGTGGTACTATGCCTACTTCTAAGATAGTAATTATGACAATATGTGAGTCTGTCTTGTTTGATTTCTTCAGTTTCTTAATGTTCTCATTGTAGAATTCTTTCACCTCCTTAGTTAAGTTTACTTCTGGGTATTTAATTAAATCATTTATTTGAATGATTTAAGCTATTGTGAATGAGATTTACTTTTGTTTTCTTTCTTTGCAAGTTTGTTATAGGCATACAAAAAGTCTAGTAACATTGATATTTTAAAAGACATATCTACGAGTTTTATGAGCTTTCTGGTGGAGTCTTTAGAGTTTCTTAAGGACATGATTATATTGTTGGCAAACAGGGATACTTTGGTTTCCTCCTTTTCTATTTATATCTATTTTACTTTTTTTCATGTTTTATTTCTCCAGCTGAGATTCTGAACACTGTAATGTTCAATAATGGGGACAGTAGTCACCATTATCTCATTCCATGGAAAAAGTTCTTTACTCACTCAAGATCTAAGAGAAAACAGCCTTGATTTCCCCTTTTTGATATAATGTTGCTGCAAAAATTTCATATAGTCTTTATTACGTTAATATATTTTTACTTCTACAACTGTTTTTTGAAGACTTTATTATGAAGTAATGTTGATTATTATCAAAGGCCTTTCTTGCATTGATTCAGGTTATCATATAGTTTCTGTCCTTAGATTTATTTGTGCAATTACACTTACTGACCTATGTGTTAAACCAAACTTGTACCCCTAGACTGAAAACAACTTGGTCAACATGTCTCATTTTTTCAAGTACCCTAATCTCAGCTTAAAAGCATTTTATGGAGAACTTTTCTATTCATATTCATCAAGAAAAAAATTGTCTATGATTTTTGTCTCTTTCCTTTCTTCTCGCCCCTCTCTCTCTTCTCTCTCTTCCTCTCCCCCTCCCCCTTTCCCTCCTTCTCTTCCTTTTCTTCTTCCTCTTCTTCTTCCTCTTCTTCTTCTGATTCTTCTTCTGATTCTTCTGATCCTTCTCCTCCTCCTCCTCCTCCTCCTCCTCCTCCTCCTCCTCCTCCTCCTCCTCCTCTTCTTCTGCTTTCTTCTTCTTCTTTATTTTTTCTTCTTCTTTTTCCTTCTGTACTTATATCTGATTTGGATATCAGGGCAATAATAGCTTAGAAAATAATTTTGGTCATTTTCTTCCAGACCATTTCATGTAATAGTTTAAGAAACATTGGTGTTATCTCTCTTTAGAGATTTCGAATAGTTCAACAGTGAATCCACCTATTTCTGGAATTTTCTTTGTTCATTATGTTTTATTATTACTTTAATCCAGTTGATTGTTATATATTTGTTCACATTGCTGTACCTTATTGATTTAATTTTTATTGAATATTTGTATTTAGGGAATTGCTCATTTTTTTCCAGATTTTCAAGAATTTTTGGAAAATACATTTTTAGAGTAATCTCCAGTGATTCTTTGGATTAATTCTGAATCTTTATCATACCCTTTCCCTTTCCATGTCTAATTGTATTAACTTAGGTTCTCTGTCACCGAATTTCATTCTCTCTCCTTTTTTAAAGTTCAGGGGGTTTGTGTGTGTGTTTTTTTAAAGTTAGTGACTATTTGTTTAATCTATTTTATGTGATTTTTTAAAAATCACCATTTCACTAATTTCTGACTTTATCTTTGTTACTCCTTGCTGTCTATCTCTCTGAGGACTAAGTTGTTCTTATTTTTCTAAGATATTAAGGGCAACATTAAGTTATTTATTGAAGATGTATCTATCTTTTTAAGGCAAACAATTCTAGCTATAATCAACCTTCTTGTAACTTCCTTAGCTGTATCCCAAGGGTTTTGGTAGGTTATGCTTTCAGTGTTTTTTCCTTTGTTTGTTTGTTTGTTGTTTGTATGCTTTTGTTTGTTTTAGAAATTTTAACTTTCTCATTTCTTCAGTAACCTACTAATCATTCAAGAATATGTTGTTGAGTTGCTGTATATTTGTATGGTATTGTTGCTTTTCTTGCTATTGATTTCTAGTTTTGTTGAACTATGATATGATAAAATACAAGTCAACATTTGTTTCTTTATATTTTCTGAGGCTTGATTTGTGGCCCATAATGTGATTTACTTTGGAGATAATTTCATGGATTTCTGAGAAGTGTGTACACTCTGTGTCTGTTGGATGGAATAATCTTTACAAACATGTTAAATCCATATAATCTATAATTTTGCTTAACTCTAAGGTTTCTTTGTTGATTTTATTTTGAAGGAAGTACTGTGGGTAATAATATACTCAGTATCAGGTTATTTTCGATATTTTATTTCTTGAGTGTTTGCTTTATGGAAATAGTGGTGCCAGGTCTTGTGCATATACCCTTGCAGTTTTTCTATTCTTAATCAATTGTCAATATGTTTCTGCTATCTTTTTCTCATCGGACTCATTTTGATTCAGCTTATATTATACTTTTATGTTATTGTGACACAAACCATAGCTGTTGGAGAAGAAAGGATCTCAACTGAGAAATTTACCTTGTCAGATTGGTCAGTGGGTAAGCCTGTATGTATCTTTTAAATTGCTGATTGATATGGCAAGGCCCATCCCATTGTAGGTGGTGGTATCCCCAGGCTGATGGTTCTAGGCTCTATAAGAAAGCAGACTGAGCAAGCCATGGGTGCAAGCCAATAAATAGCACTCCTCCATGGCCTTTGCACCAGCTATTGCCTCTAGATTCTTACCCTATTTGAATTTCTGCCCTGACTTCCCTCAGTGATGAATTATGATATGAAATTGTAAGCTGAAATAAAAACCTTTTCCTTCAAGTTACTTTTGGTCATGGTACTTTAACACTGCAACAGAACCTCACTAAGTACAATGAGTTGAAGTAAAATTGGAAGAGATATCCTAATCTCAGTTGCACAAATCATAGCATTAAAACAGGGATGGAGACAAGAGGGACAAGTGGTAGAATTATAAGCCAAATTACCCCCTTTCTCCTCTAAGTTGCATTTTGTCAGGATATTTTATCATATCTACAGAAAAGAAACTAAAACAGAGCCCAAGCCTTATGCCTATGGTGTTGTACATCCTAGCCCAAGTCCCAATAACCGTGGCACCTAATAAATGACCCATCTTAAGAAAAATAACTCACACTCTAAGACTTACTACTTTTACAAGATAGTGAAACTTATCTATATATGGAAGCACATAAAAATAGCCAAGGAGATAAGACCAAGTAAATCCCTCCCCCCAACAGCTATAAAATATATGTTTACCCTGTATTTCTGTGACATGGTTAACTCTTTAATACATGTATTACTAGATTTTCTCATGCTGTTTCTCACAATTACCTCAGTTATTCTGAGTGTTGAATAATTTTTGAATTTGGGCAATTGTACAGTGACATGTAGCCATTATTAGAGCATTCTATAGAATAGTTTCACTTCCCCAGTAATTCTTTCTGCTCCATATATATCCCTTTTCCACTCATGCTACATGATGACTACACACACACACACACACACACACACACACACACACACCCTCTAACAGAATGGTATATAAGGATTGTTGTGTGACAAAATAATTTGAGAAAATAGTAGTATTTATTTAAGCCCTTGCTTTGGAAAGTTAGTATTATATAATGAATTTTCCAAAAATTAACAAATAAAACTGTATGATATGAACAATTTCAAGGTTTTATATTTATGTCTATTAGAAGAAGATGCATCTTCAGAGAATAACATCTTCAGGAAACTAGCTAATTAAGAACAAAAACTTGCATCCATGAAGATCAAGACCCTTCTCTTCCAGTGGTTCCGTGAATGGACTATTATGGTCTCAGTTTTATTGGATGCCATCCTATTGCTGTTCTGTTCTCTTGATGTCTGATTAGTCCTATGATGCTCTTTATTAGTTAGTCTCTGCCCAAATAAACATTAAAAGATGGTATTGGACCATTATACTTCAAACACCGTCCTTTCTCTTTCTCACTTGCCCTCACTGCATTATGGCACCATCTTCCTGATGTATTATATGTTCATTTGTTTGTTTATTGTTCAACTCTGTTTCTAGAATGCAAGCCTCTTGAAAAGCCATTTTGGTCTTACTCACTAGCTACCATGTTTCTGCCTTTTGAGAGTTTCATTCTCTACCTTCTACACATACACAACTACACATCTACCAAGGACCTACTCTGATCCATTCCTCTTTGTCTGTTCTGTACATCTACACCTTCTGTCTTCTGTCCCATTTACTCCCATCGTTATCAAGTGGTAATAAGGGAGAACAAACACTGTAATAGAAAGAGCTGGCCTCTGAACCTTTGTTTAACACACTGTTTGTATAGAAAGTAAGACTTCCACAATTGGGTCTGATCAATAAAAGTACATTGGCAAAAATAAAAAAACAAAAAGAAAACTTGTATTTTGAAGGTGGTGATGGTGAGTGCTTGGAGTGGGAGGGTGAAGAGGAGGAAGAGGCATCGAGGAAGAAATGGGAAGAGGGTTAGGGGCAGCTGGTGAAGTTACAGAGTTGGGGCATCTGATTACATTTCAGAAACAAGTCCTCTTTCCAGTATATCTCTATTTGCCCACAAATATATTCTGAAAATAGATTTTAGTTGGTGCCATTGAAGACACAGAAGTCCAAAGGAGCAAATGGCATATGGTATTATAAGTACCTAGAAATTCCTGACAGTCTTGACAAGTGCCCCAGATAATCACCTTCTGAAGTACTTGGGGTTCCAGACAAGATCTTGATGTCCTGACAAGGCAGAGGGAACTGGCTGATATTGTATAATCAGGGTTACATCATTACTGCTGAATATGGATTTTGTAGATGGAACCGAGGTGCCTGCTTCTCTTGGTCTTATTTAGTTTTACTTATTCTCTACCCCTTTCTCTCTCATCTCCAGCAAAGTCTTGTGCCTTTGTGTTGAGTGACTGAGAGTCAGGTCTCATCAGTGCCTTGTGGATTGGCACAATCTCTGGGGCTGGACATAGAGATTCATTTCCAGCTCAGTGATCCTCAGCTTTGTGGTCTTAAGTGTGTTATTTCACCTCTCTGTCTCTCTTTGTTAACTAGTAACACTATTCCTAAGAGTAGTGTGTGTACATAAAAATAGTGTTATGTGAGTGTTCTTAGGATAGATTAGAGAAAGCTTGTAATTAAAAAAAATAATGGCAGCCCTATGAAAACAGTGCAATAATAGAAATGGAAAAGTAATCTTATCTTTCTAGTCAT
Organism: Grammomys surdaster; assembly: GCF_004785775.1. Classification (NCBI taxonomy): domain Eukaryota; kingdom Metazoa; phylum Chordata; class Mammalia; order Rodentia; family Muridae; genus Grammomys; species Grammomys surdaster. Next base: position 6,783,599 of record NW_021604566.1, on the reverse strand, counting down.
TCCTCACCTTGGAAGGATGCAATGTCATTTGAAGACAAAAATAAAGTTTAGTTTTTCTCCCACATGACACCTTCTTCAGACACAAACTCTCAAGTTGCTTAAAATGTAAGGCCAATGTATTTTAAAAGATGGGAGTATTTTTCTTTTCTATAAGCTTTACAAATAAACTTTAAACTCCCCCTGGCCCTGACCTCTGTCTGTGGATTTCAGAGTCCAGTGAGCATCTCTGGGATTTCCAGGTTTTTGTGTTTTTGAACAAAAAATTGACCAGAGACAAATGCAGAAATAGATATAGTTTATTAGGAATGAAACACTTTCACGGAAGGAAGTAGGCCAGTCCTGGAACAATGTGAGATACAGAGACGGTTGTGTCCTGTGCCTTGGGACCTTAGTAGATAATTTGCATACCAAACACTTCTTTGTACATAGTCTGTTCTGTGTCACCCTTAGTGGAGAGAATTTTCTAGCTTTCTTGTGTGCCCAATCATTTCTTTTGTATGTTAATTTTGACCTCATTCTCTACTTATTCCTGCCACAAGACACCAGATAACTTGCATGGAAGATGTGTAAAAGTGGGCATATATATGGTCTGGAAAGTAAATACTGAGTTTGGATTAAAGCACTCTTACAGGACAGAGCCTTTTATATACTATTGGTGTATTTACAGTCTTGGAAATACTAGGGCATATAGAGGCTTTATGAACTGAAAAAAAACATGGCTTATAATGAATTTCAAGAAATATTATAAGCATTTTTCAAATGCTAGCTACTATAAGGGTATAGAAGCATATCATCTCCGCAGTGGTACCTCACAGCTGTCTCTTCTGGTTCTCATCAGACACCACAGACAGGATAGAGTGAGAGGCTGGGTTTTCTTCTCAACATTCAGAGAAAACAGTTGGTCCATAGCCATACTAAGAACCCCAGGAAGATGGAGGCCTTTGAGAGGCAAAATCTAGTACTGTCTTAACAGCAGCTAGAAAAAAAAACAGCAGTCAGGTAGTTGCAGTCTTACTGAAGTCATTCCCACCCTGGTATACAGTAGTGGTCTAGAGCAGACACGAAGACACAGAGTAATCATAATACATTTGAAGAGCAGAAAGTTGTCCCAAGAATGCTCATTTTTCACTGAACAAAAGAAGTTGTATCATCTGCTGCCAGAGTGAGGGCTGCAGGGTTTCATTAGGAAAAGGAAGTATGAGAGGCAACCAGAGTAACTGTTTGATGAATGGATTTAAACTAAGATGCAGCTGAAGGTATAGGATTGAGACTTTCCTGTGCTGATGTGCCCTTGACATATACCCCAGGTATTTCTCTGTATGTGGCTCCTATGAAAGCAATAGAGGACTCTATAGAACATCCTGGGAGAAACAGATGAGTATGCTGTAGGCTTGGATTTTTCAAAACCTACTTTAATAAGAATTCTCAAATGCTTCTACATGACCTGCTCCTTTTAGCCCACTGTCCAAAAGTAGAGAGAAAAGATGGTAAGTAGAACAAGGGGATAGGGACCGCTTTAGAAGTAGTTCTTTGGGGCAATTCCAATCTCTGACAGGATACCAGCACTCTAATTCAGTTATGTCACGATAACAACATCTACTTCAAAAGTGTTACCAAACACATATCAGCAATGGTGGCATAATCCAGCAGAAACCACCAGGCCTCTGCCAAATCTGCATGATGGGAGACAAAGGAAGTATTGCACGGCTAGCTATGTAAGTGCTCCATCACCACTGTCTGTTGAGTCCTATTTAAACTCTTTCCAAACATCATGTCTTCTCACAGATTTTACCTTAGCAAAACATCAAATGAATCTGTGTCACATGATCAGAAATTTCCACTTCAGTATGCAGTGTTGAATTTAAGGCTCAATTCTCCCTGGTTAGGCTAGGGACCACTGGCTCTTATATCGAGGCTAGCCTTGAAATTGTTCCTGTACATTTGTCCCTCTCTACCTGTTCCTGGAAAGCCAAGAGGAACCTCAGAGCACCCCATGTAAATATACACTACTTGGAGGATTTTCCCTTGTCATAACAGTTCAGATGTATCAGAAGACCTTTGTATAATTGTCCATATCACAGGATGGCCTCTTGGTACAAGCATGTGCTCAGTTCTTTATTGTGACTTCTTTGACCTTTAATTAGACACCTTGCCAGTATCCCTGAACCTGACTCATTAGGCCAGGTTATCTGACGTAGCTCCTAAACACATTCCTGGGAGGAACTGTCCATTGTGTTACTTTTGCTTCTTCTGTCATGGAGGGGATAGAGAAATAGAACTCATTCTGCCCCTCATAATAAATCCAAAATGCAAGTGAAATAAATTCATACATTAGTCATAGGAACCCATTGAATTGGGCTAATTACTTTTCTCTTTGTTGTGACCAAACACCTGTCAAGGAGCAACTTGGAGAAAGAAAGATGTATTTGGGATGATGGTTTGTGGGATTCGGCTCATTACAGTGAGAAAAGAGTGGTGAGAGTAGCTCCATGGCGACCTGTCCACATGTCAGTGGGATAGAAGCAGAGAGGGATGATGGACAAGCATCCCTTTACCCTTTTCTTCTTTTATTCCATCCAATTTCTTACACTATGGAATGTTTGCTACCTACATTCTGGGGTCCTCCCAATCCTCCTGAAATACTCTTACAGACACCCTTTGTAGTACATCTCAAGCTCCTAGGTGATTGTCAATCTGGTCAAGTTGGCAGTGATGATTGACTATCATACCATGTCAATTATCAGTTATAAATAGTCTCTTGCTTAATTGAACATCTATTTTCTTTCCATTATTAAATTACATTGGCTATGTATCCTTTTAAATGAATGTGTCTGTATCTAGCTGGAAAGTGACTCATGCAACAGTTCTGTGTGACCTTAAACAGTTTGTAGACTACTGAAAGTATTTTTGCAAAACATTGAGTCAGTTCTGTTAACAAATGCCCAGGTAAGAAGACTTTTGAAGCCATTCTTTGCTATGTGACAATGGCTTGCTAAATTTCACCACTCAGTATTATTAAGGCATTAATTCTGGCGAATTCTTGAATGCTTTTAGCTTTCAACCTGTAATACACTTTTAAGAATAATACAGTGTTGCCTCTTGGCAAAATTTTCATACAATTTTTCCAGTTCTTCTTACATGACTATTATAGCTCTGGATTTCTTCCTTAAAATTTACACAATTAAAAAATATGTCATTATAACTAAATGTGGCATTATACACCATAATCCCAGCACTCAGAGGGTCAAGGCAGAGGGATTAGAGTTCAAAGCCACCTCTGGGTTCAAACTGAGTCCAGGCTAGTCTGGGCTATAGGAGACTCTATTTCAAGATTTAAAGAAACAAACAAATAAATAAAATTTAAAAGAAAAGGAAGAATGAACACCCATCATTTAAATAAAATGTACAATTAATTGCCATTGATTAAAAAATGGACTTTAGGGACTGGCCACATGTCTCAGGAAATTAAAATACTAATAAATTAATTCCTGGAACTCACAATGTAGAAGTAGAATATGAGAAACAACTCCCAGTTGTCTATGATTTCTTTGTGTATGCCATGGTACATACATACACATGCACATACATACCACACACACACACACACACACACACACACACGCTCACATGTACACACAAACACATGCACACATGCACTGAATAAATGCAATTTTTTTTAAAAAAAGAACATGAATTTCAGAATAGATCCAACAGTCAACACAAAGATTTCAGCCAGGTCTTTAGAATACTCAGAAGAGATAATGTGCTTAGAAGAATACCATTGAAGAATGACTTTATAGTGTTCTGTAAGTCTCTTTTCTATTTCTTTATATTCTTATGGATAAGTTATATAATTACAGCAAAAGCAAAATATAAAGCTGTTGTTAAGAATTCTCTGAGTTTGAGAGCAGGGTCTTAGCCAGCCCTAAGGAGCCTCTGAATCCTTAGGATGGAATTAGGATTTTATTTGAATTGAAAACAAACTTAGAGGTCGCTTACTACATGTTCTTCACATAACAACTGAGGAGCCCAAGACTTGAGGTCATCAATTCTTTGTCCTAAGCTTGAAATGATCCATCAGTCTGAGACCTCACTTTTAGCTTTGTTTCCACTCGTGACACTTTTCTTTGGTGCTGCATGTACTCCACTAAGCTTAGTGGCTCACTGTTGGCTCATGTTAAGTCTGTTCAGTGACACTAGCTAGGTACGGTCATGAAATATGGCAAAGGCATCTCATAGTTTCAGGAGATGCCAGGAACATTTCCAGGGCATGTAAAAGACTGGTGATTGTTTGCTTGGGGCCATGGGTTGCAAGGAAAGACCATGAAGGCAGACAGAAAATGAAGGCAGAGTTGGTGAGAAACAGAGCCACAGAGAAGTTTCAAATGGCATGTACCACAGCCCGTGCCTTGTTTAGCAATTGCCTTATGCTTACATTTTCTTCAGGTGAGCCACACCCATTGTTACAAAGGTAGATTCTTGTCATCTCAGATGTATGAGATGTGTAGAGACAAGCACGCTGTTCCCTCTGCTTCTCATCTTAATGTGAGCAAAGTACTACACAGTGAAGAAATTCCCTCACCCAGAACAGCTTCCACATCCCCTGTCTGGTGCAAACAGCTCCCTGGTGGAGGCCTTATAGCAACCCAGACATTCAACACCACAGGGACCCAGTTTGTTTATTTCCTTCTCTGGATCTTGCTCCTTAAATACCTGTCCCCAGTGAGCTAATTCACATCGGCTGCACATAAAGTTCATTTATTTCCTGTGATAAGTCCACATATTTATAAAAGACAGTCCCTTCTGAGCCCAGAAAGAACAGAGCCATGCAGCTGCTGGCGCTCTTTTAATTATGACACAGACAACTCTTATTTTGATCAGTAAATGAAGTTAAATGGAAAATGAAACCTGACAGAGGCTTTTCCCAAACAGGTTGAATGCTCTGGGGGTCTCCCTGCACTGGGATCTCTCTGTGTTTTTACTTCATGGACTTTTGAGAAAATCTTGCTGTCATTTAGCTTTTTCCAGACACATTGGTCAAATCAGCTAAGGGTATAGACACCAGCAGAAGTTTCAGAGTTACCACTGTTCAGCTAGGGCTGGCAGGCAAGGGCTCAAGCTGTCGACTGAAGCACACATGACAATGCATTTGCTCAGTAAAGCACATTTATTTCAACCATTTAACTGTGGTTGAATTCCCTCACTCGCTTTCCTAAGCTCCCTTTGGGAGGAAATACCAAACTTTGGTGAGATTAGGTTGTGAGGGACTCTGCAATTAAGCTGTGTTTTAGTCTTCAAAGGATTTTAAATTGAACAAAAGCAAACCGATTTCCTCACGATTTCCAAAGGGTTTTGAAATTTCCTATCAGTCGTGTCAGGTGCATTTCATTAAGTTCTCAATTTTATGATCGGAAGTATGGAAATTAGATGTCTTTGAAATTGCTCATATTAAACTGGAGAGTAAGTCCTAAGTCCAAACACACTTGAGATTTCAATATAGCTGGGGTCTTGACGGAATGGTCAAAAGGGAGCAATGATATCCCAGGAACTAGCTTCATGGGCAAGAAAATGATGCTCTGAGATTGTGCTGGATAATGAGATTATTTGGTATTTGCTGTCCTTTTGTGCTCTGGAGCTTATTTATTCCTTATTCAATTGTTTTACGAGGGAATTCTGAGACAGCAGCAGCAGCAGCAGTGGGGTAGGTGCTAGAGACAAAGTTCCTTAGTGTGGCCGTGGTCCTATAGCAGCAAAAGTTCTGAGAAATCTCAATTTAGGCATAGCTGGGATTCTTGACTTCACCACAAAAAAACAAAAACAAAAACAAAAAGCAAAAACAAAAAAAAAACAACTAGGAAAAACTAGTAAGAAGCAGAATTGGCACTTATTAAAACGATATCTCAATATAGTTTTGGGCATTGGCATAAGATGTTTGTAGATTTTTCAAGAGAGTATCAAGGTTAAGGTTAAGTATCTTAGCAGAACTCACACACAACAGTTTTTATGGCTTCTGAAGTTGTCCTGAACACACACACTCTCTCTCCTTCATCTCTTCCTCTCTCTCTCTCTCTCTCTCTCTCTCTCTCTCTCTCTCTCTCTCTCTCTGTGTGTGTGTGTCTGTGTGTGTGTGTGTATGTGATAAATCACGTCCTATAGTAGAGCCTGATGTGCCATGGATAAGAAAAATCATTGATCACAAAGGTTGCATGGGTGTTGATAGGTCTTCTATAAATTAGCTTGCATATGAGATTCCTAGAAAATGCTATTTTAATATTCATGTTGGAAATATGTCTCTATAAAAGCAATGGTCTCTCTAAGTAGACAAATACTGTGTTGGGATTTTTGATTCTCAGCTGGCAGGAGATCTCAACTTGTGCAATGGCTCCTTCCTCTTTCTATAGCTTACAGTTTTCCTTGTTTTTCTGTACTACCTCAACACCATTCTATATAAGTTATTTGGATAAAATTGTTTTTCACTTGAAATAAAATAGAAGTCAGAGATGTTTTAAAAAGCTTAACTTCAGAAATACAAAAACAAATCAAAGAGAGCGTTTGATGTTGGATCTCCTTTATTGCTAAGCACGAACATGCTCTTTACTTACTGAGTGAGTTGTCACTCCAAAATCCATAGAGTGGGAGTTTTGCTTTATTCTAGAAATTAGACACCATTTTGGATGGATCTAGATAAGTTTGCTTTGTCTCTCCTTTGTATGTGTTCCATACTCAGCACCTAAGGGTGCTTAAAGAACACACAGTCAACAACAGAAGAAAATGATGTCAAGTTCAGTTTGTACACAACTCCAGTAAAAGCAGCAAGAAAGTACCTGGCGTTGTGGTGCAGCTTTGATGACAGATGTATTTGTTTGTCTACTCTGTGCTCAGAAGGCAGAGTTGGCAAACTGAACTTACTGCTGATTTTCTTAACATACTAATATAGTATTCATCATGTATGAAGAACAAAGGCTTCGCAAAGATCCGTTACACATCAAACGTTTTTTGTTCTGGAGATACCTTGATGGGAAAACACAAGCACTTCTTTTCATGACATCATAGAAGCTTCAGTGTTTGTCTTCGTGGGGATGTGTGCTGAAACATAACAGCTTCTCTTCAGTCTCTTTCCCTGAGCGTTTAACATTGCAGACATGTTACATATATATAACTTAGCCAATAAACAAACCAACAATTTAATTGTTGGAAAGCTCTAGAAAACCCCAAGTGCAACAGTATTATAAATACACTTAGAAATACACAGGCAAGACAAAGTATCTTAATGTATCATGTGAATGATGCCTGGCATAAAGAAAAGCTGATGGTAGTTTCAGTCTTTACATGGTGCCCATTGTGGTACAAGGTCAAGGTATATCTAGACTATAGTTTAACTTTGAATGTTCTGATGGAAGTTGTTCAAAGGAAACCAACCACAGTTACAAACATATTCAAAGCTATTCAAGAGGAAGACAGAAAAACCATAGTGTGGCAGAAAAACGTAGTGTGGCAGTTTGTTATTTCTACTATTTCCTACGGGTTAATTTTTTTCATCTCCACCTCTAACCACTGCTCATGTCAAAAATTATATTGAAGTAAACACTTGTGTATATTATGTTACTTCATATTCCCCAAAGGTGAAGCCTCTCAGAGAGTCATATACTACTATTATACCTACAACTAACAACAATTTATTAATCACTAAGTATTGACTTGGTATACATACAAATAGACTTTACATATTTCTATAATACAACTGAGTAGGAAGGAAGGAAGGTTCACATACTGTGGTTAATGAGATGAATATCTGATTTTCAGCATTTTATAGGTTCAATGTTCATCTCGGCATGTTATTGCTTTTATTGAGGTACTAGCTTGTTCATCCTGCAGGTGTCTCTGAAGTTTATGTGTCTTTGAATTAGATGTTTTTGGTGCTGTGAGACATGATACTTGGCCCCTTGTTCTCTTGCATATATGCTAGATTGTACACATGTGCTATATTGCATGTACATGTATATTCATGTTATGTATATACATGTCTGTTTCTGTGTACACATGTGTGTAAATGTCATGGGTTCCTTGGTAGAATGACAACTACAAGTTTCTGTGTAGCTGATCATTTTAAAATCTTACCCATAAGGCTTTCTTAGGATTGTTTGGAGCTGCTGTTTGTAAGATATGGGAATCTCATGGTTGACCTTTCAGTTTATCTAGACGATTCCATTCTGGTAAGTGGCTTTTACCTACAAAGCAATCAGCACCTAGCCACTGTCCCCAAAGATAGTTCATTCTGTGGCACTTGAAATGATTCTCTTTGTATGAAGTTCATGTGTATGCCTTTAAGTATGACTTCTATGAGAAAGGCATTTTCAGGCTCCTGGCTTGGTGGGTTCCCTCCAGGAAGCTTTCCTTCCCACTTGTTTTTGTAGATATTCTTTGTGTTTGCATGTGTGTTTGTTATATCCTGTGCTGAACTGTAAGATTCAGAAGGATAGGGACTATATCTGGTTTTATTTTGCTTTTATATCAAAGATCTAACATGTGCCAAGTTCTCAAGAAGAGCTTGCTAAATAAACGAGTTGGCTCTTTTTCCCTTTGTAGTCATAAAGAGTAAGCACTGTGCTTTAGCATACATGCTGTAGGATTATGTGTTCCTTGATCTCATTTTTTCTTAACATAAAATCTAAACCTCTTCAAAACTCTTGCTGCATGACTTTTATTTTTTACTGTGCTTGATTTCCTTTGAATAGCTTTCTACTCATAACTGAACAGGAGTACAGATGTATCCTGACCTTGTACCATGATGCGACCACTCTGTCCTTTCAGAGACAGAAATTGTCATTGTCCTACTTGTGTTTTTCTGAGTGAATACTTTTTCCATTGCCCATTAATGCTGTCAAGATGTTTAATTTAATTCAAACCCTCTGTATTTCCATCATTTTCTACTCATGCTACATTCTACTGCTTTTTAAAAATGCCTTGCTTATATTCATTTATATTGATAGCTAATGGCTGTGATTCTCAGCATAATTAAACATAAATGTGATTTTATTTCTCATCAAAAAAGCTAACAAAAGCTGAGAGTTTTGTTATGCATGTGGGTGAGTAGCCTTCTTCCGAAATGATTTAAGTTTTCCACACCTCATTCTAACAATGACACAAGATTTTCATTGGTTACTGTGCAGTTGATTACTGTGCAGAATAACATTTTAAGATTTATTTTAAGCACATTTTAGTTTCTCTATATGTATCATCATATAGTGTCTGTTTTGAGGGAGTAGTAGTAGTCTTTTTGTCTCCATATTTTGATTTTATGTCGTTGTCAACTTTACTTAAGCAAGAGTCACCTTGGGAGAGAGCATCCCAATTGAGAGAATGCCTATGTCAAATTGGCCTGTGGCCATATCTGTGGGGAATTATCTTGATTACTGATTGATATGGGAGGGCCCAGTTCACCGTGGGTAGGGTACTGCTTAGCAGATGGTCCTAGCTTGTGTGTGTGTATGTATGTGTGTGTGTGTGTGTGTGTGTCAGAGAAAGCAATCTGGTAAACTGAATTCCTCCATGGTTTATGCTCCAGGTTTTTGATTTGACCTCCTACCTTGTATGATGGACTGTGATCTGGAAGTGTAAGCCAAATAAACCCTTTCCTCCTCAAGTTGCTTTTGGCTACAGAACCAGAAAGCAAACTAGAAACTAGAATGCCAGAAACCTCCTGATGAATGGTTTCTCCATCCTAGCAAAGCTCTCTTCCCATGGGATTCACAGGAGTAACCTGATGTCTGGGCCAGGACTCTTTCCTCTTGGAGTTTTTTCTTTGGAATACATTCAGCAACTGTCTAACATCTTTCTCCCAAACAACATCAGCCTGGAACACTGTGATCTTCCTTATTAATTAAAGGCACATGAAGCTTTGGATCTGCTGCTCTGAGAGATTCCAGACCTTTGAGATCTCTGTTGAAAAGCTGACCTCTGTAGAGAGATTGGCTCACTTCTTCCCTGGTAGGTCACATGCTCATCTTATTTGCTTTCATTTAGGAGGAGAAAGTGAACCAAATTATAGATTTTGTTTCTGCTTACCATACTATTTCATGAATACCACAGTTACAGGGTTAACATGAATGATGGAATGTAAGAAATTCAGGATTTTGTTTTGTTCGAGCTTAAGCTGTAAACAACTCATTTAGCATCACGAATTTCTTTCTCCCTTCTCTGTGATTAATTATAGATATTTCTACATTTGTTCTATCCTTATTTTCTCGATTATCATCCCTTCCAAAACTTGAGACCTTAGATTTTCATTGTCATTTGAACATCTTCAGTTGGATTTTATATTTCCTCAAACTTTACATAGCCCCAAATCGAAGCTATCAACTTCCTTTCCAGTGGTTTTCTAATTCTACCTTTCTTAGTACTAACAACAGGCATTTGGTTCTTCCAAATCAGTGCCTCAGATTCATCTCTGCTAAATTACTGTGCATGTTCACACCTTCACCCTCCTCTATTATAGTGGCTCTCAACCTTACTAATGCTGCAACCCTTAACACAGTTCCTCATGTTGTGGTGACCCCTAACTATAGAATTATTTTCGCTGCTACTTCATAGCTGTAATTTTGCTATGGTTTTGAATTGTAATGCAAAATATCTGTGTTTTTGGTGATCTTAGGCGACCCCTGTGAAGGGTTGTTTGGCTTCCAGAGGGATCATGACCACTGTTTGAGAACCACTGCTCTCCTGAAATCCCAGTTATTCCCCCATCTCAAACTTCTGACTTTTGCTCTATTCTATATTTTTTACAGGCATGACCACTAGTGGAGAAGACCAGCAAAGGCAGGGCTGCACTTTATGTGTTCTTGGCTATACTTCCAACATAGCAAACTCTGTCTTGGACATTCAAAATTGCCTCTTGAATGTCTTCCAAAATCCATTACTTCCCTTCTTGTGTTGGTGTGTGCTGGAATCCTCGGTCTGGTTTTTTTTTTTTTCAATGTTCCTCAATTTAGCTCCATTCTATAACTCAAATCAAAGCATTTCCTCAGGGTGCCAGGAATAAAGATGAATGGAAACACTAAACATTTTAACTCCATTAAAGAGGAACCAGTAATGAAACTCAGATTTCTTTCTTCCTTCCCCTTCTTTTATCTCATTTTTCTTTACTCACTTTCCCTCCCCTTCCTCTTCTTTCTCTTCTTCTCCCTTTATTCCCCTCCCTCCTCCTTTCTCCCTCCCTCTACATCTCTGCTACTTTGTTATTTTTTCTTCCTTCTCAACCAAGAGGTCTGCTACAAACAGTAAGGCCATTTAGCTTGTTACTCAGACATGGATACAGGCAGCCAAAGAAAAGAAAGGATACCATGACATTATTTGGGCCACTTTGTAGACACAATTCAATTTTAATTTGGAACTAATTCAGGAAGTATTAAAAGTGCGAAACTAGTATATTTTTGAATGGCTTAGGGGGTTAAACATACTTAGAGTATGTTTAACCATGAGTTTCTCTTTGTTACAGATAGCTGACTGAATACTAATGACTTGTTAAGTGATTTCTGAGTGTTGCCCATACAAGAGATGGTTCTCTTAATTTTGCTCTTCTTGTTGAAACATACAGGAGAATGACATTAAAGGGGTTCAAGACCTTGAATCTAACTCCTGATTAATTAGTTAGGCTTTGAACTAGAAGGAAATAGCACCAGTAAATTAGGCAATTCGGTTTACAGAGCTAGTTTCACACATAGGCAGAGAAAGCAGGTGCCTGTCTGGTGTGTAGTGAGAAATCAGAACCAACCCTTTATTCGACTGAGTGATTGGCTAGCCTTTCTAATTCACTGTTCTCATTTTCCTTAATACTTGAATGCTTGCTTTCTCACTCAGATGGAATGGTTTGCATGCTAGTAACACACTGCATCTTTGTCACCATCTATTACCTTCAGCATGGTGACATTCACAGAAATAACCGTAAGAGGAATACTGCAGTGGGAGAGGCTTCATGGGTCATATTACAGGCATTCAAGTAAAACTCATGGTGAAAGTTGAAGGGGCCACTCTAAGTTCATAGCTGTGACAAAAGCCACTGGCTATTGGGTTCACTCATTCTACAGATAAATATTGAATGCTATGACATTTCAGTCTAGCAATGCTTATAGGTAGAACAGGTATAAATCTCCATATTTGATACAAATGTTTCTTAGGTTAGGACCATATATGTATAAGACACAGAGAAAATGTCTGCACTCTAGCCAAGGGCCCAAGGAATAAACATTTTATTTGTTATGCTTCTCTTTGGAATCTCAACAGTTCTTATACCCACCAAGCCTCAAACATGCTTTTAAAAAAATGATTATACTTGCATATATTTATAGAGTACAAAATACTGCTATAAATTTGATAGAAATTTGAGTGACTAGATTATAAATACTTAACATCACCTCAAATAGTTAACGTTTTGGTGAGTATGATATTTGAAATAACTCTTAGCAAAATTTAAACACACAGCCCTTGATGTAGCTATGCTTACTATGGTGTGCAACTGATCTGCAAGAAAACAAACCAAACCAAGAAAAACAGCCCAAATCCATGAGGCTCTGCACTTTATCACCATCTTCCCTGCTAGTGACTCTATTCCTTTTCTGTGAATTCAATAGTTCTAGTTTCAATGTGAAAGTAAGAATATACTCCATTTTTCTGTTTCTGACTTATTTCACTTGCATTTTTTGCTTTTTCAAGTATGTGTGTTGTGTGTATTGTTTTGTGTGTGTGTGTGGTGTATTCATGTTTTGCATATGTGTGAACACATGTATTTGGGTCTGCATGTATATGTGTGTGTGTGTGTGTGTGTGTATGTGTACATGTGGAAGCCTGAGGTTAGTGTTAGGACTCACCTGAAGTGGAAATTTCTAGTTTCCTTAACAACTCAGTTGTATTATGTGGTATTTTGCTGAAAACAAAAACTTGAGAGGGCATGTAATATTTAGAAAGAATATAAATAGAACTCCACAAACAGTGAGAGGACACGCTTGCATTGCAATGCTGGACAATGCTGCACTGGTATTTGATGGTCTTTCGTGGCCTTTATTTCATAGACAGAAATGGACCAAAAATTTCTTCGTGGTATTCTGGCTGATTTTGGCCACTTTCACTGACTCATGCTGATTTGGTGGAGACTTGCTGTTTCTGCTAGATCATGCTGCTCCTACTGCTTCATGTTTGGTGTTTGCTATTGAACTGGACTGCTGGTATCCTAACAATGAAGCGTGGAATTGCCCCCAAGGAACTACTTCTAAACAGGTCCACAGCATTCTTTTCATATTAATTTTCTTTCTCCTCTACTTCTGGTCAGTGGGTTAAAAGCAAGGTTGAAGTGTTCAAGAATCCTAAATAAAGTAGGTTTTGAAAAAAATCTAAGCCCACATTCACCCTTGATCATTTTCTCTTTTATTCAATGAGGGAAGGTCTCTCAAATTGACTCAGACCTTAAAGATATATTTAGTTGTTGTGTAGCAGCTTTTTCTGCAATTGAAACATTCCGGCAATAACTTTAAGACAGAAGGCCAACAACCAAACATAACTTTCACTAGGAGACTCCTTCCCAAGAGTAAACAATAAACGCTGCTGAGAATCACTTTGAGACAAATCAAGCTACAAAGAAAACTTTGAGACCAGATCAGCTGCCTAGAAAAGGCCAAAACCAGCCAAACTGTCTGGAGGAGGTTTAGACCAACCGAGTCACTTGGAAAAAGATGTGCATGCTCCAGCCTGTTGAGGTGCCCGTAGGGTGTGCAGTATGCTCTAGATTCCAGGATTTTGTGAGCTGTCACCTAAGCTGGGCAAGTGTGCTTTGGTGATGCAGCTGAATTATTTCTGTTCCTGTAAATAACCCTCCTGTATTAGTTAGGGCTCTCTCTGTATCTCTGTCTCTCTCTTATTTATGTCTGTATATTTAAGAACATGAATAAATATAAATATACAAAATTAAAACAGTGGTTGTTTCCCAATGGAAAGTCCAAGAATTCTGTAGTTGTTCAGTCCACAATGATGAATGTTTCAGATGTTCTTTCATATGTTTTTAGAATCCTGAAGATTCTGTTTCTAATGTCAGTAAAGGAAAAAACTGGCTAATGAGGGTGAGGGCTAGCAAGCAAAGAGCAAGCGCTTCTTCCATATCCTTCATACAGGCAGTCACCAGAGGTGTAGACTAAATTTAAGGTGGCTCTTCCACCTCAAAAGATCCAGGGTTATAGCTGATCTTCCCATTTTAAATTATCTAATCAAGAAAATTCCCTCACAAATGTACCCATTCAGTTGGATTTTATTTAATACCAGATACAGTTGACAACCAAGAAGAGTCAATACACTTATACACCTGGAAGTATCCTCAACAAAATGTATTGTTTCACCAAGTTAAACTAGATTGTATCCATACTTTGGTCGGGCATGAACTCCCTATCTAGGCTGAGTAGATAGGAATAGTCTTGCCACAAAACATTAGTTTCTCTATCCACTTGTAGGGATCCTCTTTCTCTACCTTCTGAGGCTGGAATTACAGGCAGCCTGCCAAGCCCAGCTAGCATTTACATGAGTTTTTGACACTCTGAATTCAGTCTTCATTCACAGAAGAGACGATGGTCAGAGCATGAGATCTTATGGCTCCCAAAGATATCTGAGAGGTAAAGGTAATCTCATTAGTTAGGATGTGGTTAACTGTGTTAAGATAAAGGGTGTGTTATGGTCTCCCTGCTAACTCAAGCAGTGTACCATATCTTCTGAAGAACAGCAGGTAGATCATAATTCAAGGCAGTGTACCGTATAGACCATGACATGTTTCAAGGCACAGGCCAAGAAGATTTTGTACTTTTCCACCATCTGGCCCCTCTTACCCCCTCCCCTTGTGAAACATGCTATAAAAAAGCATTTCATGTTCAAAAATAAATAAATTATTTATAAAAAAAAAAAAAGATAAAGGGTGTGATGAGCATAAACACTCAGGGAAGACAAGGATGCTGTTCCCAAGGAAGTAACCAGATCAGCTAGGACCTTCTAAAGACTATTAATTTTGGCTTTTACATTCTAGTGTTAAAGGTGATTAATACAAGTATTTTAAGCTTAAGGAAAGCATCACCTGTGGATTTTTAGAAGAACACTTTGGCTGCACTACAGGCAGGAGGGACTTGTGGTAGTGTGGTGAAGTGGTCATTATAGACTTTCAGGAAGCAATGGTGTTAACAGGTTTAAGTGTGGATTAGAGAGATGCGCGGGCTGATGCTAGACAGTCAGTAAATAGTAGCCTTCATTTCCAGAACGTCACTGATAAACAAAGAGCAGGTGAAGGGGCATGCAGACTTTCCTCCTGATTAAATAGTGGGGATGGATGTACTATCTCCTTCTGTAGGGAAGATGGAAGTGAAACAGGTCCAGAAGATAGACCTTGAATGCATTTTTCCAGATACAGAGTTTGAAGCACCCAAACGGCCAAGGATATGGATCCCTGTTAGTTAGTGTAAGGGAGCAAGCCAACTACTGAAGGAAACATTCACTTCTTGATTTTACCTTGGTATTTGAAATTTTTTAGAGGGCCCACTCCATCTCATGCACTGAGTTAAATCTTCCAGAAAGAGCTTCCTGGTAGCTAGAGGCTGTTGGATATGCCACCTTGAGAGTTACACAGTCCCTAACCTTAGATTTTTGATAGTGTAGGTGCTCTTTAGGAATCTCATGAAAATCAAAACTCTTGCCTTTTGGTAAATGAGTCTACAAAGATAAACTATCTTACAGGGCTTGCTGATTGTTGATACATTTATTGGCTTGGTTGATGTACAGACTGAGTGTAAGGTGGCAATATGGTTAGTTGCTCTGTGCTGTCCTGCTTCATTTATAGCACTGTAGAGCTACATCTAGTGTGCCCTTGGATCCCTATACCTGTTTCTACATAAAGGACAGATTTTGCTATAACATTAGCCAGGAATTCATATAACCTGTGACCCCACACAGGCCATGTAGGGTTCATGGGCTCATTTCCAAATCTCTGTATCTTTCCCCATTCACTCCTTGTCACAGTGGATTTGCTTAATGTGTTTGCCCAGCAATGATGCTACATCTAAACACTGCCTCCCCAATGCAAATCCTTCTGAACACCATTTGCTTTGGTTGCCACCAGTGACTCAGTTGCTTCTCTGTATTTTTCTGCAGGCCTTTTGTATATTCATTTGTTTGTTCAACATAATATTTCTTTATATGTTTTATCAATTGCTTCGTGGGTAAGATGGATGTCTTTACCTAGAGAATGGTCATATGATAAAGAGGGAAGTGATGGGCAGTTCCAAGCCTGGTACCAGTCATATAGTCTAAGAGTCAGTTTCTCTGCTTGTGAATACAATAGAACACAGGGTGATTATTAATTGTCCAAAATTCCAAAAGCAAGAACTTTTCACTTTCTTTCTCAGATTTTGCAGTATTGACATTTACACTATGAGATATCTGGGGATGTAAACCGTGTGTAAACACAGATTCCTCAATGTTCTATATGCATCCTGCACACACAGGCAGAAGCAAACATCGTACAGTATTTTAGTGAGACATCCTTTGACTGAAACTTAAAAATAAGTACAGATTTTGACACTGTGAATTCATGGCCTTGCTGGGAGGATTTGATTTTTGAGCATTTGGGTTTTAGAATTTTTGATTTAGGAGGCTCATCTTAAGTAGCTACTTTGCAGTGTCAATATTGCACAGTGATAACTGATTCATATTGCAGACAGTCACCTCCACTGATGTTACTTTTCCCATCCCTCTGGAGTTATGTCTCAATGCTCAAGCACTGCCAGTGAACAGGGCTCATTTTTGAAAGGATGGTGGACATATTTCCTGTAGATACTACTGAAGAAGATGCATGTTGGACATAGAGCCTAGATAAACATGTTTGCAGTGATATTTATTGTACTTATTAGTTAGGATATCTTTCTTCTATATGATATCTTGCTAGCAAGTGGTTGTTAAGCTCCGCTTTTGCGTATTCATCATATACAGCATAAGAAGGAAGGTTCATGTCTCATATACTCATTCAGCTGCAGAAAATTCCATGATATTTTGAATAATTTCATCACATAACTTCACTAAAATGTTTGATATTTTGAACAAATCCCTGTATTTCATTTTTCCAGGCATGTGGATAGTGTTTTATTTGTTTGTTTGTTTTGCTTTGTTTCTTTTTTCATATTTTCTTTTGTTTTTCACCATGGAAGTACTTCTCTGTAACTCTTCATAAAGTTCAGTTCCTCACCATTTCCTTTGGGGAAGAACTAAGACTTATTCCCTTCTGTTTTTCTCCCTCTGTCCTTCCCTCTTTCTGTGCTCCTTCCTTTCCTCTCTCTTTTCTCCTTCCCTGCTTCTTCTTTCTCTTTCCATTTCACTGTCACTCTGAGATACCTCAGAGACTTAAGAGAGCAAACCCCTATTTTGGCTTAATGTTTTCGATGAGTGGGTAAGTCCATCGCTCTGGGCTTCCTCATTGTGTACTGTTAGTGATATACAAGGCATGATACAAACAGGAATCAAAAGTGAGCAGGTGTCTGGGTTTAGTTATCCTTCTCAGTAGCACACTCCCCAATGACTAAAGAACGTCAGCAGGTTGTACCTCTCTCCTGGAGACCAATCCTTTAACATGGGGCTTTGGGGGAAATTCAAAGTCTTCACTATAGCAGGTCCTGCTACATAGTTCAGCTCCCTTTTCTCCTCAGTTGGTTGATGGGTAGTAGGCTGGCATGACTCAGCAGCTTTGATCTTAGTTTGATAGCTACAAGTAGGCTTTGAAAGGAGGAGAAAGGGACACTGTTTTTATGCTGATTTTCTTTCAAAACAAACAGAATTTTTATTTATTAGAGAAAACATTCTTCCAAGTTCAGGTTGACACAAAGGAACTTGAGAAATCTCTCCATTCATGTCCTGTCTTTGCAGATTGCTGCAAGAAGCACCAACTCTGCCATCAGTCTGTGCCTATGCCAATTACCCTCACCAATGTCCTTTCATCTCTTAGGAGGGTCAGAGGGCTTTAGATTCACTAAATGAATCTGTGGTTTAATTACCTCTTATGTAATTCAACTTCAGACCTCTGTCAATTGTTTATCTACCTTTAATGATTTTGGAAATTTGTCTTTTTAGCAACATTCTTAGTGATAGGACTTTCTATCACACAGTCCCTAAATATCCTTGTCAGAAATATAAGTCAACTACATATAGTCACCAATGTGTTCCTGAGTATAATCTGATGAAGAAGAGGAAGATGGAGAAAGAACAGGTGGAAGAGGAAAAAAGAGGAAGCAGTAAACATCAATCAAGCAGAAGATAATAGTTGTATAATATAGTTGGTAGACAATATATAGAAAGGCACAAATGTCAACAACGTTGGTATTGAGAAATAACTGAATGCAATCAAGGTTCAATTAGACACATGACCAAACATTCATGGTCATACGAACATAGAGAAACATGGACAGCCTGTGAGTGAGATTGGTCTAGCCTATTTCCCAGCAGTCACAGGCTGCCTTACCTTTGCCCAAATCATCCCTTTCCAAACTTGATATTTGAAGAGACTGGGAACATACCTTTAAAATGGAGACTTTTCAAACTAAAATCACTACATTCTCTAGTGTGTGACCCCACACTCAAGCACACACAAGAAACATTAGTTGGACTCTGGGATATAAAATAAATGGAAAGGATATATGAAGTTGAAAAACAGACATGTTTGGTAAAAGTCCTGGGGGAGGTGGAAAGATAGAGTGAGGGTAGATCTGGTCAAAGTACATTGCATACATGTATGGAATTTTCAAAGAATAAATAAAAATATATAAGGAGAAATAGGATCACATTGGAGTGGTGTTTGAATGAGAGCCTGAAACTTTTGTAAAAGTTGAGGGAAAATTTAATCTTTTTCCACATTTTCTAAATATTACCAACAATATGCTATCAGCCATATTAAGGATTATTATTAAGGATTATGACGGAAGTCACGGTTAGTCACAATTTCAAGGACACTTGAAAACTAAAATTTAACACTGGGAAGCAGAAAAGGTCACTGAAAAAGAGCGGCCTCTTACATGGCCTGATTTTCAAGAGAACTATCAAGGACTTTGAGTTCTTCTGAGATTTTTTTTCTAATTCTAAGAAACTTTGCCTCTTTTTATTCCTTCCTCTTAGAAAAATTTGAGAACAAGTTATGAGAAAAATAAGTAGATATTTTCTGTTTTCCTGAGCATTAGTTATGTGTATCATTTTGGTACCTTTCTAAACATATGGGAGATGACAGAGGCTAGTGGGGGGAGGCTGGTAACTTGTTGGATTTTCCCTTTATATTGTTGAATCAACTTTGAACAAGGCTCTGATTTTGTTTAGGTTTCTGTGTTGGACCCCATGGAACAAACTGCTCTGGAGTCATCATGCTAAAGGAAATTGAGGCAAGTTATGTTTCAGTCATCCAGCAGCCAGGGTTTAGTCATGAGTGCTCAGCCAACTGTTTCAAATAGGGTAGACCAGTCAGCTCTGTGTTCCACTTCTGGGTTCTGTCTGACTACATTTGAATCTCTCTAGTTTAGAGGGCTTACTGATATTAGAATTTTGAACAAAAAACAAACTTGAAATGTATTATGGTTTTGTCTTAGTGCAATATAGCAGCCTGCTTATTCCCATCTATATTTTAAGTTCTGTCTGTGGTCAACTAGGGTCTGAGGATGGTAGATATAAAAGTCTAAAAATAAACAATTGGTTTTAAGTGAATTTTATTTGTATTCTCATAATCATTATGTTTTGCAGGCAGTTATTGTTAATCTCTAACTGCACCCTATTTGAATTTATAAATCAAATTTTATCAGTAAATACATAAATGAAGGAAAAACACAACATAGATATATGTAGGCTTTAGTCCTGGTTTTATAGTTGCCACCAAGGGGCTTAGAATTTATCCCTTTTGCATCTACGTGTCATTCCATTGGGTTGAAATACTTCTTTAACTTGGTTTTAGTATCATATAGAGAAGAAAACATGTTTTTACTCCTGGGCTTTCCTTTGAGGAAAGCTTGTGGCTTCAGTGCTCAGTATCTGCTAAATGTCTGTCTACCTCTTTGTGTCTGCTTTTCACTGTGATTTGAAATGCAGTCAACACCTTTGGTCAGCAGCCTCTGTTCAGACCTCTAAGAAACACAGCAAATGTTTATTCATTCTTAATTGGTAGTTTTTGGATCTGGAATGTTCCCAAAGTCTTGTGTATTGAAGGCCCACTTACCAGTCTGTGTGCTGTTGGAAAATAGTGGATCCTTTAAGAGACAGGGCTCAGTGGGGTGAGGTTAGGTAGTTGGGTGGATCTCCAAAGGGGATAATACACAGTGGCTGCTTCTCTCTTTGTTTCCTCACCACTATGAAATGAACATTAACAGGGCCCTTCTGCTATCTGCTTCCAGGACCAAGAAATTATGACATGAAAGCTCTGAGCAATCCTTTCCTCTTTTGAGGTTGACTCAGTAACAGAAAAGCCACCAGCACTCAGCCTTGCTCCCTGCTCTGGAAACTGCATTTTGGATGGATGGTCAGGAGTTTGTTTCTGTTGAATCAGCACTGTGCAGCAGAATCTAAGGATTTATCAGTGTTTGTATGTTAGCATGGAAAAGGAATACAGTTTCAGTAAAAAACAGAGCAACTGTCTGCTGACAGTGTGTTGGTTAGATTTTCATCAAATTGACACAAGCTAAAATCCTCTGGGAAGAGGCAAGTTCAACTGAGAAAATACCTCTATGAGATCCGCTGTCAGCAAGTCTGTGAAGCCTTTTCTTGACTAATGATTGATGTGGGAGGGCACAACCCAATGTGATCAGTGAAGCGCCGTAGGTGGTGTATATAAGAAACCAGGCTGAAGTGAATTCTAAAGACCAAACCAGTAAGCAGCATTTCATGAACCCAGTTTCCATTCATGTCTTCAGGCTCCTGCTTGAGTTCCTGCCTTGGCTTTTCTTCATGATGGATTGTAACTTGTAAGGCAAACAAACTCCTTCTTCCCCAGGTTGCTTTTGGTCATGGTGTTTTATCACACCTGCAGAAACCAAGCTAATACAGACCCTTTGCCATATTTCATTGCATTATGAGAAAGTGTTTCCATCAAAGTAAAAGTTGTTATTAAGAAAAATAAAGCAATAAAAATCTTAACTTCAATATGATAATTATACATAGTGGCATATCCAACAGTGTTAGGACATTAAGAAAAAATCTTTCTCTTGCTTTTAGGAGATCACAGTAGGAAGGCCATAGTCACTGTAACTCCCACCCACTGAGCACACTTCCCACAGTGTTTACTAAACTTCACTGTAACTTCTTTCTCTTTGCCTTCTTTTTTCCTCCCT
>NW_021604566.1:6701110-6762137 GCF_004785775.1 Grammomys surdaster | reverse complement strand
CCCCCCACACTGTGCTAGTGCTCCATCCTAAAGCCCTGTAAATGATTGGCAAGTGCTTTAGCACTTAGCTTTAATCTCAGTCTGTCCTCCCCTTTTCCAACCTCTCCCACCTCTCTCTCCACTCCCCTTTACTTTCTCTTTTCTTCTTTCTTTTGTGATAAAATAATTAGAAAACAATGAAACCTGAAAATAAAAAAAAGCTGGGCCTTTTCTACTTTTTCTTCGGAGGATAGCAGGAACAGCAATGACCATTAGGACAGCAGGTTGATATAATAGATTAATGTCAAATAATAAAAAGTTAGTTTAGTTAGCAAATTTTTAGTGAGAAACAGACTGGAGGCAGGGTAATTGGTATTAGTAATACCTGGAAGCTTTCTGAATAGGAGCTTTCTGAGTCACTAAGGTGCCTGTCACTCTGATGACATCATTTATTAGTTATCATATTTTACTAAAGTTTTATGAGAAAGAGGAGGGATCCGACTCAACCTATTTGTGCATGTATCTCACAGCCTGAAGCAAAGAGTTAAAGATAATGTTTTCCTCAATACTGTGCAGGCTTAGGGAAGAAGCAGGAGTAGAGCAGAGTGTGCTACAGAATCAATCTCCCTGAGATCTGTGTAATGTACGGAGACAACATGTGAGTGTGTGTGTGTGTGTGTGTGTTCATTTCCTTCTTGTTTTCCTTTTCTCAATACAAGCAAGCATATGAGGTTCTGATTACAAAAGGAAGTACTGAGTGGAAAGGAACTACTTGGGGTTCTCCCTGTGGGTTGCTATCAAGAAGTCTTTTAGTAGGTACAGACAGCCTGTGTGTCTGAGCAGTCAGAAGAAAGCAGAGATTTCACTGTGTTTATAGTGAGGAAGATACACCCAAATAACAGTTTGCTTTTGCAAGGCAGCTCTGGCACTGCTCCTGCCTGCAAGGACAGTCTAATTTCCAAGAACCCCAGCTTGGTGTATTTAGATATTTCCAATCTTGTTCAGAGAGTCCTTTAGGATGATCTATCCATTCTTGCCACAGCTAAGGGCTGCCAGAAAATACACAAAACAAACAGAAAATTCTAACATTCAGCAGGCAGTCCTCAGATGGGAACTCTTGTGAGTTTGGAATGGGTTAAGATAGGTAGCAAAGCTTTGTGGGGATGAATAATCTGCATAGAAATATTATCCATAAATCTCCAGGAGTTGTTCCACACAGGAAAGGCACCAGTGTAGTATAGACAACACTTGCACCATCGGGTGCTTTTCTTGCTTCTGTTCAGGGTACAGAGGATTTTCACAGTGTTTATGGAGATATGTAATACCATCATAATACTGCTTTTTTATAAGCCAAGTCTTCTTATGGGTAAATAGAGCACTATTCTGTATTCTTCTCACCAACAAACTGATTTGAGATAAAAACGATTATTCCCAATAGCCAGACAAGTCCAAAGAGGCTTTAAAATTCCTATTTTGACATTATCAAGTAACAAAACTGGCACCAAAAGCTGGAGAATCTAACTGCAGAGCTCGTATATGAGAAAAAGAATCTACCTCATATCCTCGTTCACACTAAAAATATAAGAGGAGAGCCATGATGCCTAGTACCAAAGTGGATCATCTTCCTGTATAGAAATGATGATTTCTAGTGTTCAATCTTGAGACTCTACAGCTTCACTGCCCATGTTGAACGAAAAGATTATTATTATTATTATTTATTATTATTATTATCATTATTGTCAAGTTTCAAATTTCTCCTCTAAGAATAGGGTTTGGCTGACTGGGATCACTTTCCTTCAATTAAAATAACAGCAATACCCATGACTGAATTGCAGTTTCCAAATCTAATACTTTGCTAAGTAGCATAATTTTTAGGAAGTATTTTGAGTGAAAGTGAACAACACCGAGCCTGTTTGTTTCTCTCAGTCTGGAGAACCAGAGACTGTCACTCAGGAGCCTGTGTGCCCAGAAAGATCGAGATATCGCTGTGGGCAGCTGGCTGCTGGTTTATTTATTCTCAGTGTGTGCTTGTAAATCCGTGAACAGTGCTGTCCTAGCACATGAAGAAGGCCAACTGTGGTGATGGTGCCCTCTGAGGAGAGGTTCCATCGTACTTTGTTTCTCTAGGATTGCTACAAGCTCCCAGGAATTTTGTTTATAATGGATGAGGTGGAAAGTGCCTTGGAATTTTATGTGGTGCCTTCCATACTTCATCCCTGGTAATTTCCTTTCTCCCTGTAGCTTTTCACGTTCTGCTCAGCCCAGACTTGGGGGTTAATCTCTATTACTACAGGGATGGGAAGGTTGATACTCATTTTTGCATTTCAATGTCTCTTGAATTTCAAATTAGACTTTAAAAATTCCAGCATGCTATTCAAGGCAGTATGCATTTAGGTAAATGAGAGCATTTACTTTAGAATTCTCAAAGCTGATTTTATTATAAAGAGCCAAAGGCTTTCTCACAGCGGAGAATATGGAAGTGATAGGATTAAAATAAAGATTTTATAGTGTCTATTATGCTAACCGATCTGTGGGTTGTGACATTTACACTGGTAACACCATGAATGGAGGCAACCAGACATTCCCATTCTGATCATCTTGAGTGAAGATCTTCACCATGTGTAGTGTTGGTTTGGGGGTCGGGGTAGGGGGAATGTGGAAAAGAAATGATGCCGAATGTGATGACACTTCCAGCTCTAACATCCTATCTATGGAAAGGAGATCAAGAAACATGGCAGACTACACCTTGGATATGAAGTCAACAAAATGTGGAGTGCTGGAAAATCTAAGACTCAAAACCTTATTTTCAGCTATAACAAAAAATAACAAAGATAAGAAGACGGGTAGAGAGATTTTAGGGGAAATGGACTTAAGTATAACCAATTAAATGTGCAGCTGGTATTTGGATTTCAATTTAAACAAGATACAACATAGTTACATAACTATGTTGTTTATGAGAAAATTAGAAATTTGAACAACTGCATCTTAGTTAGAGTGTCTATTGCTGCAATAAAACACCATGACCAAAAAGCAAGTTGGGGGTGAAAAGGCTTGTTTGGCTCATGTTTTCACGTGGTTGTTCATTAAGAAGGAAGTCAAGATAGGAACTAAAGCAGGGCTGGAACCTGGAGGCAGGAGTTGATGCAGAGGTCATGGAGGGGTGCTGCTTATTGACTTACTTCCCCTGGCTTCCTCAGCTTGCATTCCTATAGAATCCAGGACCACCAGTCCAGGGATAGAAACATCCACAATGGACTGAGCCCTCCCTATCAATCACTAAATGCCCCACATCTGGATGTTATGAAGACATTTTCTCATTGAGGTTCCCCCTTTCATATCACTCTAATATCTGTATCAAGCAGACATAAGACCAGCCAGCACAAGTTATTTGGTCACAATAATTAATTCATTTTTGATATGTTAATGATATTGTGGCTATGTTAAAAGGTGAGTTATCTTTTGTAACAGAGCTGAACACTTAGGCAAAATTCCTAGTACAAATTATGGATAAAATTGTAGTGTAGATGGAATTTGGTTCAACATGGTGAGGACAAAGTGGATAAGAATATG
Organism: Grammomys surdaster; assembly: GCF_004785775.1. Lineage (NCBI taxonomy): Eukaryota > Metazoa > Chordata > Mammalia > Rodentia > Muridae > Grammomys > Grammomys surdaster. The sequence goes on along the minus strand of NW_021604566.1, from coordinate 6,758,588 downwards.
GAGGAAACAATTTTGCTGTGTGTTGATTATTAGTGAAGCTTGGTGACATGAGATTTATAACACTATTCTGTTTACTTTTGCATATATTTGAGACTTTCCATAATAGAAAATTTAAAATTAGAGTCAATAATATAAAATATTTACTGTATTATAATGACAATTCAGTCTGCTCTACCCAGACTCAAGAAAATCCAATCCCAAGAGGCTTTCAGCCTTATTACAATTAGATGCTTGCCATTCTTTCTCTTGAGAGAAAAATCACTCATTCCAAACACTGGAGGATTTTTCACCCAACAAATACTCAAAGTCAACCTGCTGCTGGTTAGTAATTCCCTAAAGTACAAGGATGTGGGTATGCCCTTGAAAGGCTTAGTGATTGCTCCAGTTTTGTTTATGTTCTTGTGATAAAACACTCTGTCCAAAAGCAATTTGGGAGGGAGAGGAGGCTTATACTTCCAGGCCATTGTCTATTATCGGGGGAAAACAGGGTAGGAACTTAAAGGAGAAACTATGGAGGGATGCTATTTACTGCCTTGTATCCTTCGTCATCTAGAGTGTACAGCACATGGCCACCTGCCCAAGAAATGGCAGCATTCACAGCGATCTGGATCCTCATACATAAAATAATCAAGACAACCTCTCACAGATATGATCACAGGTCACCCTGATAAATCCAACTAATAAGCAGAGATTTCTTTTTTATGTATCAAATTGACAGGTTATGTTAAGTCATTTCTCCATGTCAACTTGACATACAAATACATCATCTTAAACCATAATCTCATTTTCTTGTCCCCAGGATCTCATCTTAATATGACAAAGCATAATGCAAATATAAAAGTTCCACAGCCTTTAAATTTTTCAGTGCTTTAAAAGTATAAGATATTTTTAAAAATTGAAAGTCTTTTAACTGTGGAAACCTGTTTTTAAAAAGTTACATAAATATTGCTGAAAGGAAGAACTGGAGCATAAACACAGACGAGCAAAATCAAAATCCAGCAGTTAGTGCAAAGTTTCTAGCTCAGTGTTCAGCACTGCCTTTCTACTCAGGGTCATCTGGGTTCCAAACGACAGGAGTAGCCCACCTCTCCAGGCTCTGCCAGACACAGCTCAAACAGCTTGTCTTGTTAGATCTGTTTGCTTCTGTGCTATCCCTCTCACAGCATATAGAGGTTAGGGAGCAACTTTGGGGAGTTGGTTCTCTCCTTTTGACATGTGGGTCTGTGGTATCAAAATGGGTTGTCAGGTTTGTTGATAAACACCTTTACCCCTGAGCCATCTTGCCAGGGCCTGACACACAAGACAAGCAGCTTTGCTTCACTTCCTTGAGAACAAAGTACCTACATTAATTGCTTCTAAATCTTATTGCTTATTTTCTCTCATCTTTGTATTTTAGGTACATAGTCACAGTTACTTATTTTAAACTTTTTAGTTTACACCAATATGATTTAGTTATATCTCTCGATTTATAAAAAGAAAAAGAGCTCCAGAATACAATGCTGCCGCCAGTGAAAGGAGCCTAGTCCATGTTGTATGCTGAACTCTAAGGTAGTCACTATATCCTCTTCTATCCCTCGGAAGATTCACTGCCTGGATTTCAGATGGCTTTATATAACAACCTGAAGAAAAATATTCCACATTGCAAACAAAGAAGAAATCAAATAGCCTTCAGTGATTACAGTGGTGGATCATTCCACTATTAATGTGAATTATTATTATTCATTGAATTACTCTAACTCATATGACTTATGGCTTCCTTTAGTTCTGGACTCAAGAATCATGCCAGTCTGTTGGTTCTGCTCTGGAGCAACTGGGTCCCTGTGTATGAGGACTAGCGTTAATGTGCCATGAGACCAAGGAAAAGAGGAATATTTAACCAGGACCACACACCATGCAACATATTAGTGCCATGGTAGTTTGTTCCTGAAGTTCAGATCATAAGGAGGGGTATATGTATTGATTAGAACAAAAACACATAATCCAAACTGAAATGTACCTGGTTTACCTTGATCTTTAAAATATCAGTCAATGAAGTGGCAACCATGGGTCCTGCATTAGTCTATACTAGGTTCTCTGCATACATACTGTGTTTGTTTAGCTTGGGGTGTTTGTGAGACTCCTAACAGAGGAAAAGGGTTTGTCTTTGACTTCCTTGTTTGCTCTTGAAATCCTTTTCCTATTGGGTTGCCTCATCTAGCATTGATATGAGAGAATCTTGTAATGCCTTGTTTGGCTGACATCCCTGAAAGGCCTGCTCTTTTCTGAAGGGAGACAGAGGAACAATGGATCTAGAGGAGAGGTGGGAGGCTGGAAATAGTAGAGAGAGGGGAGGTTTTAGAATGTATTGTGTAAGATAATAATAATAATAATAATAATAATAATAAAATGTATTATTTTATGTGTGTATATATATTGTAAAAGAGGATTATATATATGTATCAGTTAAACACATTTTTAGTAATAGGCACTGGTTGTATCTGGTTGCAGCATTCCACTTACGTCTTTACTGCTGTGTTTATTGTTATTACATACATACACATACATACAGGAAAACTAACTGGGAACAATCATGACTGTTAGGACTCAGAGTAAATTCAGACATGTTCATTCAAGTTCTCATGAGAGAATTGTTGTAAATTATTATAAAAGGAGCAAGCCTGGCTTTTTTTTTTTCCTGCTTTTATCTGAAATGGACCTCATGGTCTAGCATGCAGTTGTAGATGCCATTATATTGTAAGCATTTTAAATTGTGCAGATCAGTGCAATGAAATATACACACATTGTCTTGCCAAAGTGCTTTCAGATATCCTTTATTTGGTCTTGTATCAAATTTTACAGTCCTTGTTATAGAGTATCAAAGAGGGATAAATTTAAGGAGTCTAACCTTTATCTCATAAAATATAGGCTTTCTTAGCCTCTCTCTCTCTCTCTCTCTCTCTCTCTCTCTCTCTCTCCCTCCCTCCCTCCCTCCCTCTCTCTCTCTTTCTCTTTGTGTGTGTGTGTGCATCATTGGCTCACTTATAAAGCAAAATTCTGTCTCAAGTAAATCACGTTCTTTTAACTATGAATTATTTCTTTGACTAATAGTTTCCTAGAGAGAAATTATTTTGCTGGACTTCCATTTCATCATCTGAACTTTTAACATCATTGAGTTTATTGTATTTGGGATTAACACACAAGTTTTCATTTCACACAATGAATCCATTAGGCGCCCAGAATCCAAGCCAATTTCTGGCAGTAGGAGGTTAAGAAGAGAAGATACCATCAACAGAGGTTATGAAATTGCTTTTCCAGAATAACTTTCTGAGTAAGAAAGGATTGCATGTGTTTGGCATGATTGACTCAGTCTGTCAGCACTGTTTTTTTTTTTTTTTTTTGACAAAAGAGCAATCAAGCTTCTTATCAGAGGGTCTGACTCATGTGGACCTCTCTGTAATCTGCCTCTAGGGAAATGCCTCAAAAAAGTTAATACTAGATGTACACATTCAAAGCAGGCACACATAGGAAATAATCACATTGACCCAGAAGGCTGCCATTTCCTGCCCTGTGAGGAATGTCCGTTCATCTTTCTGGCTTGCTGGGCTACAAATAGACCAATAAGCATTTATGAGTTAGTTATGATGAGTAAAGCAAGCCTAGTTATTAATCTTTGAAACAGACATAAAAACCTAATGGATTACAAAAGTTTTCCAAACAATACTGGGCCCCATAAAATTAAATTCATGCCTGACACCATTGGGAGTAACACTAGGAAAATCTCATTCAGTTAGCTGTACTGTTTCTGTTTTTCAATGCTTAATTAGGAACAATGTGTAAGCCATCACTACTGCCTAGCTTCTCTGGAGATGTACTGGATGGTGCCGAGAACTCTAGGATTGGCTGTTAGCGTATAGTATCTTCATCACTCCTGCACTGCACCTGCAAATTTTGGAGAGACAAGATCCTAGAGTTTGACAATCACACTTCAGTGAATGTTCAGAGGCTGAAGAAGGCAGCTTGAATCATGGCTGTTTCTTCTCTGTAGTTGACAAATAGGCTCTTGTAAGTTTTGAAGTAGTTTTCTTCAAAGTAGCAGACCTCTTGAAGATGGTTTAATTATTTCATGGACAACAGGAAGCTTGTAGAGGCATCCTACTTTTACTTATTCTGGTAGTGATATCATTCTGTAGCTAGTCATCATGTGGACAGCTTCCCTACTTCAGAACCACAAGTCCCTATCTAAGTGTAGCAAAGACAGCTACTCCCTTAGAAGGACAGCTCTGTAGTCTTCTTATGTCCTAATTCAAATCTGAAATTAAAATTCATAATCAGGATGTAAATAACCTCTCAAACTTATAAATACATGTCATCTGAATAGTCATAGAAAGACTTGTTGTTGTTGTTAGCGACTTGTTTGTGCTTAATGCCTTTTGATTTCCATGTATATCACTGAGTTATTATTTCTTGTTTTATTTTTCATTAATCACTGTAGGATTAGATATATATCTTGCTCTTTTTTCATGCCTATGAACTCAGGGTCTTGAGCTAGACAAATGCTCTACCACTGAGCTATACCCCAACTCTATTTGTTATGCTTTAGTCTAGGCTCTTTTGTATGGCTTAGGGAACTTTAATTATGTACATTGGGCCCCTTTAGATTTCTCACATAGGATTTGAATCAGGAGGTTTGCATCTCTCACCAAAAAGGGCAATTTTTAGCCACTGTGTCTTGAAATTTTTTTTGTTTGTTTGACCACAGAACCCTAAGACTCCATTGATTTTTCTTTTCAAGAAAACTTGCAGATTGAATACACTGCCTAGGACAACGGGCTGTGCAGTCAACTTTACTGACCATCTCCACTGACTTTTTATTTTAGTCCATTGGCTATCTCCTTTGTAGATTGAATGAATTCTCGTAACTTGTCTCTCAGTTAACCCCTTATCAACTTCACTATGCAGCTGATTATTTCCAGTATGTTTATTTGTCTTAGTCATTGTATCATTCAGCTCTGTAATTTCCATTTGGCTCCTTTCGATTATGCAAGAGCACATCAAAACCACTGAACTAGACAAATCTGGTGGAGACAGTTCATTGAGGGAATCCAGACTGCCAACTGTCTCTTGGTGGGTGTGTCGGGCAGAGAACAGCAGCCAGCAGGAAACCCTTGTCAATTTTATGAGGAGATAGAGAGGCAGGAGGACTGGTGCAAGCCAGACAGATGGAGTGTTTAGCATGGGGCCTTTGACCTGTCATAGACTGTTTGGTTTAATCAGGAACTAGATTCTTTTTGTCTGAGGTATTTGACCATTGGGGTGGGTAAAAGAAGTAATGGCTTTTCCTCACACACAGATCCCACCTCATGGGATTTCTGAGGAATGCTGAGTTTGGGTCTTTGTTTATCCTATAGCACTCCTTCTGTTTACCCAGGCAGAGTACAGTCTAAGCTGAGCCCAGGATGTCATTTAGAACATTGTCAGCAGCACTGACATTTTGGAGGCCTGCTTTAGACCTAACATCCATAACATCTTTTCTGTTGTTAATGTCTATTAGTCTTCATTGGCTAAGAGAATTTAAGTATTGAAAAGTTTATAATAGTTACTTTAAAATCTTTGTCAGATAATGCCAATATCTGGTTTATGTTGGTATCGCTTCTGATACATTCTCTCTCTCACTGAAGCTGATATTCCTGGTTTGCTATTAAATTAGATGAGTATTCTAAGTATATCTTCCTTTTCATTGCAGATTACCCTTGAGTGATTTAGCCACTGAACTTGTCCTACTACTTGGTATTTTAAGGGCAGTCTTTGGCCACGTCTTCTGGTCTTCTCCATTTCCCTGTGTCACCTGTCCTCTATCCTGATGTGTCATCTATATATAGGAGCAGAAGGCATTACCTTGGTTGCTGTGTTACTAAATATCTCTTGTGGTTGGGGCAGAAGCTTCTATATCTGGTTCTTATGTCACTTAGTAGAGGCAGGGACCTCAGTGTCCTTGCTACTGCTGTGAGTGGGTAAGCCCTCGAGGCACACTGTATTTGTTTCTGAGTGGCAGGGATGGCCCCAGGCATGGCTGGCTCAGTGCTGTTGAATGTGACAACTGAAGTGCCTGAATGGGAAGCAGAGGGTGGGCCTTTGCATGAGGCTTTCTTTGTTGGATTTAGCTAGACAGTATTTCCTGGTGCCTGCTTCCATTTCCATCCAACATTTTCTCTGGGCTATGGACTACCTAGGATCATCTGAGGGTCTATGAGACAGTCAAAAGAAATTCAAGAAAGTTACCAGGTTATTGATCTTCCTATATTTTTCTTTCAATGTTGTATATTGATTAAAATTTAAGGCCAGATTTTAGTTTTACTTGGGAGCAAGGGACAGTGTTCAGTGATACTCACTGTAACTTCAAACTTTGTATTGCTAAAGGACCAGGTGCTGTACAGCCAGTGTGGTTTATGGGTTATGCAGACTGTTAAGAACTGAGTGTTCCAGAATATAGCCTGTGTAGTAACAGGACAGTATTAGGAATCACAGTTAAAATAGAGAATTACTACAGGAATAACAGACAAGTTAATAATAGTAGTAATATTAATAACCACTAAGGTCTATATGAACTTATTCTATATCCAGCACTGGCTAAAACATTTAATTGAATCATTTTTATCCCCTAAAAGTAGAAACTTTTAAATGAAATTGTTCTTTACAGTATTTTACCACTTGACTAATGGTGTATCCTACCATGCAGGAACTTTTTAGTCGTAGTGTCCCACAGCAACTTTGGGGACCCTGAGCTTCTGCCATAAGTGTTTGGAGACACCCCTACAGACAGAAATCACTGGCTTCAGGGTTAGGTAGGGTATATGGAGAACACTTGAAAGACTAGAAGTTTCAATTTCAATTATTTTATTTCATTTCACTGTTATTTTTCTACTCTCAGGGAATTGCCTTCAATTCCATATGTACAATACTTAAATTATTATAATCTAATTGTGTAAAACTCTTTAGAATCCTGTCCTATTTACACATTTGCTATCTCTATTATCTTACAGCCTTTTTTTTGCTTTTACAATTAAACAAAAGGTTATGTGCTCTGTTGCTAGAAAATGAGGATACATTCTGTGACTTTAAAAAGTAAGGTATTGTTTTTTTTTCTGAATATTTAACATCATTATACCTGCAATTCTCTAATAGCTAAATATATGAGTGAAATTCAGTTTATAAAAGGAAACACAGACAGCCTGTCTGGTTATGGGCTCTTGTAGCAATAATTAATATTTATTGAGTTCTAAGTGCAGAAGGTATCTTCTATTTTACAGGGCAAAATAGAGCTAATGCTGAGTTTATGGAAAGAATGACAGAATTATAAAGCAAAGCTTCAGCCCAAATTGCACAGGGCTGGAAAAGTACAAGAGTGTGTAATCAAAATATTCATTTACAGTCTTCTGTAGCAGCGGGTTGATGTTCAGCAGGCCTGTGAGGGAACTAGTCTTACTGAGATAATCAAATGTTTCAGGCATGTTGATGGAGGACGCCTTTCTGCTAGGTGAAAACCTTCTTACCCAGAAGTGCTAATGATCAAGAACACGTCTAGATCAATGCCAAGCAGAGCACAGGTGAAGATTTCAGCAACACCCTGACTCTCCTGGAAAATGAAAACACTAAAATCCTTCATGCGGAGTGCCCTGCTTACACTGCTATTTCTTTGATTTGTAGCCACTGTGGCTTCAGATACTTACACAGAATAATCTAATGACTTGCACTATATGATGTTGGTTGAAGTTTTCCTTCCTTGGTGAAAGTAGATGTGTGGCATTTTACAACAGAAATGAAGATGGTGAGGAAGGAAGGTAGAGAGATTAGAGATAGTGTACTCCTGCATCAAAGCAGAGATTAATTTTATACCTTTCCATCCCTCTTTGTCCCCTCCTCCCCAGTGTTCCCTCTCTTTCCCTCTAGTGTTTCTTTCCCTGTCTTTTCCCCTTTCTCTCTTTTCTCTTCTTTCCTTTTCATTTCTTTTTTGTTTTGTTTTCTGAGATCTAGTCTCGTTGTAGCCTCAAACTTGCTATGTGAGTGAGAAATCTGCCCATCTTTCACTAAGCCCAAGCCTTCCCCTGTTGGAGTACAGAAAACAGACCTGGCCAAGGCAGAAGCGACTTCTACAGGACAGAAGCCTTGCGGAAGTCTTTTGAGGAGGGACTGCCAGAGAAACATCATCAGAAGGGGAAGCAAAGAGACAGAAACTTAGAATGGAAGTCATATGCTGCTTATAGAAGGCATTGGGTAGACACCAAGACCTCTCCTCCTAGGACTACTGGTCAAGCATGAACAATAGGTGGTCTATATCCCACAAACTCTGGAACTGCCTCCTGAATCTGTTAGAGGACTCTGAGCAGCCATGGGATTTGAACTTTTGTGACAGTAGATGTCCAGTTTTCACTAGCCTGAAGAATCTTGTTAGAATTTGTCATAAAAATAGTTGCTTTAGTACTTTGGTAATTGTGGTGGTTTGAATAGGTATGAGACTTTTGTATTTGAAAGCTTGGCCATAGGAAATGGCACTATTAGAAAGTACAGCCTTGTTGAAGTAGCTTTGTTGGAGGAAGTGTGTCACTGTAGGGGATGGTTTTTGAGGTTATATATGCTTAGACATTGCTCAGTGAGACACCATCTCCTTCTATTGTGGATTAAGATTTGTTGGCTCCTCCAACAGGATGTCTACCTGCACACTGTCATGCTTCCTGCCATAATGATAATGAAGTGAACTGTGAGCCAGCTCCAATTACATGTTTTCCTTTAGAAGAATTGCATTGGTCATGGTCTCTCTTCATAGCAATGAAACACTAACTAAGACTGTAGTTATGTCTGAACTTCCTCTGTTTGGCTCCCAACTAAACTTAGTAAAGATAAAGAAAGACAAAGACTATTCCTTTTTGACCTGGTTGGGCTCACTTACCCTTGCAACCATGAGTAGATCAATTTCTTATTTCCCCAGTTAGTTCTGGGATTCTGGGAACATTCACCATGACAGCCATCCTTGGAGCCTTTGAAAGTTCAATATCAAGAGCTCAGAAATATGCATATTAGTAATCTGTGCTCATTCTGCGATCAGGGCATAGGTGGCATTCTCATGAGACCTGAGTACCAGGCACAGCACAGGTTTGGTTTTATTTTTTTTTCAAACTACAGATTAGATAAAGATGGTTCACGTACAGTGTTGTGGGTGCCCAGAGCAGAGGAGCAAGCCAAAAACTCACATCTAGAATGGTCCCTACCAGGAATAAAAGAAAATTTCTAGAGGGCTTTCTTCTTGAACTTAGGTCTTCCTTTCTAAGTTGGCATATCAGGAGACTCTGTTATGACTCTGTCTGACGATAGACAATATGTTCGTTTTCATTTATATGTGCTTTTCTTTTCTCATTCTCCTAAGGAAGAATTATACATTTAAAAATTATAGTAATTATATAGTATAGAAAGGAAAACTCAAAATAATCAAGTATGAATGATAAGAGTACCACTTTATAACTAGATATTACCTTATCAAAATTATGTTTCAGAGCATGTTTTTGGTATGGTACATGTATTTTACATTTATTTATTTATTTATTTATTTATTTATTTATTTATTTATCTGTGTGTGTGTGTGTGTGTGTGTGTGTGTATTGTGCACATACCATACTACCCATTTAGATGTCAGAATACAACTTGTAGGAATCCATCTTCCTTCCACCAAGTGGAGTCCAGGGATGAAGCATAGGTTACTTGCTTGGTGGTAGCATCCTTACCAAATGAGCCATCTCTCCGCATTAGTTTTTTCAATAGATGCAAATATGTCTTACTTTTTATTTGAATCTCATGTAACTTCCACAGAATCTCATGGCTTTCCTTCTGCTAGCAAGGTGCCTGAGCCTTTGGTGAGACACTCAACAGGAAACAAGCCCATGAATACTGTAAAGGGGAAATTTAATCCCATAAAGTGAAAATAAAAACACAGGGAGAGAGAATGACTACAACAGAGCCAATTAGTAGCGTCATCAAAACTGGTGTTAGCTTGCTTTTGTTTTGTGGCTCCTATACTTTGCTGGAAGCTGAGAGAAACCCTATTGAGCACATTCAGACATTTTAATTTTCAGCAGAAACACATCTTGGATGTGTTTTGCTTTTCTAATAGTTTAAGAATTACTCTCAAGTTTTATTATTTTTATCAGATACATTTTGTGGCTAACTTAATGTAAGCATTTGGTTTCTAGGAATACCTCAGAAGTCACAACCATACATACAATTCTTTGGGAGTACTCTAATTTATGAGATTTTTTAAGGCAGAGTTATAAGGCTATAAGGATAAAGGTGATCCCTGGAGTTCCTTTCTGTGGAATGCACATGTTGCTAGGTGCTTCATACATGCTCCTCAGTGTCACCCTACATGATCCCAATGCTATAGATGAGATAGGCAAAGCTTTGGAAGTAATTTGTCTCTGATTGCATGACTTGTAGATACCGGACCTGGGATTTTAATTCACTTCTAAATTCATGAAAAAATAAAATAGGACAACTTTTCCTATAAGTCAATCTTGCACCAAAGGACATGCTATTTTCCAAATAAAATATGAAATGAAGAAAATCAAGGATCAGAAAGGGAAGTTGTAGGGAAGCTGACAAGATCACCAATTCCTCTGCTTCAATATATATTTTCTTTTTTCCGTCCTGAATGCATAGAGTGAGTGGATATAGAGCAGGTGAATAAAGGTAATCAAGCCTGATATAAGGCTGTACAAATCCATGAGGTTGCAGATATGAGGACCAACAGAAATGAAAGTAAAGACAAGAGCCTGCTGACTCTTCTTGTGAAATTTGTCCCCCTGAGGCTTTTACTAAATATTTTCCTACATGAGGTAAAATCTTAGGAAGACCTCTCTATTTCTGCACACCTTGCGGTAAGTATGCAATAGTTGGTCCAAGATGATTGCCTTCATTCATTCTCTTAGTACTTTGATGAGCGGGCATCCAGATGTAATCTACTTAACAGAGGTTAATTCCAAAGGAGTCAACTTTGTTTTAGTATGGGTAAACTCTATTTTAGCATTGAGTGGACTCTGCTCCATGTGCCTAATGACCATAAAGGGAAACAATATTGAGAAATTTAACTTAGCATGTGAACATTCATTTCTTACTTGGTTATCGTCATGCACAGGCTATAATTGCTTCTTCACAAACCTTATTCACATTTGTTTAACTTTTAATTGGAACCAAAATCGAAACCTCCACCCCTTTGCTAGTCTCTATATGAAAAGTTGTCCTATTTTACTTTTTCATGAATTTAGAAGTGAATTGAACCTTCTTATCTGAAATAAAGTCCCTGGGAAAATTACCATATATATCATTGTTATGGTTTGAATCTAAAAGTTATCCATGAAAAGCTCATGTGTTAAAGACTTGGTTGGCAGCTGGTAGGCTTTCGAGTTGTGATTGAATCATGAAGTTGGGAAACCTCATCATCAATAGAGTTTATTAATAGATTAGTACATTAGAAAGATGATAGCCTTACAGACTGTTAAGGAGTAGGGCTGTGTGAGAGGGAATATGTCACCTGGGTTGTGTCTTTGACAGGTATCTCTTGGTCTTAGACGTTTTCTTTTAAATACTCCACCATTCATCTGCCGTGAAGTAAGCCACCACATTCCACCATATGCTCTTTGCTATAATCCTCAGCTATCTTACCAACCATCACCCTGGAAGCAATAGAACCAAGTGACCCTAGACTGAGTTCTCCAGAACTATGAGCCAAATAAATCTTTCTTCTTTTATGCTACTTTTCACAATCTTTCAAAATTATCAAAAGTCTAACAGAGATACTGTTAAAAGAAAAAAGGTTTTCTATGATACTTGTTAATATGTAAAAAGAATGATCTTATTCAAGGGCCAGAGAGTGGTCAGTGGTTAAGAGTATTTGCTGTTCTTCCAAAGGATGAAAGTTTTGTTGCTAGCACTCATGTTGGGTGACTCATAGTTACCTGTAACTTCATCTCCAGGGGATTAAATGTTCTTCTGACCTCTGTAGGCACCTGCACACACACAGTGTACACACAAATCCACATTAATAAAAGTGAATCTTTAAGAAATGTAAAAAGAATAACATTATTAGACAACTGTGATAAGTACAGGGACCATAGCAATGGGGTTTTTCAGAGACATAGGAATTGCCTTCAAGTTCAAATTTAGCACAAGCAGCTGGGAATTTATAGTCAAGGAATTTGGGGCAGAAATTAGTAGGTGAAAATATTAGGAATATGGGAGATTCTTAATGGAATCAGGTAGGGTGAGCAGATAGTACTCAGGTCACTATGGAGGACTGGGGACCTAATCAGATATTTAAAGTGATCAGACATTAATGAAGGTGGTAAGTTAACTTCATTGTTGAAAAAAAAAAAGAAGAGGACTATTTACCCTTTTCTAAGATAAGAAGGTAGATTGAACTAAACTGTTGTACGACTCTTGAACCTTCTTGTCCATTTGTGTTCTTGCTTGTAAGATCAAGTTTATCAAAGAGCTCTGGTTACGTAATTTTCACAGAACCTTATCCCTTCAATGTCTGATCACTTGATATCAGAGCAGGTCTCTCCTCCCTGTCATCCTCCAGGTGACATGGTCACCCTGATATCTTCAGGAAGAAACTTGTTTTAAAATATGGCCAGAATTCTCCAAAATTCTGAATGTCTCTGCTTCACAATTTTTACCCACTAACCCCCATACTGACCCTTGAGTATCAGTTTTTCATAAGCCTTTCTGTGTTTGAAATTGAGCCAAATTTCATGCTATCACCTTTCTTGTACTCTCAGTTTTTAATTAGATCTGCTTTATTCTGTTTTAACTACTGTCTAGCTCTGATTTTTTTTTAAATCAAGAACTTCATAAAGAAAAACAAAAATGTTTTATAGGGGATGGTTTGTCAGTTTAAGCTACTGTAACAAAGTATCAGAAACTAGGTGACTATGAATCTGAGAAATTTATACCTCATGGTTCTTCATGGTAGAAGTCTGGGACCTGGGTACAGTGTGGTTGTACTCTGATTAGGGCCCTCTTCTGGCTTGGAGATAGTCTACTCTTGTTTTATTATCACAGGGCACAAAGAAAGTGACCACATGTCCTGGTTTCTTTTTATAAGGCCACTAATCCCATTCCTGAGGGTCTCATACTCATGACCTAAAGTCCCAAACACTTCACCTCCTAAGGTGATAACACTGGGGCTTGGAGTTCAGTATATACATTTTAGAATGGAACCAAAACCATCTGGCAACTATTTCTCTTTGTGAATTATTGGAGAAGGGTATTTCTCCTGATCTAGTGCTAGTGAACTCCCCATGGCTTCATATAGTATTTTTTGCCTTTCCCCCTAATGTACACCTCTCTTCTCAGGTCTTAGTCGTAAGACAGAAAATCACATTAACTCTTAAATTATCTGTTGTTACTATAAAAAGAGAAGAACAGTTCTATTTTGTTCTTACTAAAACAATGGTTGAAATGTCTGGTGGAATTTTCATCAATGCTGGGTAGAAGTACTAATGTTCTGTACAAATTACATTTCTAAGTTACAAACAATACAGATTTATATTTAGAAATACCCACCTGCATTTATTTACTGTTCCTATTTAAAGAAAAATCTTTAAATTGCACAACATGGTACAGAGGAAAACCATACAGAGAGCAGCTGAGTAATTATCAGGGAACAATAGCCCCTTTCACATGGACCAGCTTCCTCTATTTGATAAAAGAATAAGTCTTCAATAAGCAGACAGTCTAGAAACAAACCACTAAGAACTAATATGCATATGATCCTTAACAGGTTGCATAGGTAATGATCAGAATCAAGGGGAATTCCTGCTTTAAATTATTTCTCATTAAGATTTTAAATTAGGTTAGAAAATTACCAATGATTGCTTTAGAGTATGAGTAAGTTTTTTCATAAATCATATCTGCTATGCCACTATCTCATGCTAGTCCTTTATCATAAGCAAGGTTGAAGGGTACTTATGAAATTCTTTTGAATATTGATGAGATGTCCTTTTTTCCTTTAGTGTGATTATGCTAGACTGGAAATTTCATTCAAGAGGGAATGCTCTTAAATAAAATAAAGCTGCAGATTCCCTATCTTCAGAGCCAATAGGAATCTAGGACTTAGTCATATTTTGAGAAGTAGGAATCTGAAGTTAATTGTTCATCCAAAGTCCCATAGAATTCACATCCTAGTGGGAATATAGGTGATGTCTTTAAAAACTCAATGTAGCAGACACTTATAGAAATCATTTCTAGGAGGGAAGATCTGTTCCAATGCAAGGCCCAGCAGCATTCAGCCCATGGTAAGCTCACTCCATCAAGCCTAGGGCATGTGGAAAGCTGACCATTAGGCAGAAGACACTGTGTATGTCATCTTAAAGCAGCCATGAAGCTCATGATAAGGAAGACCAAAGTGTGGGTGCTTTGGTCCTTCTTAGAAGGAGTAACAAAATACTTACGGGAGCAAATATGGACATAAAGCGTGGGACAGAAACTGAAGGAGGGGCCTTCTGGAGACTGCTCCACCTGGGTATCCATCCCATGTGCAGTCACCAAAGGTAGATGCTGATGTGGATGCCAGGAGGTGCATGCTGACATGAGCCTGATATAGCTTTTTAGAGGCTCTGCCAAAGCCTAACATATACAGAGACGGATGCTTACTGCTAACCATTGAACTGATCAAGAGGTTCCCAATGGAGGAGTTAGAGAGAAGACTGAAGGAGCTGAAGGGGTTTGCAGCCCCATGGGGAGAGCAACAATACCAACCAACCAGAGGTCCCAGGTCTAAATCACCAGCCTGTGAGCACATAGGGAGGGACCCGTGGCTCCAGCTGTATATGTAAGGGAGGATGGCCTTGTCGGGCATAGGTGGGAAAAGAGGTCCTTGTTCCAGTGAAGGTTGGATACCCCGGTGTGAGGAAATTGGAGGACAGGGAGGTCTGAGTAGGTGAGTGGGTGGGGGTACACTCTCATAGAAGCAGGAGGAGGGGAGATGGGATAGGGGGTCCTTGGGGGGATGGGAGAAAGGAATAACATCTGAAATATAAATAAATAAAATATCCAATAAAAAAAGAAAGTCAGGAAAGAGGAGGAACAAGCTCTCTGCGAAGTTCTGTGGTCTCCAATACTCACCAGCAGCATCCCATCCACAAAGGTTTCTGGCACTTCCCAAAATAGCAACAGCAGCCACAGATCAAGCCTGTGGAAACATCTCATATTCAAATCCTAACCACCACTGCCCCGTGTCCTCCATGAATGCTTAAAAGGGGTCTTCCATTTCCCTTCTAGTCCCGCCCTCCTTTCAGTGCCTGTCATCTAAGACTGGATGCAATTATGTTGAGTCCTTCACATACTGTGGCTTGGGCTTGATGCCAACAGCACAATAAAACATGGTGTTTGTTATCAAAAACAGCAAGTTTATTTTAATTTTTTTCTAAAAACATAGCTTTTTATGAGTACCAACACTCTAAAGAAAACTACTTTTGCGATTTATTTCAATATGTAGTCAGTCAACGTTGTTGAGATAACAAAAGAATATAGTTTTGTTTTCAGAAGAGCGTGAAATGGTTTGCTGATGCTTCTCACCCTAAATTCGTTCCCCATAGAATTTCCAGCTGTGATTTCCAAATGTGTATCTGCTGTGTCAGGTCTACTATTCCACTGGACAGAATCCCAGGCCCCAGAGTGTCACAAGCACACAACCATGGAATCTGCTCTAGCACTCCATGGAGCATCATCAAAGCATGGTGCAAACACTGTTTCCAGGTAAATGTTTAGACAATGGAGGACATATCAGTATGAAGCTGGAACAATGACTGTAGTTAGAGTCTATTTCTTTTAGTTACATTTTAGTATATCGCTGTGGAATAAAGACATTAGTGTCCCCTGTAGTATGTTCACTATAAAACTTCAAGTGGTACATAATGCATGTTGATTAGAAACTCTTATGGAACATCATTTTATTTCTTCAGTGCCTGAACTTGTTATTTTCTACAAATGTCAAAATTCATTGCCTGCGAAATAATTGTGGAAATAAAAGCAAAGCAAAGAATAAAGTTGAAACCGAGCCATGACCTTGAAGTTTTACCTGTGTTTGTAGAGATGTAGTGTATTATATTTAAACACACTCACATAAGACTCTAAACTTTTAATTAGCTCTGTTTTTAATCTCTTCTGTTGGTAACTAGTTTTCTTGACAGTGCTGACCTTTTAGAGAACTTCCTACATGATGTACAGGTGGGATATAGGCTCTTTGAGTGCTAATCATTTAGTTCGTTAGTTAAGTATCTTTATATTTCTACTGAACTGCTGGTGCAATGAGTACACTGAGATTATTTTGGGTATAATGGGGAGAAAGGATAGTTTATTCTTTTCATGTAATTGCTTATCATTAGCTCCATTCTTTCCTAGATCAGGAGATAAAGGCTCACTTTATGTCATTCCCAAGGTATTTGTAGCCAAAGGGGCCAAAAATGTGTACAGATGTGCTGCTAGCTGAAAAGATGACAAAATATCAGACCTTGCCTGTGGATGTGTGCTCCTCTACAAGTCTGTACTTGGTCTCCACCCTGGGTAGAATTTCCATTGAGATCTATGACATGCTGAAACTGCTCACTACGCATCTGCAGTACCATATTTTCACTAGCATCATTGATATGCTGTGGAAAATGTCCTTCGTTTTACCTACATTCAGATATTACTCTATAAGCTTACATAGTACATTAAAAATATTTAATAAAGAAAAAAAAGAGAAAGAAGCCAAAGTCTCTGCTTTCTGGAATGTCAAACATTAAGTCCACATTGATAAAAGAAAAGACTTTACTACCTTTTTGGGCCATGATCTGAATAAGGGATATTAAGCAAATAAACTACTGCAGATGTAAAAAACATCTGAAAGCAATCTGATGATGTATTAATCTGTTTACAGTTCACAATAGCAGCTTAGATCCTCACAGCTCTGGTCTGGACATCTAAGATGAAGATGTCTGGAAGCTTCATTTTCCCCGAGATTTCTATCTTGCTGTGTCCTCATGAGGCCTTTTCTCTACATATATTATTGACATCTCCCTATGTGCCCCAAATTTTCTTTTCTTTTAAGGATCCTGTCATATTAGAACAGGGTCTATGCTAACAGTCCTACTTGACTGTAAGGGCACCATTTCAAAATGTAATCACATCCCTAGATACTAGGGGTTAGAGTCTAACATAAGCTGTCACTTATGTGAATTAAGCAATTTAACAATTGTTCACAATTCAGTAAACTAGAGACGGGCACTCAGAAATCATCCTGACCTCTCTATTCTTATCTCACTCCCTTCTGATTCTACTGTCCTTAGTTCCATGAAGACTCCAAATGTCTGGGTACAAATATTGATAATCTCTAAGATGAATGAAGTAAAGAATGGACTGCCACATGGGCTCCAAGCTAGAATCAACTTCAATAGAATTGACTTTTCATGGTCTGCTTTCTATATGCTATACTTTTATTGGAATTTGTCATAGAAGAGCCTAAACCCTTTTTATTTTCCCATGATCTACCATCCTAACTATCCAGTTATGATTCGAAGTGGGTTGAAGGTTAGTGCTGCCTAAAAGCCTTGGGAATCTTGTTTAATATTCTTTAAATGACTGTAAACCTGGACTAGAGATTGATCTGTCAGTCTTCCTACTTCTGTAAAGCATTATTTTGACTTAACTGCTGTGACTACTTGTTTGTATGTATCTTAGTTTGGTTATGAACTGAGGTATCTTGGCAGAGTGATATTTTCATTGAATTTGAAATTATTAATTTGATTGAAATTGTCATTTGATATTTGAACAAATTTACTTTGCTTAATGTGGAACCCATGAGTCATTCATTTATATACATTAACTAATTGTACAGGATGAATTAATATAGAATGACTATAATTATTAACAGAATATATTAGTTCTATTGGCTCTATTGGCTGTCCCCGTTCTTGTAATAATTTCTCTACATTTTAATCCAACATTAATTGGAAGGATTGGAAGTTCACAATTCAAACAATTGCAGAATATGAAAGTTTATTTTTAATTTTCTCTTTCAAGAGACCATATAGCAAAAAATCATGAGGAAATGTTCTCTGGCTTTGTTTATAAAACAATTAAAATACATATTTGTTTATTCTTTAGATATCTGAATGCTCATTATAAATGACAGGGCTTTTATTCTATTAAAAACCAAATGTAGCTTCTTTTCATTAAAATTATGATTTTACAAAATGATTTAATGCACATTTATCCATATAAATATGAAAAATATACACATTGCTCAAGCATTCACTTTCAAATTGATTTATTCTTAATCAAGCAATTATCAGTAATGACAATTATGTAAATGACATTCAACCAATATAATTTCATGAGCTTCATCTTCTCAGGAAATTAATAAAAATTTAATAGCTAAACCAAACAAACTCTATTTTTAAGGTGTTTTAGTAATTAACTTTAACCAACTGAAATCGCCATGTTTTTCTCAGGTTAAATGTTATAATAGCCCAGATAAGTGACTTCAAAGACTAATTTTGGGTAAATTACAAATGGCTTGTAAACTATTGTTCAATTCATTGTCTCAAAATTTTGCAAAGGACAAAAATGAAAATTATGTTTTTCTTCCAGTGAAAATATGTCACTGTTATTTTTATTTGTCATTGGAACATTCCCTTTACTGAAACAATCATTCTTTCAATTTAAAATAAAATTGAGCCATCCATGTGAGCTATAAGGGGGCCAAATACCATCTTTTCAGAATTTTATATAGTATCAAATAAACATTTTTACATAACTGGAAAATAAGTTTTTGTTGTTTTCAAAGGATTTTTAAATATTCTGAATAAGAATGTAGATGGAAGAGTATTATTTGAGAATTATTTGAAATTCTCTATCCCCAATTCCTTAGAAAGTGGCCAGGGATAACATGACTCCAAGGGCCTGCTCCTTTTGACCTATTTCTTAGTTTCTAGACTCTCTCAAAATAGTATGACAGCTGGGTATCAAACATTCAAAGTATAAGCCTGTGACAAAAATATATTGGAACCTAAAATGTAGTTTTTAAATTAATTCTCTGATAATTTCATAGACGTGTTAAGTATATACTGATCATTTTCATATCCTATTCCTCCCCTAACACTTCCTAGACTTAATTCCATTCTTCACACCAACTCAACTTCATGTCTTTGTTTCATGATTTCTTTTAGTTTATTTCCTTCTGTTTTGTTTTGCTTTTGGATTTGTTGTCCTTTGAGACAGAGTCTTAGCACATAGAATAGGCTGGACTTGAATTCAAAGAGATTCACCTTCCCCCCTCTCTTCTTCCATAATGCTGAGACTTTCTTTTCCCAACTCATTGAGTTCAAGTCTTAGGCTTAATTAGCATAATTGATCTACTAGAGAAAACTGACCTACTAAAGAAAAATGGATGCTCATTCCCCAGAAACTAACAAAAGTCACTAGCTCCTCAGCTAGGGATGGAGGCTAATGAGTTACCCCCACTCCATGCTTGAATGTTGAGTGGCATGATCTGGTATAGATCTTGTACAAGCAACCATAGCTATAATGAATTCATGAGTACAGAGGTCCTATATTGTGTTTAGAAAACATTATTTTGTTTTAGTTACTGACAAACTGACTCTTACAGTCTTTCTGAACCCTCTTCTCCAGTGGTCCCAGAGGTTCACAGAAAAAGGAGTTAGATGCAGATGTCTCTTTTGTGGTTGGGGAATCCACATACAGTTATTCTGTGTACATTGACCAGTTGTATGTTTCTACATTTACTGTTGTCCATTAACAAAGGAACTTCTCTGCTGAAGTTTGAAAGCTGCACTAATCTATGACTACAAAGACAGAAATTTAGTGGACAGTTTGATACTATGTATATAAAACAAAGCACTTGTAATAACTTCATTGTGGAGCCAACGAGTTTTCAAGCCATGTGTTCTTGGCCCAATTTACAGGTCTAGGTGAGAAATGCTCTTGAACACAAAGTTAGTTAAAGGTTAAAAAGACTTAATTTAAAATTTGATTTGGGTAGTTTGTCAAAAATGTATTTAAATCATTTAATCAAATGAAATCACAGGTCACCGTGAAACAATATTCCCTTAACAAGAGTTATAATTAAACTACTTTAAAGGCAAATAGGAAAGTGGCATCATTATAGCAAAATACTTAGGACTTGTAATAAAGAGGACTACGTTAAGCAATCAAAGACCTTATAACAGAGAAGACAGCATGAATCATAGAAAGCTGAGCTAAGAAAATGAAAATGTCTTTGTTTCAGGGAAGATAATTCTAGGATAAGAAAATCCTTTTAACAAACATTATTATTTTACCAAAACTTTGCAATTTTATAGAAAAAGCTAGCATCTAGTTTTTTACCAATATTCTTTTTTCAAGTTTATTTTTTTGAGATTACAGTATAATCATCTTTTCTCATTATTGTTGATATATAGATATAGGTATAAATATAGATATACATATAGATATAAATATACATATAGAGAGATATATGACATTAATTCAACCTGTTCAGTCTGTATAATGTTTGCTTGTTTGTGTTTTCAGAGATGACCATTTGGCACTGGGTAAGCAAGTGGTATGCTCTTTCCTGGGAAGACTATTTCTATCACTCTCAGAAATCCTTATTTGTGTTATTTGTGTAGGGTTGAAGCTTGTGGTAGACTTTCCATAGCTCACATTAGCATGTCTATTGTTATTTTTCTTATTCAACTCATATTTAGGAATCATTTTGATGAAACTTTACGTGTGTAACATAACAAAGTTATTTCATACTAAGTGTGTTTTAAAACTCTTACCTTTTCAAGTATATACAGAGGTAAATAAATACAAAGACTCGGGATTTTATAGTAAGTTATTTTTCAGTAAATTATTTATTTGTAAGGAGACTTTAAAGTATAATAATTACTCAAACTCATTTTTGAAAATACAAAAAATATCTTGAAAAATAAAAGAGTTGGATACAAGTCAGTGGTAGAGCTCTTACTTTTCATGTAAAAATCTTAGGATCTATCCTAGATGCCACCAAAAATATTCTTAACAGATATGTATATTATATATTTATGCAATGATACATTTATTTTAAAATATTGGAAAAGTTTTGCTACCTGCAGTCATCATTTTTGCTAAATAAACATCTGGCTAAATAAACATACAGGTGGAGCTCCATGTCACCTGACATGAGTAGTTAATTAAGAAAAGAGGATAAATCATACAGTGTTTTATTTCATGGTACATAGCTAGAGCCAACATTATTGGTTATCATTAAGTCAAATAAGGCAAGTAACCTTGGAATTTTAATTAAGGTTATCTGAAGATACAAATTTGTGACATAGGCCTGGAAACATTCAATGTTGATATCTTTTAAGAACAGATTTTTGGAATGCCAACAAATGTGGAAAGGAACACAGGAATGCCCAAGACCTTCTCAATGACTAGAAATAGTTAGGGTTTAAGGTCTTCCTATTTTTCAGATGTTTTTCTAAAAAGTAAAAAAAAATAACACTGCTGTACTTTATGTAACCAAGAACGTGCTGGGCTGTGAGTCAGGCTTCTTTGCTGAAATGTAAACTTGTAACTCAACTCACAAAGGAGCTGAAATAATAAAAATGAGCTCTGGAAGGCTGTTTGAATCCATGTGCTCAATTGTCTTGAGTCCCTTGGTTTCTATACTGACTTCTTTAGCATTAAGAGGCAATTTGGCCACCCTCTCACAGAAAGCTATGTTCATAAAGAATTGGTGCTTAGGTTCTGGGGCTTCAATAGGTATCGACTCCTTTTAACATAATGCAACACATGGGAATTTCTTGAGTTGACTTGAAATATTCCATCCTATAGGGAAACATATTAACACTCAAGAAACTCATTTACCACTCGGGAAATTCTAAAGGAAGTCCCTGAAACTTACCAGATTCACCGGATTCTTCTCTTCCTAAGGTTATATTAACAATCAGGACTGCTGAGGAGGATCCCCTCTAGCTTATTGAATTGTCTTCAAGTTATATAGAGAGATTCATAGTTCTAGCCTTTGTAAGTTGTGACCTTGCTGAAGTAGACTTTCAGTGAAGCCCTTACCTTCAGGTCATTCATTTTCCTATAAGAACTCTTAAGTTCTCCTCTTGTAAATAGCACCAATAAACTTATTGGTTTATGGATTTGGGCTTTAGTGATAATATTGTTCACATTCTATAGGAATAATATCGCACTATTTGGGAAGATAATAGTTTATTTTCTTTAATTTACTTTTATCTTAAAATTTAAGTGCTTTGAGGAATAAATTATTAAAGATTCATTTGTTACTCATAATGAACCCTACTACCCCAACACGTTTATATGAAAGCCCCTACAACACATAGATTGCATCTAATCCTTAACAGTGTATACACTGGACTTACATTTATCTCAAAAATAATCTATTTCATAAGAATTTGCACTACATTAATATATCTTTAACATTAGCTATAATTTAAAATTTCCAGAAAATTAAATTTGATAAATAAAGACTATACTTTAAATATTCAGTACATAACTTTTTCATGATTTTTAAGTAAAAACAATGGAGTTTAGTTACATACACTATTAAATTAGGCACCAGTTATCTGTAGGCCCATGTGCAAAATACTGGTAGCAAACACACAGCATTCATTATAATAGTAGGATCTCAGAACACCTACAGAGAGAGAGAGAGAAAGAGAGAGAGAGAGAGAGAGAGAGAGAGAGAGAGAGAGAGAGAGAAGCAGTAGGGCAAAGAACATGTTGACACAGCTTTTTATAGTCAAACATCTTTTACATACACTATAATCACATTTTGTCTTAATCATTCAGAGGAAATCAAGGAAGCATCTGAATTTACATTTTAATTATAAGGAAGGTGAATATGGAAGATGTAGGTTGTCACAGATCTTATAGTTGGTGTCAATGTGTTTATAAGCCTCCACTGCTCCCAAATGCAAATCCTGAAGTCACATCTTTGAAGAAATTCAAAGCAGAACCTTTTCATCAGCACTTGGGTAAATTGAGAAAAGAGGTGTTGTTGAGTAGCAGTATACCAAATATCATTACCAGGCACAAATTCTGCATTTGAAGTCCTTGATTCCCACAGCAGGGAGGTGATGTGCTCGCTCCACAGTATTTGCAGAGCTGGTAGAGACGAAACAGAACAGTAGCAGAAATCCCATCAGACATCATGGCTCTGACCACCAGGCAACCTTGAAAGTGATCATATCAAGGAGATGGCACTAAATATGTGGAAATACACTCTGCTAAGAAGCATTTCAGATTCAAAGAGGTTCAAGAAGACATAAGACCATATTGTAAGACTGTAACAAAATTCTAGGATGAGAGTCTTGGGTTGTAAACTCCATTAATATAACGACTGAGTGATATTACAGCTTTGTTTAACACTTTCTTTTTCTATAAGCTAAAGGAAATGAAAGCGATATCCCAGTTGCCTTATTTTTTATGTAGATAAGCATTTCATGTTGTATTGACCTACACATAATTCACTTTTGAAAGATCTATTTATCACATGTAAAGTGACTTTTAAAGCTTATATTGCATTTGTGTGACTCTCTCTCTCTCTTTCTGTGTGTGTGTGTGTGTGTGTGTGAGAGAGAGAGAGAGAGAGAGAGAGAGAGAGACAGAGACAGAGCCAGAGACAGAGAGAGAGAGAGACTGTATATGAATGTGCATGTGAGAATATCAGAGGGCAACTTTCTGGAGTCAGTTTTTTTCTTTCGTCATGTATGTCCCAGGAATGGAATTCATGTCATGAGATGTAGAGAGGCCAGTGTCTTTATTTGCTGAGCCATCTGACCAGCTCCTTTATTGACTTAAGCATCAATTCTAAAATAGATACTACTACAGTAGTATTATAACGTGCATTAGACCAAACAAATGGACACCACAGGTGTCTAAGTATAGGCACAAATTTATAAAACAAGAGTACAAGCATGATAATTTTGAGTTTACATCATTAATTATCAACACACAAAAAATATTTATCATTTCTCTGTGACACACACACAATGCAAGAGTTTGGCATTGGTAGTTATTGCTTACGGTGATTTGATAGAAAAATCTGAAACAACCAATCTAAATGTTTTCCCCTTTCTTTTGCACATTGTTACATTTCCTTATTTTATCAATGGCATGCAACTATTCAGGAGTGAAGGAAAATTCTTCTTGGTAGCTGTGACCTCACTTGCAACTTCACATTAAATAGCAAGGCGGATAGTACTTATTAACTATCTCCACAAGGTTTTGTATGTATGGTAGAGGTTTACATGCCTTCCTAATTATGTTTCATAATCAGTCCTTTTTAAAAAAATTTGCACTTTAGTCTCAGTACATTGCTATGCTTTTTATTTAGATATGTATAATTTCCAACATTGTAAAATGTAGAAACACAAAATAAATAAGACTGATAAAAACATAAGCCTTAATGGAGGCCCTACATTTTCTCTTATCCCTGAATGGACTGTCAGGAACACACTGAAGAGGAAAGGAAAGAAAGGAAGGATACTCCCTTTCTTTCTTGTCTACTCATGGATCTAGAGAACACTTGGCTACACTGGACAAACTGTTCACATTATAGAGAAGCGAAGCCTATCACCTTGGAATATCAAAATCATCTTTGTAAATTTTTGTGACAATCTTTCTAGGTTGTGAAGCTCATGAGTCTGTCCTTTAAAAGGAATGCTTTAACATCTGACCAAATTTCTGGATGCTCACTGGCTATCAAGCTTTATGCAAACGTCTCCATGGAGGTTTTGAGGTAAGGTTATTTGGTTCCTCCTTAGATGGATCTCAGGGCTTCATCCTGCTGATGACTTCTCATCTATGATATGTTCTTGGGTGGTTATTGCCTAGCAACACAAACTCCTTATTTCTTAAGCTGTGGATCCTGCCATTAACAGAGCAGCCTGTGACAAATAATTTGGAATTGTTGTAAGTAACATCAGCAAAAAAAAAAAAAAAAATAAGAAAGAAATGGCATTAACTAAAAAAAAATATCTTTCACTTTCAACACTGATGTGAGCCAACAAACAAATGGTAAAATACAGGAGGTATAATGATATCTAATGTCAAGTTATACTCCACAGCAGTAGTAACAAAAGGAATATGGTACTAGGAGAAAAGCAGAAGTGTTTATCAACAGAATAGACTGGGAGAGCCAAGAATAAAATTGCTCAACTATATCCAACTGATATTTTTAACAAAGATGCTAAAAATACACATTGGTTAAAAGACAACTTTTCAACAAGCATAGAGTAAAAACTAGATATGCATAGGTAGAAGAATGAATCTTTCATCCTATATACAAAACAAAATGAATCAAAAAATGCATGTAAGAGTTGAAACTCTCTAAAGATAAACACAAGAAAAGTCATTTCTGCTTGTAGAAATAGTTTTAGAACTTTGAGAATAGTAGTACAATGATTCAGGAAATAATTATCAAAGAATTGACAAATGACGCACAAAATCCTAAGCTTCTTCAGCAAAGGAAAGAGTTGAGTGAAGATACAGTTCACAGAATTGGAGGAAGTCTTTTAAAGCTGTATATCTGACAGAGGACTCACACTTAGAATATAGTAGAGAACCTACTATTGCCTGGTCCGTAAACCAGCGTAATTTTTAATTGCACCCTAATTGCTCTCAGTCCTTATCAAATAAGTTTTATTCCCCACCTCCCCCCAACCCCCAGATGGAGGGTGTCACAGAAAACCGTGACTGATCAAAATGCAGAGAATGATTGGCAATAAGGTGCCTCGCCCTAGTTGTTATATTTTCCAGAATAATCCACACACTGAAGGACCAGGGAACATTGTGGAAGAGGGACTGGAAAGACTGTTAGAGGCAGAAGGTCAGGAAATCTTATGTGAGATAGTGTCAGAATTCTATGAGTTACTGTGAAGCTGAACAGATGAAATCTCACTAATATTAGCATTTTAGCAGGAGTGAGATGAAATCTTCTCATTTTTATGTATTTAAATTTATTCTTTTGAGAATTTTCTATATGAGTACTATTTTACATCTTTCCCCCTCCGTCTCATTCTTCCAGGTCCTACCATGTCCCTCTCATTCTCATTTCGAATTCATAATCTTTTATTCTTTAATTAGTATTGTTACACACACACTCACACACACACACACACACTCACACGCATACACACTCATACACACAAATATATAGTGTTGAGTTTATTCAGTGTGTCTCACAGGTGTTTAGGACTGCACTCTTGGGGTTGGATAACCTACCAGGGCTCATTCCTAAGAAGAGTGTTGTCCCTCTCTCAGTGGCCCTTACCTGCCTGTAACTCTTGATCTACAAATGGAGCTTTGTAAGATTTACCTCATCCATGTTGTATACCAATTGATACTGTCATTTTAGCTCTTATTTAGCCAACCATATTATTGAGATTTCATGGGTTCAGGTTCTCTTCCACATTTAGAAGATTCTTCATATACATGCATATATGTGATATACAGGTTGAAGGAATATTGTATGAGAGAAGTAAGTGGGACTAGCACAAATAGGAGAAAGTAAGGGGATAAAATACGTTATATAGTTGAGTAAAAATGTCCTCATGAAACCTGTCATTATATACACTGGCAATAGAGTGATAAAATTATTTAGAAGATCAATTTGAAGGAAAATAGATTAATAGAAACTGTTGTTACTAAATTCTGAACTCTGTATGTTATAGCATACATACTGTACTGTTTATGAGACTCAAAATGTTTATGTACATTTACATGGTACTTATATATAGATATCTGCTATAAAATAGGATTAAATGAAAACTTATATTGATAAATAAAAACAAACCTATGAAGATAAAATTTTCACAGGAAAGTAGTGGTGGTGGAATAACAAAAATGATTACAAATATCACTAAGAACATTTTTTTTGGCTATTTTATTTATTTAAATTTCAGATACTATCCACTTTGCCCATTCTCCCCATGCCAGAAACCTCCTATCTGATCCCCCCTTCTCCTGCTTCTATGAGGGTATACCCCCATCCACCCATCCACTCAGACCTCCCAGCCCTCAAATTCCCCACATTGGGGCATCCAGCTTTCACTGGAACAAGGACCTCCTCTCCCATCTATGCCCAACAAGGCCTTCCTCCCCTACATATACAGCTACATATACATAGGGAGCCATAGGTCCCTCCCTATGTGCTCCCAGGCTGGTGATTAGGACCTGGGAGCTCTGGTTGGTTGGTATTGTTGCTCTCTCCATGGGGCCATAAACCCCTTCAGCTCCTTCAGTCTTCTCTCTAACTCCTCCCTTGGGAACCCCATGATCAGTTCAATGGTTAGCTGTGAGCATCCACCTCTGGGAGACCTCTAAGAAGACAGCTATATCAGGGTCCTATCAACATGCACTCCCTGACATCCACATCAGCGTCTACTTTTGGTGAATGCACATGGGATGGATACCCATGTGAAGCAGTCTCTGGATGGCCCCTGCTTCAGTTTATGTACCACACTTTGTCTCCATATTTGTCTCATGTGTATTTTGTTACTCCTCTAAGAAGGATCAAAGCACCCACACTTTGTTGTTCCTTGTTCATGAGCTTCATGTGATCTGTGAGTTGTATCTTGCATATTGCGAGCTTCTGGGCTAATATGTAATTATCAGTGAGTTCATATCATGTGTGTTCTTTTGTGATTGGGTTACCTCACTCAGGATGATATTTTCTAGTTCCATCCATTTGCCTAAGAATTTCATGAATTCATTGAATTTAATAGGTGATTAATATTCCATTGTGTAAATGTACCACATTTTCTGCATCCATTCCTCTGTTGAAGGACATCTGGGTTCTTTCCAGCTTCTGGCTATTATAAATAAGGCTGCTATGAACATAGTGGAGCATGTGTCCTTGTGATACATTGGAGCATTTTCTGGGTATATGCCTAAGAGTGGTATAGGTGGGTCCTCAGGTAATGATATGTCCAATTTTCTGAGAAATGGCCGAACTGATTTCCAGAGTGGTTGCACCATCTTGCAGTCCCACCAACAATGGAGGAGTGTTCCTCTTTTTCCATACCCTCACCAGCATCTGCTATCACCTGAGTTTTTGATCTTAGCCATTCTGACTGGTGTGAGGTGGAATCTCAGGGTTGTTTTGATTTGCATTTCCCTGATGACTAAGGATGCTGAACATCTCTTTAGGTGCTGCTCAGCTATTTGTGTTTCCTCAGTTGAGAATTCTTTGCTTAGCTCTGTACCCCATTTATAATAGGATTATTTGGTTGTCTGGAGTCTAATTTCTTGAATTCTTTGTATATATTGGATATTAGCCTTCGATATGAAGTGGGCTTTGCCATTTTATGAAGTCCCATTTGTCAATTCTTTATCTTAGAGCATAAGCCATTGGTGTTCTTTTGAGGAACTTTCCCCCTGTGCCCAAGTATTCAAGGTTCTTCCCCACCTTCTCTTCTATTAGTTTCAGTGTATCTGGTTTTATGTGAAGGTCTTCTATCCATTTGGACTTGAGCTTAGTACAAGGAGATAAGAATGGATCAATTTGAATTCTTCTACATGTTGTCCTCCAGTTGAACCAGCACCATTTGTTGAAAATGCTGTCTCTTTTCCACTGGACAGTTTTCGCTCCTTTGTCAAAGATCAAGTGACCATAGGTGTGTGAGTTCATTTCTGGGTCTTCAATTCTATTCCGCTGATCTTCCTGCCTGTCTCTGTACCAATACCATGCAGTTTTTTTTATCACTATTGCTCTGTAGTACAGCTTGAGGTCAGAGATGGTCATTGTTCCAGAAGTTCTTTTATTTTTGAGAATAGTTTTCACTATCCTGGTATTTTTGTTATTCCAAATGAATTTGAGAATTTCTCTTTCTAACTCTGTGAAGTATTGAGTTGGGATTTTAATGGGGATTGCATTGAATCTGTAGATTACTTTTGGCAAGATGGTCATATTAACTATATCAATCCTGCCAATCCATGAGCATGGGAGATCTTTCCATCTTCAGAGATCTTCTTCGATTTCTTTTGTCAGGGGCTTGTTCTTGTCATACAGATCTTTCACTTGCTTGGTTAGATTCACATCAAGATATTTTATATCATTTGTGACTATTGTGAAGGGTGTCATTTCCATAATTTCTTTTTTAGTCTGTTTGTCTTTCATATAGAGGAAGGCTACTGATTTTTTGAGTTAATTTTATAACCAGCCACTTGGCTGAAGTTGTTTATCAAGTTTAGGAGTTGTCTGATGGAAGTTTTGGGGTCACTTAAGTATACTATCATATCATCTGCAAATAGTGATATTTTGACTTCTTCCTTTCCTATTTGTATCCCTTTGACTTCCTTTTGTTGTCTAATTGCTCTGGCTAGGACTTCCAGTACTATATTGAATAGGTAGGAAGAGAGTGGGCAGCCTTGTCTAGTCCCTGATCGAAGTGGGATTGCTTCAAGTTTCTCTCCATTTAGTTTGATGTTGGCTACTGGTTTGCTATATATTGCTTTTAGTATGTTTAGGTATGCGCCTTGAATTCCTGATCTTTCGAGGACTTTTACCATGAAGAGATGTTGAATTTTGTCAAATGCTTTCTCAGCATCTAGTGAGATGATCATGCATTTTTCTTTGAGTTTGTTTATATAGTGAATTACATTGATGGATTTCTGAATATTGAACCATCGCTGCATTCCTGGGATAAAACCTACTTGATCATGATGGATGATTGTTTTGATGTGTTCTTGGATTCAGTTTGCAAGGATTTTATTGAGTATTTTTGCATCGATGTTCATAAGGGAGATTGGGCTGAAGTTCTCTTTCTTTGTTGGGTCTTTGTGAAGTTTAGGTATGAGTGTGATTGTGGCTTCATAGAATGAATTGGGTAGTGTTCCTTCTGCTTCTATTTTGTGGAATAGTTTGAAAAGAATTGTTATTAGGTTTTCCTTGAAGGTCTGATAGAATTCAGCACTAAAACCATCTGGTCCTGGGCTTTTTTTTTTCTTTTTTTTTTTTTTTTTTTTTTTGGTGCGGAGACTTTTAATGACTGCTGTTATTTCTTTAGGGGTTATGGGACTATTTAGATGGTTTATCTGATCCTGATTTAACTTGGGTACCTGGTATCTTTCTAGAAAATTGTCCATTTCATCCAGATTTTCCAGTTTTGTTGAGTGTAAGCTTTTGTAGTAGGACCTGACGATTTTTGAATTTTGTCAGTTTCTGTTAAGTCTCCCTTTTCAGTTCTAATTTTATTAATTTGGATATTGTTTCTGTGCCCTGTGGTTAGCCCAGTTAAGAATTTATTTATCTTGTTGATTTTCTCAAAGAACCAGCTCCTTGTTTTGTTGGTACTTTGTACAGTTTTTTGTTTGTTTTTTTTTCTATTTGGTTGATTTCAGCCCTGAGTTTGATTATTTCCTGCCTTCTACTCCTCCTGTGTGTTTGCTTCTTTTTGTTCTAGAGCTTTCAGGTGTGCTGTCATGTTGTTAGTGTGTGCTCTCTCCAGTTTCTTTTTGTAGATACTTAGAGCTATGAGTTTCCCCCTTAGCACTGCTTTCATTGTGTCCCTTAAGTTTTGGTATGATGAGCCTTCATTTTTATTAAATTCTAAAAAGTCTTTAATTTCTTTCTTTATTTCTTCCTTGACCAAGTCATCATTGAGTAGAACGTTGTTCAGTTTCCACGTGTATGTGGGCTTTCCATTGTTTTTGTTATTATTGAAGACCAGCCTTAGTCCATGGTGACTTGATAGGATGCAAGGGATTATTTCAATAGTTTTATATCTGTTGAGGCCTGCTTTGTGACTAATTATATGGTCTATTTTGGAGAACGTACCATGAAGTGCTTAGAAAAGGATATATTCTTTTGTTTTAGGATGAAATGTTCTATAGATATCCTTTAAATCCATTTGGGTCATAACTTTCGTTAATTCCACTGTGTCTCTGTTTAGTTTCTGTTTCCATGATCTGTCCATTGCTGAGAGTGGAGTGTTGAAATCTCCCACTATTACTGTGTGAGGTACAATGTGTGCTTTGAGTTTTAGTAAAGTTTCTTTTATGAATTTGGATGCCCTTGCATTTGGAGCATAGATGTTCAGAATTGAGAGTTTATTTTGGTAGATTTTTCCTTTGACAAGTATGAAGTGTTCTTCCTTATCTTTCTTGATAACTTTTGGTTGAAAGCTGATTTTATTTGAAATTAGAGTGGCTACTCCAGCTTGTTTCTTGGGACCATTTGCTTGGAAATTGTTTTCCAGCCCTTTACTCTGAGGTAGTTTCTGTCTTTGCCACTGAGGTACATTTCCTGTATGCAGCAAAAGTTTGGGTCCTGTTTGTGTACCCAGTCTGTTAGTCTATATCTTTTTATTGGGGAATTGATTCCAATGATGTTAACAGATATTAAGGAAAAGTGATTGTTTCTTCTGTTATTTTTGTTATTAGAGGTGGAATTACGTTTGTGTAGCTATTTCTTTTGGGTTTGTTGGAAGATTACTTTCTCATTTTTTCTATGTTGTATTTTCTCTCCTTGTGTTGGAGTTTTCCATCTATTATTCTTTGTAGGGCTTTATTTGTGGGAGGATATTGTATAAATTTGATTTTGTCATGGAATATTTTGGTTTCTCCATCTATAGTGATTGAGAGTTTTGCTGGCTATAATAGCCTGGGCTGGCATTTGTGTTCTCTTACGGTTTGTATGATATCACGCCAGGATCGATCTTCTGGCTTTTATAGTCTCTGGTGAGAAGTCTGGTGTATTTCTTACAGGTCTGCCTTTATATGCTACTTGACTTTTTTCCTTACTGCTTTTAGTATTTTTTCTTTGTTTTGTGCATTAGATGTTTTGATTATCATGTGACAGGAGGAATTTCTTTTCTGGTCTAGTCTATTGGAATTCTGTAAGCTTCTTGTCTTCTTTCTTTAGGTTAGAAAAGTTTCCTTCTATAATTTTGTTGAGGATATTTACTGTCCCTTTAATTTGGGAATCTTCACTCTCATCTATACCCATTATCCTTAGGTTTGGTCTTCTCATTGTGTCCCAGATTTCCTGGATGTTTTGGGTTAGGAACTTTTTGCATTTTGCATTTTCTTTGACAGTTGTGTCAATGTTTTCCATGGTATCTTCTGCACATGAGATTCTCTCTTCTATCTCTTGTATTCTGTTTGTGATGCTTGTGTCTATGACTCCTGATCTCTTTCCTAGGTTTTCAATCTCCAGGGTAGTCTTCCTTTGAGATTTCTTTATTGTTTCTTCTTCCATTTTTAGATCCTGGATGGTTTTGTTTAATTCCTTCACCTATTTGGTTGTGTTTTCTAGCAATTCTTTAAGGGAATTTTGTGTTTCCTCTTTAAGGACTTCTACCTTTTTACCTGTGTTCTCCTGTATTTCTTTAAGGGAGTTGTTTATGTCCTTCTTAAAGTCCTATACTATCTCCATGAGAAGTGATTTTAAATATGAATCCTGATTTGCTTGGACCTGGGGTGTCCAGGACTTGCTATGGTAGGAGAACTGGGTTCTGATGATGACAGGTAACTTTGGTTTCTGTTGCTTCTATTCTTATGCTTGCCTTTTGCCATCTGGTTAACTCTAGTGCTACCTGCACTCACTGTCTCTGAGTGGAGACTGTCTTTCCAGTTATCTTGCTTGTGTCAAAACTCCTAAGATTCCAGATGTCTCCATGATCCTGAGCTCCTGGGTGGAAAAGCTCCTGTGATTCAGGATTCCTCTGGGATCCTGAAATCCTGACTGCAGTGGTTCCTCAGCTGCTCCGAGTTCTGTGGTTCCACCACTGCTCTGCTGCTCTAGGATGGTTCAGAATATGGTATCTTCACTGGAGCAGACCTGTTAGGTGTCTGCCCCAGCCAAAAGGTAAATAAACATTTTAAGAATGCTTATATTATTTAGGAAATTAGTGGTGTCCTTCCTAATGTATTTTATTTTACTGTATTTCTCTTGTTATGAATAGAACCAATAAATTAAATATTTATCTTTTTTCTTTTTTAGAAAAACGTTTTTCAGGGAATTGTAATAATTCACACCTATATTCCCAGAACTCTCAAAATTGAAGCAATAGGGTTGTCAGTTTTAGATTACTTTGGGTAACATGTCAAAATAAAAATTGTAAAATATGTAAAATGAATTAATTAATCCATATACCTCCAGCCAGTGGGGTGTATGCCTCTAATTTCAGTGCTTAGAAATCAGAGGTAGGTGGATTTTTGTATGAGTTCAAGGCCAGCCTGTTCTACAGAGTGAGTTCCAGGACAGCCAGAACTACACCGAGAAACACTGCATCTGTGTTATAAATCTGTATATCAAACTCTGTCTGTATGTGTATGTGTGTGTGTGTGTGTGTGTGTGTGTGTGTGTGTAACTAAATAAATGAAAGATGAATAAGAGGTCTGAAATTTGTTCAGTAGTGGAACACCGGCCTAGCATTTGTTCTGTCATGTAAACTGACAAAAAGAAAAAAGAAAGAAAGAAAAAGGAAACAAACAAAAAAAAGAAAGAAAGAAAACTGTTGATTTTAAATGTGTTAAAGAACCTGGTGAAGAAAACTTTCAGGCAGAAAGAAATGCAAACACACACACACACACACACACACAGAGAGAGAGAGAGAGAGAGAGAGAGAGAGAGAGAGAGAGAGAGAGAGAGAGAAATGAGGAGTATTAGAATACACAGCAATTGGCTTACACTGGTGGCATCAAAGGGGCATTAAAGGCAGCAACAGCAGTAAGCACAGGATTCAGGATGAGGCTTTCACAGTCCATACACGTCTAAAGGCCTTTTTGTCAAAATGGATGTTTCTGAAAGAATCTTGGTGGATTTTGAGGAGGGACATGTACCAAGGACAGTTGTTCCAACTCATTCAGAAACATGTAGTGAGACTGGTAGAGAATGGAGGAGTTAATAGTGATGAAGAGGGGAGGAGGGCCGTCTCTACCTAGAGAGTAGTGGGTAAAAGATGTTGAATAGTTGTGAATGAACATCAGCTGAGCAGGTGATCCCACTGAAGGATAGACAAGCATATAATAAGGGGAGTTAGCTTGTGAGGCTGGGTTCTCCAGAGTAGTCTGGCACCATTAGCAGATAATGACTGCAGAGGTATCCATACAGTTCTGTAACACCTCTTCCATTACAAGGTGAAATGAACTACTAAATTACCTAACAGGTAGCCTTGCCAGGAGGCAGTAAGTCCATTGCTGAATGTTTCAGAGCATCTAGAAGGACTGTTGCCTTACTTATAGGGAGCTCAAGTCTTCTTGAACACCATCACCCTTGGCTCTGATCCTGGATACCTTGCATGTCAATCCTGTATCTACTGCTTGCTGGCTGTAAGATATCACACAGACTCTCAGCTTCTATGGGCCTATTTTGTTCTTTGTAAGGTGATGATAATGGCAAGGTCCATAACACAGAGATTGAGTCATGACTATATGTGAATGTAAGGTGTGTGCACACAGTAGCTGGTGTTACCACAATTGTGTTGTTTGTGACTATGAATGTTACATGGCAGTTTGATCAGGCTAAAGGACCTGTGAGCTGGTAGAACACTGTTCTTGAGTATCTGTAATGGTGTGTTATAAGAGAGTGAAGGCTCAGTCAGTAGGCTGAGAGAAGACGGTCCACCTTTACCAAAGTAGGTTTATCACCCAACCTCATGGAAGCCTGAATAAGCCAAAAGGCAAAGGAAAGGGGATGTTTTTTTGTTGTTCTCTTTTCCTCTTGTCTTAGGGTTTCCATCTCTTCCTACCCTCAGATGTTGGCTTTCCTTATACTCAGCCTTCATACTCAGGATTTCTAATTTTTTTTCAAACCACCACATATGTGAATAGAGACTTTGCAGATTTAATGTAGTCAGGATAAGAACAATGGAGTAAGTTCTAACCCATTATAATACTGAAGAGGTCATAGAAGATGACCATGTTACTATAGAGATAGACACAAGAACAGTGCAACCATGAATCAGGTATTGTAGGCAAATACCACTATGAAGAATGCATATTCTCCCCTCTGGTTTCAGAAATACCATGTTACTGCCAGTACTGATGCTTACTCTTGTCACTCACATCCAGAGCCTCACATCTCAGCACACTCACTGGGCTTTAGGGATATAACAAAACATGGGAACTGACTTTCATAAAGGCAAGGGAATGGAGGGGCATGGCTGATCAGGATAATGAGGAGGCCAGAGCTGTTATTAGGAGATCCATATGGGTTAGGATTAACAACTGGATCTCATTAGTAGAGATGGTCTAGTTCATCTATGATTCCCATAAGTTTCCCTTGAGAATTCTATTTACAAAGTTGTGCTTCTTCACCTGTAGGGTCTGCTTTTGTAGGTTCAACCAACTTCAGGCTGAAAATACTAATAAAGGACTGGATGAGTGAGTGAATGAATGAATGAATGAATACACTGTACGTTGATTTTGTCAAATAGATACATACATGTTATTATCTCTTAAATAGTATAACTACTACATGTTTATGTTGTATCAGGTATTATAAATGATGTAGATGACTAAAAATATACTTAAGGAAATACAAGTAAAATGTCATTTTATAGGATCATTTGCCATCTGTGGTTTTTGTATCCACAGGGGATTAATGATTGAATGGGAGCCGGGAAGTCATCCCATGGTCATCCCATTCTCTAAGGAATGAGTGCTGATATTACAACAATTAGAAAAAAAATTAACACTTGGGTTTGCTCTATAAGATCACAATAAATAATACAACTTGCTGTCTTCAAGAAACTGCCAAGGTTCACTATTCTAAAATTAGGGTAAAAATAACAGTCAAATAGACGGCACATGTTATTTGGCTGGTATATCTTTGTGTTTGTAAGCCTATCTTGTCATCAAGAATGTGATCTTTGTCTTGTTGTTGTGTTCTCTGATGTGCCAACATCAGGTTAGATGGAACAGAGATGTGAAAAAAATACTTATTGCTATAAACTCCACCTGCACTATGGCAGATATATGATGGACTCCTTTCCTGCTGGCCTTTTGTGTAGTTTTCTCTGATTCTAAGGCAATTGCTATACCTACTTCTGATGTTGCTTCTTACTGTGAGTGCAACTAAGTAGTAGAACAGGACATACCAAAATTAATTATCTAAGACTGTTTTACTCATTCTCATTGCAGGTCCACTGCTCTCAGTTCATCACAAACATTCACTCTCTTATGGTTATTTCTAAAACACAAACATATGTGCCTGTGTGCACATGGGGTACATGTAAATGTACGCAAACAAATTAGTGTGCAAACACACATCATACACTCTGCCTACGGAGGTGGTATTGGCAAATGACCTCATAGCAACATTTCACTCTAAATTTTCATTTTTTCCAATACAAAGAAGCATCAGGACAACGCAGCATTGGTAATTGAGGTCTATTAAGTATGTTTGATAGGAAGGACACGATACCGCCTACGTGAGTCCTTTGAATTGTATTAATTACAGAGTTGTTACCATGCTCCAGCACAGTGCTTGAAACTTCGCTGTTGACAACACATATTCAAATCCAGCCTCATCAGATACTCTCCTAGAACCATCTAATTATACCACATGACACAGTAGCCTGTCAGGATGCTGATCAATGGTAAAAGCTCTAGGGTAAGTCTGTTCTGCTCAAAGAATATCCATATTATCTACCTGCCTACAAGTGCAATTGCAACTGGAGAGATCAACGAATCGATGATGAAAGCAAGAACTGCTTCAGGCCTTTCATAACGCACTCAGTATATTTTCTACTTTTTACATTTATAAGAAGAATAGAAAGATAAGCTAATAGAAAAAAAATGAGTAAATGATGATTTAAGGATGGCTTAAGTAGCTTGAAATAGCCACCATTCAACTCACAAACCACATGAAGGTCATGAAGAAGAAAGACCAAGTGTGGGTGCTTCAGTCCTTCTTAGAAGGAGTAACAAAATACTCAAGGGAGCAAGTATGGAGACAAAGTGTGGAACAGAAACTGACGGAGGGGCCGTCTGGAGACCATTCCACCTGGGTATCCATCCCATGTGCAGTCACCAAAGGTAGATGCTGATGTGGATGTCAGGAAGTGCATGCTGACAAGAACCTGATATAGCTGTCTCCTTAGAGGTCTGCCAGAGTCTGACATATTCAGAGGCAGATACTCATAGCTAACCTTTGAACTGACCAAGGGGTTCCCAATGGAGGAGTTAGAGTGAAGACTGAAGGAGTTGAAAGGGTTTGTGGACCCATGAGGAGAGCAAAAATACCAACCAACCAGAGCCCCCAGGGTCTAAACCACCAGCCTGGGAGCACATAGGGAGGGACCTATGACTCCAGCTGTATATGTAGGGGAGGATGGCCTTGTTAGGCATAGGTGGGAGAGGAGATCCTTGGTCCCATCAAGGCTGGACACTGAGTGTGGGGGAATTCAAGGGTGGGGAGGTGGGAGTAAGTGGGTTAGGCGGAGGCACATCCTCATAGAAGCAGAAAAAGGGGGGATGGGATAGGCGGTTCCTGGGGGGGGATGGGGCAAGGGGATAACATCTGAAATGTAATGTAAATATAATATCCAATAAAAAATAAAAATAAATAAATAAATAAAAAAAATTAAAATTCCTTATCTTTCTTACTAAGCTTCTCATAGCTGTGATGGATACTTGAAAAAAGAATGACTTATGGAAAAAGGGATTCAGATGACACAGTCCATCATTGTGCAGAAGGCATGGCCATAGGAATAGTTCAACCTGTGGTGCCAACCAGGAACAGAATGCTGTTGCTTAGCTGCCATTCTCCTTCCCTTCTCTTTAGGAGTTTATGATTTAAGCCTTTTGGATGGGATGCTATCAGCCACATTCGGAGTGTCTTTTCTTTCTTACTTATGTCTCTCTGGAAATACCTTCACACAGGCACCTAAAGCTGTGTATTAATATGGTTAACAGTTAAAATTAACAGTTACATAGGTTATATGGAACTCCTACGGAACAGGCATATAAGAACCGGCAAGAATTAGCTAATATACACAAAGGTATATCAAGTAATCTAACATGAGTGGCATAATGCATATGCTCATATCCCTTTCAGATTTACTAATGATACTCTCCATTGTTCCTTCTGATTTAGGGAATATTCTTGACAGCTTTTAAAAACCCATTTCACAACAATATAATTATACAATTGGATGGCAAAATGTAGGTTCATTTTGGTAACTGAGTGTTCATCTAAAGCATTTATGGCTGTCATCTTAATATAGCTCATTTAAACACGCTCTAAAAGCAGTGCCAGTTAATACAGTTCATAAAATCACTGTACACAGTCCATTGAGCCCTCCATCATACAGAAGAAGCATATCTGCAGATGATGTAGTGGAAGAGCCCCTGTTGTCTGATGGCTCTCTGCATTCTGGGTCTCAGCATCTGTGTAATAAACTTGTCAACCCTCTCTCCTTCGCTCCAGCTGGTATTTTATACCCCACAGTGAGGAAACAAAATCAATGAGGCAAGGCACAAGCAGTTTGGTGCAGGGTCCCAATAGCAGCAGGCACTGCCAAGCCCACCATCAATAACATGGCAATTTGTTTTCAAAAGGCTTTTGTAACGATCACACAGAACCTTTTAAATGTATATGGCTTTCTGCACAGTGGTCTGAATTCAAGTGGAGGATGACAGGTGGTGAGCAGCTGGATGCCAGTATGTTCTGTCTCAAAAGTGTCTTGCGAGGGGGTTTGAAACTGAGTGTGGTGTGCCCTTTACAAAGAGTATGGACACAGAGTTTGTTGAAGCATGAAGGAAAAATAGGTCACATCAGGGATTCATGCCTAAGAAAGAGCTCACAATTCCATAACTAAAAACTGTGACCTTATCTGTTAAAATGGATCAGTAAGTCACAAACGCATCCTCCCATTGTGTGTTTTCACATAAATAGAATATTCATAGGAAAGTATGTAACTGAACTACATTTGGGCTGTCAAATAAAAAAATCCAGGACCAGGTGTGGAATTCGTCTCCTTGAGTTGTTGAGTAGAGATGCTCTGTAGAACCTTCTTACCAAACAGTGCAGACTATTGCAATTGTCCTTGGTTACCCACCAAAACCTGATGTCACACAATCAAATAT
The DNA here is from genome assembly GCF_004785775.1 of Grammomys surdaster. NCBI lineage: Eukaryota > Metazoa > Chordata > Mammalia > Rodentia > Muridae > Grammomys > Grammomys surdaster. The sequence continues at coordinate 6,719,465 of NW_021604566.1, read as the reverse complement.
AAATGAAGTTGGCTGTATTAATAATTATATGAAATCAGCATCTCTCAGTTTAGAACATGGCTTAAGAACACTTCCACACATATGAATATAAGCTGAAATGGAAATAATGCCTTAAAGCCAATTTTAATAACAAGTAGAAAAGCTAATATATTGTCTTGTGTGTACATGAGCATCAGGGAAAAACCTCTTTTGAGGCAAATGAATCACAAATGTTTACTGTAAATTACTTTTTATGGAGATGTAGGATTTTTAAAAATTTAATGTAGTATGGCAGAATTCAGTTAGAGAGGCAGAATTGTTAAGGTATTTATGACATGTGATAGTGTTATGTTAAATATCATTGTAGATTATATGTGACATGTGAATTGTATATGGGCTACACACTACATGATGTAACGTAAAAGGGATTTATCACAGAAAATGTGAGACCTAATTAAGTATTATGGATAAGGCTGTCTGCAGTCTGGGCCTTGGTTTTGCAGAGACAGTGACTGGGAGGACCAGATAAGAATAGTGAGGGAGGATGCAAATGTGACCCATGCACATCAACTGAGATCCTCCAGAATGCCTTCTAGTACATCTAACTTCAGCATGTGAATGGCCTGCAGGGAAAAAAAGTCCTTCTTGTAGAACAACAGCTAAACTGTGACAAGACTTGAAAAAGTACTCGTGGATGTTGCTTTACTTCGGCCTTTTAAACTTTTCATGAGAGGTATTCCAATCTAACTCATGAGAAAGATTCTTGGAAAGATCTAGACATCATGCCCTATCTAGACTAGTGAAAACATTACTAAGCCACTATTTTAGTTAGGGTTTCATTGCTGCGATGAAACACAGATGACCAAAAAGCAAGTTGGGGAGGAAAAATGCTTATTTGGCTTACACCTAGAGACCACAGACAATCATTAGAAGAAGTGAGGACAGGAACTCAAGCAAGGCTGGAACTTGGAGACAGGAGCTGATGCAGAGACCTTGGAGGGTATTGCTTACTGTTTTGCTTCCCATGGCTTGCTCATCCTGCTTTCTTATAGAACCCAGGATCACCAGAACAGGGATGACACCACTCACCATGAGCTGGACCCTCCCATATTGATCACTGATTGAGAAAAAGCCTTACAGCTGAGTTTTATAGAGGTATTTTCTCAATTGAGGCTCCTTCCTCTTTGAGGACTCTTAACTTGTGTCAAGTTAACACACAAAATTAGCACGTATGGCCACCACACTCATTTTTAAACCTTGATATCAAGAAATATTCATTATTTGTGTGCACATGTATACTAATATGTAGATGCCTGAGGTCAACACTCAATGTTTTTTAAAATTGCCCTTTTCATGTTCTGTAATAGGATCTCTCATCAATTCTGGAATTCATTGATGTAGTTTGAGTGGCACACCAGCAACCCCAAGGCATCCTCCTCTTCCTGTTACTCTGTTGCTCAGCTTGTAGATGCACACTGCATACCCAAGGCTGAGGAAGGAAGATTGTGTCAGTCATAAATTTAAGGAGAATTTTGGCAACCTAGAAAGTCCCTATGTCACAAAATTTAAAGATGCACAGATTTGACAGTCAGGATGTCATCTGAAGCTTTGACTAGAGTGAATAGAATTACATGTATTCAAGTCAGCAAGTTAATGGTAAAAAGATCGATATAGATCAATTGGATGAATAAAGTCCAGATATAGACATCCAACACATACTTGATTAAACTATTTTTGGACAATTTGCTCATTTAATTCAATAAGAGAGAGAAATAGAACTGGACTAAATGTCCACAGGCATAGAGAAAAGGGAACAATCAGTTCTTACCACATGCCATAAAAAATAACACAAAATGCTTTACAGACACAAATGTAAGAGAAAAATTTATAAAACTTCACAAGAATGTGAAACAATATCTGAAATATTGTTGTGGATAAATTTTTTTTAGGATACTACTAAATAAAGTTGTGATATTACATTTGATAAAAATCAAAGATAGTTTTAAGAAAAGGAACAAAAGGCTCATGATTGGAGGAGGCATGTAATGTACATATCTAACAAAAGACATGTGTGCAGATTATAAAGGGCAGATAAGCTTCAAGAACAAGCAGCCAAACAACCCTCTAAGAACTACAAAACACTTGAGCAAACCTCCTACACAAGAGAATCTATAGAAAACAAGTTCCTGAAAATATATTGAAGCCTTAATAATATTTTTGAGAAATATAAATGAGATAGCACTACGCATGCATGGAAATGAATACAATTAAGCAGACTAGTGCTACCAAATGTTCAGGATGCCATGGTACAATGGGTTCCTTTAGACAGCACTAGGAATGAACAATGCTACCACCACTTAGAGAAAAAAAAGTCTGTAGCTTTTTCCAACACTAAACATATATCTATAATATGAATCAGTCTTTTCCTTCTTATGTATTTACTCAAAAAAATTAGAATTTAACTATGTAAAGGCTTGATTATAGAATTTTATTTGTGATAGCCCCAAACTAGAAATAATGTAAATGCCCATCAACAATGGGTGGGTAAACAAAACTGGTATGTCCGTACAAGTGGATGATTAATCAGTGCATCAGAATAACTAATACAGTAAAACATGGGAGAAAATCCCCAAGTCATCATGCTGAGTAAAAGAAACAAACAAAGTAGAATGTGCCATGCAGTTCTATTTATATTCAACTTAGAAAATGACATTTATAGTGACCTTAAAAAAGTAACTGGTCAGGTTTATTTTTCCCCCAGGGACTGAGAGGGAAGTATTATAGGGACCAATAAGGACAAGATTGATTAACTGTTAAGTGTTTGGATTTGGAAAGTGTTTTAGTAGAGAACATATTTTGAAAAAGTGAGTGCTGTCTTCAGCAATAGACATTCACCTCTAGTTATGGTAGGCAACCAAAAGCACTGATAATAGCCTGAGTTGTTTTGGGTACCTCTGGGCTTTTCCTGAACAACAATTTATAGGGATATATCCTGCAACCACAGTGATATTTTCATATTTTCAATTAGTTATGTATATCTTTTGGGAGCAGCATGTGTACTCATGGAGGATACTTATCTTCATACTACATAGACACAGACACACAGACACATACACAGACACATACACACGGACACAGACACAGACACACACACACACACACACACACACACACACACACACACACACACAGTCAAATGAAAAGGGAGAAACACAGAGTTGGGAAAACTTTTACATTAGATTGACCTGTAGACATGCCTGTGGGGCACCTTTTAGATTAGTGATTGATGTGGGAGGGACCAACCTATTACATACAGTGCTACCTTTAGGCAAGGCAAACAAGCTGTAGAGAGGAAGATAGTACCATTCTTCCTTCAATTCTGGCTCCAGGTTTCTACTTTAAGTTCCTACCTTACTTTCTTCAATGATGGCATATAACCTATAAGTCAAATGAACCTTTTCATCTCCAAGTTGGTTTTGGTCAGTTTTTTATTATGGCCACAGAGAAGCAAACCAGGAGAGATTTCTTCGTGCATCCTCAGTTTTGGTTAATGCTCTCTATATTCTGTGCTCTCCTCTACCACCCTGTCCTCACCCACACTTGGACATTTAATCTGGAGTACTAACATTTTTTTCAATGACTTGTGCTCTACTCTTCCCTTTGATTATATTTTTACTTCAAAATCATAGGTTCCATGTGGCTTTTTCATACATTCTTCATTTTGAAAAGCTTTCCTCTACTCCATGGTTTCTCCATTTCCCAACTCTTTCCCATATTTCTGTCCTCAGTATTTCTCATCTCTACTATTGTTGGTTCTTATATGCTGTATATAATATTGATCTGCCTTCTTGATAAGATATTCCCACTGGTGAAACATTGGCATGATGTTATGGAAATAATCAACCACTTTCTGCTTGGTTTTGAGACTTGCTCCGTGACAATGCTTTTATTTCTGTTACTGCAAACTGGTTAAAAACACATTACTGTAAGCCCTAAGTAGGGAACCAATTGTTGGTGTTATGTTAGATGGTCTGCAGTCAAACTGCCTTCTGACTATAGTGTTTACATCCATAGATCTGTGTTGCTTTTGACTTCGGTCAGATAAGCCATGCCATGTGTACCATTCATAATCAAGGAATGGTAATGATGAAACAATTTTGAAAATGGAAAGGTTTCCTATTGCTATAGAAATGGGATTAGCTGTCAACTGAATCAGTCTTTGTTAATTTTTTACCCAGTAATTATAAGCCAATTTTCACCTTTTAAAACTTTCAAGATTTTGAATAGAGAAATATATGTACATGTTTACTATTCACTTAGCATGAACCAGACATCATGACAGTCAATTAATTTTTATAGCCTCATTTGTTTATCTGATTTCTTCTTGAATTAGATCTTTATAAACAAAGAAACAAAAAGTTATCCTGTTTATTGTCTCTTAGAATTTACTTTGTACCTGAACTTTAATGACAAAGCAAATAGCCTCATGGGCTTCAGCTATCTTGTCTACAAGAGAAAAAGCAAGCCAACAAACACATAGTACTGTCTCTTCATGGTCCTGTGACCATGCCTGAACATTTAGACTTATCAGAGTTATTTATCACGAAGAATCTTTCGTTTTCCCTCATTTTTTGTGTTTATATTTAGTGGATAAAGACTGAAGAAACTACACACACACACACACACACACATACACATACACACACACACATGTTTGTATATGTGTATGTATGTGTGTGAGAGAAAGGCGGGGTTGTTTCTGATCAGAGTTTCCACATGACTATGGTAGGATATCTTTTCTACAGAAAGGATGATTGGACAAAAGCAGCTTCTTTATGCTGTAAAGTCAGCCAGACTTCTGCAGAGAGTAAGGGTTACAATGTAGTCACATGTAGGGATAGACACCACACACAGTGTATATGTGTACATACATGTGTATGTACATGTGTGTGCATGTACATGTGCTTGTGTGTCATAACTCATAATTTGCAGAGAAGCTGGGCTCCAGCCTAAGACTTATTGACCAGAGTCTTCAGAAATCATTCTTATATAGCAGGAGAGAGAAAAAGGAGGTATTAAGAGTGAACCAGTAATGGCAGCAAGACCCCAGAAGCCAATGGGGATGGCTGAATGATCAGTAGGTGGGAACAGAGCTGGGCTTGCTGACCTGAGAGTCTGCAATGAGTTCTACATATAAATTAGACTTAGTCTAGATCATCTGTCCTGGAGCTATTTTCATATCAGTCTTCAAACTGAAGCAAGCAGCTCTTATAGACTTTCGTCCCTCCTACTTCTTGATCCCTCTTTCCCTAGTCACACTGCATGATGGTTGTTTGATGTGTGTCTTCAAACATAAAATTTTAATCTTCTCAGCATAGAGCAGGCAATCCTCTTGTGTTCTATATATTCTCTAGCTATGTTCCTGGCAAACTCTCATAAACCTTTGAATGGTGCTAATATATATATATATATACATATATATATGTGTGTATATATATATGTATATATATACATATATATACATATATATATGTTTTCACATACATATTATGTAAAATTACATATTATGTAAAATTTCATACGTATTAATATTACATTCTGTTTCTGCACAGCTGCTTTGTCTTTATGTAACACATGCTTTTGCTTAAAATGTGAATTTTTCTTGCATTCTAACAAAAGTGCTTACAGGAATACCTTTCAGGAGAAAATTGATTCCCTCTTTCATCATGTTGCTGCCAAGATTATTTGAACAAATGTGATACATTCTATGGATTATCTCCTCCCTCATGTCTAGGAGAGTTCAGTTTTTCATCATTTATACTTTTGATAATTTAAAGTTAGCATGAAATTAAGCTGTCATGAAATCAAAGAACATTGACGGTCTCAGTCAATGGTGTTTGAAGTGACTGCATTGAATTCATCTGTCTTTCCTGAATTGCAAACTAACATTTTTAATTGAATAGTTGATTTAACTAGTCAGATTTAAAGTCCAGTCATGAGGAAATTTTAATGTTAGTTGTTGTATTTAGTTCTCCCCAAAAGGAATGAATACTTCGTGGCTTTCTTATTTTTCTGAAGTCAAAAGGATCTACCAGAAAAAAATTAACAGCTGTCAAAAATGAATGTTCTAGCAAAACATCTATTATTTATAACCATGGCAGGGAGCACTGCCTCATCTCTTCCCTGAGTTATTTCAAGATACCAGGAATGAAAGATAATGATAAAATGACAGGCAAACAATGCAATTAAAACAGTCACCTGTTCAGTTGGTTAAAGACAATGAAATTCATTCTTTATTTTTATAAACCTGAATCTTAAAAGCTCACATTAACTTAAGTTACTTTTGTGAATTTCTTATCTGATGAGGATTAAAAGAAGTACACTTTTAAAATGTTGCATTAGAATTTGTGACTTTGTATTTTCTGTAGAAACTTAAAAATTATGTCTTTAAAAATTGATCATGGATATGTGAGGAAAGAAAATATTAATAGTTTTATTTCTTTGGAAATATTTACTAAAAATGGACAAATACAATTTTTGTTATAATAGTCTTATGTTCATATATGAAACTTACATTGGCTATTTCCTAAATAGTCCTAATCTCATGATGCATTTGGCATGAATTACAATATAACACTGGAGAGCCAGGATAAACCAAATTTTAAATTCATTGTTAAATGTTAAGACTTAAAATTGCACCATTCTTCTCTGGCCATCCCTTGTCTCTGAAACAGTCTTCTAGTACTGGGACTAGGTTGCATTCAATTGAGTGATTGGCCAAGGGGGTCCCATGGAATTCTCCAAACAACCCAGGCTGTTGGTTGCTCTCTGAAAACTGACCACAGGGTCCCATTGCTGAGGGAAGCTCCTACATCATTCATTAAACATAGAGAAGTAAAACTGGTGCCCTCCCAGAGCCTTTACCCCTACATTCTAGTGTCTTTGGTATAAGAATGTACTCTTAAGGCTACCAAAAGAAAAACATAAACACCCACACAGTCACAAAACCTTTGACCTACAGTGTGTGTCCACCCTGCAAGATATGCTAGAGTAATATTGATACAGAACTCTTGGGATTAGCCAACCAATGTCTGATTTGCCTTAAGGCCCACTCTAGAAATAGAACCCATACCAGACACTGGTTGGGTGACCAAGAGCCAGAAAATAGATAGACTGTCTACCTAGCGTAAAAGCCAAACACAACTAGTCTTTATAGTGTATTTATAAAATGACTCCTAAAGAAATTCTTCTATACACATAGATCAGTGCCTTACTTAGTGATCATTAGAGAATCTCCTCTTGCAGAAGACTGTAGACACCCACAGCCAGACATTAGATGGAAAGAGAGTCCTTGGAACACATAACAATAAGTGGGATGTCTCTGTTAAATCTTTCCGCTCAGACTCAGAGATTCCCACAGAAGAGGAAGCCAAAACAGTGTAAGAACCAGAGGGAATGGAGAATACCAGGAGGACAGGCTGTCTCAAACAACAAGACTCATATGAACTCAGAAACTGAAGCAACAAGCACAGGGTCTCCAAGGGCCTGCACCAGGCCCCTTCTGTATATATTACAGCTTCCAGGTTAGTCCTGAGTGTGTGACTAGTGTGTCTCCGAGTCTTTTACTTGCTCTTGGGGCTCTTTTCTTCTGTTAGTTAGCCTTGTCCAGCCTCTATTTAATGATTTTTGTTTTCTCTTATTGCATTTTATTTTGTTAATTTAGGTGTTGTCTCTTAGAATTCTGTTCTTTTCTAATGAAAGACTTAAAAGGAGTAGATCCAGATGAGAGTGAAGTTGGGGAGGGACTGGGAAGAGTAGAGGGAGGGGAAACTGTAATCAAGATATATTATAATAGAAAAGAATATATTTTCAATAAAAAGGAAAAATGAAAAAAATTTTTCAATGATAAACCAAAGATATCCTTTTTTGCTCGTCAATTTATAAATTTCATATCGAACCTGACTTGACAAGTGTATCTCATTTACCAATTCCATGGCCCTGACTTACATACTGAACTTCTTGAAACTCAATTTATTTTAGTGAAAGAAAATTACTGTTGTTACTTAAAAACAGACTGTTTGTCTTCTTGGCTTTTAAATAAGTAAGAACACTCAAGGGATAAAAATATAGTGGACAGTGTCCATTGTCATCTGTGTTAAAGTCCCAAGGGCTAATATATCTTAGGGTCCAGTCATTCCTCCAAGGAATAGAGTAGCAACAAGAATCAGCTAACATATTAATGGCTCGAAATTATTTTTTACTCTGCCAAAATAACCACAGAATGTTTAATGGAAAAAAACAGAAATTAGTTGTTGCTAATAGGTCATATTAAAGATGCACTCAGAGATGTCATCTAAAAGCTAATGAGGTGGTCATGAAACCAGAAGATAATGATTAAGAATAGATATCAACATACCCAGCTATTGTATTTTATAATAATACAATTCATGTATATGGAATAAGATCATCAGGCTCTTGGTTTCTATATATGTAACTCTCTAGTATCACTTCAACACATTTTTTCTCAAATAATATTTCCCTGAGTGCTAAGTCTCTGTGAGGTTGCTCTGGTGGCCTATGACCCTACTACTCTTCAAATTCTGTTCCAGAAAATTTCATGTTCTTAATAATTTTAAAATGATACTGCCTTACCTAGGAGTTTAGACATGGCTTTTCATAAACTTACTTTGTGTCTTTTGTTCTCCTGTCTCAGTTAAATTAACATTGACATATGTCAAAAAAACAAATAGAGAGTCTTTCTGATTTGGTTCTTTCAAGTTTTGCATGTCTATGATTCTGAACTTTCTTCATTTGTAAAACATTATGAAGAGGTGAATTTATAGATATAGGTAATCATCACTTCATATTTTCTTGGGAAGATATTCTTATGGCCTCTAAAACTTATTTCCCTATATTAATTCTAAGGTCTTAGAATATTAATTATATCTGTTGGCTGAATATTTTGGAAAATCAAGATGAAAAAGGCAATCTCATTTTAATTTTTTCCAGGAATATTTCTTGTCAATGTACAGATAAAAGAAATAGTATTTGGGCCTTTTAAAGAAAACGAAATTCTTTTTTGCCACTTTAAAAGAAATTCCACCTGTGTTATACAGAATAAATCCGTGAGTAGAAATATAGCAATTGTCACATTTTAAAAGACAGATAAAATTAATTATATGTGTGACAAAGCAGAATAATCTCATAAAGGAAAAAAGAATGGAATTCATCTCTCAATCAGAACAAAGTGATCCACCAGATATTTTCTACTTACTCCCAAGAAAGGAGCTGTAATATATTTCTAATAGTGGTGAGTGGAAAAGGCTTCTCTATGAACTTATCTAATTACAGTCACTCAGGAAAAATTCTCAGACCACATGGACACGAGAAAAGTATGGGCAAGCACTTGGTTACCAAGTTTTATATATATGTATGTATGGGGGAAAGATTTGGACTTTAAAAATGTAAAACCACTGTGTGTGTTATTCAACAAAATAAGTGACATTTTTTCCAAATCAAAGTACAGTGCTGGCACAAGGGGTAGAGTTAAGATAGGCTGTTGGAAGAATAGAACTCTGGTATGATAAATAAGAAAAAAAGGAAGTTTTGTTAACACTGAAGTAGAAAGGGAAATATATAAGTACCTTGTCAAAAGGAAATGGAATGATGGAATAATACCACTAACTTAATGGCTAACTTAATGGCTCTGCTGACATTTGTATTGAAAGATTCCTGTTTGTGTGTTCATGTGTGTGTGTGTGTGTGTGTGTGTGTGTGTGTGAGAGAGAGAGAGAGAGAGAGAGAGAGAGAGAGAGAGAGAGAGAGATCTTCGAAGTTGGCATTTTAGGGAAATAATTATTAATGACTCCTAAATTCTCATTGCCTTTACATTGTAGGTAGATACAGTCAGGCAGGTCACAGAGGCAGAAGAATCTGTCTCTGCTCTGACCTCAGGCAGTCTGTGCCCTCTGTAGGGCCCCAGATCTCAGTGTGCACACTCCCACCATCATTGTTGAGATTTGGGTCAAAGACCTTTCCTCATCTATGAAGCAAAAACTCTCTGTAGATCTTACCCCTGAAGAGTGTTGGGCAAGCTCTGTCAGTGCTTACCTCCAGTTTTAGATTTGATTTGTTTACTTGCATCTCTTTTTATTGAAAACATTTTATAGTATATGGAGCATCAGTAAGATAAATAAGAGTGTCCAGTCACGTGTAGTAAAACGTCTTTGCACTTTGCATTATCTTATATGCTCCAAGTATATACCTGACTTATTCCATTTTCATGAAATGAAGCATTTTAATATTCTCCCATTTGCAGGTTCTTAGTTTTCACTTTCTTCCAAGGTCTTGTTGACCTGTTGATATTTTCTTAATGCATCTGTAAGCCTCTTTATTTCTAGTGCGGATACTGGTATCTCTGTCTCCTCTTAGTCATCACAGCCTCCCTGAATGCCTTCTTGATTAGCACTACCTGTTAAGTAACATGCTGTCTCTTAGAGATCCATTTTCAAATGACTCACAGTACCACACATTCTATTTTAAGTTAGGGTAGGCTGGGGCACAGAGGGTAGAGTTAGGGCAGACTTCTGGAAGAATAGAACTTCGGGTTGCTATGCAACTCATGAGCGTCAGAGCTCACAGATACTGTTACACAAGACATGTGACCAGTGACTAAGAGAATAGTATGCATTGTGACAATGATTTACAATGAAATAAACAAAACACAAAAAACACAGCTTGTGGGATGCTTCTGATAAAAAACAACATGTTTGATCTGTTGTCCTTCACTGAAACCAACAATAGCCAATGAAACCCCAAAACATCATCAATAGAGATCAAAGTGATAAACCCTCTACAGTACAACCTTTGAGGACTACAGGTAAGTATGCTGATCTTTGTGCCAAATGGAGAGAAAACACTGAGAGCTTGTGCATAATTCCAGGTTTTAAATGGATTGTAGCACCAGTTATTTCAACAAGGAGACAGGCCAAAGTAAACCAGGAGCAATTGTGGAACACAGAGGAAGCACAATGTCCTACAACCATCCCCACCAAAAGGCTCTTAAGGCAGAGTGACATATTTTATTAATGCTCTGGAGGTGAGGCAAGATGGAGGAAAAATTGGTGAGCACAGTTGTTTGCCACATGCCAAGACTTCACAGGTATATAGCTAGTGCAATGGACACCATAGACTCTGCAGTGATATGCTCACCTTTCAAGTGCATAACGTGAGTGTCTTGAAAATAGACATACAATCAGAAGATGGAGGAGATAGTATGCACTGACACATGTTTGAAGGGGTGCATGCACACTCACATACACACACACTGAAAAGTATGTAGAAGAAAGAAAGGAAGGAAGGGAAGAAGGAAGGAAGGAAGGAAGGAAGAGAGAGAGAGAGAGAGAGAGAGAGAGAGAGAGAGAGAGAGAGAAAGAAAGAAAGAAGTAAGAAGAAAGGACCCTTCGTATCCTTTGCTCAATCAATCTACCAAGTCTTCCATATCCAACTTGAGGAGACAACCCTTACTAGCTAGAAGAAATGCTTCAAGTTTAGTATAAGAAATCGGTAGGGGATTTCTGATAAATATTATTTGAAGGAAAAATAACTAGGAAAAAGCACAGCAAATGAAAAGTTCATATACTAGAAGGACTCTTTCAGAATCAGAAAAATAAAATCTAAAAGATGGCATATACAATCAAAAAGATGTTTAAGAAACAATTGTCAAAAATAATTCTTTACATTTAATTATTTAATTCAATTTAATTTAATTTTTTAAAATAATTTTTAAATATGTTACTTGGGGGTTCTCCTCTTAAATGATCATGGAGTCAAATCTGGCAATAATTTTACAATATAAATAAAAAGCAAAGTAAGCATTAGAGTGCTGCTTTGGGGCAGAAGCAGGGACACAGAGAAAAAACTTGAGAATATTTTATTAGAACAACACAGGAAAGAGCAATAAGAGAAATTATATTCCTCAAACTGAATTTAACGTAGATGTAAATGAGAAAAATATCTTAGAAATAAGGAAGTGGATTTGTACACTCATTATTCTTAGAAAAACCAAAAATGGAATAGACTGAAAACTACTCACTCCAAATCCCAATTACTTCAAAATTAAGATTTAGATCCTGCATGAAGCCCTTCTGCAAAGACATACACACAGGACTATATATTATGCACAGAAATACTGAAAATATGTGTAAAATCACCTTCAGGCTAGTGTATATAAAGCATGTATATAAAGTCAATTATATTTAAACTTGGGTTTAAATATATTCTAATAAAACATAAACAAACATTTCAAAATGTGAAAAATTCTAACCATTTATTATCTCAGATGTTTTGAATAAGAATGAAGCAATCTCTACATCCTTGTAAGGTTAGTGAACTTGGTAATAACAAGCATTTCCAAAGACACAATAGGAGGAAGAAGTAGCCTTGATGGTATTCAGCCCGACAGAGCACAGCAGATCTCGTGGCCAGGAGACAGAAAGGAGTGTCAGGAATAGGTGACATAGCATAATTATTGAATTATCAATGTTAGAAAACTGCAAAAGCTCTAATCTGATTTTAAGAATTTTTTCAATATAGAGATTGTGAAAAGAAAAGCATTGAAAATAAAACAAATGACAGCTAAACAAGAAATGGGGTGAAGTGCAGAATGGAAAGCTGGCAAGAAGTGGAGAATGACAACGAGCATGGGACAACTGAGAAGCAAAAGAGGGTGAATGCATTGTGTATTGTAAAGAGCAATGCGAGCACACACACACACACACACACAATTGTTAGAAGCATGGGAGTTCTTTTCTAGAAGCAGAAAGATAGCTGTGCCCATATTATATTTTTTACAGTTGGGATTAATTCAATGCTGCTTTGTTGAACAAACATCACAGAGAAAGTTCAGCAAAATACCTAAGGTTATTGATTGATTTAAAAAGTGAAAAATAATTTAGTTTTTTAACTTGATATTTTATTTATTTACATGTCAGATGTTATCCCCTTTTCCCATCCCCAAAGACATTTTCATGTCTGAAGCTTACTTCCTTTTTCCAGCCTAAGATTTAGATTCCTGCCTGAAATTACTTCTTTGTTCTATCTTAATATCAGATTCCTGTCTGAAGCCCACTTCCTTGTCCTTGGCCAATGTCAAATTCCTGCCAGTCAGCCCATTTCCTTGTCCTTGGCCATGTCAGATTCTTGCCAAGCAGCCCCAAAAGCTCTCTGCCTCTCCCCATTTTTTATTTCATAAACAAGACTGAGCCTGTCTTAGATTGTTATGCCAAGAATGCCTTCCTAACCCATCATGGAATATGCATTATCAAAAGCAATGCATTTTTGTCTTAGATTTGTAACGCTTTGTGCATAATCTTACCTGTTCTTGGGTTTCCAGCCTATTAAATTAATAACTCTGTCTTGGGGTCCATTTTCAGTTTCACATCATGTCCTTTGGCTGTTGTTGTTGTTAGAAACAAGCTTTAACACAATGGGCAGGAATAAAAGTATTCCCAGAACAAAAGGGGCTAGCCTGATCAAGCTATATATGCCATTACTGAGGTTTGACCAAAATGGAAATACCTCAAGCCATGGATAATTTTATCAGCATTATCTGCAGCATCAAAGCATATCATAGCAGCATTCTTTAAATTCATAATCTCACTAGGCAAAGTTAAAGCATCCTGAGAGGTGTTAGAATTATGCCAAACATCCTACAAGTGTCTTTAAACTTTTTCTAATTATAATGACTATCATTGTAAATTTTAGAAGCAACACAACTCCAATGGTATTTGTCATGACACTCTAGATGGCTCCTAACTCTTAAACCCTGAAACTCCATCCGATAATTTGAATAGGATATAGAGCATCAACCCGTTGTTCCAAACACCTGTGTAAATCCACTTGCATACTCAACATAAGTTGCAGAAGCAGTGGTGCTAGGAATTAATGTAATTAAAGCTGTTATACCAGCAATAATCAAGACCACTACCCTCTTGTTTCTGGTTTAAGCCTAACTTTTCATTCAGCAGTTGCAAGCTTTTTTTCAGAAAATCAAGGTTTTATAATACTCAGGGAAGTAAGACAAAAGCTGGTTGGTAGACCCCCATAACAGACATACCAGGTTTCAACACACTAACACAATTAGAAATTATACAGTCAATGTAACTTACAGTAAATAAATACAATAAATACTGCAGAAGTGACAAAAGTAATTTTAACTTGACAATTAAAAGAGCCTTAACACATGCATTAACCCTTGTTTGAAATCCAGATCCTGTTCCAACTTTATCTCTTGCTATCATAACATCATAGAGAACTGCAGCTAACTTCCAAGTGTGTGTCTAAAAATGTCCAGATCCAGCCTTCCAAATGAAGACTGTTATTTCCAATTTTGAATTGATCTCTAGACCAGTACATGATTGAGTCCAAATAACTGGTCACCTTTAAGAAAAATACAAGAGTCATTATAACTTCTCTTTTTGATTCTCTGTCCCCCAAGGTTTAAAAACTTAAGGCAAGATAGCTTGTCGAATCTGGGATATAGGCAAGCAAAAGTGGGTCAGGAACATATGTCCAATACAGCTTCCCAGTCATCACTGTCAGGGCACTCAGAAAGCTCACACATCAGCATCATTTTTGTCTCAGCAACAGCATGTTTCACTAATCATTCTGGCAGCCATCATGCTCCTTCAGCATTCTGCAGAAAAAGCACAAACATGCTGTCTTTTCCATATTAGATACCTGGTCAGGGTCATGCTATTTGCTAGTAAATGCATCCTTCCTTTTCTCCTAGGCATAAGTATGCCTAGTTGTAGGGTGCCAGAAGCACTCAGCAGAAAATTCCTTGGCATCCATTTTTTTAAAAAAAAATTAAAATAAAAAGAGCATGATTTAAATAAATTTGTGGTGTATGGGGGGATATATCTTCCCCTTTTTTATTTTATGAAGATATTGTTTTAAAGTTCCATGGGCCCTTTCTACAATACCTTGTCTTTGAGAATTATAAAGACTCCTCATAATAGATTGTTGACAAAAAGTCTCAATTTCTCGACTATAATTGCCAGTTCCATTATCTGTTTTTTTTTATTGGATACTTTATTATTTGTTTCCCTTTCATATGTTAACCACTTTCCCCATTTCCTCCCAAAATCCCTTATCCCATCCCACTTCCTTCTACTTCTATAAGGGTGTACCCCCACCCATCCATCTGTTCCCTCCTCCCTGCCCTGGAATTCTCCAACACTAGGACATCCAACCTTCCAGGGACCAAGGCTCTCCTCTCCCACTGATGTCTGACAAGGCCTTTCTCAACTACCGATACAGGTGGAGCCATGGGTCCTTCCCTTTACATTCCCAGGCTGGAGGTTTAGACACTGGGGGCTCTGGTTGGTTGGCATTGCCGCTCTCCTCATGGGGCTGGCAGCCCCTTCAGCTCCTTCAGTCTTCTTTCTAACTCCTCCACTGGGGATCCTTTGATCAGTTCCTGGATAGCTCTGAGCATCTGCCTCTGTTTATGTCAGGCACTGAGAGAGCCTCTCAGGAGAAAGATATGTCAGGCTCTTGCCAGCATGCACTTTCTGGCATCCACAACAGTGTCTGCATCTGATGACTGCGCATTGGATGGATAGCCAGGTGGGGCCATTTCCAGACTGACCCACCTCGAGTCTCTGTTCTATATTTTCTCTCTGTACTTGCTCCCATGAGTATTTTGTTACTCCTTCTAAGAAGGAACAAAGCATCCATACTTTGGTTTTTCTTCTTCTTGAGCTTCATGTGGTCTGTGAGTTGTATTTTCGGTATTGTGAGCTTTTGGGCTAATACCCACTTATCAGTGAGTGCATACCATTTGTGTTCTTTTGTGATTGGGTTACCTCACTCAGGATGATATTTTCCAGTTCCATCCATATGTCTAAAAATTTCATGAATTCATTGTTTTTAATAGTTAAATAGTACTCCATTGTGTAAGTGTACCACATTTTCTGTATCCATTCTTCTGTTGAAGGATATCAGGATTCTTTCCAGCTTCTGGATATTATAAATAAGGCTGCTATGAACATAGTGGAGGATGTGTCCTTGTTATAAGTTAGAACATCTTCTGGGTATATGCCCAGGAGTGGTATAGCTAGGTCCTCAGGTAATACTATGTTCATTTTTCTGAGGAACTGCCAGACTGCTTTCCATAATGGTTGTACCAACTTACAATCCCACCAACATTGGAGGAATGTTTCTCTTTCTCCATATCCTCGCCAGCATCTGCTATCACCTACATTTTTGATCTTAGCCATTCTGGCTGGTGTGAGATGGAATTTCAGGGTTGTTTTGATTTGTGTTTCTCTGATGACTAAGGATGTTGAACACTTCTTAAGGTGCTTTTCAACCATTCAAGTTTCCTCAGTCGAAAATTCTTTTTTTAGCTCTGTACCTCATTTTAATAGGGTTGTTTGATGATCTAGAGTCTAATTTCTTTAGTTTTTTGTATACATTGGATATTAGCCCTCTATTAGATGTAGGATTGATAAAGATCTTTCCCAATCTGTTGGTTGCTGCTTTGTCCTATTGTCAGTGTCCTTTGCTTTACAGAAGTTTTACAATTTTATGAGGTTCCATTTGTCTATTCTTGATCTTAGAGCATAAGCCATTGGTGTTCTTTTCAGGAAGTTTTCCCCTGTGCCTATGTGTTCAAGGCTTTTCCCCATTTTTGATTCTATCAGTTTCAGTGTATCTGGTTTTCTGTGAAGGTCTTTGATCCACTTGACTTGAGCTTTGTAGAAGGAGATAAGAATGGGTCAATTTGCATTCTTCTACATGCTGACCTCCAGTTGATCCAGCAACATTTGTTGAAAATGCTTTCTCTTTTCCACTGTATGGTTTTAGCACCTTTGCCAAAGATCAAGTGACCATAGGTATGTGGGTTCATTTCTGGGTCTTTGATTCTATTCCATTGATCCTCCTGCCTATCTCTTTACCAATACCACACGATTTTTATCACTATTGCTCTGTAGTACAGCTTGAGGACTGGGATGGTGATTCCCCCAGAAGTTCTTTTATTGTTGAGAATAGTTCTTGTTATCCTGTTTGTTTTTTGTTGTTGTTGTTATTTCAAATGAATTCGCAAATTACTGTCTTTAACTCACTGAAGAATTGAGTTGGAATTTTGATGGGGATTGCATTGAATCTATAGGTTGCTTTCAGCAAGATGCCATATTTACTATATTCATTCTGCCACTCCATAAGCATGGAGATTTTTCCATTTTCTGAGATATGCTTCAATTTGTTTCTTCAGAGATTGAAGTTCTTGACATATAGATCTTTTATTTGCTTGGTTAGACTCACATCAAGGTATTTTATATTATTTGTGACTATTCTGAAGGGTGATGTCATTTCCCTAATTTATTTCTTAGCCTGTTTATCCTTTGAATAGAGGAAGGCTACTGATTTGTTTGAGTTAATTTTATATCCAGTCACTTTGCTGAAGTTGTTTATCAGGTTTAGGAGTTCTCTGGTGGAAGTTTTAGGGTCACTTAAGTATGTGAAAAAGAATTTATAAAGGATCAATATTAAAATTAACTTCCCAAGTGTTCTAGATATAATTATAAAACATTTTAGATCAGTGTGATGAAAACCACACTCAGAAGTATACAAACCAAAATAAAAACTAGAAGAGGGATAGAGAAGAGAGGGAGAAAGAGAGGGAGGGAAGGAGGGGAGAGAGAAATAGGTTGCAGCTGTAGTGGAGGAAGGAAAGTCATGCATACAGCCTAGCATTCATGTTATAAGGTACACCTGCGATGTGATAGTCAAATCATATTTAAACTACAAAGCAAATCCCTGTAAAATAAACTGTGAAAGGCTGTACAGATGTAAACCATACATTATCTGAGAGAGATACTGCTGTGAGAAAGTGGCAGAGAAAAGCCAAGAAGGCATCTTAGTTGGGTTTCTATTATTGTGGAGAGAAACCATGACCATGGCAACACTTATAAAGGGAAACACTTAATTGAAGCTGGCTTACAGTTTGGGAGGTTTAGTGTATTGTCACAGTAGAAAGCATAGTGACATGGTGCTGGAGAGTTGTACATCCCGATCAGCATGAAGCAGAAAGTGACTGGCATATTGGTCCTGGCTTGTGCATCTGAGACTTCAAAGCCCACCCACAATAACACACTTTGCCCATCAAGGCCACACCTACCCTAACAAGGCCCTGCCTCCTAAGAGTGCCATCTCCTATGTTTTATAAAGGCCATTTTCTTTCAAACCACCATAAAAGGTATGTATGTATATATATATACGTGTGTGTGTGTATGTGTATGTGTATGTGTATGTGTATGTGAATGTGTATGTGAATGTGTATGTGTATGTGAATGTGTATGTGTATGTG